>NC_136057.1:712734573-713417073 GCF_964261635.1 Lissotriton helveticus | reverse complement strand
TGCTCCAGTGGTTTTTACGAAAATTAACTTTGAAAAAATATATATTGGGCTACATGGGGCTATATATATGTTAGAGCCCAAATGTAGCCCAATGTAGCCCAATGTAGCCCAATGTAGCCCAAAGATGGCCACCAGAGACAAAAAAAACAAATGTAGCCCAAATATCAGCCAGATGTAGCCCAACTATAGCCCAATGACAGAATGTCCCAGAGTGTTCTAAAGAACAACTAGAGCGCTAATAGTCTTACTTATGACAAAAGTATGGCACACCTGAAGTCATCTTGATTGGAATAAAGTGTTAACACTTAAAACATTTAATTTGCAAAGGAACAACATGAGGGGTTTCATTTTGCCATAGAAATTTTATATATATATATATTCACTGAAAAAACCATAGGTTACACACCAGTTCTAGGGGCCGATTATGATTGCGGTTTTTCCGCATCCTCCGGGCCGGCGGAAGCCACCGCCGGCCCAGAGGATGCGGAAAAACCGCAGCGGACCTACCATAGACCCACCGCCACATTAGGATGGCTGGTGGGTCCTGGTTACCGTCCGCAGCCTTTCCGCCGCGGTTGGCTTACAACCGCGGCGGAAAAGCTCTAATATGGTGGCGGTGTCTCTCAGACACCGTCCACCATATTTGGAAGGGCTTGAAAAGATGCTTTTCCGCGGCGGATTTTCCGCCGTGGAAAAGCATGTGGAACTTCACTGCGGGGGCCCGTTGCGGGCCCCCTAGGTGAAGAGGGGGTGGGGGGTACCTATGGTACCCCCCTGCATTTGTATGCAGAAATCGGCAGGCACCGCGCGGTGCCTGCCGCTTTCTGCATACAAATGCAATGTATGCATTCTTAACATTGCGGCGCGTGCAGCTTGAAGCTGCACCCGCCGCAATGTTAAAGATAGAGGATGTGACCGCCACCCTGGCGGTCACATCCTAATGTGCACGGGGGAACGCCGCTGCCCATGCGGACGTTCCCCCCTACTCTATGGTGGCGGACGGACTCAGGTCCGTCCGCCATCATAATGTGCCCCATAGTTAGGAATTAGCATTTAAAAAACCTTTGAAATTCACTGAAAAAACCATAGGTTTCAGGCCTTATATAGTTAGGAATCAGCATTTAAAAAACCTTTGAAATTCACTGAAAAAAACATAGGTTTCAGGCCTTATATAGTTAGGAATTAGCATTTAAAAAAACCTTTGAAATTAACTGAAAAAACCATAGGTTTCAGGAGTTATATAGTTAGGAATTAGTTTTTAAAAAACCTTTGAAATTCACTCAAAAAACTATAAGTTTTAGTGGTGTTATAGTTAGCTGGACATTTTACTCATACCATGTCATGAATGATCTAATATGTGACATCATCAGCAGTGGATTGCGCGCGCGCGAAATATAGTTAGTACAACTAACTATAGAGGAGCAATTTCATTGGTTTTGTATGAGTAAAATGTCCAGCTAACTATAACACCACTAAAACTTATAGTTTTTTGAGTGAATATATATATATATATATATATATATATATATATATATATATATATATATATATATATATATATATATATATATATTATACTCCCAAAGTGCCCTAAGCATCCGAGAGGCACCCACAGTCCTCCTCCCTCCGGGCTTCAAATCAGCATGCCTTGCTGCTCCGCATTCAGTCGTTTGCCTGACGCGTTTCGGGGGACACGCCCCCTTCCTCATGGGCTGCTGCTTGAAAAACACTCGATAACCATCTCTACAGGTTGTAGACCATTTTATTTAAAACAAACCTCCAGGAGGGCGTATGCTTAGTGCATGGTCCTGCTGTGCATTGTGGGGCTTGTGGTCCGTAAAGATGCAATTAATGTTTAACTTTTAAGTAAGGTCGAGTGTTTCTGGCAATTATTTTGCAATGTTATTAGAAACCTTCAGTAGGTTATGCTCAGGCAAGGCATGTCCATAACAACTGGAGTTCTGTGCCCTTCAAGTCCCAAAAGTTCAGAACTCTGAGCCTCGTCATGCTGAATGGACCATCTCGATTTCAGCCGGCGACGGTGCACCCTCCACGGCCAGGCCGCCGTGTATTATTTTACTCCCAAAGTGCCCTAAGCATCCGAGAGGCACCCACAGTCCTCCTCCCTCCGGGCTTCAAATCAGCATGCCTTGCTGCTCCGCATTCAGTCGTTTGCCCGACGCGTTTCGGGGGACACGCCCCCTTCCTCATGGGCTGCTGCTTGAAAAACACTCGATAACCATCTCTACAGGTTGTAGACCATTTTATTTAAAACAAACCTCCAGGAGGGCGTATGCTTAGTGCATGGTCCTGCTGTGCATTGTGGGGCTTGTGGTCCGTAAAGATGCAATTAATGTTTAACCTTTAAGTAAGGTCGAGTGTTTCTGGCAATTATTTTGCAATGTTATTAGAAACCTTCAGTAGTTTATGCTCAGGCAAGGCATGTCCATAACAACTGGAGTTCTGTGCCCTTCAAGTCCCAAAAGTTCAGAACTCTGAGCCTCGTCGTGCTGAATGGACCATCTCGATTTCAGCCGGCGACGGTGCACCCTCCACGGCCAGGCCGCCGTGTATTATTTTACTCCCAAAGTGCCCTAAGCATCCGAGAGGCACCCACAGTCCTCCTCCCTCCGGGCTTCAAATCAGCATGCCTTGCTGCTCCGCATTCAGTCGTTTGCCCGACGCGTTTCGGGGGACACGCCCCCTTCCTCATGGGCTGCTGCTTGAAAAACACTCGATAACCATCTCTACAGGTTGTAGACCATTTTATTTAAAACAAACCTCCAGGAGGGCGTATGCTTAGTGCATGGTCCCATGAGGAAGGGGGCGTGTCCCCCGAAACGCGTCGGGCAAACGACTGAATGCGGAGCAGCAAGGCATGCTGATTTGAAGCCCGGAGGGAGGAGGACTGTGGGTGCCTCTCGGATGCTTAGGGCACTTTGGGAGTAAAATAATACACGGCGGCCTGGCCGTGGAGGGTGCACCGTCGCCGGCTGAAATCGAGATGGTCCATTCAGCACGACGAGGCTCAGAGTTCTGAACTTTTGGGACTTGAAGGGCACAGAACTCCAGTTGTTATGGACATGCCTTGCCTGAGCATAACCTACTGAAGGTTTCTAATAACATTGCAAAATAATTGCCAGAAACACTCGACCTTACTTAAAGGTTAAACATTAATTGCATCTTTACGGACCACAAGCCCCACAATGCACAGCAGGACCATGCACTAAGCATACGCCCTCCTGGAGGTTTGCTTTAAATAAAATGGTCTACAACCTGTAGAGATGGTTATCGAGTGTTTTTCAAGCAGCAGCCCATGAGGAAGGGGGCGTGTCCCCCGAAACGCGTCGGGCAAACGACTGAATGCGGAGCAGCAAGGCATGCTGATTTGAAGCCCGGAGGGAGGAGGACTGTGGGTGCCTCGCGGATGCTTAGGGCACTTTGGTAGTAAAATAATACACGGCGGCCTGGCCGTGGAGGGTGCACCGTCGCCGGCTGAAATCGAGATGGTCCATTCAGCACGACGAGGCTCAGAGTTCTGAACTTTTGGGACTTGAAGGGCACAGAACTCCAGTTGTTATGGACATGCCTTGCCTGAGCATAACCTACTGAAGGTTTCTAATAACATTGCAAAATAATTGCCAGAAACACTCGACCTTACTTAAAGGTTAAACATTAATTGCATCTTTACGGACCACAAGCCCCACAATGCACAGCAGGACCATGCACTAAGCATACGCCCTCCTGGAGGTTTGTTTTAAATAAAATGGTCTACAACCTGTAGAGATGGTTATCGAGTGTTTTTCAAGCAGCAGCCCATGAGGAAGGGGGCGTGTCCCCTGAAACGCGTCGGGCAAACGACTGAATGCGGAGCAGCAAGGCATGCTGATTTGAATCCCGGAGGGAGGAGGACTGTGGATGCCTCTCGGATGCTTAGGGCACTTTCGGAGTAAAATAATACACGGCGGCCTGGCCGTGGAGGGTGCACCGTCGCCGGCTGAAATCGAGATGGTCCATTCAGCACGACGAGGCTCAGAGTTCTGAACTTTTGGGACTTGAAGGGCACAGAACTCCAGTTGTTATGGACATGCCTTGCCTGAGCATAACCTACTGAAGGTTTCTAATAACATTGCAAAATAATTGCCAGAAACACTCGACCTTACTTAAAGGTTAAACATTAATTGCATCTTTACGGACCACAAGCCCCACAATGCACAGCAGGACCATGCACTAAGCATACGCCCTCCTGGAGGTTTGTTTTAAATAAAATGGTCTACAACCTGTAAAGATGGTTATCGAGTGTTTTTCAAGCAGCAGCCCATGAGGAAGGGGGCGTGTCCCCCGAAACGCGTCGGGCAAACGACTGAATGCGGAGCAGCAAGGCATGCTGATTTGAAGCCCGGAGGGAGGAGGACTGTGGGTGCCTCTCGGATGCTTAGGGCACTTTGGGAGTAAAATATATATATATATATATATATATATATATATATATATATATATATATATATATATATATATATATATATATAAATATATATCGAGGAATACTCTTCGTCTCCGCTTTTCCTTTTTAATGCAAATGAAGAGCACGGACCACGCAATCCTTAAAATACCTTCTGTTTATTTACAGCGTACGTACTATATATATATATATACAAATCTATTTAAGATTTTATTCTTAGGAGATTTACCACACCACAGCAAAGGTCTACCAGGGGCTTATTACAAAAGAATCATTTTTTCTCTGTTGGCAACAATGAGCTTTAGAAAATACAGATCCAAGAATAGATATATCCCGTGTAGCAACTGTGTCAATCTCACCCATAAACTTCAAAGTAATGTGAAAGGTGACATGGTCTGGAGTGCAAATCCAATCTCAGTTTAAAGAGATACAAACTGAATAAAACAGAAAAGAGCTAAAAACAATACCTAAAGGTACACAGGACCAACGCCTCTATTTATATATAACCTAGCGTTCCAAATTGCAGAATAAATAGAACAGTGAAGGAAAAGCATAAGCGCAAACAGAGAACTACAAAAAACTTTCTAACCTCTGTAATACGCCGATAATGTTACATCAATCGGGATCTGGCAGCAGCTTCGTTAATGGCGTCCGGTTATCGTCTTCTCTGTGGCAGCTGAAACATCTTGTTCCAGAAGCCAGTACCTAGAAGAGGTTTAAGTCTTTGATTTCCCTGAAACTTCCAACAGGAGGCAAGCTCTACATCAAGCCCTTGGAGATAATTAGCATACAGAAAGAACAGACTAGTCCTTTTCCTGCCCAAGACAGAAGCAGCAACTGAAGGCCAACCCAACAAAGCACAACAGCAAAGAGGCAGTACTCCTCCTGGCAGGTACCTTAGTTCAGCAGTAATCTAAAGTTCTAGGGTCAGGGCCTCAATATTTATACCACATTTTCCTTTGAAGTTCGTACAAACAAATTTCCTCTGGCACACATGAACCAGTTCAGCCGGGCTCAGGTCAGGTTCACGACAGGGGTGGAAACAGCTTTGTGGAAGGCAGACACAGTCCATTCAGTGGAAATGATCACTTTTCCCAGACCTCTAAATTCAGGCAGGTCTATTCAGCCTGGCTAAGTGTCACCCAGGAAAGGCAGGGCACACCTCAACCCCCCTTTTGTCTGTCTAGTGTGAATGCACATCTCCTTCTGCTGTCACTCTAAACCCAGACAGGGAATACACAAAAGACAGAGGCACACAGGATGGTTAAGCAAGAAAATGCTGACTTTCTAACAGTGGCATTGTCAAACACATAATATAAAAAATCATCTATAGTAAAAGACATATCTTTAAATTCTGAGTTCAGATAGGCTTAACTCCATTTCTCCATCCTGCCCTAATGGAAAGTTATGCGCGTAAGATGTTACAAAGCAACTCCCATGTTAGCCTATGTGACAGGTAGACTTGCAATAGTGAAAAATGCATTTCACTATTAGCACATGTAATAAACACAGTATATGTCTTACCTTTCCCCTACACTGCACCCTGCCCACAGGGATACCCTAGGCCAACCTTAGGGGTGTCATATATGTAAGAAAAGAGACTAAGTCCTGGCCAGTGGGTGCACTTGCCAGGTCGACATGGCAGGAAAACTGTGTGCAGACACTGCAGTGGCAGGTCTGAGACACCTTTGAAAAGCTACTTGTGTAGGTGGCACAATCGGTGCTTCAGGCCCACCAGCAGCATTTGATTTACAGGCCCTGGGGAAACACAGTGCACTGTACTATGGACTTAATAGTAAATCAAATAGGCCAATCATGGAAACACCCATCCATAAATACAATTTACATGGATAGTATATGCAATTTAGCACTAATTAGCAGTGATAAAGTGCCCCGAGTCATAAAACCAACGAAAAATAGGTCGAAAACAGGAGGCCAAAAAGCAAAATGTCCGGGGATAAACCAGCTGGAAAAGCCAAGTCTATCATAGAAAATGTATGATTTCTCCAAAAACATCTCATGACAATTGCATTTCCCGTACTCATGTGCCATTTGGGGGAGATTATTTTCTGGTAATCACACATGCTTCAAATGCAGTCCAATTCTCTGTCATGTCATACACCCCATTGAAATACCATATTCTCTGGGATACTTTTACTGTTTTGGTGGCACTCAAAATCTTCTTGTGAACAGCTGTGCATGCACCATGCCTTCACCCGTGAGACACTCATTAGTTGTCTGGAAAGGTATCTACGAACAACTTCAAGAATTAATTCCATTTTAAATGATTTTGTACAGATCGTCTCTAAAAAGGGCAAGAGTAATTAGACTGGTCCGCTGCCTGTGCGAATTTGGACCTAAGGTATGCAGATTTGTAAAACTGCACTGACGCCTCCACTGCCTGATTGTACAAGGATTACTTTTTTACTGAGGCCCTGGTCAAATCCTGCACTTTGCACCAGACCATCAGCCCGATTGTCCATCAGGAATTGCACCAAGTCTGTCTGAATAATGTTTAAAATATCGGTGCATTCGTGTATCAGGACAGATACAATCTGTGAACTAGACCTCTTGGTAGTTGCCTTAGACAGCCTGGTTTATTTAGGGTAACACTTCTCTAATGAAATGTACAAAATCCTCTATGGATACACAAAAAATAATAAGCATTGGTAATGCATCGGTTTCGCCTACGTAATAAATTAAGAGCTGTTTTCATGAATTATCGTCTGGCAGAAGGAAAGAGCTCTCTGATAGATAACAGTGGAGTGGAGAGCCTGTGGTAACGGGACCAGAGCTGCTGACTCCAGGGTTGGGGATCTCGGTTCACGTCTTGGCAGCACCACCCAACATCCTGTTATTCTATGCACTTAATCTCTCGGGTGATAAATTGTTATATATGCTGCAAGAGTAAAAGGCAAAAACGTATGAAAATATAGTTCCACCAAAGTGGATGTTAACAGTATTTCGGCTGCAAGAAACTGAAAAGAGAAGCAGATGAGGAACAAGCATGGGTAAATGCAGGAAAATATTCTACAGCCAATAGAAATGGAGGAAAGTTAAAAGGCATGCACAGGAACCAATGAGAAGCCCGGAAAGAGAGGAGGCAGGATGAAAGTCCCTTTTAGGCTTGTATTAAAAACAATAGATTTCTTAAGCACAGCCCAGGAGCTGTGCAGGCGAAACCTAAAAAGCACTTTTACTTTGGTTGCAATATGAAGGCCGTTTGATGTTTGTGCGACGAACTCTATGTTGCTTTTGTGATACAGTCTATGCTCTCCTGCTAATGATCATCAAGGGCGTGCAAGGCCTACATCATTCAGTATCCCTCAGTGATATGTGACGGCGCGTCAGCTGCATCGTCCCTCGCGCTCATCAGAGAAGCACATTACGAATTGTAATGTCCTATGAAACACGTAATAAATGCTTAAATGTGTGGTCTGGACGGGGAGAACGGGGAGGGGGCGGTACATCATTAGCATGAATGATATAATTGCCAAGCCTTGAATACACAGGCTGCACTTCCACTAAAATTAGATTAAGCTTGAAGGCTGAGGAATAATGGTGTTTCTGCGCTTGTTCAATCAACGCCGAAGGTCCCCTAATCCTGTTGTGACACATTAACGCGTGGACGCTTTTTTCTGGCTTTATACATTAAGTAAAGGGCGAAGGCTGGCTTCGGTTGCGAGGCAGTCAGTCCATCTGACTAATTCATGCAATGTGCTTTCTGACTGAATAGTGGGGGCTATGACCCGCCCAAATCCACTTACAGGGCTTCAGTTTAAGAGAAAGTCTTGGAACTGAAATATTTTCTGTGTAGCAATGGGCACTGTGGGTAGTTGGCAAACAGCAAATTAAAAAAACTTTCATATATACAGTTCTTGCTATGTGCCATTTCAAATGTATCTGAGGAGGTGGAGGTCAAGGTGTTACATTACAGGAAACAATTCTTCCTCGTTGGAAAAAAAAGACAACAAGAAAAATGTGCACCTGCCCAGCGGGGCTGCCTTCCTCAAGAGCTAATAGCAGCCTGTATACAATTAAGCATTGAGAAAATATCAATTTGTTTAAAAAAAACATTTGCATGGCAGCAGGAGGGCTGAAAACTCCTGATTAGTGGGCTACTGTTGTACCACTACTGTGCTGTGTAGTGGTACTGTGTGAACCCCTACTGGTGAACTACCAGGTGTTCTACTGGCATTGTTTGTGAATTCCAAAAAGTAGTTAATTTGCTCCAGTCGACAGGAGTACATTTACAGGTGCTGTTTTTTTCGGGTGTTCCGATTGTGTTCCCATTAGCTCAATTGGTACTCGGTGTACTGGCATTGGAAGGATGAAGGGATGCAGTGACCCTGCCAGGATTCGAGTCTGTGACTGCAGGTGACAGACAGGCCATAGCTGCAAGCTACCAAATAACAGCTGTTTACTCTTGTGTGTTAAGTTGGGAGACAGGTTAAAGGGGAAAAGTGAATTTCCAAATTAAAAAAGTATATATAGATGTGCCATTCGTTTTGTTTGGATGTAGATATGACCAGAGTGAGGAAAGTCGGCACGCTGCAGGCTTCAGCCTGGGTGAAAATATGGTTAAATAAAATTGTGTTGTGATTTTAGAAGAAAGAAAAGAAACTGACAACAGATAAAAATGCGATGTTTTAACATTTCAGTACAAATCGCCTTGAGTCTTCCTAAACTAGAGAGTTGCTTAAAGTTAACTGCATTCTGCCTGGAGTCCCACCTATACTATTCTCTCATTTTATTTGACTTGACTGGCCTCTGTTTTCATTTACATTTTCTGTCTGACCTTTTCTCTTGTGAACAAAGATGTGTGTTATTTTGCAACCAAAGTGTGTCTGTTTCCTTCCTAGTTCTGCTGCGTTTTGCCTTTATTGTGTACGATATAATGACTGCAAGATAATGACTGATGTCCAGGGATGCGCGCGACGCAGATCTCCGCTTCAGAGCGTCAACTGGGGTGTGCATAACACATTGTTTTAATTAGCATGATGTATCTGCAAGAATAATTTTCCAGCTGATATCATCACTGCGGGCCCCAATCATAATTCCCAACTAATTGGCAGGGGCTCCCCGCGCAACACAACCCTGAACGGGCCGCAGACGACAATGTTATTCGTCTCTCAGGGCGCGTAAACAGGACAATGGCGGCAGCAGCAGCGACCTTGGCGTCCGTCATCCTGCTAGCTCTCCATGCTGCGTGGGCCTCGCTTCTCCAGCTATGTAGAACAGCCCTCGGAGATGCTGCTGACGCGTTGCCGTGAACTCTGTTTGGGGGAATCGTGTTCAGATCAAGTTCACCACACAACGGCGCACCTCACCCTTTATAACAGACCCTGAGTAGATTTTTGGAAGTTCCATATTCAGTGGACCTGTGTATTTCCGAGTGGGTTACCTCACCTGTGTATTATTCACAGAGGTCCACATTCATGCTGAGTCCATGCACACTCTGCAGAAAGATTGAATTGCTTAGTGGTCTTGCATAGCGGTGAACAGATAAGTATAGCGAGAACCTTGTGTGATCTTGGCATCCAATGAGGGACTTGATTCAGCCTTGGTTATTGTGCTGTTTGATGCAGAACTCTGTAAGAGATGTTCTCTACACACACACTGTGGCGTTTAGCAGTACTCAGCACCCCCTCGAGTAAAGACGCTCGGAGTCTTGCCTGTAACTGTCAGTAGGGCAATAAATGTAGGTAATGTCTTCCTTGTTTGGGGCAATGTCTGGCACACCTGATTCCTTCCTGTCGAGTCTGTCCTTCCGGCGTGTCCTTGATGCTCTCTGTTTCTCGGGTAGCAGTTTTTTTTGTATTTATTTATTTATTTAATGGGATTTTATATAGCGTGATTCACGTCTCTCTTTTTGAGTGCTGCTGCGTCACCTTGGCGGCCCCAAAGGCCTGAGTTGCTTTTGGCGCCAAGAGGGCGCACTGCCCCAGAGCACTACGCCAGGTGTACACCTTTTGTGGTACAACACCCATACACCTGCAGCCTCATGTCGGCCTCGTTGCTTAGTATTCCTTGAGAAACCCACGCAGAGTCTCGGAAATTATAATGCAGTGTCTCTGAGATAAACGTCTGCAGGGCATTTTTGTGGAAGATCATGTCCTCAGACAAAATCGAAACTGCTCTGAATGCATTTGGACCAAAATGTATTACAGCACGGTCTTGTCGCGGAAGCCGAGAGCACAGCGATGATTTAGAGTTTAATTTGAAGCATTTTTCACCGAGCCACTGAACTGCGAAGGTACTTACATTGTCTTTATCGCGGCTGCACACTACGTGCCAGCGGACTTACTCTGGAAGGCTCGATAGTCACTCATATACCTGAAAGCAGTCTGCTGCCGAAAGTTTTACTTATGACCTCATTTCGACTTTTCACGGTACATGGGTACATAGAGATTCGCATCGTGTGCCCCACATATGTTCGCTCTGTACTGAATGTACTAAGTGTCATAATTCACAAAGCTATTACCTTGAAGGGGGAGGGGGTCGGGGAGACAAAGGGTTAATACATTTAAGATGCATTTTCACCATGTAAGTGCGCCCCTCCACAGTGACACTACACATTCCAACAAGGAGAGGTCTCTGGAACAGCGCCACGCTTGGTTTCTACAGCACCTTTGAGAGAAAAACTATTCACAGCATTACGCCGAAACGCCCTCGGTAAAAACCGATAGCCCTTTCAGAACTGAACACAACGAGCTGTGTTTCCTTTAAACCTTTATTAGCCCACTGGGCTCCTGTCTCAGCTAAGGTGGACTGCTGTCCAGTGAACTGAAAATAACCATTGCGGTACACCCCAAGGGGACACAGCATGGTTTGATGAGTAGAAACTATTATAGCAATGCCCGTTTGTGGCCGAAAATTAGAGCCTTTTGTGGCCGAAAATGAGTGTGGTTTGTTTGTTTGTTTATGTATGTATTTATGCATGCTTCTCATATTTCACATCAACATAGCAGTTTACATTGTACCAAATGCCCTTCACGTAGGACAGCTCGCGCTATGGAGGGCACAGACGGCATTCCAATAGCTGTCCCCGTCCCTCGGTGATACCTCCTCACACCGGCTCAGTGCACCCCTTGCAGTGACTGTCAGAGCCCACGGAGAGCAGAACGGGAAGGCTGCAGTCTGCTCACAGGCATGCACGTGCGCCCATCTGTTCCTGCAGAGTATGGTGATACACACACAAGACCTGGGCATATATATCCCCGGCTTTTCTTGCCGTTCCAGCGGCTCCACATAATTAATGAATTGGAGAGGATTATCCCCTGCCCTTAGGCAATTTGCTAATGATGCTGGACACCGAAGCGAGTAATGTAGCTGGAATGTGCTCACATGTTGTATTTTTTGTTTTTATGACTACATTACAAGAAAAATACTACGTGAAAAAAATGCGAATGGACGTATTCTCAATGAATCCGTCAATTGCCACTATATGGGAGTGAATATTATTGCCCAATGAATTTTAGGAAAACATTTTACGTGTTGAAGACTGGTCCAACATGGCCACTTCTTTCCAAAGTGGCACCAGTCCCTTCAATAAGAGCAAAGTAGACACAAAAGCAGCCATCCAGCGACATCCAATATTGGGTACTCGGGTGGGGGTGGGGTGGTGTTTGGTCTGGGTTAGACTAGGCTGCCATGTTTCTATCCCATTAGATTGCTAATTGTAGGTTAAGCAATTGGCCAAGCTGGGGTGCTGGCACTGTGCTATTTTCCTGTACTGCATTGATTCTCTAATTATCTCTGATTAACAACAATTTCAATTTCAAAAGCTTTATTCGACAGTATGTCATAAAAGCACGCACACTACATATGTCACAAAACAGAATAAATAGTACATAACCATACACAAGATAAAAAGTTATTAAATTCCAATGATTAATGTCGATAAAAATCAAGTTAAAATACATATAAGATCCAATAAAAATTATTCATAATAAAGGAACAACATTAATAGCATCATTCATCGTACTAACAAGCAGCGGGTGGCAGTAAAGAACGTGTACGGATAATCCAGGCCCACCTTAAAATTTGACTACAGCAACAACTATGCAAGGGGTACTGTCTGACTCTAATATCCTTAAGGCTTCTATGTGCCGCCGGGTGCCCAGGTTTGAGCAAGTGGGTTTCAGCCATTTACCTCGTGGAACAACATAAAGGGGGCATGCAAAGAAAAGGTGGTCTGTTGTCTCAGCCATGTCTAAACTCTTATGACATTTGTCATCAGGGGGATGCGCCCATTTATAAGTAAAAGCTTTAACTGGAAGTGATCCTACCCTAAACTGAAAAAACAGTTTACGATCTAGTGGGCTCTCGATAATATCCCAATAAGCTTCACAAAAAGGCAGTGATTTATAGTTTAGAAAACGGCCAGTTAAGTTAGTGTTCATGCAACCTCTATGGGATGAAGTCAGAGCCATTTCCCAGTATATGGCTTTCAATTGATCTTTTGAGGGGAAGGTTATTGTGTCCGGTTCATCCCATAAAGGGGTTAGATCTAGCTTTATCAAAAGCTTCCTGAGCTCTTTGAGCCAGTGGATTTTGTGGAAACGATCTACCGAGATCACATCCTTCAGGGCCTGGACATAGTGTGGGAGTTCAGGGGTGGTCCAGATTCGTCTCCAGTACAAAAGTGGGCGTAACCTCGCTATGTCTACAACATTTTTCCTGCCTAAGTCAAGCAAAAGCGGAACGGTCGGGGTGCTTTGGGGAACACCGACTAAACTATGTAAAATTTTATTCTCTGCTTTTGCTAATTGACTCAGGTTGGTTAGACCCATAGCTCTGATCCATACAGGGTAGCACTTAACACTTTCATGTTGTATATCTCCAAAGCTGGCGTGATTGGCTTTGTGAGAGAGGATTTGTGTTTAGACAACAGGGCACCTGCAAGCTGGTGAAATTTTAAAGTGGCCATGTCCGTGTGACGTTTCAAATGCATGTTACTCTGGAGTAGAATACCTAGGTAGGTGAAAGCCTCCACCTGCTCTAGGGGTGTGTTGTTCAGAAAAATTCTACCTTTAAAAGATTTATGCTGATTAAGGACATGAACTTGGTTTTTGTTGTATTAATCTCAAGTCCACGCAGTTGGCAAAAGTCCCCGAAGGCGTTAACAGCCTTCTGTAGCCCACTCGGAGTCCGTGAGATTATCAGCGTGTCGTGCGCGAACATGAGAACAGGAAAATGAACCCCAGCTATTGCAGGGGCATCAGTGAGAGAACTACAAAGATGGTCAACTATTCCGTTAATGCATAACGAAAACAGGGTAGGGGCCAAGACACAACCCTGCCGAACAACACGCTCGACTGGGAATGTGTCAGTGACCTCACCCTGTGCCCCCCCATCTGATTCTTGCAAAGTTGCTCTCATGTAAGCGTTCGAGGATGGTCAGTAGCTCCGGGGCCATTCCCAACTCAGCAAGAACTTTCCATAGTTTACAGCGAGGGACCAAATCGAAAGCCGATTTCAAGTCGACAAAAACTGCATAAAGTGACCCTTCAGTCAAGACCACGTTCCTCCAATATAATGTAATAAAATAGAAGACTTGGTCTATAGAGCTAGTGCAGGGGCGGAAGCCGGCTTGAAAAGGGGATAAAATATTATGTTCCTCTATCCAAGTCTGGACTTTGTTTTGTACTAGTTGCCCAATAAGATTTTGTGCTGAGTCGATAAGACTAATGGGCCTGTAATTACTTGGGAGGGTTTATCACCCTTCTTAAAAACAGGAATTATTTTGGCTCCCTTCCACGAAGCTGGAATGGGAGCACCCCTGGCCACTGAGTTCGATAAAACTGCGAAATACTGGCACCAGGACGATCTGTCACTTAAAAAGACGTTGGCCGGGATACCATCCATGCCTGGAGCTCTACCGCCGGACACACAATCTAATGCTGTACTAACATCTTTAGTGGGAAAAATATGGCTTTGGTAAAAGATGGCAGGAGGTAGAAGGCACTCCTCCTCTACTAAACTTCGAGCATATTGGGGCTTAAAAAATTCTACCCACTGGGACTGAGCAACATTATTTTGTGGAGGTTCTGCTAATCCTCCACTATCCCATTTTATAATGTTCCAAAATTGCTTTGAATCATTCGCCTCACATGCATGTTTCAAGTCCCGCCACCTATCCTCATCCCACTGTTTTTTTGCCACCTTCTGGGCATGTCTATTTAGATCTCTAGCCTCTCTCACTCTGGTGGGATTCTTTGTCCTTAATTCCACACTCAGGTATTGGCGTGCAGATTTACATGACTCATTATACCACTTGGCCATTGACGTCTTTGTGCCTCTAATTCCCGGGTTCCATGCCCTCAAAAAGAAGGGGTTAAGCCTAGAAAAGAGGTGGGAATCTGCCTCTAGCGTAATTAGAGGGAAATCTGGGCTACTAATTTGGAGATTGAGTCGGGCCAATTCACTCACGACCTCTGCTTTAAGCGCGACCAGATTTGCAGGGTTCTCGATAAGTTTATTCCATTTGACATGGCGCATGTTATTAGAAACAACAATATCTAGTTTAGTTAGCCCTACTCCTGGAGGCTCGTCTCTGACCCCCTTTTGGGCTTGGAATATCGAACAGAGAGGGTTGTCGTCGCTTTCCAACCGGGTTTTAATGACCATATCTACTAGACAATGCCATAGTCTAATATCCACCAGAAGATAATCAATACAGCTGCTGCTCCGTCCATTGTCAAATGTGTTAGCACCCTGCAGGTCTGAAGGGGTTCTCCCGTTTGCTGCTCTAGGGCCTCTTTCTAGGCATAAGGCTTTTAATTGAATAGCTGTAGCTGTCCAAGTGGTTCATAAGTGGTGTTAAAATTCCCACCCACTATCGGGAGAATCTGCTCCGGGAGAGCCTCAAGCTGATTGTCAAGAGCGGCTATTACCTCAGAAGTATACCCCCCTGTTAGCCCCCTGGCATAGACATTAAAAATGGCCATCCTTTGACCATGGGACCATTCAAGTCTAATCATCATAATGTCATTCGCCAGGAACCCAGTTTGATGCACCTTACAACGTAAACTCTGGCGAACCAAAATCACCAGTCCACCTGCCGGCCTGGCCTTTTGATTTTTTTGTTGCGAGGACATAGAAATTAATATATCCCACTCGAAAGACTGGGGTTATTGACCAGGACTCCTGGAAAAGATTAATGTCATGTTGATCTATGAAACTACACAATTCAGGTGACACAACCTTGTTGCCAATTCCCGCAAGATTCCATGAAAGCAAAGACAAGCCTTCCTTTTTTTGCAAAATTATACTCGTATTAGGGGGACTCTCTATTCCTCCCATCATGTCACTCTCCCTCACTAATGTGTGCTTGGCAGTGTTAGACTTAAGTATCTGTGAGTTTAGCGGGGTACTATTTGTTGTGCAAGGACCACCCTCACTAATGGAACACAAACAGGTCACTAGGGGGGAATTAGTGTCATGAGTGGTCCCAACATTGGCCAGCAAGCTTACAAGGGGGCATACAGGGGTAGCTCTGATTAACAATATAGTGCAATGCTGCATCATGGCTCAAGCCCAAAGCGTGGTTACATGTATCTAAAATATATAATAATCAGGGCACAAGTTCTAAAAAAAGAAGTGGGGGAACGCTTCAAGTTAGGTGGTGTCACCAGAAGTGACGTCACGACAGAAAGTGACATCACGAAAGGTGGCTTGCCCCATCAGACTCATTGCCTCCCCTCGCTCACCCCTTAGATGCGATTGCATCAGAGAAGCCAGCGCGTGAGCAGCATTCTGAATGAGCTCCGATCTCGCCCCAGAGAGGCCAAAGAGTGAATCTGTGGTTCCTTTTGCTCCAGATATCGAGCTCTCAAGTTTTCCACTGTCATGGGGCGATGTCAGCCAGTCCTGGTTTTACAACTCTCCTTGCTTTGCGCTATGCATAATATTATAATAGTAATAATGCAGGTAAAATTTCAATCGCACAGATCTCTCGAGTCACTGGGTAAAGGGAAATCGACGGGGTAGCGGTGCGGGCAAGTAATGCCATAATTGAAAGTCCAGCTTTTGGGCAGGGGGGACGGCGTCCACCCGATAAAATAAGTGGGGGGACGCCGTCCACCCGTGTGGTACCCCGACTCGAGCCCTGATAATAATGTATGATCTGTCGAATTCAACACCAGTGTTAGATGTCTATTTTAACTCCTTTGGTGCTCATGATGGCTCCCGGCCATCATGAGTCACAGTAGACGTGTGCTCATGATGGGCAGGAGCAATCAGAATATTGCTGCTCCGCCCAAGCTCGGTTAATTCCCCGCCTGTGCGGGAGAATGAATCAGTAGGCGGAGTTCTGACGGCTCCCAGCCGTAATGAGCACACGCCCACCGTGATTTATGATGGCCGGGAGCCGTCATGAGTACCTGAGCGCCACGCCTAACCCAGCCCCCCCTCGCACTGCGACAAAATTTGCACCGCGGCGAAGGCATTATGCAGTACACAGCATTGCAAACATGGTTCCAAAGGAACATCGGGGGAGCCTACGTTTATTTCAGGTTCTGTCCAAACTACTTTTAGAACAGTTAATACTTTATCATTCAAAGTGGATAGATAATCTAAAATTAAACTGCAGCTTTAAGGTACAAAACAAAATGTTATGATTCAGACAAAAATGAACCTGAGACACATTTACAATCCGTGATATTCTCAAGGATAGTCTGAAGTTTAGGTATGATCTTTGAGGGCCCAGTTAGAATATTGCCCAATGTTTACCCATTCTGAGTTTTAGAATTCCATGCTTCCAATCATGCCTTTATTAGCTGTCCTCCCTTGTTAGGTGATCTACTCAATTTTACATTATTAAACACCAATCAGAGTCAGTTAACCCTTTCACTTCCTGGGCTTTTGCGCACCTCTATACCAGAGCTTTTTCCAAAATATTTTCATGAGGTTGTTTAAACACATTCACATCTTCGGTCTCTTTGTGAACCAACATAAACTATTTTTGTTGTCACATACAGGGCTATGTATTGGTGCAAACTTTGCATCAATATCTCATTCCAGTATGAAAATATAATAAATAACGTAGATTTTCCTAATACATTATGACAGAAAGTCTTAATTTTATTAAAGATACGGAGGCGAGTATTATGCTATCTTATCTTGCTTTATTTTTCCATAGCAGCCAAGATAAGTGAAAACTACTGTTCCCAGAGGGCCAAGCAGAACAACTGGCCAATGGGAACGCAAAAGAACAAAATCTTATCACCAATCATGGAATACCAGCATGGATAACGTCACAACTGACTGCGAACATTCCTCTTTTCGCTGGCGAGCAGCTCAGATAGAGTCAATAAACAGTGGAACAATTGAAAAAAAAATTAGAAAGGGCTAAACATTCAACCAGGAGCGGCGAACCACAGGATTCACTGAAGCAGAGTCGAAACCAGAAGAAGACTTGTCCAGGTGAACTGGAAGACGTTGCAGGATATCCGTCTCATCATGAAGATGCAGGGGGCAACGCTGGAGTAGCTAAGGGAGGGAGAAACACAAGTTAACAGTGTTGTGATGGGATAATACTCGCCTCCGTGTCTTTAATAAAATTAAGACATTCCGTCATAATG
The DNA here is from genome assembly GCF_964261635.1 of Lissotriton helveticus. Classification (NCBI taxonomy): domain Eukaryota; kingdom Metazoa; phylum Chordata; class Amphibia; order Caudata; family Salamandridae; genus Lissotriton; species Lissotriton helveticus. Next base: position 713,399,025 of record NC_136057.1, on the reverse strand, counting down.
TATTAGGAAAATCTACATTTTATGGCAAGACCGAAGGCTCCTATTATGCTTTTTTAAAGCATATCAACCACCAAAGAAGCAACAGAAACAACAAGCTTACAATGAAACATTCGAAAAACATTGTCATTAGCCCTATCTGCTGATCTCAGAATGTCCTCCCACCGAGAGCCTGCCCAAAAAGCTTTGGAAGCCATGGCTCCCCTGGTGGAATGAGCCCTGAAAATGGAGATATCAATGCCCGCAAGGGACATGACCCACCGGACCCACCGTGCCAGAGTAGCAGAGGAAATGGGAAAATGGGGTTTACGAAAGGAAATGAGAAGTTGGGAGTGAGAGGACGTTCTGAGATCAGAAGTTCTTTGTTCATACACTTTGAGACATTGTGAGAGTTCTGCGAGTAGGTTTTTAGAGTGTTCAGAAATGTGGCGCTCAACTTGTTATGGTAGGATAATAATAAAGGAGTTCTCAAAAGGGTATTTTGGTTGGTGCTTCTTGGTCAGAGGAAAACCTTAACCTCTGTAAAGAAAACGAAGGGCAAGGAGCCTCCTTCTCTGTGAATTGCGCAAGAGTCCAGAGCACACAGTAAGCGTAAACAGACTGGTTCGTCTGAGAGTAGCAGAAGTAGGGATAGACCAGACAAAGCGTATAGTTTCAAAAGGTTTTATTCACCCACAGTGTTCCCAACCTGGGAATCACTGTCAAACACAGGTCCAGCCGACACGTGTTTCGTCACAACATATGGCTGTGACTCTTCAGGGCTGTTGTGAATTGACCGAGGACGTGGTCGGGGAACCGGTGATAATTCCAACCTGGTCCTAATCGGGTGGTCTAAGACTTAAGCGGGCGGCACCACTCAGGTTGCCGGTGCCGTTCTGAATGTATCAGGACTTGTTGTATCTACAAGTTCTGGAGAGCTGTGGCCGTGTTTCGCCAAAGTAGTTGCGTCGACCTCAATCGGTTTCCAAGTGCGGATGTTTGGAAAAACGAACTTCTCTCAGAAGGCGGCAGATCAAAGGATGAGCGCCCACAGGCTTGCTGTCAATTGGGAAATGGTTAAAAGAAATGGCCGATCTGTACAAATTGACCTGCACTAGCTTCTGAAGCTAACAAATTGACCACAAAATTCAGGGGGGCTGAAAAGGGATTTATATGTCTCTCCATACACCAGCTTGCCCATAAAGACCAAGCGGACTTGTAAGCCTTTGGGGACCCAGAGGCCCAGGCTTTGCTGATAAAGAGAGGAGCCTCTTGCAAAAGGAGGAAGTCATAAGGGGTAGGCTGAAAACTTTCCAAACCGACAGAACCAGAGAATTGTCCAGAACAAGGCTGTGAGGAAGGCCCAGGGGGTTCAGAAGCAAGTCCTTGTTGGACGGAAGGAGCACCGGGAAGTCCACCACAATCTCCAAAAGAGACGGAAACCAAATCTGATATTGCCCAAAGGAGACCACTATGACCAATGATGTTGCTTGACGACGTACCTGGGAGAGTACTCTGTTAATCATAAGAAAAGGAGGAAAAGCATAGTTGAGGTGAAGTGACCAATCCTGAAGGAACGCATCTGTTGCCAGGCCTGACGGATCTGGGTGCCAACTGAAGAAACGAGGTAGCTGAGTGTTTAGGCGGGAAGCAAAGAGATCGATATAGAAAGGGCCTCACTTTTGAGATAGAAATCGGAAGACGGATGGAAGAAGTTTCAAATCGCTGGTGTCTCAAAGATAGCGAGAGTGCCATTCAGCCACAGAATTGAGATCTCCCGGAAGGTACTCCGCTGTTAGTGACAGCTGGTTTGACAGACAATATTGCCAAAGGCTCTTCGCCAACTCTGCCAGGGGCTTGAATTTGGTGCCACCAAGATGATTGACATAGCAGACCACAGAAACATTGTCCATATGAAGAAGAATCGAGCATCAAACTCTGTTCTTTGTGAGGCTTTGAATCGCAAAGGAACCTGCAAGCATCTTTAAACAATTGATGTGCAGTCTCGACTCCTCGCGCGACCATGTACCGCCAGTTGATATTGGTCCACAACGGGCGCCCCAACCCGACAGGCTTGTACCGGATTCTAACACAAGATCTGGGGCAGAAGCGAAAATAGTTTGCCCGTTCCACGCATCTAAATGGTCTATCCACCATTGAAGTTCGATGCGAGACTCTTGATCCAGGGCGATAAGGTCTGCGTATGCCAACCCTTGACGTAAGTGTCTGATTTTTAGACGCTGAAGGGCCCGATAATGGAAGGGGCCTGGAAAGATGGCCTGAACGGAAGCCGAGGGAAGACCGACTATCCTTGCGAGAGATCTGAGGGATATGAGAGAGGTTCGAAGAACGTGAGAAATTTCCGATTTGATGATCGAGACCTTTGATTGGGGAAGCAGGAGGGTCGCCGTGGAGGAATCCACGAGGAAGCCCAAGAACTCGATGCGCTGGGAAGGAGAAAGCATCGATTTTTCGTGATTGAGAAGAAAACCCAGATCCAGGAGCAGGGACTGAGTGATGTTGAGTTCGGGCAGAAGAAGCTGTTTGTCTGTGTTCATGATCAAGATGTCGGCTAAATATATTATAAGTCTGATCCCGAGGGAACGCAGGAATGCCACTACTGGCTTTAAGATGTTTGTAAAGCACCATGGTGCTGAAGACAGACTGAAAGAAGAGAAGTGAACGATAAGTGAAGCCTAACCATTGGAATTGAAGAAACTTGGTATGAGAAGGATGAATTGGAATGGTGAGGTATGGTCCTGTAAATCCAGTCTGATCATCCAATCGTTTAGACGAAGTGTATCTCTTAGGTGAATTATAGGCTCCATTTTGAAGTGGCGATACACCACAAACTGGTTGAACCATTTTAGATTTATGACAGGACGCATCTTTTTGTTCTTTTTCTGGACTAAGAAAATGGAACTGAGAAACCCTGTGGGATCCAAAGGGGGGATTTGGATGGCCTGTTTTTGAAGAATGGATTGAACTTCCAGCGAGATTAGTTGAGACATTTTGTCTGAGAACACCAGAGGAGGAGGGAACACAGTTTGGGAAGGCGGTGCATGAAGCTCTATAAGATAACATTGAACCGTATTTAGAACCCAAGGGTCTGCGCTGATAGTTTGCCACTTTGGAAGACAAGTATTTAGATACCCTTCCACCGGGGGAGGAGGTGAAAGACGTACCTTGCTGGTTGTTGTTGTTGCGGTAATTCCTTTGACCTCGACCTCTGAATCCGCAACCTCTTTGTGGGTAGAACTGAGGTTTGTAGTCTTGAGACCGGGAATTTAAGGAACCTCTGGAACTTTGCTTGGGATAGGAACGACCGGAAGAGCGACCTCTGCCTCTGCCGGCCCGTCTAAAAACCCGAGGGCAAAACACTTTTGTATTTGACTGTTGAGCCTTATCCAAGGAGGCGAATGTAGAAACAAACCTGCTGCGATCTTTGACTAAAGAATCACCAAAGAGAAGGCCACTAGCTTTAATGCCTGGGTCCAGGGGGGCTAAATTATTCAACTTCGGGTCGAGTTTAATAAGAAGCCCCTTGCGGCGTTTGTGAGTAATAGCAGCATTGGCGTTCCCCAGAAGGCAAAAGGCTCGCTGAACCCACAAGGAGATGTCTTCAGCTGACAAATCAGTCCCTCCAAGACGGGCAGATTCTGCCAAGTCAAAGATACTCGCCAAAGGACCCACGACATCAAGCAATTTATCCTGACAGGTGGATCAAGCCTTGTCCACCCCTCTGCGCGGGTCTTTACCAAATTTGGAGAAAAAAGTGAGTAAAGGCTGATCAATGGAAGGAACCATAGTGATTTTCTCAGCTAAAGAGGGCTTAAGGCACTCCGACTTTAACCTTGATCTAGTAGAACTATCTAAGGGAAGGTGAAGCCTGGCCAAAACAGAATCACCAATATGAGGAGCAGGAAACCATTCGGTGGAATTAGGGTGGCCAATGGAGGAAGGGTCAAACATGGGCACCCCTTCCAAGTCCATGACAGGTTCAAAAGTAAAGGAATCTAACTTAGATTTTTTGGAAGGAGGAGAAAAAGGGTCAAACAGATAAAAAAAGATCAAATAAATCATCTGCGTCATCCATGTCATCGTCTGTGTCCATAATGGTGGAAATAACCAATTTTTTGGGGACCTCTGAATGCTTCGTTTTATTTTTGCATTTGCCCTCTGAACCTAACAACCCCTCCTTGGAAGGAGGCCTGGGAGGCACTTGGTCCTCAATCAAACGCGTGGAAGCCTCGCTATTCAAACGTGGCGCAGCATTAGAAGCATGAATAGAAGCAGAGGAAACCACCTTTCTTTTTCTGCTATCCCCCGCAGATTGTGCCAGTGCTTTTGACAACAGACTCAACATAGAATTTTCCATGCCTTTAGATAAGTGCTTCATGGACATTTCAACTGCATTTTCCACAGAATTATTGATAAACTTGTTTAAAACATCCCTGAAGGCTTTGCCTTCCTCATGCTGCCTGTCAGAAATGGGAGAACTAGCAATCTCCATTGCCTGTGAGGAAAAGTGAAACCAAGAGGTAGGAAGGGGTTAACGGGAGGCAGAAGGGAGGAACTGAAAGTAAGGACACTCCCTAGGGGGCGTGAAATAACATAGCTCGCCTCCAGAGGCACCGTGGTGTAGCCAGGAATGGAGTTGTCAAGCGCGGTGGGGAAAGCGGGAGAAAGTAAACCGAACGCTCCCCTGAGGACGCAAGGAGTCTCTCGAACTGGGCAGACGCTCCGTGAAGGTAGGGGGGAGATTCACTAAGCGAGTGCACTCCGCTGGGGGAAAGCAGAGAAACAGAAGCTGCGCAACGGCTGAAACCAAACGGCCACCGCATCCACATCAATATGCGAATATTAATCAAATACACTGCAAAATATAGCAAAATTAGACACCATTACTCACAAAACATATTATGAAAAGGAGCAACGAGGAGAAGTCACTTATCTGACTGCGAGCAGCAAGAAAAGAGAAAAAAGGAATGTTCGCAGTCAGTTGTGAAGTTATCCATGCTGGTATTCCATGATTGGTGATAAGATTTTGTTCTTTTGCGTTCCCATTGGACAGTTGTTCTGCTTGGCCCTCTGGTAACTGTAGTTTTCACTTATCTTGGTTGCTATGGAAAAATAAAGCAAGATAAGATAGCATAATAGGAGCTTCCGGTCTTGCCATAAAATTTGGTGATATTTTACATATATATTAACACAGCTGCTTAATATTGTGTTGCATTTCTGAAGTGGACCAACATAAAACCTGACACACTAGCCATGGCAATTTTGCCCTGGAATAGAATTGACTGTGCAGATTGCATTCCTTTGGAAAACCAAAGGAATGCAATCTGCACAGTCAATTCTACAATATTAGTACAGACAACAAAATTATTGCAAAATCACTGTTTACGGAGCGCTGTTCATTTTGATGACATAAAATTTAAGGCTATATGGAAAGTGTGGAAACTTAAATATTTTTTAAATTATGTACAACCTATGGAATCAACTTGTGCAAGCTAGACTTGCATTGTGTCACTGGTTGGTTGGTAGAACATGCTGAACATGGCATCTGTCAGATGTCTAGCAATTAGTTTTCAAAAATGTGGTGATGGTGAATCCCTCGATCCACCATCACACAGGTACATATACCTGACAAGGTGTTTTCCCCAACTTTGTTCCTCTGGGCTTCCTGAACATGGAGGGACCAGATGGGTTTGGGTTTTCTATGGGTTCAGGGTGCCCCATGGCACTAAACTTGATTAAGTGCATTCTGTATGTTTGGAAAGGAACTACAAGAGAAATGCAGGCTCAGGCTACATGTCTTTTGGTTGCTGGCAACACAAATGGGTTGATGGAAACATAGCACAGTCATGCATTTTTAACATCTACACATCCTAAAGTTTCTGCAGCTGATGCTAGAGCTCCCTCATTCTCATTCATTGGCAGGGAGATCATACTGAACATGTTTAGCTATTCTTTTCCAAAACAATGTACTTCCCTCCAGTCTCCCTCAGTCAGCGAAATATGTTTCCTTATGTCTTCTGAGTGTGGGGTTTGAGCAGTGAGCCACACGTTGGACATCCGAGAATGTTTTTCATTGGGCATGATTCCATGCAGGTGGTCTGCAATATTTGAGCTTGGGCTAGCCAGGGAAGCCTACAATCATCAGACATTTCTAAATAATTACACTTTTCCAGACTTAAGATCGCCTTATTATTATGGATAAATATACATCCAAGAAGACAATTTAATAAAGGAAACCTTGATAATCATTAGTATTGTGGCCAATATGGCTCACATGTCCCTTAGCTTCTAAAGAAAATAAGAGTCCATGTTTCAGATTGGCTCGACCAAGTTATCACCTGACCTCTACGCTAATTGAACCAAGCAGGAATCTGCTTTTGATGTCCAGATCTCATGAAAAACAGTCTTGTATAAAAGAGTTCATAGGTGTCATATTATAAAACTCTTATTTATGACATGTATTGACTTATGAGTTTCTTTTCCGTTGTTTTTATTGCATTCACTTGTGAAAGGGACATTCTGAACAAATGGGTGATTTTTAGTAACTGTGATAATAGTAATGCGCTTAATTAACCTTCAATAATCAATTTACCTTTTTTTACATGTAATCATTCAAAAGTCACTGATAAATGGTTAATAATTTAAAAACATGAGTGTAGCTTGCAGTGCTTTTGGCATTTAACACTATCTCCCAGCTTTCATATTGTTAAGGTTCACAGTGGAATTTTGCTTTTTGTTACTTGTTCCTAGTTCATATCTGTAATACTCATCTATTCTCTCCTCTGTATCACAATCTGGAGTAACCAAGTAGCATATTGATATACGTTTATGAGCTTTATTGATTATCTTTCAAATACTATTTGGAGTCACTGTTTCCTTTGTGTCCTTCACTGTAGTTTTGCTATTACAATTTACTACATATATATACTGATTTGACACCGTCACTTTCATGTTATACCTAGGAGTTGACTTTCCCAGATATGGGGGTTAATTTGATGCCCAAAAAAGCACAGTATCAACCAATCAATCAGTCAATCAATCAATCAATCAATCAGCATTTGCAAAACTGTCACCCCTTATGGGTATCTGTGTGCTGAGGGTGCAGTGTCTCAGTCAAAAAGACAGGTCTTGAGTCACTTTCTTAAGTCTGTCACGGAGGGTGTTGTTCTGAGGTCTTGGCAGTGATCTAGGAGAAGGAATGGTGCCCTCTATTGCTGTGACAGATGCAGGGGTGTGGGCAAGCGCGAGTGAGGAGGAATGCATGAGTCTGGAGGGTTGACAGAACTTCTACGATGGGTGATGTAGGATTGTCCTTGATCGTGAAGGACTTTATAGGTATGCGTGAGGATCCTGAACTGACATCTCTTCTGGATGGGGATCCAGTGAAGGCCTTTAAGGTGGGGGTGATGTGTGACCGTTTGGGAAGGTCCAGGATGAGTCAGGCTGCTGCGTTATATATGGTCTGGAGTCGTCTGAGGAGCTGGGTGGAGATTCGATCATAGAGGGTATTGCGGTAGTCAAGGTGGATGGTGATGAGGGGCTGAGTGACAGAATTTCTGGTGTTGACTGGGATCCAACTGAAGATACTGCAGCACAAGCGAAGAGTGTGGAAGCAGAAGGAGGCAACTGCGTTGACTTGTTGTTTTATGGTCAGTTGGCTGTCGAGGATGATCCCTAGTTCATGTGTGCATGGTCTGTAGGCATGGAGGTTGGTCCAAGTTCAGCCGGCCACCAGCTGTGGTCCCTGTTGGAAGTGTGTCGGAGTTCAGTCTGAGGCAGTTCTTTCTCATCCAGTCTGCTATGTTGGTCATGGCGCTGAAGAAGTTGGTTTTGGCATTGGTGAGGTCCTTGGTGAACGAGAGGATACGTTGAGTATTGTCTGCATGGGAAAATATGTTAAGGCAGTGGGATCTGATTACGTCTGCGGGCAGGGTCCTGTAGGTGTTGAATAGGGTGGGGTTGAGTGAGGATCCTTGGGTTACGCTTCTTATTATGTCCTTGGGTGCAGAGGCGACTATCTAAACATATCATGTGTTGCCAGTCATAGCAAAAATGTATTTTATTGCACTTTGAGTAAAAAGCAATTTAGGTTTTCTCTGAAGCTGAAGGAGGGGTGCATTAACAACGTAAAATCAGGTATTCTTTCAGTATAGTTATGACTGTCAAGTGGGCTACTTAAATAAAATGAGATCATTTGAAAGACAACATTTCTTTTCATTCTTTGCAATGGAAACATATAAACATGGGCGTACTAAATCCGATTTACCTAGCAGAACTACCTATAACAGAGCGGGAAGAGAATCCCGCCTGGACTATGTCCTGGTACAGACAGTGAATTGGTCATCTGTTCAGGACTTCAGGGTTACTGAAAGGCTGGACAGTGATCACAACGCTTTGGAACTTGATCTCACTCATCCCGGCCTTCAAATTCCTATATCAACTGTGGAGGGGAATAAACCTGAACTTCTATTGTCCAATAATAGGAGAAGAATCAGGTGGGAAAAACTAGCCTCAAGCCAGGAGAAGCTCTCGAGGCTATATGCAGGGCTAATCCCTATTTTGAAGACTGTGGGAGATCTAGCCACTGAGGCGGGCAACAAAGATTCACTTGGCAGATTATACCAGGCTCATGAGGACCTCATAAAGGGAGCCGCCCCCATCCTCTTTAGTAATGTCCAGAATCAGAGGAGGGGACAGCTACATAAATCCTCATGGTATAATACAGCCTGCAGAAAGGCAAAGGGAGAACTCCTCAGAATCATTAAGGAGGGCTTAGGGGGTGAGAAGCTAAAAGAAAGCAGACAGGCATACAAAAAACTAATTGCCCATGCTAAAACTGAATGGGAGGAGAATCAATGGGAGGAGCTTACTAACTCCCTCGCAAAAAGAGACCACCGAATGTTTTGGAGAGTAGTGAACGGGGGGTCGGGGAGCCTCCACTCAGCTATTGAGCCTAATATCGCAGCAGGGGTGTGGCAGGCTCACTTTCAATTCCTTTATAGTTCTGAGTTGGGAGAAACTAGGAATGACACCGGTATTGGTCGGGTTGACTACGAGGGGGATCTAATAGTAGTGGGGGAGGTTAGGGCAGCAATAGCAGGACTGACTTCGGGTAAGGCGCCAGGATTGGATGGCTTGCCCGGGGATTTATTCAAGCAGGAGCCCGATGTTTGGGCCCCCTACCTTGCCGCTCTGTTTAACGGAGTTCTGAGTGGCATGGAAATCCCGAGTACTTGGCTGGGGGCAGAGGTGGTTCCCATATTCAAAAAGGGCTCGCCTCTGCTCCCAGCCAACTACAGACCAATCAGCTTAATTGATGTGCCACAGAAGCTGTTTGCTAGGGTACTGCTGAACCGGCTTCAGGACTGGGCAGAGGAAACGGGGGCCCTCAGTCCCTATCAGGCGGGTTTCAGAAAGGGAGTTTCGACAGTGGACCAGGTCTTCCGATTGAACAACATCTATTGGAGGGCAGCGATATTCGAAGGCGGTAGCTTATACACAATATTTGTGGATCTGAGGGCCGCCTTCGACCTGGTGCCCAGAGGGAAACTTTGGAGTGTCCTGGCCGAGATGGGCGTACCCCCGGACATCCTGATAATCTTACAGAGATTGCACCATAATAACTATGCTCGAGTGAGGTGCGGGAGGTCTGGGGAACTGACGGATAGATTCCCCGTTGACAGGGGGGTTAGGCAGGGCTGTGTGCTGGCACCGACCCTGTTTTGCCTCTTTGTCAACGGGGTAATCGCCCATCTGAACGGCACTGAATATACCGACGCCCCAAAACTGAACGGCAGCAGGGTGCCTGCAATTATGTTTGCAGACGACACCCTGCTGCTGTCTAAAACCCCTATGGGGATTCAGAGGATCCTCGACTCGTTTGTGGCCTTTTGCTCAGACAGGGGCCTAGAAATTAATGCTGCAAAAACTAAGTTCATGGTCCTGAACCCTAGCCAAAAATTGCGCCCGAACCCATACCTGGGAGCATCACGCCTTGAGAGAGTCTCCACCTTTGAATACCTAGGTGTAACCCTGATCGAAAATATGTCCTGGGGACCACATCAGACCAGGGTCAACCTCAAACTAGTACAGACCACTGGGGGTATCATGCGGATGATGAAAGGCTCCACATACCGCCCATTGGGGCCGCTCATCCAGATCTACAAGGCGCAGGCCAGGGGTGCTACTATGTACGGGGCGGAACTATGGGGCCATACATCTTTCCGCAGTCTGTCCTCAACTGAGAACAACTTTATCAGACAGATAGTGGCACTTCCGCCCAGCACCCCACTCATTCCCTTGAGGTTGGATCTGGGACTGAGACCAATAGCTGACGAACTAGGTCTCAGACCCATAGTCTTCTGGCAAAGACTATGGAGTAGTGAAGAACTCTCGCCTTATAGGGCGGAACTGAGGGAGCTTTTAACCCATCCTAAAGCATTACAGATCCCCTGGATAAAATATATTCAAAAAACCTGTACGAGACTGGGGTTCCCTGACCTCTGGTCTGATCCTGCTAGTGCCTCACGAAACATCTCACGGAGAGCTTTGGCCAAAGTTTACTATGAACAGAAACTAGGCATTGCTTTGGATTCCCAGGGGGAGGGGTCACTAACTTCCGCATTTGCGCTAAGCAAGGACTCTTATAGGCTGGAGAGGGTTTTGGACGCTATATCCCCCGTGCTGGCCAGGAAGCTGTTTCTCCAATGGAGATATGGCACATTGCCTCTGCGATCCTTCACCAGCTCCTGGTCAACCCCGCCCTCTTCCAAGCAGTGCCCGACATGCTCCTGTGCCGAGGAAAGCGATTTACATGTGGTCCTGTTTTGTACAACTTACAAGGCAGCTAGGAAATATTGGCTCCTTCCACTCATTAGAAACCTTGGTTGTAGGGAGTATCTCCCGATGTACAGAATTTTAAAAACCGACGTCTCAAGTCCAATCGTTTTTGCATTAGCAAAATTTCTCTCAAATGTTTGGCATACCCGCGCCCGTATCCTGAAGACACAGGTTTCCATTTAATTTTAACTCTATAAGTCCAATGTGATTTTAGTAGTTTAAATTACGGAAATGAACTATTTACAGTGTATAAATTTGTACTGATTGTGGATGATTTTATAATGGTTGTATATGTTTTATTGTATATCTTTGATGGCCATTTGGCCGAAATAAAGATTGCTAAAGTAAAATAAACATAACAAATTTAAATATCTAACCCATAACCCAAGTTAAAAGCCTTTATGTCCCCTTTCCACAAAACGTATAATTATAAGTGACATTAGATTTGACCAGAAATTAATATATATCTGCAACTTGCATGTTTAATGTTGCGTTCAGATATATCTGCCCCCACTGTTAGGATCATCTTTACAAAGTAAAAAACACAAGGGAAACAGAAATAGAGGTGGCCAGGGTGCATTCAAAATTAAAATTTACTGTCTCACCAATGAATAATGATTTTCCTTTTGAGACACACTGTGAATTCAGATGTGAGAAAAAGATGTATTAAATCACCATTAAGGAGTTCATCCCTCACATTCTTATTGATAAAGAATATACATTTTCCAAAAATGTGAATAATAAAACTATACAATATACATTTCTGATATAAAAACATTCTTACCAAATTACCAAAAGAGAGAGTCAATAAAAATTATTAATGGTGATCTCTAGTGCATGGCCCCACAATAATTCAAAGAAAAAATGAGACTGTACATCAGGAAAGATATTCATCAAAACTCAATCCCTCGTTTACACAACCATTCATTAGAAGAAGCCACTGCTATAATTAAATGTATCTGTTGATCTGCAATACACCTATATACAAGACAAATGAAGCAGTGAAAAGTCAAAACAACATTTTGCTGGACTTACTTCCCTCTACCGTCGGTCCTCAGGCTGCAGGTTTGTATATGTTATTTGTTCAGAAAACATCTCAATAACATCACTGCCTAACCAACTATCAACAAGCAGCCCGTTTTAAGATATCTTACATAACCTTCTTCTCATTCTAAATTCATCTCTAATGCAATGCAGTATATTTTGAATGCTTACTAACCTTAACAATCATCATTTCAAAATGTAAAATACCACCTGTCCTCCTTAATTAGGCAACAATAAATGCTTTCACATTTCTTGTCCATTTGGTGATAAAGCGTAGGTCCATAACTCCTTCCCAACCAAACACTTACAGTTATTTTGTTTTAAATGGTCTACTTCATATAAATACATGTGAAGCATAGTGATAGATGAGGCATAACTGGCTGTTCATTGACATTTAGCTGTGCCTGCCACAAAAAGAAGTGCATTTTGGGTTGGTGAACTACATGGACAAGGACCTTCCAGACCATTCTTGAGTCACGTCAGTCTTTCACTACATAGTCATCTGCATCGAAGTTATCATCTATCTGCTTCATATAAGCCTTTTGTTAATTGTATCTGTACCAGGCTATAGCAACTGCATCACAGTCATTGGCTAACCTTTTAAAAATACCTATTTTATTTGCAATATGATTTGCCCGCAATGTTAGTAGTCATGTACTGCACAACAGTGTCTTTTAGAATTAAATTCATTGCCTTAATAGGAAAAGAAATGGTGACAACACATGGGTCAGTTTGTTGATTGCCTGCACCCATGTCTTTAACGTCACCACTGACGTCATGTTCTTGCTTATCCTTTTAAAGAAACATTGTCCTTTGCCTTGCACAGAAGCACATTCACCTCTATCAAGTCCTCATGTTCAAGTGTTGGTTCAGCAAGAAACTTGATTACAAAATTTTAGAACATTGGAATGTCGAGAGACCTATTGAAGACGGCGGCATAAATTGGGACCAATAGTAGTTGGTATAGACTTTTTTTATTCCAAATTTCAATGATGTCTTTCAGTTTCTCCCTTTTTCAATTTAGAACATTCTAACCTCAGTGGATGAAATGTTTCAATAGCATTATCTCATCTTTTGGCTATACCAGCTCTTAAAGATTGTCTCCTTCAGTAAAGGGTCCCCTGCAGGACTATAACTTGGCATTCTGCCTTTAGCATCCAGGATAGATCTCAGTAGTGGGCCACAGTGCTATAGATTATACCACAACCCCTGTCTTAGCAAACATAATGTTATTAATTTATTTCTTATTTCTTGATATTAGCAAATTAGAAATCATACTCAAAACCTGAGCAGCTACTCTCAAATTAGACTGGCAACATTAGACCTCAGGTGCATGGTGTACTACTACAACACCACAAGCATACTTACGAAAATCGAAGTGATTAAAGTCTTGTAGTTTAATGATTTGCTGGCTCACTTTAGGCAAAGAAAGAACATTTGAAGTATGATAAAAATTTCTTAGAGTTTTTGCTATTAATGATAATCTCATGTTTTTTTTCTACATTGAAACTTCAATTCAAAAGCTTGCTACGTGTTTGAAAACATAGCTTTGTATCTGAGAATATTATATTAATGAATGGGTTTACATGTTGACATTGCAGCCATGTTACCTACAGCTTCATTCCCTTCATAGGGGCTGATTGATTTGCCTACTTCACAAAGAAGAAGGCAGAACTCAAGTAATGTAAGTCTGCATTTGTTTTCTATTTCTTTGGGCAATTAACTGCTGTATAGACTTTCTGAAAAAAAATTAAGAAATGTTCAATTTTCTTGTCATTAATTAACAGAATCTGGATTATTGGCAATAAGGAAGAAGAAGGGATAAACTCCCACAGAGTTAATTAACCCAGTTCTTAAGAAGTAAAGAGCAGGTATCTTAGAGGATTCTTAAGATAACCCCCTTTGGCAATGGCTCCACCAATAGCCATTTCTAAGAGAACAGTGTGAGCAAAATGTGTAAGCCACTGCTAGAATAATATTAATGCCTAGAAATCAAACTATTATATTGCCATACCAATTTATCAAAACGAAAATACATATATTACGAAAATAGAAAAATGGTAAAACAAAATCAGTCAAGGAGATCAGGGGTAATGAATTTTTAAATCAATGTTAAAAAGTGGCCATGAGAACAATGGGGAGGTAAAACCCAATGTTAGTCTATAGGGAAGGGGGTGGTGATAGGGTCCAAGGTTCCTTTTCCAGCTGACTGTGACTCAGTGTGGATCAGTGGTTCATCCCAGTAAACAGTTTTACCTTCAGATGTAGGGGCACATGCATCAACCCAATTGCATTTGGGATGCATCAACCCAAATGCAAATTCGCAATTTAGGGAATGGCAAATTTTGCGATTACCTAAATTGCGAATGCATTTAGGGAACTGTAAATTGTGATTCCCTATTTGGAACGCAACAAGCATTTCCTAAATGCGACTTTGTATTTAGGAAAAGCAAATTACCATCAACTGCAAGGTGATGGTAATTTTCAAAAACTTTGAAAAATGCACAAAAGTGGATTTTTCAAAGTGCCATGTGGTGCACACACATGCCATTAGGGCATGTGTGTGCTCCACATGTGCATACATGCCAATTTCGGGGGTGCTCCAGGGTGGCCTTTTGGCCCCCTTTCACCCTTGAAATTGCATGCGCAATTTGCGAGTACCTATTTGGTACTCGCAAATTGCGCATGTAATTCCCATTCATTCCCATGGGCCCCAAGAACCATGAGACTAAATGGGTAGCTATTCCTTAATTGTGAATCGCAATTTGCTATTCGCAATTAAGGAATAGGTTGGAATCGCTAATATTTTAGCGAAACCTACATGCATAGGTAATTGCGATCCCATAAATGCGATTCCTTAATAATCGCAATAATGGAATTGCAATTGTCTACCTTGATGCATATGCTTCTTAGGGCCAGATGTAGGTAACTTCCATTTCGCGATTCCTTAATAGCGATTATTACCGAATCGCTATTAAGGAATCGCTAAATGGAATGTAGGTAGGAATCTCTAAAATATATACGATTCCTTAACATTCCTTAATAACCAATCAGTATTTCCGATTCCTTAAATGCAAGAGCAAAATAAGGAATCGCTATTTAGCGATTCCTTATTTTGCATGTAGGTTTACAGACACCTACATCGCGCATGGCTAAATACCGGTCAGTAACGCTGAAATTTACAGAATTTCCGCGTTACAGACCGGTGTTTAGCCACCTACATCTGGCCCTTAGTCTTTTAGAAGGATGTTGTTAGTAGATATTTAGACACAGTTCCCAGGACTAGCCAGGTGAACAAAAAGAATAGAATAAAAGGGTTCCCCATAGATTGCCAAATATGAAAAGACCAGATATCATTGAGCATAGAACAAGAAATGGTCTGGGTTCTGTTTGAAACTGGGTTCTGGTTGGCAGGGGTATGCACTCTGTTCAAGCAGGAACCACAATCCTAGTCAGGGTAAGTCAGATACACAGCCTAATTAAACCTACGCTCATACTCTAGTAGCTTGGCACAGAGCTGTCAGGCTTAACGTATAAGGCAATTTGTACCACAACTGGTTAGAAAAATAGAGCTTAATTTAATGACTAAAACAAGACCAAAACGACAAACATCAAATAAGTTTGAGGAGACGTGTCAGTTTGGAGCCAAGCAATTACGGCGATGCATGGGTTTTTGCAGTTACAGCACTATAAAACCACTTCCAATGGCCAGGACTGGATTGGCACTATGTGGCAGGGCAAGACTCTCAGATTGCAGAGTCCAGGTGCTGTTGATGAGTGGCATGAAGTCTTTGATGCCCCTGAGACTTCCAACAGGAGGCAAGCGGAAAAGTCTTTGCAGCAACTCTGGGTGCAAGTTTTGTAGGTCCAGGCCTTCTAACTCAGGGAAGGAGGGCAGCAGGCAGCAGCAGCAGGTCAGCACAGCAGAGAAGTAGTTCTTTCAGAGTAGCAGTCCAGCAGACTGGCAGTTCTTCAGCAGCACAGCAGTCCTTCCTGGCAGAGTATCCACAGGACTAAAAGTGTACGGAGCTGGTGGTGTCAGAGGTCAAGTATGTATACCCAATTGAAGTGGAGGAGACTTCAAAGAGAGGCCTTTGAAGTGCAAAGAGTGAATGCCCTTCCTGCCCTGTCTCCAGACTCACTGCAGGGGTTTATGCAGCCCTTTGTGTGGGGGAGATCCCAGCCCATTCAGGTGTAAGTGTCAGCTCTTCCCTCCCAATGTGCTCCGGATGGCCCATCAGTCACATCTCAGCTCTCTTTGTGAGTGGCTGTCTGGAGGGATGCACAAAGCCAAGCTGGCTCCCACCCCAAACATGTATTTAAAGACAGGTAGAAGACACCAAATGGCAAAAGTAAGAAAACGCTATCTGTAAGAAAGTAGCATGTTCCGAATGACTATTTAGAATCAAATTTCCCCATAACTTAGGATTTTAAATTGTGATTCCAGAGACACTAAACTGAGGTGCCGACCCTCAGAAAGCACTGGCTCAAATTAAGCACTGGATGCATGTCAGGAAATCTTACTTTAGCCTGATGTGTGACTGTTCCTCAGCTCTGGACAGCATAAATCCAGCATACCACTATTGTGCTATTGGTGCTGGAGTTATACTGCCCAGGAACTTGAGTTAGATCCTCCTGCTTCTTGTTTCTTACTGGTCATCAAATTGTGACAATGAAATCCGAGCACAGATAGAAAAGAAAGTTAGATAATGTGGTATCAGTTCTGGCATGTTCTTCGTAGCCCAGGTGCTGTAACAAACTATTCTTCTTGTTCCCCGTGGGCAAGGGCAAGTATGGAAATTGTTGCAGGGTCAGACAGGCCCCAGAGACAAGAGTCATTCACCTTTTTCACACCATAATTCTCAGGGCCATGGTGAACAATAAACAGTGACCCATTACAATGTACTTCTGATTCTGTTGATAAATTATCAGAAGCAAATGCTAAGTTAAAAATGAACCTGGCATGATAACAGGGTTAACTTTCTGCTATTAACTGTATTAACTTGTCTTATCATCTTGTATTTCATACCATGGCCTCAAATGGCAAGTCAAGACCTCAAGTGGAAATGCAAAATCTTTCCAGTGATGATATGGGCTGTTAACCAACATGATAACAACTAAATCCTTTTATCAAGGACTCGAGAAATTCATTGAACAATGTTGACTTTTTAAAACCCGTGTAGCTAATGGTGAAGTACTTGTAAGACTATGCCAGTGCATGTTGTTGAGATTCCTGCTGGTATTGGTGTTGTCCATGGGTATAAAGAATGGCTTATGGATCACCAGTTTTCATTCCTTTGGATTTCAGGTTTTAGAAGGAAGTTTCCTGAGCACTTTTAAGGAATAAATATACAATATTGTCTCTGTGAAGCAGTGCCATTCCTCGTCCTATTCCCTACTCCCTCAAGCTTGCTAATAGTAAAATCAGGTGGAATGAAGAGGTTCAATATAGGTTTTGGTAGATACTAAAACAGTAGTTCGTAATGGATAGACACATTTATCAATAATTTCCTCCATTGCTGGATGTATATCAAACCAGCTATGCACTTCTCTGAATGCTATGTAAGATCAGCCATGGTCTTTAGAAAAATTTAAGAGAGTAGTGCAAGAAATCCGGGAATCTGGCTGTATAAAACTCAATGCTGGACAGACTTAATAATAAGTTAAATGGCAATCATTAGAACTGAGAAGGATCAGAGCAAAACGTTGTGCAGGCTGAGTAGTTCCAGGGAGGTTCACTGAATAAAATTACTAGGTTTATGGAGTAGTCACAAGATTCAGATACAAGTAGAGGTCGAAGTACTGGGTGTATGGAGTGGTCACCTGATATGAATTCCAGCAGGGGCCAAGGGATGTGACAAATATCTGAGGTGCCTGCAAGGATGGTAATGGACGCTGTCACTGCACACGTGGAGTTCCCCAATGAACTGCTGTTTTTGTATCTGTCGTAATTACCCAATGTTCTTTGGTGGCATACTGAGTAGCCCTTGCTCTATGTAAGCCAACAATATTGGTTGTGAGGCATAATTTAGTCAGTTCTTCCCCACACTACACTGCATGCACATGTCGTCTGAAACATCACTCACTCTGGCCAATTGTTCTTCACACTAATGTATAACAGACACCAACAACAGCCCTGGTATACCAACAGCACAGATGGAATGATCACTCTTCAATTCATCTCATTTATAGCTCCATATTACCATGGTGTCCTCATCTCACATATCTCAGCCAATCAATCTTGAGCTATCAAGAAATACTCAAATATTTGTTCACTCTACCTGAGAGTGAATTACCTCCTAAAGGGTTCAATTTGTACTGCCTAGCCAGGAACCTAATGACATCATTCATGCTGAAAGAGTGCAGACCTCATGGGTCTAGTGGAAGCTCCAATGTGCTACAATATT
Organism: Lissotriton helveticus; assembly: GCF_964261635.1. Classification (NCBI taxonomy): domain Eukaryota; kingdom Metazoa; phylum Chordata; class Amphibia; order Caudata; family Salamandridae; genus Lissotriton; species Lissotriton helveticus. The sequence continues at coordinate 713,380,738 of NC_136057.1, read as the reverse complement.
TGGGACAGTCTAAGATGTACATCTAGGTTTATTCAGTGGACACCTCTAATACTATGAAGCAACAGGAGACCTCAATTTATAAATTGCCATTGAGGTTGTAACAAGCACGAATGAAGTTATCATTCTGACACATTACAATGGCAAACAGTATTAATATCACGTTTTTTCCCTTGCACTTCTTTTATAATATTGACGGGCTATTTTTCATCTGCTGAGTACACCTGGGATACAAATATCAGCTTAATTGAGCAATTCAAGCTGATTTCGTTGTTCAAAGAGCACTGGACGTTTAATCACTTTAACAATGTTCCTGAAATGCTCATGCAGTACTTCAGATAAATGACAACAGTCTAGGTAGGAACTCCAGTGGGACAAATGCCACCACGAATACAACAGGTGTGTAATATATTTGTGTTAGGAACTTCAAAAAGTTGCAAGTTACTTTTTAAACGAATGGCCGTAATGTTCATAGAGAAGAATAGGGCATTACACTTGGGGAGCCATTGACATTTTACCTATGATTGCAGTGAACAAGAACTTTAAACATCGGTGTATTCTGGGCATGCTAATCCCACTGCAAACCTGAGTTAAATGGCATTGCAGGTTAAAGGACAGGAACATGCATGGGTTCTCTTGTCCACTGTGAGGAAAAGCTTGGCAAAGGCCACGTCCATCTGGGCTTGACTTAATAAGGCTGAGCAACCTTTGGCCAGAAACACACACAGTGCTGAAGTCTCCCACCCAGCAGAAGCCATGCCTTTCTATCCTACTAGCATGTTTGTTAATCTACTGTAAGTGGAGCAGCCCATTGTCCTGAAGGTAAAAGGGAAGAAAGCATGAGTACAATCAGGCATTTAGTTCTTATATCAACTATTTTTCTATATTCTATTCAATACATTTTTCTTGATATATTTTACAATTTTCGACTTCACAGATGAATTACTCCAAGAACTGAGGAGATTTGTTATATTACTATTTTCGATATTTGTAGTTATATATAATGCTTAATTTATATACTCAATTTATATATCTATTGAGTTAACATATGATTAATTCTTTAAGACTTTTATAATTCTTATATATGTTGTTTGCATTATTTAAATATTTAACGTCTCTCACACATATTAATTCAATTGTATACCTTGCTATTTATCTTTATAGTTGTAAGTCTTATTTATTGGTGCTTAGTAATTGTCATATATGCTTTTATGATGTACTTTTCTCAAAATGTCAATAAAAAATTATAACACCAAAAAAAAAAGAAAAAAAAAGACAATCAGGCATGTTGGGTCCGATGATATAGAGCAGACGAAGGGTACAGAATGTAAAAAAGTAAAAAAGACAATCCAACAATCTAAATAATGAGCATAACATTAGGCCATAATTTTGTAACTTACATCATTTGGCAAGCCACTTTCACCTGTAAAATAGAAGGAGATCCCATCATGATCAGTCAAAACACAGGAAGATTAGGGTCTTAATTTGAAATTGTTGGACGGAATACTCTATCACAAAAGTAACGGATTACTATCTCAGTATTACTAGTGTATTATGACCTATGGCTCATGTAATATGGCAGACTGGATATCTGTCATGCTTTAATGGTGTGTCTTGTCTGCCAAAGTCTAAATAAGGCCCTTAGACTTTGCTCGTAATGTACTCTGTAAAAGGTGAGGGGACATGAACGTAAGGGCCAAGCTCTTCAGAAGCTGAGGCTAATGTAAGCTGCTTTTTAATTTTGTTCTGTGAATAGGATGAATAGCATTAATATAAATTACAGTATGCATGATAAATGTGCCATGAACCTCAACAACCCCCACACCAAAACCCTTAGATCTGAAAAACTTAGAATAAAGATAAGGTTAATATTCGGCAGGGGCGGCTCCTCCGCTAAGATGGAGGAGTGTTGGCCCACTGCCTTAAAATATAGCAAAAAAGGAAAAATAAAATGATAAAATGATAATAATGAGATGGTATTATCATTTAATTTTTCTGTGCTGGGGCAGTTTTGTGGGATAGGGCTAGGCTGTGCAGGAGGAAGGAGTGGTGGCACCTTCCTAGCTGTGCAAAAATGTTTGGCCGGCCCTTTGCATGTTCTCCACCCATGCTGTATTCTTAGCTGGGTGGAGCACATGTCCAGGATTCCATTCCCCACCTGAGTGCTGAACCACAGTACTCAGAGGAGCCTGGGTGCTTAGCACTCACAAAGCTGCATTGCAGCATTGTTATTGGATTAGGATGGCCTATCCTGCTTCCTGCTGCAACAGAAGCCAGGAAGAGGACGGAAGAGAGGCGGCAGCTGACTAGCCAGCCGGTAAGTGGTTTTTTTTGGTATTTTCTCCTCTCTTCCTTCCTGGACCCCTCCCCGCCCCACTAATGATTAATGGGAGCAGCCGCGGCTGATATTCGGTCTGATGTCATTATTGTCATAGTACTCTAATTCTTCTGCCTGCATTTTTCCAGCAAACATTTACCATTTAGCGCACAGAAGCACATCTGCTTTGGATGGTATTACTTTAACATCCAGGGTTACAGATGCTCAAACAACCAATAGAACAGCACTGCTATTCAGATATTTGGAACTGTTCTCATGCTCCAATCTTGGAGGCCAGTGATCCTCTTCGCAGGAGACAAGACTGTTAGGTAAACATATACAGTCAGCCTTCAGTTGTACAATGTGTGGATGATGTTTACACTTGGACTTGGCCAGTTTTCTCCTGAATTTTTTTTCTCCTATTAAAATAATTAAAGTATAATAGCTGGTGGGTGACACCAGCAGAGTGAATTGTGTTCATCTGCATCATCATAAAAAAGACCAACATTAATATGTAAAATCCACCAAACTTTCTTATTACAATGTATCTGGCTCAGTGAAAAAAAAGCGTAAGCTGAAGATTAATTATATGACTATAATTCTATCTTTCTCCCTAAGTCCCCCTTTCCTACTGTTTCCCTCTCTTGATTTTAAAATTGATAATTTCATTTACGCTAAATTATTTCTTAAAATGTTTTGAAAATTGCGGTGAAGCCCTGAGTGTCTGAATGTGTAAAAAGTTTGGCTTCATATTGTGAAGGGTTAGAGATTACTGTGGAACCAGGTTCATATATTTTGAAATGACTATGATTAAGATCAACTGCTCGTGGAAAATAATTGCACATTAATTAGTACAAGGATTGATAAGCATACTAAATCAAGCATGTCATTATTTTTTGCATATAAATTATGGCATTAAGCGATAGAGTTGGTATCTTTGACACGCTGTAAGGAGTGATTTTGTAGAAGTTGTTTTTCTGAAACGGAGCATACCGACACATTTACAAAGGTAGTATTTAAATTTAAAAACGATCATGTTTAGAATACACTCCTGGTATCCTTCTTACCATTGCTATTGAGAAGCTAAGCATGTTTGGGTGTATAAACTTCTGTCGTCAGTGTCACCCTAGTTTCATGTCCTGTGATGAACATGCAATGTTCTTTCTGATGAGCTAATGCACTGTGGGTGTATTAAATCAGGCTCAACACAACTTAAATATTCCTCTGTCATTTGCAAAACCGCATAACATTTTATGTTAATTAAGTAAGTAAACATATTTCACGGCAATCTTAACCTACAGCTTTTTAAAACATCATGGGCCTGATTCACAAAGGACCTCCTCACTTGAGGGGTAGTCTACCCACTCAGGCGGAATATTCAAAATGAGAATTATCATTGCAGAGATTCTGCCCCATGTGCGGAGACTACCTCACAACTGTGGGGCCTCCATTATGAGTGCAGATGCCCTTTGTGAATCAGGCCCCATATGTGTTGGACTTGGCCCTCTCTGCAGAGCCACACTCAAACTTTTTGCCTTCCCCTTCCTGTTTTCTGAACCAGTTTTGTTGGCTTTTAGGAGTCTGTGCACTTTACTACTGCTAACCAGTGCTAAAGTGCTCGTGCTCTCACCCTAAAACATGGCAAAATTGACTTACACCCATTTGACACATTGAATTTCCTTGTAAATCACTAGAAAAGTGATACTACATGTGCCCACAACCTGCAAATTAAGTGCTGCTAGTAGGCCTGCAGCCCCTATAGTGCCATCTACTTTAGTAGCCCGTTAAACATGTCTTAGGTCTTCCATTGCAACCTTTTATGCAGTTTCAACCTGCCGTATTGACCTGATAAAACTTTTGCCAGCCCTAGCCCTTTCCTTTTAACACATATAAGTCGCCCTTAGGGTAGGCCGTACAAAGCCCATAGGGCAGAGTGCAGTGTATTTAAAATGTTGTACAAAAGGGGGTGGTGATGGACAGAGCATCTGAACCAATCAAACACTCAAACCCAGTCAACAGATCTGGGTTTAATCCATCACCGTTCTTAAGCCCACTCTGCCACCCCAGTTCAGACACTGCCATATGCAAATCAGTCTGACCCTGTGCCTCATGGGAACAGTCCAGCCCGAACTGCCAAGTCATGCCTTCCCTGGACCGGAAACAAGCTTCCTAGACCAGTTTCCGGCATTCCAGCCGTCTTCAGCCAGGCTTGCTTGAGTCCAGTGGTGAAGTGAGCAAGAGACTCACGTCTGAGCATACCCTGCCAACTTATGGCGAACAAAGCGGTACAAAATGGGGGTGGTGATGGACGGCGCATCTGAACCAATCAAACACTCACACTTGGTCTTTGTGTATTCCTCCCACACAGCATCACATTAGAGGGTATGGGTGTTGGAAAGTCGAGCCATCTCTGGCAGGACGGGTGGGGACAATTGTCACCTACCACACTTGCATTTGAAAGGCACTGCCCCAGCTCATATACAAAGGATATGATATTAGCCTCTTGTGCCCCCAGACAGACTGGAACCAGGGAATTCCAGACACCTCTGTATGGGCAAATTCCAGAAGCTTATCTCACCTGTTAGTGGGCACCAGGTGTAAAAAGGTGGCCCTCTGACCCACTCTTCAGTACACTCTGGGCCTGCGGATGCTACTGAAATAGGATGCTCTTCTTCTCTGCTGCTTGAGGCCTGCACTGCTTGCTGAGAAGGACGATTGGACCTGCGCCTTTTATTCCTGGCTGAAGTGAATACAATGGCAGTCGATTGATCTCCTGTTCTGAGCTGCAGGTAAATAACAGGCTTCACAGTCCTCCCTGCATCTGTCCAGTTGGCCTGTTTCCTGGACCCGCAATTGCACCTCCAACTGGAACTGTCTGAACCTACTGGCCCCTGCTGGAGTGAGTACCTGACCTCAAAGAGCTGCCCCTCACATCCTGAACCCTTGGTGTGGCATTAGTTGAGCTGCTCCTGAAAAAGAAGAATTCTTCAAGTTTTGGATTCTGCACAATGGCAAAAGGGCTTGTTCGCACCAAGAACGTGCTACCTGCACTGACTGCCAACACAAAGCTCTAGTGAACCCTACTAATCATGCTACTGCGAACGCCAGTAATGACTGGCAAGGTGAGATCATCACTTAGCATCCACACCCAACAGCATCATCGCACTACAGTGATGAACATTCGTGATGCCCTGCATGCTCTTAACACTACAGCAAGGACCATCCGCAGCGCCCTTCCTGCTCCTCAGAGCCTCCTCCACCGTGAATTAAAGTCTTCGCACTGGATGTAGAAAGTAACTTTTTTCAGCATATCTAATCTGATACCTGCATCCAACCTGCGGTCCATTGTGATCTGCCTAAACTTTTGACTTTCAATCAGTCTCCCACGACCAGATAACCGTGACTGGCTCTTTGTGCTTTTAGGTGCTATACTTACCTTAAATTTTTGAAACTGCATAGCTTCAGTTCTACTGATTGGATTTTTGTTATTTTGCTGTGAAATAATTTGTTAAACTTTACTCTATTTTTCTAAATTGGTATAGGATTTTTTTGTGTTGTGTTGTACTTTATTACTGTTTGTGTGCTGCATTAATACGTTACGCATAGCCTTTAAATTAAGCCTGACTCCTTTTAAGGTTAAGCACAGTTTAATTTAGTGACTTTTGTGGTTCGCCCTGACAAGTATTGTGGCTGTTGTCTGAATAGGAGTTCACACCCCCACCCTTAACCAATAACCCAATTTCTCAAAATGTACATATGGAAAGCATATGCCAAAGTAATTGAAATATGCACAATATGTCACTTTTTGGTCGAAATTAAGATTATGATGCTTCATCAGCTGGTGGGTCATTAAAAATACTGTTCTTTGTCATTCTATTAAAGCTTGTGTACAACATATTTGTTCCTTCTTCAGGCTCTCATTGCAGTCTACCTGTGCGTGTTACTCAAGTGAATTTCTTCCACCTTGGTGAGCAAGAATTATTTTTCAGCCTGCTTTTGATGAACTAGAAGACCAAGCCCATGTATTTGTTTTTTATTGTTCTTCATCACGCGAGACAGTCGTGAGATTGCATGAGCGAAGGATATCGGTTTAGTTTGCATATCCCTTGGTACAGACGTCCACATGACAGCAAATGTGAGCTATAGCTCATATTCAGAAACACTATAACCCCCCAGGTTCATTAAAAAACACTATCTTTAGTGCATGTTTTTCCATCGCAATATCCTATATGTCCTAGTTTATTAATTTATTCTGTGTGATCCCTGCAAGTGTGAATTACATGATTTCATTTTTAGAGTGGTCTCCCAGGAGATCTAGGCCTATAATTTTGTTAAAAGGAGTTATTTTATAAGTTATTAATGCACTGCTGAGGGTGAAATATGACAAGGGCCCCACATTTACATGTTGTAATGCTGGCGGGTCACATACATATTCAGTGCCTCTCGTTGCACTTCCAGACACATTGTCTCTCCATTTCTTCCTATTCCACTCTTCCGGGTCAGGGAAAAGAGATTCCTGAAAGCAACAACTGACAGTAAGTAGTGCTTAGAAAGTTCACACATTTAAAAATAGTGCATTACTAGCAGGCAAAGGGATTCGATAATCATTATCAACTAATTAACATTATCACACTTGAACCGTTTATTCTGAAATTTAAAGTTCTGCTCAGAAAGGCTTTACATATTTTTACACGTTTTGGAATTACTTCCTTCCGCCTTTGTAGTTCCAGAAATATTGAACGGAGTTATTGACATGCACTTTAAATGTTGCTACCGTAGCTATTAATACAGGATACACTTCAACATTAATGCCGCTTCAGTGACAGGAGCTGTTACGTACTCAATCCACTTTTTGAACCCACTTTATCAGCAGTCAGACGATTGTTGAACCTGTGAGCTTCATCTCTGTGTTCGATAGCTTCTAGCTTCATTGTATCCTAATTTCAACCAAGACCAGACTTTTCACTATAGAGAAAAATGTAAGCCACTCAGTTAAATCTTTCACCAATCCTTTCTCACAATGCCTGTGCACAAAAATGCTTGTGATGCTGTTCAAGGCACACATAACAAGCAGGGGGCTATGATGACGGGAAGAGTAGAGGATATTTGGGAGATATGTAATTTGCAGAGGAAAGGTGAAGACAAAGCAATACCTATATTTTTTTTAAACCTGCCCTCATATTCTGTTACTCTTCTTCATTTCACTCAGGACACGATTTTGAGTGGAAAGTTAATCCCAATTCCACCAGTGACTGAAGTTACGTGCCGAATAATGATTACAACTTCCATGGGAAAATCACATTTGGTGGGATAAAAACTAGCAGAAAATCTGTTAAAAATTGGGAAATACCATGAGAATCAGATGTAGCATCACAGATTCCTGTGGTAATTCTGCGTTTCCCATGGGGTTACTAGTGTTCCACTATGAATCAGCAGGTAATTCATAGTATGTGTAATTTTGTTTACAAATGTTTGATGAGGGATTACTTCACCACTTGAAATGGAGTTCTTAGTGCTTAGCAATAACATAAAAGTAGGCCCTAAAGTCTTTCCTTCCTTCCTGTATGCCTTCACGGCAATAGAGTATAGGGTTAGGTAGGAGTAGTACACTCTGACACCATCCAAGGGTTCCAAGATCTCAGGAACAGCACTTGAGAGTCAGTACTATCTCTAACAGGAGCCACCAGCAGGGTCCAGGGTAGGTTCAGTGGGCAATGGCCAGCTGGGCTACTCCAGAAAGGTGAGTTTTTTGCAGGTTTGTGTGGCCCCACAGCTTAATAGGAAGTCAGCCGACTGAATCTTGGAGTCCACTTCTTTGTTCTGGGTACAAGTGGGAGCAAGTCCAGTCTTTCAGGTCTCCTCACAGGTCTCAGCAGCAGGTTAATCCATTTTTCTAATTTCCACAGGTCTAATAGTGTTCTAAAGAGGCTGCACATTTATTCCTGGCACCAGCCTGTGGGTAGGGGTGACGCTTAGCCCCTCCTAAATCAACATGGAAAAAAGTTACCTACCCACTTTTGCAGCAGATCCTGTGTGCTGTACTGCAAACAATCCTACAGTGGCGCACTACTCACCCGCGAGGGTCTCAAGGCGCTGGGGGGGGAGGAGAGAGCAGCTCCGGATCAGTCGAAGAGCCAGGTCTTGAGGTCCTTCCTGAGAGTCTGATGTTCACGGGGAGCTCATTCCAGGTCTTGGCAGCCATGCAGGAAAAGGCTCTCCCTCCTGCTCTGTTTCTGCGGATCCGGGGGACCTCTGCCAAAGCGACGTTGGCGGAGCAGAGGTTCCTGCTGGGCACCTGGAAGGATTCTCTCTCATTGAGGTATTTGGGTACGATGTTGTAGAGAGATTTGTAGGCGTGGGTGAGGAGTCTAAAGGTGATCCTTTTCTTGACGGGGAGCCAGTGGGGGGTTCGCAGGTGTTGGGTCATGTGTTTGTGACGCGGCATTCCGAGGACGAGTCTTCCCTTGTAAAGAGCTCTTTTCCCTACCTTAGAAGCACCCTCTCCTCTTGGGTCACACAAAACTAATTCCCAGCGCAGCTCCTCTCCTACTGGGATTAGCAGTTGGCTAGCTAAAAGGACAATAGAGGGGAAACATTCAAGTGTTAGCTATATCTGCCTGTGACAGCAAAGGCTTCTTTGAAGATAACTATGTTCCTGTGTGCTGCCCAGATGGTCATATTGCTAGAGGAGCAGAACACCTTTCAATACCCAAAGCCTTTGTGTCAGCTCTGGGAGTAAGTGCTTACCTCATCAAGAAGCTATTCAGCTTCTGGATGCCAGTTGAAAGCTCATATATATAGACTTCTAGAGGCATTAGGCAGGCAAAATGTGACTTTTTATAAGTACTATTTACAAACTATTTGTTGCAAATCTTACTTTGCCAACGAATTGGATTTGTAATGAATATTAATAAATGCTTTAAACAGTCCAATCATTAAATGTTTAGTTGGCTTATAAGCTAGATAACATTTTTAAATTGTAATATTAACTCTAAATGTTTCTTATTGAGTAGCTAACTCTGCTACAGTAAAAATAGCTTTTGGCCCCCTTTTTCTGTAAGGACATGTTTTAAATTAATCATTTACATGGCAGACTTTTAATTATCATGTGCCTTGCCTTATTGGGTGGTAAGGCTTAGCTGGTGTGACTTCTTAATATGTAAAAGGAGGGGTTAGGCCTATCAAAAGGAGTTATTCTGACGGGTCAAATTTGCAATTTAAACTGGAACAACCCGGTTACCTGTGCCAGGTCTGCAGCCATGTTACGTGTCATTAGTTTAGAGGTGGTACATTATATGTTGCATCTTGTACCCTGTAATATGGATTTGCAGATAAGTTAAATATGCCAATTAGGATTACAACCAATTTCAACATGTTTTAGGTGGTTCAGCACATGCACAGGAGCTTGGCTAGCAGAGTCCCAGTTCACAGAGTCAAAAAGCCAGCAGCATTCATAAAAATGGGGTTGGTCATTCCAAAAGAGACACTTTTTTTTCACACATCATATGGTTATTGTCATTTTGAGAGGTTTTTCCATTGAAATAATGATTATCACATAGTTATTAAAAACCACTCACTAGTATGCTTCGAAGAAGGTTGCACATATATATTCAAATTTAGGTAATGCAAATGCAAGGTCCTACACCAAAGTTTATACATACAGGTGATCTCTATTTGAGGTGCAGCAAGAAATGCAAAGACCTTACTTAAAGAATACCAAATATCGTTGGGAGGTAGCTATAGTGCAAGCAGAATCCTATGTCATATTTGCTTGTCAAGTTAAGAACATTCCATTATCCTGAACATGCATTGCTGTTATACTTGGTTTAGAAAATGTTTAAAACATACTATAATCAGCAAATAAACAGGGTTTCAAAGACATGTTCCCAAATTTATTGAGTTTTCTTGAGTCATGGGTCAAGGCACATCGTATGATATTAGCTTAAATGAAAGAACATGATTGCGATCCTATCACTGGGATGTAAAATAATGTATCTCTCAGTAAAAGTGATTGTCGCTGGAGCCAGTGCCGGCTGGTGTAGGGCGTTCAACCGGGCGGTGACATGGGTTGGGGGGGTGTAAAATACGGGAATGGACGATTACAGGTAAGTAACGTAAAAAATAAATAAAACACATTTTGTTGCGTGCGCTGCATCGCATTTGGCGTTGCAGCGCGCGCAACAACATTTGTTTTTTTTATGTTTTACTTTACTTACCTGTAATTGGCCGTTCCCGTACTTTACACACCCCCCACCCCACGTCACCGCCCGGTGGAACACCCTACACAAGCCGGCACTGGCTGGAGCTCTCAAATCCTACCACTTGGCGTAAGATAATGAGCATGTTTTCCAAATCTTTGAGTGACTCCAGAAAGTCTCTGTCCACCTCATATTTGAAGCTGAGCAGATCGCTCAATATGTCATCTGTACTTATCAACTATTGTAAGACACACCTTCTAGCTATTAGGCAGGCAAGTGCAACTTTATATGGAGAAGCATCAAGGGAATGGTATTATGTGTCTTTGGTACTGCTTTTCCTGAACTAACAACCCTTCTGTGAAGAAAGGTTACCAGAGGAGGTTTTATTTCATCTTTTGATTTTAGGCGATCATGCACCCTACATTTGGAACTAAACATTATGGTCCTAGTTACGAGTCAGGTGGTCCGAGGACCACCAAACTAACAGCGACGTGACTGAGGCAGTCCAGCCACTGCCGCACCGACTGTCAGACCTCCATATTTTGACTTCGGCAGTTGGACCTCCATTGCACTGCCGTAGCTGCAGGGGATCTGCCTTTCCCTGGCGGTCCTGTGGCGGTTTGAGGGCCACAATATGCTTGGTGGTGCCCTGAGACACTGCAAGCATATCGCGACTTTCCTCACCACCAGCGCTGTCCTGGAGGTTCTTCCTCCTTAAGAAGGCTGACAGTGAGGAAAGAAAGGGGACCTTACAGGGCCCCTCTTCCCCCTGTGTATCAGGGTGCATGCAGGGAGGCACATGTTGTGCCTCCCTATTATTTCTGCCTCCCAGGTCCTGCACAGGAAGAAATGTGCGACATGGTGCATTTCTTCCTGTGAAGGAACTTGCACTGGCGGTACCGCGCCATTGCTATTTCAGGCTCACAATGAGCCTTCTAAACAGCACTGCCACGCAACAGCAATGCCACCTGCCCTCCATACTACAAAAAACTTGCAATCTGGCGGGTGGTCAATGGTGACTCTTGGCAGTGCGCGGGCAGTGGCAGTGGTGAGCTGCACGTCTTTGCACGCCAAAAGTTGTAATCGGGCCCACTGCTGCTTAACACCATGGACTGCATTTGAAATGATATGCAATTAATTAACTATATTCTGATGCAAGACAAAGTAGACAAATTAATTTGAATTGGGATAGGAAATCTGTGTTCCATGAGTTATTGATCACATTTATAAAGGAAATTCTATAAGACCTTGTGTTTCTTTGGCTGCTTTTGATTTTTGTTGAGGCGGAGGCTTACTTAACATCCCTCAGCCGCTAAAAGCTTATGTGTAAGATGGCAATTTTCACAGACAAGATAAAAGTGTTCCAATCTATCTCCTCTGTGGAAGGGAATGCCAATCCAGAGAAGGGCTGGTTGGAACTCGGAGGGGTCAACCAAGATGAGAGAGTGGGTAGGGAAGTACAGTGACAGGTATGTGAGCCATGAAGAAGGATGTGGCAAAACAGAGGTGAGATTGTGCAGACCCAGGATGGAATGAGGAAGAATGGGGACACATTTGGTTAGGGTGAAGGTGCTTTTGCAGAATGTAGGAAGGAGATGGGAAGAAGCAGAGTGGTCAAGTGGATGGAGACAGATGAAACCATCAAAGGTACAATTTTTGAATGATAAATGAATCGCATACAAATTTTAGAAATATAAGAAGCATTGGTGCCCTCAAAATAACAGGATGGCTAACACCTTTCAGTCAAAATTCTTGCACTATGTTAATTGCAACTTGACAGTCTTACATGTGAAAGTAAGTGTTTGGTGATCATTGCTTAGAAAATATCTAAACATAGACATATTTTACTGTCACCCTACAATGCTGTTGTCCTTGCTCCATCTTGCAGAATCCTTAGAAACATATTTTGGGGATGTTCCCTACAGAAGGTATTCATTATGTCTCTGATCCTTTTACTTGGTGGGTTTCTAGGTATGTAGTTTCACTAATAGAGAATCGGAGATGTAAATCAAAACTGACACTTCACAAAATGATTCCTAACCTCATTGGTCCTAGGTGATTCAGAAGTAATAAGAGACCAGGTACAGAGGAAAGAAAGTCAATTGAGATTCTGCTGAGAATGACCAAACTTTAAAAAATATTTTTTAACCTAAGTACAAAGTATGGTAGTCAAATGACTGTAAAGGTCAATAATACAGATTTTACCCGCCTTAAGTACAGCTCAATAGTGTCTGCATTCCTATGCAACGGTTTTACATACATGCATTTCATGTTCATGTCTTCATGCTTCATCTTTTTAGCATTCACTGACTAATGTTTTTCTTGGGGTGTTTCTGTGAATAAGGCGTCCAAATCACACATAAGCATTAAGCTTCACTGGAAACAATTCTCTTTTTGGTGGTTCCTCCCCATGCTCAGTACATAATTATAATCTGATTTAGTATGCTCTTTATATGTCTCATTACCTTGGTTTTACTATCTCTTTTCCTAATTTGGCATCCTCTGTCCCATTCTCTTTGTTGGTTAAACTTTGGCTCTTTCTCTCTCTTTCTCAGTTTTCCTTCCTCTCCCTGTTCCTCCTTCCTCTCCCTATTCCTCCTGATCTTCTCCTTTTATATATATTTTTTTCCTCTTCTATTCTGTCTCATTCTCTTGCTCATTTACTCCCTCAGTCTGTTTGTCTCATTCCACTATCTTTCCCACTCACTTTATTTCTCTTGTTCTCTTTGATTCGTTCCTTCATCACTTGAAGTTAATAAAAACTGGTGACTTTCTCCTAATTAAACACTAAATTCCTCAATGATCCTTCAGGGATAAATCTGTCTATAATTCCCATTCTTATTCTTTCAAACTTACCCTGATTCTCTTTCTCAATTTATTTTACTTCCCTCTCTCACATTCTTCCTGTTACGTTCACTTTTTCTTTCCCTCCCAAACTTTCTACTATCCTCTCCTTTCCCTCTTAAACACTTGTGTGCGCAAAGTGGTTCCGTTCCTTCTGTGCTTTTAAAACTGTTGCCTGCGGACCCCCTGGCAATGTGTCACGGACCCCTGGGGATCCGCGGACCACAGTTTGGGAAACACTGAGTCTAGAGCTCTGAGTTGAAAAGGCACAGATGGACTACATGTATCCTTCACACTGGTTAACATGTTAAACAAACCCTATGCAAATAAAAGTCACCCCAAATGCCACGTGATAACTCTACCAGCCCCTCTCCACCCGACTCTGTCCGCTTTGTGCATTGCTTTGCACCTTGTCGTCACTTTTGGTGTTATTGTAACTGCAGCACGGCGGGTGCATAGACTAATTAGTGCCTTTGAACTTTGCACCAGCTGGAGAGTGCCTGCACTATGCACCGTTATCTCTGCGCCACGACTCGAGCACAGGCGCTTAGGTATGCATTGCTTTCAGTCCTCGCTGACTTGAATCTATTCGGTGTTGTCACTGTTGGATTGACTAAGACGAAGAGCAGTTCCTTTATCTATATACTGCGCGGAATAGTAATCATTGTGCTTACTCCTCACGCATCCATAATGATAACGATTTATTTGTGTCTTTAAGGCATTGATTTCCTTCAGAAACTTGGGCCTGGCGTGCCTGCGTTTGATGAACAGAGCCAGGAATGGCAAACAATGTGATACTCGGCTGCATCGCCTGCTCCTCGGGGTCCCGTCTCGTGCTGTGGATTCCTCACACAAGTGAGACGTTCTCAAGAGATTCCCACCACTGCTGGTGGAGCTAACATTGAAAGCAGCTCATCTGCCCAAAGTTCAGTCAGAGGACTGGCTCTTCGCGACTGTTGTCTTAATCAAAACACGCAGCTCCTAAACAGCTGTACCTCAATACTGCAACAAGCAAAGCATACAATTATATATACATATCCCAGCATACATTTCAATCAAATGGCCATTGCAGAGTAGTATATCTTGAACGATGCTCCGTGGCAGACCGTAAAATGAAGATGGTCCCCTGGAAACATTTCATGGTGGCTCCCTCAGACTCTGGCATCTCACATGCGAAGAAGGATTACTTTGAAGGTTGAGGACCGACTGCTCCGTTAAGAATTCGTATACACCGTTGATGCCCACTCTGTCCCACCCCCGCGGCCTCCTTAACCCCTGCGTCTCCGTTAGTCCTGATGTCTCTGCACCAGTCTTCACTTCCCCTCTTTGCATATCTTATGGCTCTTCCATTTTTCACCTTAACCCTATTTCACTTGATGGAACAGGCCTTGCACCTACAATAGTGCTGAGGTAGTAATATACATATTACGGGGTCGTTCGATTCGACTCTGATAAACGCATCCAAACCTCTTGGTTCTTAACCACCCAGAACCAAGGAAAACACGATGCGTGCAATCATGTCTCTTCCCCTGCAATCCACACACAGCCTTCTAAACATTGCTTTCATGGTAACGCTTACCTCGGAGCCAGAGGGAAGATTTACCTCTGACTAAAGGGCAACTGAAGCAAGCTGTGATACTAGAGGCATCTCTGTGCTCTGAGTCTGAGTGACTGAGACTGACTGATGCATTGGGTTATCAGTGCACCGAGAAAAGAAACTAACGGATACAAGGGTGTGAAATCTCTCGCTGAATCAAGATGAATGCCAGAAAAGTAATAATTTCCCAAATTAGTGAAGTTACACCTACTTAATGTAAGTTCAACTGCTTACCATTCTCAAATCCATATTGCCTAACTATTCGTTAAACCGAATGTTATTCACGTAAGAATCTGACAGGAATCGAAGCACATTTATCAAATTTGCATTCAGAAACAGGTCTCTCTGTACTGGAAAATATGCTTTTTTTCTGGGCCTTCACTGCAGCCTTGTAGCTACTTAGAGTATTACAGAAAATATGTACCTGTTTGTAACACGTTTCCATTTCTATTTGCATATAAAGAGGTCCGGTGTCCTCCATGGATATCATACATTCTGTTTTATTTGTCGAGTTTGTGCTGTTACGAGACTTTCTGGGGGCAAGAAAAAAACATTTTAGAACCCCCTATAACCCAGGAATCGTTTTGTTCTTTAAATGATGAAAATCACATCTGGGATTTGCAAGTTGTAACCAGATGTTTATTGCAGGCACATTCCTCCTTCTGTCACACCCCTGTCCTCACAAAATTAAATTGCCAGTCTCCTGCAAAGCACCTCTGCTGATGAGGTTGCAGTCACAAGGTAGACCTCGTTATGTTTATTTTGTTAAGATAAACTAATCTTCTCATAAACCTTCAAAAGAAGTTTGGGGCTCTACCTAGAGTGGGACCCAGGGCAATTAATCCCGGCCCCCAGTTGAGATGGCCCTGCATAGATTATTCTACAAACGTGTTTGCATCCTACTTCAGATTGTTTAAAATTCTGTGGCAATACTTAAAGTAATTGAGAAATGTGGAAGCAGAATAGAACTAATTTGCTCTGCCTGAAATGATTGACAGTTACTCAGCGTGATAGAAGCAATTAATTCACGATGGGTTATCAAGTAATCAAGCAAACTGCCTTGATTTAGCTTGATAAAAAGCTTTACTGTAGACATTTTATTGTCAGCAATGGTTGTTTGTCCAAATCTTAGAAATTGTCTTGACTCATGACATGCAATATTTGTTAGTATCGTTGTGCTTTGTCGTTTCAATGTTTCTCCAGTTAAATGTATACAGTAATTTCCTAAATGTTCAAATATGATTTTCAATAAGGAAAGTTATTAGTGATCGTTTTTCTTGTTTTCTTGGGGTTTCTTCACTAGTTGCCAGCGTACCCTGTCAAGTGGTACAGTACTCCATGATATCAAAATAACAATATTTTGCATACCTGGGTGTACCTGAGAGGTATTCATTTTGTGAAATATCTGTTTTCAGTTTGGTGATTAGGTTAACTTCAGATCGTTCAATAAGCTGCATCAACAGGTCAAGAAATTAACGTTTTATTTTCATGTAATGAAGCAAACAAGTACAACTCAAAGAATGGAGCTTCTTGTAGAGGTACAGATATTAGAGGAAGTTAATTAGGATTTTAAAAACATCATTGGTTGTGCAAAGTTTAAAAAAAAGTTCAGTTTTAAATAAAAAAAAATAGTGTTTGTAATATAAAAAATATTACATTAGCTTTTGAAAATATGAGATGGGTCTGGAAATTTATAACATTTTGTTGCAGCTTTTAGAATATAATAATCTTCACAGTATTGTGGTTAGTGCACATGCGGAAGGCAAATGCACATGAAACCTGTCAAACATGGATTCGTTTATGGGAGAGTGACATAGGGCCTGAATATGAGTTTGGCGGTACAACTCCAGGTCCGCCTGGCTGCTGAACCACCAAAACCGTGGTCGGGCCCCCCGCCAGATTATGAGTGTTTCTCGTGTCTGGCAGGCGTTTTTAATTCATATTGATGCCTCTACACTGCTGCACCACCGGCAGGGAATGGCGATTCCTTGGCGGCTGCAGTGACTGCCCTAATTGTAATAGGGTCTGTTGGAAGACTGTCAGCGCCGCGTCCCCGCAAATCTTGCGGTCCGTTGAACGCCAGACTCGTAATCGAGCTTTTAGCAATTCATTCTTCCAAAAAGAGTAAATTTAGTGCTTCTGAGTTACTTAATTATAGCACCCAATGTTGACCCTGACTCAATTGATTCAAAATGAAGAAGGGAAAACTTGCTCTATCACTCTTCTGAAGAGGACATACTGTGGACCTTGGAATAGTAATGTCACCAAATACTAACCTGCTTTCACAGATTTGAGTCTGTTTATCTGGGAATAGAAAAACCAATGAGTGCTTGGGACAGGTTTGTTATGAAAGCATACCAACTGACCACTATGACTCACAGCTGTCACCAATTGACTCAAAAAGGAATAACTGGCTGTGATAGCAAACATTCTAAAAGGTGGGAAGGGTAGGAGAGGAAGGAAGAAAGAGATGGTAGTTTCTAGAACAAGTGCACAGGTAAATTGGAAATTTACAACACAGCCACTGCTGCAGTATGTCACACATTTGGAGTAACCCCCTTTTTAAAATAGATTTCACTTTTATGAGCTAACTTACACGCTTCTGACATGCTTTGTGGTTTAATCTTTCTTGAATACTGCTTTCACTGGCTCAGGTTCTCATTCTTACCTTTCACAGCCAGTCATTGTTACTTAATGTCAAATGCAGCTTTTTTCATAGCTAAAAGTGGATTTTAAAATGTCAAGTGATCAAATGCCCATATCTTGGCACTCAAGATATTTTGGCGCATGTTTGTTCAATAGCCTCAACACAATGGGCTCTATTTATAAGAAAATAGCACCCGCAGGCCCAGTATTTTCGAAATAAAGCCTGACAACTGGGAAATCAACATCTGAGAGCCACATATCGGGGCCTAATGTATCAAAGTGGCAATTTGTTCAGCGTATAAATAATTCCTTGGTTAAGTCTTCAACTACATACCGTGAGTATGATAGTCTGTTTGTGAGTTTGGTGTCCATCTCCAGGCTGGTAACCAGCACATGTTTATAAGTGCTTATATATTGCAATCAGCTGAAGAAAAAAGAGGGAAAATTATAAATGAGACCAGTAAAGGACATTTAATACTTAGGGCAATGTTTACTTTGAGTAATTTTTCAGCAATAGCTTGATATTGATTGATTTTTCTCAAATGGAAAAGGGTAACAAATGCCATCTTGTTGCTATGGTCAAACTAGTTTGACTGCAGCAGTGTTTTTGCCCTCTTTTGTAGCTGGGGCATTCCAATGAGGCCTTATACGTCTTTGTTTAGAAGGAGAACAATATTAGGCTAAAAGAAGGTGCCACGTCGGCAAATCACTTGTATGTGCTCAGATGCTTTGTGCAGATAATGGGTGGAGACATCAAGGACACAAATTCCTCATTTGCAGCGACTTTTTAGCATGTGCTTTTAGAAAGTGGATGTTTACTCCAGTAAGAAGATAGTAGATGTTTCCAAGCCTGAAACATGGCTTGCGACCAAATTCCCATGGCATAGGTAATGAAATATGAAAAGAGTGGATTGGTATTATTTAAACCTTTTGATTATTTTCGGAAATATTACATATGCCTTAGCTCAGCTACAGAACAAGCATTTACATTCCTGAGGTGGTCCCATTTTGTTCATACCATTTGTCTGAGAGATACAAGCGTCACCTTCAAACTAGCCTAGAAAATAGGCTAAGATAGAGTGAATATCAAGGGGCATATTAGCAAGGGCGTGCGAAAAATATCGCAAATCGCGCTTAGCGCATATTTTTTTATCGCCGTCTATCGCTGGATCCTATCGCAGAGATAGCGCGTTATTACCAACGTATATCTCCAATGTGATAAAAGATCCAGCGATAGTGGCGAAATCCACCAAAAACACAAGTAAAACACCAATAAAACTTTTATCGCTAATGTAAAGCTTGCTAATAGGCAGGGGAGATTTCAGCCTTAGATTCCACCAACCTTTGACTATTATGGCTAAGTTAGGTTTTTACCAGGTGTAAAATCCTGGAGCTAATCGCGGTGAGCACGCGTTTTTTTATTGCGTCGGGGCTATTGCTAATAGGCGATAGTGTGTTAGCGACTGCTTTCAGTCGCTTCCAGTTTGGGTATGCCCACTTTGCATGTCATTAGCGATAAATATCGCTGACAAGCAAAGCGGGCCGCAAATGGGTCGCTATCGCCTGGAAGCTGTCGCTAACTGCTGATAGCGACAGCTTGGTAATTGGGCGATAAAAAAATTGCTGCTTTAGCGGCAAAAAGTGTTGCTAAAGCGACAATACTGCCCTTACTAATATGCCCCCCAGTCTTTATTTATTTATGGTAGCCATTGCACCGTTCTCTTCTTTTGAGGCATGAAACCAGAAACCGGCCTCTGAATCCCAACACCAAATGGGAGCTGGAGAAAATGGTATTTGGAGGTGATGATTTCCATTAGTGCTAGGTAGGAGTAACTGATCTAGCTTATGGCAGAGTTGGAGATGTAAAGAGGTAAGCAAACTGGAAAAAGGATCCACCATTTTGGTTTCTATGTTGAGAAGATTGATGGTATAGGTTTTCATGAAAACATCGCGCGGGGACACGCCGTTGCGCGTAACCAGGCGCTCTACAAATTTCCCTTATTATTATTATTATTATTATTATTATTATTATATCCTAGAAACAGAAACTGGGTAAAGGTTTTCAAGTTTATTTAAAATTTTAAATTGATACACATCAAAATACTCTTATTCCAGGAGATACATGGCTCAAAGCGTATATTTTAGCAGTTACTCTCCATCAATGGGAACTGGGTGACGTTACTTTAATACATGGGAATGGGAAGCCTGGAGACTTTTCAGCTTGTTTGCCGAGAAGTCATTGATGTTACTCTTTTTAATATCTTGCTTGACTTAGTTCAGTGAGCTACCTGGACACAAGTAAAGACGTGTTCCATTCTTTCTGCACTGGTACATTCCTGCCTGCTTGAGAGAGGACCACAGAGAGAGTTGTCCAGCAATATATTTTGTCTGAGCAGAAAAAGATTTTCCTAGACAAGTTGTGCTAGATTGTTGATGACCCCAAATATATATGAATGCTGGTCCTGTCCTAGCATGATAACACATGGATCATCTCTCCTGTGGCTGGAGAGTGCAGAAGGCCCTTCAGCAGAGTAAATGTTGTTCCATGTAACCCAGGAAACAGACTGCAGGCACCAATGGTTAGGATAAGAACATGACAACTTTCTAAAAGTGACATTTTCAGAATATTGACTTTAAATCCGACTTTACAGTTAACGAGAGTTTTAAATTACAATCCCCCAGACACCAAACATGGCTTTCCTACCTTATCTCAATAAAACCTTATCACTTATTAGTTGTAAAAAGGTAACCCAATGTTAACCTATGGGAAAGGTAGGCCTTGCAACATTGAAAAACACATTTGATAGTTTTTCACTACCAGGACATGTTAAACCTAAAAGTACATGTCCAACTTTTGAACTATAATACACCATGACCCATAAGCTGTTTAGGCCCTCTTCTATGACTGACATATGTATTGAAAAGGGATGTTTAGGTCTGCCAAAAGTTTTATTTTGCATGTCCGAAATGGCAGTTTAAAACTGAACAGACAGGCAGCAATGGCAGGCCTGGGACATGATGTAAACGGCTACTTAAGTCGGTGGCACAATTTGTGCTACAGACCCACTAGTAGCATTTAATTTAAAGGCCATGGGTACCTGTGATACCATCTTCCTAGGGACACATAAGTAAATGAAATATGCCTGTTGAGTGTAAATCAATGTCACCATCTTTAGAGAAGAAAGCACAAGCACTTTAATACTGGTTAACAGTGGTAAAGTGCACAAAGTCCCAAGGTGAAACAAGCATTGAAAATGCAATAGGTCTCACCCTTGTTTAAGTTAAAGCAATTCTGTTTGTAATTAGATGTTTTTTTAGCTTTGCTTTTATTAGTGTTTTTCAAACTTCCACGTACATAACATGCATATGTATATATATATGCCTGCATCAAATTGTGCGTCAGCCAGAGACGCATTCGAGAGCACCCCCGCCTCATCTTGGGCTCGGACCTCACTGGCCTGAACTGCTGCAGTTCCTTCCTTTTTCCAATGTTGATTGGATGGTCCATAGTCCGCCCTGGAGCACGGGAGAAGAGTTGGTAGTTTTGGGGTCATTGACTCCACGCCGGGCAGCGGGCACTGTCTCTGCAGTCCCTACCGCATGGATTCCTGTTCTCTTGGGCTGAGGCGGTATTGGGGGACCAGAGGAGGCGCTTCGTTGTGGACTCTGAAGCTGACTTTGCTACAAGTTATTCCTGTAGAGCACACCCTGTGTCCCGCATCCCCGCCAAACTACAAGATTACCTTGGTATCCCCCCTGCATACCTTCGAGGATCCATCCACGAGGATTCTGGGACTGGTAGTTTCCTGATACTCCCGGAACTCTACCCAGGTGTGCTGTTACCGACAGGGGGAGGAGCGGGCCAAAGTACATCCAGGTTATAAGGCGGGACTTACCTACAGAGTGTTGCATCAATCTTGGGAGGCTTCTGGGCGCTGATGAAGGCCATACCAGGCCGAAATGCATTCGCCATTGCTGCAATAAAGAGCCTCCAACTGGTATCCCCCTGGGTCTCTGCTCTTTTTTCTGGAAGGAGTCTGCCTGCATGTATATATATATATATATACATGTTTTTATATAGATATGCATATGTGTATATATATGCATGTTTTTATATGGATATGCAGATGTATATATATGTTTATATATGTATGTATGTATATATATATATATATATATATTTGAGAAATACTGGCCCTGCACCTCCAACTCTGGCGAACAGAAACCACGGCGAGTCCCAAAGATTTCAGGCAAAGATGTTTTTTATTTCACCACAGCACAACGGTCTGACGCGTTTCGGGCGAATGCCCTTGCTTGCTATATATATATATATATATATATATCTATATATATCTATATATATATATATATATATATATATATATATATATATATATATATATATATATATATATATATATATATATATATATATATATATATACACACATATACATATATATAAATGCATATGTATATATATATATGTATATATATATATATATATATATGCCACAAAAAAGTTCCATTTTACTGGGGGCCCCGAGCCTGCAGGGCGGGCTCCTCACACAGGAATGGAAATCCTGTCACTGAATGAAGCCACACAAACAACCATGGAGCCCAACACCGACTGATGCAAAAGCTGACTTTAATTTCGTCAGGAACACTGCAGCTATTTAAACACACATAAATTAGTCCTGACGCGTTTCAGCGATACTCCGCCTTGTTCACAGGTGGGTGTGTTAACAATCTGTTCCAAGTGGACTTTGGCCCGCAGCATGCTAACCACGGGACCCAGAATGCACCAGCAAGGTAATTTCGCTTGTGAATAGGAATTTCTGCATTTTGCGAATAGCGTGATATTATCCTTTAAAACAGTACATTCTGCCATCAGCTGGGTGCATGAGAATAAGTTTTAGGTAAATGTCTCACCAAGCTTTAGTGTTCCAAATAATTGCTGACGCTGCGGAGTTGCAGGCGAGAGGAAGGCACCTCTCACCTCTCCCTTTCTTACACAACAAACTGCCACGTAGCCTCTGGAAATCCTTTTGTGGCTGGCAGCGTTGGTAAGCGGCTCATCCCCCTCATTAAATTGCCACAAAAAAGTTCCATTTTACTGGGGGCCCGAGCCTGCAGGGCGGGCTCCTCACACAGGAATGGAAATCCTGTCACTGAATGAAGCCACACAAACAACCATGGAGCCCAACACCGACTGATGCAAAAGCGGACTTTAATTTCGTCAGGAACACTGCAGCTGTTTAAACACACATAAATTAGTCCTGACGCGTTTCAGCGATACTCCGCCTTGTTCACAGGTGGGTGTGTTAACAATTTTCCAAGTGGACTTTGGCCCGCAGCATGCTAACCACGGGACCCAGAATGCACCAGCAAGGTAATTTCGCTTGTGAATAGGAATTTCTGCATCTTGCGAATAGCGTGATATTATCCTTTAAAACAGTACATTCTGCCATCAGCTGGGTGCATGAGAATAAGTTTTAGGTAAATGTCTCACCATGCTTTAGTGTTCCAAATAATTGCTGACGCTGTGGAGTAGTCCATGTGGATCAGGCTTTAAACGGAGCGCTGTGTGGAACTGCGGCAGACAGTGCACTAGAAACAAAGTTCTCCTCCTGAGTCCCCATGACGCCACAAACCACACATGTCCGCTCCTGGTAGTGGCCTGAGAGGCTCTCATACAGTGACAGAGCCCCCTCCGTGAAGTCACGAACTGCATGCAGCGGCCATAATGCAAGGGCGGGTGTGGTGGGAGTAGAGCTGTTCTCAAACATGAGAGGGAAAGAATTGCCGAAGCTGCCAGAATGCTCCGTCCTCTTTGCTGTGGCGGGACTCCTCAATGCGCGCTCTGACTTGCCCGCAGAAATATGCCAACAGGGTTCCTTTCAATGCCGAAGAGAACGAGGAGACACAAGGGGGTACTGCAAGAAGGGGCTTTATTCCATGAACAACGGCATGACGCGTTTCGGCACAATGCCTTTATCAAATGCCATCTCTCACCCCTGCACTGCCAACAGTCCATCAAAATCCTCCCAGTCGTTCCGCCTTTAAATAGTCATCCTGATTTGTCAGTTCTCATCACGCATAGACCTGTAGTTTTTGTGGAAAACCACAGATCCCAGCATGCACTGCCACTGCATGCAAGGTAGGTGATGATGCCGACGCTGGAGTAGTCCATGTGGATCAGGCTTTAAACGGAGCGCTGTGTGGAACTGCGGCAGACAGTGCACTAGAAACAAAGTTCTCCTCCTGAGTCCCCATGACGCCACAAACCACACATGTCCGCTCCTGGTAGTGGCCTGAGAGGCTCTCATACAGTGACAGAGCCCCCTCCGTGAAGTCACGAACTGCCTGCAGCGGCCATAATGCAAGGGCGGGTGTGGTGGGAGTAGAGCTGTTCTCAAACATGAGAGGGAAAGAATTGCCGAAGCTGCCAGAATGCTCCGTCCTCTTTGCTGTGGCGGGACTCCTCAATGCGCGCTCTGACTTGCCCGCAGAAATATGCCAACAGGGTTCCTTTCAATGCCGAAGAGAACGAGGAGACACAACGGGGTACTGCAAGAAGGGGCTTTATTCCATGAACAACGGCATGACGCGTTTCGGCACAATGCCTTTATCAAATGCCATCTCTCACCCCTGCACTGCCAACAGTCCATCAAAATCCTCCCAGTCGTTCCGCCTTTAAATAGTCGTCCTGATTCGTCAGTTCTCATCACGCACAGACCTGTAGTTTTTGTGGAAAACCACAGATCCCAGCATGCACTGCCACTGCATGCAAGGTAGGTGATGATGCCGACGCTGGAGTAGTCCATGTGGATCAGGCTTTAAACGGAGCGCTGTGTGGAACTGCGGCAGACAGTGCACTAGAAACAAAGTTCTCCTCTTGAGTCCCTGATATATATATATATATATATGCATATGTGTGCACGTAGAGAGAGGTAGAGAGAAGGATAGAGAGGTAGAGGTAGAGAGTAGTAGAGAGAGAGGTAGAGAGAGAGAGGTAGAGAGTAGAGAGTGAGTAGTCGAGTGTGTGTAGTAGAGTGTGTAGTAGAGTGTGCAGTAGAATGTGTGTAGTAGAGTGTGTGTAGTAGTGTGTGTTATAGAGTGTGTGTAGTAGAGTGTGTGGTAGAGTGTGTTGTGGAGAGTAGTAGAGAGTGTGTAGTAGAGAGTAGTAGAGAGTGTGTAGTGGAGAGTAGTAGAGAGTGTGTAGTGGAGAGTAGTAGAGAGTGTGTAGTAGAGAGTAGTAGAGAGTGAGTAGTAGAGAGTAGTAGAATGAGTAGTAGAAAGTAGTAGAGTCTGTAGTAGAGAGTGTAGTAGAGTGTGTAGTAGAGAGTGTGTAGTAGAGTGTGTGTAGTAGAGAGACCAGTATTAGAGTGAGTAGTAGAGAGTAGTAGAGTGAGTGTAGAGTGCGTGTAGTAGAGTAGTAGAGTGTGTGTAGTAGAGAGTGAGTAGTAGAGAGGTAGTAGTAGAGTGTGTGGTAGTGTATGTAGTAGAGTGTGAGTAGTAGAGTGTGAGTAGTAGAGTGTTAGTAGTAGAGTGAGTAGTAGAGAGTAGTAGAGTGAGTAGTAGAGAGTAGTAGAGTGAGTAGTAGAGTGTGTGCAGTAGAGTAGTAGAGTTTGCGTAGTAGAGAGTGAGTAGTAGAGAGTGAGTAGTAGTGTGTGTAGTAGAGTGTGTGGTAGTGTGTGACTGCTGGGCTGTCTCTGTATGTGACTGCTGGGCTGCCTCTGTATGTGACTGCTGGGCTGTCACTGTGTGTGAATAAAGGGTTGTCTCTCTCATAAGCTATCATCTCCCTGCAGATACCTGTCAGCAGGGCTGTCTTTGTGTATGACTGCAGGGCTTTCTCTGTCTGTGGCTTCTGGGCTGTCTCTGTCTGTGAATGCTGGCCGGTCTCTGTCTGTGACTGCAGGGCGGTCTTTCTCATGAGCTACGATCCCCCTGCAGACACCTGTCAGTTGGACTGTACCTGTGTGTGACTGTTGGGCTGTCTTTGTATGTGACTGAAGAGCTGTCTCTCTGTGTGACTGCCGGGCTGTCTCTCTCATGAGCTACCATCTCCCTGCAGACATCCGTCAGTAGGGCTCTCTGTGTGTGACTGCTGGGCTGTCACAGTGTGTGACTGCAGGGCTATCTCAGTGTGTGAGTGCTGGGCTGTCACTGTGTGTTTTACGGCTGGGCTGTCTATGTGTGTGACTGTCCCTCCGCAGACGCTTGTCAGCAGGGCAGTCTCGCTTGAAAGCAGGCTCTTTCTCTCCACCTGCCTCTGGAACTAAGAGGAGGTCTTGCACGTGAGCCTTCTCTTGAGCCATCTGTCCGTCCCTCACGTCCGTGCATCCTGCCCCGGAGGCTGCAGTTCGCGGCTGTCAGCAGATGTGACAGTCAGTCAGTTGGTCTACCGTCCGCGGACCTGGAGTGTCAGCGGATTCTTGGTGGGTCTCGTGTCCGCGGATTCAGGGTGACCGAGGAAGAGGCTGCTGCGGACCCGGAGGAAGCGCTGCAAAGCCCGCCTCCAGCGCTGGACGAGTGGACACTCCCGGACAACTAGACCAGGCGGGAAAGCAGGTAACCCACTGCGGCCCCCGGTACCGTGCATGCTCCCCATCTCATCCCAGCTCTTAAATGTGTGATTTAAGACAGAAATTAAGCGGACAGACTCAGCTATCCTGACTCGAGGCACTTCATTTCGAAATATAGGGTGTCTGAGTGATGCATCGCGGGGGAGGGGAAGGGAAGGGGGCCACAGAGTGATTTGACATAATCGCGGGAAGTCGGGGACTGGGTGGGGGCACTTGAGGGCAGTCAAACTGACCCGAGAGGTGCCGCAAATAGTCATAGCCTGGGTGTGGGGAGGAGGACGTTTTTGGACAGTTGGACAGGTACGAGAGTTGCCACAATCATTATGAACAGCACTTCAGGGCAGTGAGGCTGAACATAGAAGAAGTCCAGACAGTCCTGGGCTGTGTGGGCAGCACTTTAGGACAGTGAGGCTGACAAAAGGTACTACACGCAGGCATTGGCTGTGTGTGGTCAGCTCCTATGGACAGTGAGGCTGGCAAGGGGTGCCACAGAGGGCTCTGGGCTGTGTATGGGGTCATGTCCGTGCACCGAGCATGAAAAGAGGTGTGCTGCTGTTACGGGGGGAGGGGTGGGGCCGGGTGGGTGGAGGCTTTGATTTCTGTTTTTTATTTCCCTGTTTAAACTCGTGACTTTAGCACCTAGACTAGTTCCTGCGCTGCCGCGATAGGGGGTGAGAGAGGGGTGGGGTCATTCAATCTATGGGGTGGGGGTAGCTATCGGGGTTCACCGAGATCCGAGTCCTCTTGTCCCCGCACTGACCCTAGCCCCGACAGTGCGCAGGAGTTTAGAAAGTTAAGTGAGATGGGGGTTGGAGTTTGGAGGGGGGGCGCGAGGGGGTAGAGACCCGCCAGGGTGGCACCTGCAGGGAGAGACCGCCCCTGGGGCGTCAGGTGCAAGAACCTTTCGGGTACAGGGGCGGCCCTGCCTGCTGGAGGGGGGGATGTGCACATACCAGGCAAAGTGTGCACATACAGTCTCCGCTGGGCGGATGCCACTATTGGGCATCTTATCCTAGACTCTAGGGCTGCCTGTGAGGCTCCATACGCCACCCATCAAAAGGCCTCGCTGTTATCCCCTGCGGTCTGCCTCCCTGCGGGGCCAATTGAAACAAGCGCAGACTTTTCTCTTTGTCTGCCGTCCCACTTGGACTGACTGCCCTGCTGGCGTAAAAGGTTTATTATCTTTTTTATGGGGCCATCTGTTTGGACCCATAAATAAGATAAGAAACCTTTCACGCCAACAGTAAGTCGGGGAAGTCAGTCAGAATGGGACGGACTACAAAGAGAAAAGAGTACGTCAGAGGACGATCTTTTCCAATGGCTGGCCACCATTTACCCTAAACGGTGACACCAGCCAACGGAAAAGAGGGGCGGGGCTTAAAGCCCGCTAGTGAAACTCACCTAAAAAACATAAAATCTCGCGAGCTCGAGTGCGCATGTGCGCAGTACGCCATGAGATCTAAAAAACGAATTCAGCAAAACAGGAAGAGTGAAGGCAAAAGGTTTAGGGGAAGGCAACTCTAAGGCTGGCAGATCTAATGTGCAGTCACACATGTCATAGTACAGTGGCAGGTTCATTGCAGCGCAGTGAACACCTATCAATTTCTGATTGCTGAAATTAGGTATGAAACTGATACTAATAACGTGAAATGTAGCCTAGTGTTATTATGTGTAGAAATTACAAACTAAAGACTACTGTAAAATAAAAAGACAAAGCACACGACATAATTTGCCTTTTCTAGGAGTATAATTTAGCCAACCCTGTCACATAATTAGGTCCTCCCTGGCACATGATTTCAGCAGTCTTGATTAGGGCTATATATAATATCTAATTTCTATTTGGTAGTCTGTCAGCGATCTTCTACAATGGGACCAGTTCTCAGCTGAATGAAACCACCAGTCCTGTTATAAGTTAAACTGACTATATCCCTGTAACCTTTGTTTTTTTAAGTGAAGATATATATATATTTATTGAGTGAATATATATATGTATATTTATTTATTTAAGCGAATATTTATATATATATAAAACCAAAAGGAAGAGGGAAAAGAAACTATTGGCGCAATCAACAGCAACCAACATAACAGATAAAACAATCATCAATATGACATCTTTAACTTTGGACGACAGGGAAGAACAGATCTTAAAATTGGGACTGTCATATTGTCCACCAAGAAATTTCAATTTTGCACAGACCCGTATAGATATCTTCAGTTATATCAGAAAATTAAAACTGCTTAAATTCTATAAAATCAAAAATGGACTACCTAAAAAATCAACCACGGAACAATCTACCTCTGACATTAGACTAACGGTTACTGATGTTGAAGGAATAGTGGCAGCCAGAACTCTAGAAGAGAACATCGATGAGGCAATTGAAAGCAATATATCTACCCAAGAGCATTTACAAGCAGCCTCAATAGCTCAACTGGGGGCAGGCAAGAGCCCATTTAAGCCAAAATCAGTCTTTGTACCCATCATGCCCAAAGATGCAATCGATATTTTCCACGATAGGGTAACAGAGGATATAAAAAATCTACACTATCAAGTGAGTCATCACTCCAAGAAACTAAGTCAAAACGATCTGTAATATAATCGATTAATGACTAAATTAGGTACCAACACTGAGATCATCATAAAAGCTTCGGATAAAGGCGGCAATAAAGTACTGTGGCCCAAGCAAGACTATATAAGAGAAGCCAATCGACAGCTGTCAGATACCCTGTGTTATGTGGAAACAACCAATAAAGAATACACAAGGGCTTTGGAAACTTTGCGGAAACATCTAACTCAATGCAAGAGAGATAGTATGATCTCTAAAGAGGAATATAATTTTCTATGCAATGACTCACCTGTTTTGCCATCTATATACTTTCTCCCGAAAACTCATAAGGAGAGAACCCCGGTCCCGGGACGCCCAATAATATCGGCGATTGAAAGTGCAAGTGAGCACCTATCACAATACATTGATTACTTCTTACAAGATTTGGTCAGAGATTTACCCTCCTATGTTAAGGATACGGGTGATTTTTTAACAAAAATCAGCAACATTAAATGGGAAGACAATATGAGAATGTTAACATTAGACATTGAATCCTTATACACTTGTATAGACCACCAAGTAGGATTGGATGCTATTAAACATTTCTTATCTTCAAGACCTATCGAATATTACGAACATAACAAAGTAATTATGAGAAGTATTGACTGGTGCCTAAATAATAACTTTTTTTGCATTTTCTAAAAAAATATACAGACAGTGCAGGGGCGTGGCAATGGGGTCTTGCTTCTCCCCCAGCTATGCCTGTTTAGTGGTTGGCTGGTGGGAGGAGCAGATATTGAGGAAAGAATTGTCGTCAAAATATGGTAACAATATAACAATTTGGTTACGTTATATAGACGATGTCTTTTTTTTGTGGAGAGGGGACAATGAAAGTGCAAATGCTTTTTTACATGATATCAATGTGAACAAAATGAATTTGAATTTTACTTCAAACATGAGTTGTACTGAGGTGGAATTCTTGGACACAAAGGTTTATGTAGAAAATGGTGAATTACATACAACATTACATAGAAAACCTACAGCAGGTAACTCAACGTTACATGCTTCTAGTGCTCACCCCAGACACCTAATTGACAGTATTCCCTATGGTGAGCTTCTTAGAATAAAACGCATATGTAGTGATGAGAAACAACAAACTATATGTATGCAAGAAGCAGTGGAAAGATTCCGTAGGAGAGGTTACACGGCAAAAACTCTACAAAGGGCTTTGGACAAAGCCAACAGTAGATCTAGGGTTTCACTATTACCAAATGTAGAAGAAAATGCCTTGCAAGAAAATGAGAATACCTCTAAGATACCCAGGCTGATACTAACCTACAATAACCAGCACCGTCAAATTCGCTCAATAATTAACCAAAATTGGGCGATAGTGCAGACAGATGCAGTCATAACATCAGAATTGCCTCAAAAACCCACAATAACCTTTCGGAGAGGCATTTCGATGAGAAACATAATAGCCAAAAGCATCCCAGACCTGGGTACCAAGAAGAAGAGCAGTCTTTGGTTACCAGAAAAGCAGGGTTTCTTTAAATGTTCATCCTGCCGGGCATGTAAATTTGGAATAACTACCAAAAAGTACACCACACCTTTCAGCCCGAGGGAATTCAAAATTCAGGGATGCTATGACTGCAAGACGGAATATGCAGTTTATATTCTGACGTGTACCTGCGGGCTCAGATATGTGGGTAGCACCAAGCAGCAGGTACACGTCAGAATTTTGCAACATCTCCGTGCGATCGTGAATAACGACAGTACGTATCCTGTTGCAAGACATTTTAAGGCAGTCCACCAAAACAACTTGGCAGATTTAAAATACTTTGTCATCGGAGCAGTGAATGAGAATCCGTGTGGTGGCAACAGAGAAAAAAGCCTTAGACAGCTGGAATCTAAATTTATTGTAGAACTAGATAGTAGACAGCCCAATGGTTTGAATAATACAGAGGATTTACACCATTTCCTCTAAGACAACATCTATATATATATCTTTTGAGGTTAGGATATGACTGTTTAAGTTTCTCTCAGACCCTTAGGTTTCTGAAAACTAGTCTGAAAATCATACTGCGGCCCTAGTTACGTTTCCACACTCTTTTCCAAAAAATACTTTTTCAATTTTGGTTTTAGTTTTTCACGTTATAAGTATAATTATTTTTATCTTATAAATTTTAAACAAATCTCACATAGTTTGTAAATATTAAGTTTTCCTTTTTCCCTTTTAAAAAGGATACAACACTATTATGGAATGGGAAAATATCACTGCAATGTTTGCACTTTAACCGAAAAAATACTCTTATGCTGCTATAAAACATTATATGCACTTTATTTGTAGGTTTGCACATGAGCAAAAAAATATACAGACAGTGCAGGGGCGTGGCAATGGGGTCTTGCTTCTCCCCCAGCTATGCCTGTTTAGTGGTTGGCTGGTGGGAGGAGCAGATATTGAGGAAAGAATTGTCGTCAAAATATGGTAACAATATAACAATTTGGTTACGTTATATAGACGATGTCTTTTTGTTGTGGAGAGGGGACAATGAAAGTGCAAATGCTTTTTTACATGATATCAATGTGAACAAAATGAATTTGAATTTTACTTCAAACATGAGTTGTACTGAGGTGGAATTCTTGGACACAAAGGTTTATGTAGAAAATGGTGAATTACATACAACATTACATAGAAAACCTACAGCAGGTAACTCAACGTTACATGCTTCTAGTGCTCACCCCAGACACCTAATTGACAGTATTCCCTATGGTGAGCTTCTTAGAATAAAACGCATATGTAGTGATGAGAAACAACAAACTATATGTATGCAAGAAGCAGTGGAAAGATTCCGTAGGAGAGGTTACACGGCAAAAACTCTACAAAGGGCTTTGGACAAAGCCAACAGTAGATCTAGGGTTTCACTATTACCAAATGTAGAAGAAAATGCCTTGCAAGAAAATGAGAATACCTCTAAGATACCCAGGCTTATACTAACCTACAATAACCAGCACCGTCAAATTCGCTCAATAATTAACCAAAATTGGGCGATAGTGCAGACAGATGCAGTCATAACATCAGAATTGCCTCAAAAACCCACAATAACCTTTCGGAGAGGCATTTCGATGAGAAACATAATAGCCAAAAGCATCCCAGACCTGGGTACCAAGAAGAAGAGCAGTCTTTGGTTACCAGAAAAGCAGGGTTTCTTTAAATGTTCATCCTGCCGGGCATGTAAATTTGGAATAACTACCAAAAAGTACACCACACCTTTCAGCCCGAGGGAATTCAAAATTCAGGGATGCTATGACTGCAAGACGGAATATGCAGTTTATATTCTGACGTGTACCTGCGGGCTCAGATATGTGGGTAGCACCAAGCAGCAGGTACACGTCAGAATTTTGCAACATCTCCGTGCGATCGTGAATAACGACAGTACGTATCCTGTTGCAAGACATTTTAAGGCAGTCCACCAAAACAACTTGGCAGATTTAAAATACTTTGTCATCGGAGCAGTGAATGAGAATCCGTGTGGTGGCAACAGAGAAAAAAGCCTTAGACAGCTGGAATCTAAATTTATTGTAGAACTAGATAGTAGACAGCCCAATGGTTTGAATAATACAGAGGATTTACACCATTTCCTCTAAGACAACATCTATATATATATCTTTTGAGGTTAGGATATGACTGTTTAAGTTTCTCTCAGACCCTTAGGTTTCTGAAAACTAGTCTGAAAATCATACTGCGGCCCTAGTTACGTTTCCACACTCTTTTCCAAAAAATACTTTTTCAATTTTGGTTTTAGTTTTTCACGTTATAAGTATAATTATTTTTATCTTATAAATTTTAAACAAATCTCACATAGTTTGTAAATATTAAGTTTTCCTTTTTCCCTTTTAAAAAGGATACAACACTATTATGGAATGGGAAAATATCACTGCAATGTTTGCACTTTAACCGAAAAAATACTCTTATGCTGCTATAAAACATTATATGCACTTTATTTGTAGGTTTGCACATGAGCTCTATTTTGCACAATTCTCCATGTTGCCTAGATCAACATTGATGAAGTTAGGTCCTTACCATTTGGGAATTCATTCCGGTATCTGTGTATAACCATAAAATTGAGGTATCAATATTTTATAATATATTTCTATTTTTATATTGTATATAGAATGCATAATTATTTTTATATATATAGATATATTTTTTCATATTATATGAGGGAAATGGTTTTTATATATATATATTTTTATATGCTCTAGATACACTCATGAAAAATTATGGAGCTATACGAATAAGTGACCTTGACTGCAAATTAGAATATGTTCTGTGTCAAGATATCAAATATATTGGTGCACCATGTTTTATTTACTATTTTCTATGACTGAGCATTTATGCTGTTATGTTGTTGTGATATGAAATACAACTATACTGGGTAAATTGGTTCTAGAGCAAAGAAACTACAAAACCCAGCATACATTGGTATATAGTATTTTTTCTATGTTTAACACTGAGATGAGGTGAAAGCATCACGCCAAAAATGTATAAAAATAAAAAGCGGACCATTTGTTTGTTACATTGAGAAAGAATACGGAGGTATTCGAAACGCGTCTGGCTATAATGGAATAATAAAGACCTGCTTATCCACAAAAATTGGTGTCTGTAATCCGATCCTTTGGTTTTGTCCCGGCTGGGCTCTGCAGAAGGGAAACGGAGATATTTTTATATATATATATATATATATATATATTCGCGTAAATAAATAAATATACATATATATATTCACTCAAAAAAGCCAAAGTTTACAAGGATATTATGGTTAGGTTCACATTTTGCATTCACAAAACCATAGAAATTAAGCAGTTTTCGTTAGAGTTATCTTAAGTAACTATGAATCGCGCCCTTGCCATACACAGTTTTTTTATGAATAATTTTATAGCAAATGTTGTCATAGAAGATGTCATGAGTGGTATGTGGGTAATTAGCAGCGCATGGTGAGGGCATGAGATAAAGTCACCTTAGGGCATGAGTTATAGTTACTTAAGATAAATCTAACGATAAGTGCTGAATTTCAATGATTTTATGTGTGCAAAGTGTGAGCCTAGCTATATTGTCCCTGTAACCTTTGGATTTATCAGTGAATTTCTATGTTTTTTTAATGTAAAGTAATATTTAGTTACCATAGGTTAATCCAACCTTCTCTGCACACAGCCTTTGGCCATGTGCATTGGGTTGTTGGCCGTAGGTCATGCAGCCAACCCCACATTGGGCATGGCATTCTGCATGGTGCCCCCTTCCCGTGCAGTTTTGGGACCTCGTCTTCCAAGGCCCCACCTTAATCTGAAGAGGGAGCGGGGCATGCAGCTCTACTCCCTGGGCCAAAATTGTCCCCAGGGACCCCATTCCCCAGAGCCTGGCAAGTATGTAAAGGGGGAGGGGGCATGCAGCTCACCTTCCCGGGCCAATATTGGCCATGGGAACCCCACACACCAGGGGTCACCTCAGTAAATGTTGGGTGCCCTGGAGCCCAACCAGGGCATCCACTAGGGCACATCTTTTTGTTTAAGGCTGCAAGGGGAGCTCCAATGCCCCGTGGCCCCTGCCAGGTCCCCACTTCCAGCAGGAGCCGGCTTTGCTACTGCCTCCCTGGAGCAGGCAAAAATGCTTCTCCCTGCGGGCAAGAACAGTTTTCTCATCTGTTTTCCTGGCCACTTCACAGTGGCCAGGGAAACAGGTGAAAGTCTGCTCCCAGCAGGTTGGAACATTTTTATGCTCCTGCTCACTGAGAGTGGATTTAGTGTGTGCTCTTGCACAGCGGAAGCTTCTAAATTGATCCTGCCATGCAAAGCAAATGCAGGTTTCCCTGCTTGCACCAGTGCGGGCAGGCAAAACAGCGATGTCTATGGAGTGAGCACAGCCCGAGGGGGTGGTGTGCCCATGGCCATTAATGGATCTAGGAGGGGGGCTGCGTCCATAAGAGATGGGCTCCCCAGGGCCAGAAAGAGCCAAGAGGAGGGCTTTGTGCCACCTACCACTTTTTATGAAGCCTGGGCCCCAGAGTAAGAGGTCCTTAGGAACGGAATTGCACTGGCAGGGGCCCCTTCCATTTCTTTACACTGCCAGGCCTCAGAGGTTGGGGTCCCTGAGGCCAAAAATAGCCCAGGTAGGGGGGCCACATGGACCACCTCCCCCTTCAATTTGGATACTCAGGCCTTGGCAGTGGCGGACCCTGGGGCCGAAACCCACCCAGGAGTGGATACGCTGTTCCCTCCAAACTTTCAACGAAGGCCGGGCCCCGGGAGATGGGGTTCCCAGGGCCAAAATGAGCCAGGGAGGGTGGACTGGTGGCCCTCCCTCTTCTACTATTTGGCTGGACTCCAGGAGATGAGGTCCTCGGGCCAAAATTGGCCTGGAAAGGAGGGGTGACACACACCCGTCCCTCAAAATGTAATGGCAATAATCTCCCCTGGAACCTGCCACACCGGGGGACATTAGCTAAAAGAAGCGCAAAAGCATGTGCTTTTTAACAAAAATGCTCCAGTGGATTTGCGGATCCCCCACGAAATGGTAAAATTAAAAAAAGAAATTGTTTTTGGCCCCCGGTGGGGTCCCTGGGACCCCAACATGATGCCTATGGGGTCAGGGTATCCCTACACTGCTCCCTTGTCTAATTTTTTATCTTTTTTCTTCGAACCCAGTTGAGTCTGATTCCCATGATGGCTGCCAATACTTTCTTGTTGAAGTGTTGGCAGCCAATCAGATCTCAGCATCCCTAGATATATATATAAATCTTTTTACTTTAATAATTCCCAAAGTACTGAACGGATTTACACCAAATCTCACAGAAAAACCCGTTCTGGACAAAGAACAGGCTTTCTGCCAAATTTGGTTTAATTTTGTCCCGCGGTTCAGGCTGTAGACATGTCTGAAACCCCTATGGGAAATTGCATGGGAAAAACGCATTTTGGGACCCCCCTTTTTCTCAGGCCCCACTTGACCAAGCACCCCCAGAAACTTTCAAGACAGCAGTTAAAGTGAGTACGAAACTAATTTTGTGAGGATTTATCAATTGGTATGTATATGTATAATGTGATCAAGGGCTCCGGAAGCCCGAAACGCGTTGTAGGCTGTGTGAGGAACGCAAATAAACTTACATCTTGCCTGAAATTGCTGTGGTGTTCCGAGTTTCTTCTTCGCCGAAGCACGAGTGTGGTCGGAAGTGGCGGGAATTGGTTGGCTTATATATATATATATATATATATATATATATATATATATACCGATCACCAGTAGGTAGTTAGGAAAAGGTTTTTGTTTTTATTTGCCAATAATGTTGGTGCCGTTTTTATACACATGTATATACACCGTGTGTGTTTTAGAGAGTAGTACAAGAAAGGTGAGATAATCCAATGTATTCCACTGCTTATTGGTTGCATACAAGTTATGGAATCGATTCTTAACGTATAGGAGGATGGCTAACATAAACACTGTGCTGGTTTGGTTTTAATTACTGCTTGAGTGGTGACACTACACATGCTTCTGGTACTAGAAAGGTGTGGTGGTGAGTGGCATGGAATATCAATACATCAAAGATGTGCATGTGTGTAGGAATTTGCATTTGTATAGGTATAGGCATTTTATCTAGGTCACATTGAGACTAAAGCATTTAGTAAAGACTTTTAAAAGTAAAAGCAAACGTCACAATCGTGAATAGAAAACGTGGAAAGTAGGAGTACACCAGCCAAGCTGTAAGGATAATTACATTTAATAAGCATTGAAAATCATATGATCCGATTGTGGCTGCACGTATTAACAATATGCCATGTCAAAGTCGGCAGAGAGCATATATTTTTCCAGATATTAGCCATACAACATACATACGTCAAAAAAGATCAGGGATGTAACTTTGTTGATTGGTACTTTTCACGTTTAAGGAAGACAGTTCAAAATGTAATTTTTATGATGTGGTGTTGCACTTTAAAATATGGTTCGTAAGCCAGGACAAATTGGAGAATTCACGTTAAGACCACCGTGTGCAGGTAATTTCTCTCTGTCACTTACTGTTTCACATGGACCCCGCGCGTATGAGTCTTTTTTTTTAACTGGCCAAGGCCCTCCAAACCATGTAAAGATAACTTCAGATATCTCACAAAGTGTTACTCACCAAATAATGGGGTACTTGAACGTCTAGGCAGGAGACAACTTCTGTTTTAATCATTGTGTCCATACACTATTGTATGTATACGGCATAGGCAGGTTTCAAAATGAGTCGGCATCTCAAACTAAAACAGCTGAAAGACCACTTACTGGTGCCCCACTGGCATTTGTTCTGAAGATAGACCAATGCTAAAAAATGTATGAAGCTCTGAATGATTGATGAGACTGTGAACTCAATTATTTGAGAGATTAGTAGTAAATGCAAAGGCACCACTATTGTGGACATGGCTTAACTGGCTGAATTGTGTGATGACAAAGGCTTTAGTTTTGGCACGCCTTCATTCCTGAATAGTCGCCTTGCTTCAAGACTCATTTTGAATTCTGTTTCTCGTCGATATGACAGAAAAAGACTCTGTTCATGTTACCCAATGCTGGTTAAAGAAATTGTGATGCAATTGTTTAATCAAGACACAATAGTGTGCCGGCTTCAGCATTTAACCTATCGCATGAGCCTTTTAAAACTAACAAAATGTCTATTCAAACACTGCTTCTAGTTGTAGGTTCACGAAGAGAAAACATTCCAATTTCAAGGGACACTAGTGTATCTTTATAGGGTCAGCTGAGTGCGTTTGACTCAGTAGAACTGTAACAGGCATTAAGCCTCGCAATGAAAGGCAGCTTACTTAGTAGGCAAGAGAAAAGCATGAGCATTCTTGAGGTTCAATACATCTTAGTCAAATAATGTGCAATACGTATGCAATTCAGGCTAAACACTCAAATCAACGTGGGTGAGCCTCAAGTGGCTACTGCCCACATATAGCATGAGCAAGAGCGGAATAACTTTTGCTGTATTAGTGTTTGCCTGGAGTGTTCCTACGCTCTTGCTGTTCTGCCTCCAGCCATTGTGTGAAGCCTCGTCTTCAGCAGGCGGGTGCTGCGGTCTCTTATCATTGCGCTCCTAATAGTATTGGCCGGTTGCTGCATTCCTCACCACTTACCTGGCAGCTGCCCACCCGCCAGTGCTGTCCTTTAGTCTCCACTCCTCTCCATAGCAAGCATTGACTGGAGGTGCAGGCAGCATCCCACTCCTCCAGAGTCTGAGATAAAGGTGCATGACTTCCTGTCTCAGGCTTATTAAAGGTGTTCATGCATTCTACTCCCTGACTCACAATGCTTTGTTATGTTCCTCACTCCTGACTCTCCCGGTATTTCTCTCCTGGATATGTGCCATTTACTTTTTCTTTCCTTCCCTTCTGCTCCAGCCTTCTGCGGTTTCTGTCTCTTCTTTTCGGCTCTGTCAGCTGTTTCATCTTGGAGTCCTGTGTATCATGCTCCTACTTGCTCCAAGAGACCTATTGGTGTATGTGCGCTTTACAAATTCCCCATAATATAACATAACTTCCTTCAGTTTTGGACTCCTGCTGACGTGCCCCATAGTCTGGTCTTCCGTCTTCACCAGACTTCTAGGGATTTTTTGCCTCACCAGCTTTTTCCTCCTTGGAGCTCCTTCCCAAAAGCACTAACTGTTAGGCGCTTCTTTGTGTCATTGACACAGTGACTACTGGAAATGGTCAACCTTACCTCTGGCAGACCACCAAGTCTGCAAAGACCAGACCACTCTGGGTAAAAAGCAGTCTCAGAGACCCCCCCTACTGATACTTGCCCCTTTATACCAACAGTAAAGCAATATCTAGAGCTACTCACTGTCAAATAATTCTGTAGCTCTCACTGTAACTCCAGTGTTACTGGGTAGCCAACAGTAGTGCATGATGTGGTGAGCTACATCAGTCCATCAGTTTTCGGCAAACCAAGCTTCCCAGCTCACTTAAGTCCATCACGATGCCCAGTGCGATTTACTGAGCTATGGTACCCACCTACTTGAAGTCCCCGTCAGTGTACAGTAAGCTGTACTTTCTAAATTGCTGAACTACACGTCAATGCCCAGAAGTACAGTGTATGCACTATGCAGCATTGCTCATATTGCTGTAAACCATCACAGTGCCCATAGTATTAGCTGTTCTGTAATTCCCAAAAACTTCAAGAGTTTCTAGATGCGCACCAATAGTCAACAAAGAGCAAGCAGGTTATGACGCTGAACTATGAAAGAGTCAAAAGCAGAGAATGCCATAACTGCAAATATTTATGTGTGATATTTGGTAAACTTGAAATTGTACATCTTTGCTTCATCTTCAAATTGTTCAGTAAGCGTTCCATGAATTTGAGAAAAATAAAAGGAACTGATTCTAAGGCTAATCTTTCACACACCCTGTTAATGCACGTCTTAGAGTGAATGACTGTTGGTTGTGTCACTTTGCCAAATTTTTTCTGATATTTATTTCCGTCCCCTGCATTTTTCTTTTACTTTACACAACCATGATTTATTTACACCACCTCTGGGAGCTTCTCACCTTGTCACCCAATGAAAAATATAACTCTTTTTCAGCTAGCAAAGCTGCAAAGAATAAAAATGCTATTAAATCCAATTTTTTACTCACATTCTTGTTTTTAAATGTGTTTCAATTATTACTTTTTGAATATGCTTGTAGATCGGTTCAGGTTGACTAGCCCTGGTGAGGTAGTTTAATAGTTTGGCTCACTAAACTAAATACGTAGATTTGTACTTTGTTAAACATATGTGTCAGGGTGGGGCTGGGGAAGGATGGACACCACGACCGGGGGTACCCGAATAATCCGTGTTTATTGACAGTTACACTTGTTTCAGTGGGTCAAGAGAGTAGAAATGCATGCAGTTCGGCAAATAGTCCAGTAGGTACGGTTCCTTCCTGACTTGGCTCCTGCTTCTTGAGTTCCCGTCTCGGCTCTCCCTCCGGCTCTTCTCGGGTCTGATGTGGCTCAGGAAAGAAAGAAACAAACAGCCGTATTACTGGCTGGTCCGGGGTCAAGGCATGTGAGGGGGCAGGGGAGTGAGGGGTCACCAGGGTTCCACCACCTACGTAGATTTAGGTCGCTACATCAAAGTGACGCTGGGAACGTTACACGGCCCGTGACCACCCTCTTCCTACCCCGTCCCACCCCGTGAACTGAACAGCCCTTGGAAATGCCCTCGTACCTTGTGAAGCCACACTTCTCCCCTGGAAGTGTGGCAGGGCAGCTCGTGGGATCGTTGGCCTCCTGGCTTGTCGAGTCTCTGCTCCGGCAAACCCTGCAGTGGCGCGATGGTCCTTCCGTCTTCTTCTTCTTTGGCGTTCTCCTCCTCGTGGGTCAGCTTCTCGCCTGGAGATTCCGCGCCGGCGGATGAGAACGGGGCTTCCTTAAACGCCCCTAGCGCCCATGATTGGTTCAGGGCCAATGACGATCTCCTTCTTGATTGGTGGAACGTCGGGACCGCCAGGGAACTTCCCCCTGACGTCAAGAAAGGCAGGTCCGGTGACGGGGTCAGCGAAGGCAGAGTCGAGGACATCCAGGAAACGTCCAAGGGATCCTGCGGACGGGGCGGAAAGGGATAAACGTTAACAGGTACCCCGCGCCCGTCCGTGATAGAGACCATGTCCTCGTGACAATATGTTTATTGGCATTTATGAGAAACAACACCCCAAGGTGAAAGCAACAGCATACATAAATAGCGACAATCTAGACATGTCAGTCCTATAACAGTCGTGGTTTATCAATCGAGGCCTCATACAATAATATATATTGAGATAGCAATCCGCCTTGTTAAATCCGTACTCTTGTTCACAATAAAAATAAACATATTAATAAAGAAAAAAGGGAGAGCCGTACATAGAACCTCGCAACATCCAGTGTGCAAAGAACTCCAAACAAAAAGGAGGGGGTTAGGGAGGGAGTAAAAACAAAATAGCAGCCAAGACAGTGCAGGGATCGCTCAAGCCTGCAAAGTCAGAAAGAATAGTGGAAAACTCTGTTACGTGGTTTACAGGGTTGGGGTGCAACATGGCGGCCACCCCATGGCTAGCAGGGGAACTTCCTCACACCAGGAGTAGAAAGCCAGGGATGATGACATATCCCCACCCCACCCCCCCCCCCCCCCACCTCCTGGCCCAGCAAAAGCAGCAAAGTAAAAGCAGAGAGTGGGCCTGCACGCCGGGAGTTTTACTGTTTTATTCTGCTGTGAAAGATATTTCCCCAATCTTCTACCTATTTTTTGCGTGCCTTCACTTTTAAGGGATGTAGCCCTGTGTCCCTAAGTGATATAACAGTGTGAATAAGGCCGTGGAAAACCGCAACCTACGTGAAGCACAGCTAAAGACTATTCTGTCTCTGCAGATGTGAACACATTTCAAAAACATAAATCAGAAAATTCTGTGTGTATTTGATCAACAAGAGTCATTTTTAATTCGAATTAAGTGAGCAACTCAATGCAAAGTTAATGTCACTTTTCATGAGTACAAAACCATATTTGTTTTGATCAAAAGTATTATACATTTGTGTAATTCAAATCAACAAAAAACTCAGGATATTGCATATTTACAAAATCCAAACTCAGAGAATCAATCCCAATGCATTTCGGGTTAATACAAAACCCTTCGTCAGGGGAAGTATAATAAACAATAGAATCAGTGATTATCTCTTGATGTCCTCCGTCGCGTACTACAACAAAAAAATGAATGAATATTCAATGAGACACTAATTTAATATCATGACATAGTATTAATAGGAAATACATCCCTGAACCTCCGATGCCTTCACGGGGTTCTAGTGAGAATGC
The DNA here is from genome assembly GCF_964261635.1 of Lissotriton helveticus. Lineage (NCBI taxonomy): Eukaryota > Metazoa > Chordata > Amphibia > Caudata > Salamandridae > Lissotriton > Lissotriton helveticus. The sequence goes on along the minus strand of NC_136057.1, from coordinate 713,339,160 downwards.
ACATGTTGGAGGAAGATGCTTGGTGGTGTCCCTTGATACCACCATCGCATTCGATATGATCGAGTGACCTTATCTATTCGTGCTGGGAGGGGAACGAGACAGGGATGCCCCCTCTCCCTCTTGCTCTTAACCCTGGTGCTGGAGCCCTTGGCAGGCTGAATCCGTAGAGATCCAATTGTGTGAGAATTAACATGGGCAGAAGATTGGGAGGATCAAATCTCCCTGTATGCTGACGATATCCTACTATCCCTTGCTTCATCAAGAGCCTCGCTAAACAGAGTCCTCGATATATTCAGCACTTTTCGCAGGTATTCTGGATAAGCTATCAACTGGTCCAAATCATTGATCCACGTGCTTAGGGGACCATTCCTGAATGTGCCCAGGGGGTGTACTGTGACAGAGGCAATATATGGTTTCAAATATTTAGGTATCTACAACACCAGAGACCCCAGGCTGCATTATGAACACAATCTCTGGCCACCACTGCGGCGACTTTGTTGTGATGTGGAGCATTGTAAGACCCTCACGCTGTCCTTACTGGGTAGGGGAGCACTTTTCAAAATGATGTTCCTACCACGCTTCCTTAATAATTAAAATAATCGCCAAACCCGGTCCCAGTGACTTACTTTGCAGCAATAGAGAGCGAACAGAGGGCCATCCTTTGGATTGGGGGAACGCCACGAATATCATTCCGTAAACTTGTACGAGGTTGGTATGATGGAGGTATCAGTCTCCCAGATATTAAGCGATACAACTGGGCAGCGTAATTGGCAGCCATCAACCAGGGCACTTGACCAAGATCATCCAGCGTTCCCCCAAATCCATCCGATGCATTACTTTGAGCAAAAAGTCTCAGCATATTGAGTCGAAGTCCTTTTTGAGTTCCACCGACATCAACCTAGATCATGGACTGTAGACCTGGGTGAAAAAGGACATGGTAGGCTTGTCTGAGTTTGAGGGAGGACTTATGGGTCAGAATGAAGCTGTTCTGATCTTCATGTATGAGGTTGGGCACGTGAGGAAGCAGCCAGATGGCTAAAACCTTACAATGGTTTTTAAAATCCATGTTAAGCAAGGAGAAGGGATGAAACTCTGATGTCGGGGCTCTCTTGGTCTTAGTCTTAGGCAGAGGAATCATGACTGCATCACATGTAGTGGCAGGAAGAGACTGCTGTCGCAGAGAGTCAACATATAGCGATTCTAGTCTCAGAGCCAATGTCCTAGCAAATGAAGAGTAGAACTCTGCAGGGAGGCAATCTGAGCCGGGGTTTTATCTGTGGTCATCGCCTTAATGGTGAACCGGATCTCTTGCACCAATATCGGTCTCCCCAGTCCCTCCCTATCCTCCCAGGAAAGTTCTCGCAGCGACAGACCATCTAAAAAAGCAGCCTGGGTCCCCAGCAGGAGTGACTCCAGTCCAGACCCCTGTACAATGCTTCATAGTATTCCCAGAATGAGGTGTTTATAACCCCAGGGAAATAGAGTGAAGTCCCTTGTCATAATGTGCTTTAATGGAGCCACTTGAGATTTATGTTGAAGAAGCCAAGTCAGTAACCTTTCCGGTAGACGATCTTCCTCATCAGTCCTAACCCCATAGTTTTTATAGTCATGACAGAATATGCTTTCCAGGCTAGCCTTATACAGCTGCCAGGTCTTCTGAATTCTGGACAATGCTGTCACATCTAACCCCAGGGCGTTCTCTAACTTGTGCAGTTTACCATCCAGGGTCCGGAGCTCCACATTTAGTTCCTTCTAGACCCCGACTGAAGTGCCCAAACAGTGATCCTGAATCACCACCTTGCGTTCCTCCCATTCGACTAGGCTTCGAGTACGCTGAACCCTGATTGAGATCAACATTCCCATAGACTGCATTCAACAGGGAGTCTCAAAAGCAATTATCTTCAAGAGACAATGTGTTAACCCTTCATGTGGGAAAACAAGGGTATCCCCAACAGGCTGAAAGCCCAACAGCAGGGCACTGTGGTCAGAAAGGGTCTGCTGCAGATATTCGGTGTATGTCATGTTTTGGCTAAGCCGATGTGAACAAACAAACTTATCTATCTGAGTGTGCGGGTGGTGGATATTGGAATAATAGAAAGCATCTGCTCAATCCCAGGGATCTAACCAACCCCTGAAGCTTTATGCAATCCTATTGTTGGGGGCACCGGGGGCGGTCCGCCAGGCCATCAGCAACACAGTTAAAATCTCCACCTAAAAGGAGGTCATCAAGGATGCCATTGGGGACGATAGGGGGTGAAGGAAGGTCACCTGATCCTGGTTTGTGGAATAGATGATCCCTACAGTGATATCCCTGCCCAACAGTCTGCCCTTGATCAGGACGTACTGGCCCTCCTTGTCAATAGAGGAGTGAATATGTTCAAAAGGTGTTCCTGCTCTAATCCATACCAACGCCCCTTGGGCAAAGGCAGAGTAGGAGGTAGCATATAACTGACCTTGCCACCTGCGGAGCAGTCGGGTGACCTCCTCCTCTGTAAGGTGTTTCTCCTGAAACATGGCCACCTGCACCCCTCGCGTCTTTTGGTATCCGTGTATGTTGTGGCACTTGGAGGTCGAACCCATACCCCGGATATTCCAGGACAGATAGGTCGGTGAGTGATGCTGATCAGGCATATTTTTGGACAGGGTATGTGGCCCTTCCAGACCACCCTGGGCCACCTCACATCCAACCCCCAGTTCAACATGTAGAGCAATCCCTGCTACAAATAATAAAAGCCCCTCTTTTCTTTCTTGACTCACTGTCCCAAGAGCAGCAATTTGAAGTGAACAAACATGATCCGCAGATCGTCTCCTCGAGTCGCCTGGCAGGGGTCTATCTGGGAGTGGTAGGCTATAACATGTAGGCAAGTCCAGTGTCTCACCAACACTGGTCAGCCCAATGTTACTCGCTGGGCATCCAGCTTGGCCCCAAGTCCCACAGTAGCACATCCATGGCCTCGGCCCCTAAAACAAATAGTAGATCCTCACACGTGCAGAGCACCCAAGGCAGAAACCCTTTCCAACTCCTTAACTGACTGTGGGAGAGACCATCAAACCCTCCCCCATCCCGTCCCACCAGCGGACCAATGGCAGCAGGTATCTAATCAAGTAATTAGCAGATTGTGGCGTCGCAACAGGCAAGCCGGCACCATCGACTCTGAGAGCACAGATTTATGTTCAAAAGGAGTGTCATTCTCTGAGTCCGACCTCTGGGCCATCACAATCTCAGCCACTGGCTAGAGAGCAGAGGCCCATTCCTGTTCAGTCTGTGAGGGTATTGGCCTCTTTAGGTATCCACCATGGGAGGTTCTATGGGATTGTGTCCTCTGTCTGCATCTGGAAGCATTAGGTTTAAAGCAAGCTGTCAGGATAGTCGTTCTGGCCCTCTAGGCTTCCAGCCAGTCCCAAGCCTTTCCATGATCTTAACAGAAGTGTGTAGCACCATCTAATACTATTTGAAGCTTTGCCAGGAACATCAGGGAATACTGTAATCCCTCATCACAGAGGGCTTTTTTGACTTCCAGGGAAGAAGCCAGCTTGGCCTGTACATCAGTGAAGTCGGGAAATACTGACACCGTACTATTGGCTAGCGTAAAAGGGCCCCTGTTTGTTATTTCTGTAGGAAAATATCTCTGTCCCTGTAGTAGAGCAGCCTATCCACTACAGGATGAGGATGGTGACCTGGGGCCTACGGGTGTGCCAGCACTCTTAGGGTGTGTTCCAATGTGAAGAAGGCAATCATGTCACTCAAGGCAACCATCGTCTGGAGCCATTGTTTAAGATATGCCACCATGTCAGTCCTTTCTGTACCTTCTGGGAGCCCTACTACTGGGATACTTTTTTTCTGTTATGTCCGTCCACGTCGTCTGCTCAATACTTAAGGACCCACGCCATACCAGTCAACTCAGCCACCTGGCAAGTCAGTGTTTTTGCTCTGGCTGTATCTCCCCCAAGAGAGGCTTTCACTGTCTTGACTCAGTCTACCAATCTGTAGTGATTTGCCTCTAGGAGGCCCAGGCCCACCGACACCTCACCAATGACTTGTGGATGGGGGGGGCCTTAGTGTCAGCAATGGCTGCGAGAATTTGATCTAATTGAAGATAAATAGGGCCTGCCTGGGGACCAGGTTGTTTGCATTCCACAAGTGGAGGTTGGGAGTGCTCTCCCACCTGTTTGGCTCTTGGCTTCCCTGTCGGAATTGGTCATAAAGACCTTCCCATAGTTGCCAAGGCTACTGGTCGTAGGAATGACTAAGGTTTATCTCAATATACGGGCAAACGGGGGAAAGGAAAAGGGGGGTAGCAGGCTCATTGCAAAAGGACCAAGGGAGCTCCCCTCTGTGCTGAGTCAAACGCATGTGGCTCCAGATGGGGGGACAGTATTTCAGGGTTACAGATAGGTATGAGTTCCAAAATCTGTGGGGTCACTTCGGGTCCATGGGGGAAGGATTCTATAATGTAATTTGCTCCTAGGCTGAACGAAGCAGGGTAGTGTTACCTAATGAATTCCCCAACAACAACCTCTGTCGTGTTTGTCACCACTGATGGTTTGCGTCACAAGGCAGGGGGAGGTCTTGTCACAGAGTGTGGGCTACTACCAGATAGACTCATCAGGGGTAACCCAAAGCAATACTGCTTGGTTTCTGTCCAGAGTCATCGTGCCCAGACCCCAGCAACTGGTCTGGTCACTCAGGCCCCATGCACTGGGATGCTAACTGAGGGGGCAGGGCAGTGCCCGCAAGCAGCTATGGCTGCCAAACTATTTTGCCTCAACCAGATGTCTCCTTCGCTCTCTCCCACTGAAAGAATGGCCACACTCCAATAATGTCCTCACTGCCCATGCTGCACCACGAGGGGCAGAGGGAGTGAATCCAACCTCACATCACTGCAGATGGGCACTAAGATCAATAGCTACCGGCCACCCCGGTAACCAGCACCATACGTCTGGACACTCTGCCTACCTGACCATTGAAAGGGAGGATTGAAGCAGAGAGGTGGAAAACAGCCAACAACACACCTCCACTGGCCAGGCTCTGCTCCTCCCACTGAGCTTCGATGAAGGTGTTGCATCACGTACCTCTCCTCCAGTGTCAAGGTGCCGCTGGGATATGCCCTTGAATGTCAGGTTAAATGCGTGCCTCAGTGATGTCTCCTGGCGCCCCTCTGATCTCCATGCATAGCTCAGATGGTTTGCAGCGGCACATCTCCCTGAAGCTCATCCACTATCTTAAATGTAGCCATCGGCCACTAATGGCCCTGATTTCCCAACAAATGGGGTCTCTCCTTGGTTCAAATTGTGGCCCCAAGGGATATGCTCTCAATAGTGCAGCACAGGTGCTGTTTGCTGCACTCTTTGACCATGGATGGATCAGGGTTTTCGTTGGGGTGGTGCGGAGTTACAGACTCACGTGTCCTCCATCTCCAGCACCGAAGCAATGCTCCCAATACGTATTTGTATGCCTGTGTTTGTAATGCACTCTTGGGCCATTTATACTTTGTTTACTAACTTATTGATATATTTAGTTGTTGCATATAAAATACCACCTTAGAAATTTGTATTTTTTATTTATTTCTTTTTTCCCATTGTGCTCGCAATTGCAAAAAGTAGAATACGTTCTCGTTTTATCTTGAGCACTTAAAGGCACCCTGGAACCTGTTGTTTAGTTTTGGTTCATATTTTTTATCAGCTCTGTTGCTGGCCATTTATGTCACTGGGACTGGACGTCCTTCTTAGGATCAGTTGCTGGTTGCACTTGTATCTTTCCAACAAACAGACCCTTGTTTGACCTTTTGATGGAGGAGATAGAATTTGTTTTCATCCATTTTAACAGCATGCCTTTTCTTCGTAGGCATTTCGTCGTGGATGCAAATTCATCATTGACCATGCCATTGTTTGTCATTTCATTGCAAGTTGTCAATTGAAAAAAATATATATTAGTAATATTAAAAAGATCATATATTTTTAGAAAGGGGTAAGAGAATAAACAGGCAAGAGGTTAAGCACAAGGGGCAAGGCCTCTGGTAGTTATTGGGCTATGGGTAAGAAGTTAAGGGCTATATGTGTAACAGTCAAGGGTTATGGGTAAGGGGTTAGCATGTGCAGGCAAGAGGCGAAGAAGGGAAAGGCTTAAAATTAAAGGGGTAAGGAGTTAATGTTAGGAAGTTGAGGGTAATGGAATGCAGTTAAGATTAAACATATACACACAGTCACACACACACACACGCATACAGTTAGGGGAATTCTCAGTTAAAACAATTATTTTTCATAAATTGGTAAAGGCAACAGTGTTAAGTAAAAAAATCCAGGAATAATTTATTAAAATAAACCGGGGGGAGGTAAAAGTTACAAAGAAAATGTACAAACGATGAGATGGTGACGATTATTTAGTAAACTGGGCTTACCCTCAGAATGACGAGAAAATTATATATGAGGAAAAAGTTGGGAGAAGATGTAGACAAAGAAAGATAACAGCATGTACCATGTTTGTACCATGTTTCAGTGACACTCTTGGTTTGGTGACTGAGTGCCAGTGGACATAGAGGTTAATGAACTGAGGGAGGCACAAAGCGCCAATCAATGATCTTTGCCAAGGATTTATCGAAGGGCTGTCACAGGGCACCAATTGTTGGTTCTTCACCATAGCCTAGCGGATGGCAAGAGGGGGGCAGCTTGGTGCTTGGCATTGGAGAAGGAATCATATTAAGTTCTCGTCCTCAGTCCCTCGTCCTCAGTTTGGGACAGCACCTAATGGCCCCCTGCCCTCGGCACCCCCCATTCCCAAAGACCTCGCACAAAACCTCAGCATCGTACTCATCACCTCCCTCGCCATGACCCGACAGATCAACGCCGTCGCCTCCACCTGCTTCAACACCCTCCGCATCCTCCGCTAGACCTTCTAATGGACCTCCCGAATCCTGAAAGATCGTAACCCACAGTAACCCGTAGCAAGCAGACTAGACTAGGGAAACTCCCTCTACGCCGGAATCAACAAATCCCCGCTCCGCAAGCTCCAGGCCATACAGAACACCGCAGCCAGACTCATCCTAAGCATCTCACGACACGACATGAACACATCGCCCCACACCTGCAAGACCTCCACTGGCTCCCCGTTGAGAAGAGAGTAACGTTCAAACTACTCACCTACGCCTATAAATCCCTCCACAACACCGGACCCCAATACTTTAACTAAAGGGTCCCCTTCCATGCAGCCAAGAGAAACATCCGATCCGCCGACCTTGCTCTTGCCAAAACCCTGCGCATCCACAGAGCCATAGCGGGTGGAAGAGCCTTCTCCTACTTCGCAGCAAAGACCTGGAATGAGCTCCCAATTATCATCAGACACTCCCCCTCTCTGCACACCTTCAGTAGGAGCCTCAATACCTGGCTCTTCGGCTGACTCAGAGCTCCCCTCCCCCCTCAAGCACCTTGAGATCCTCAAGGGTGAGTAGCGTGCTTTATAATTCCTTGATCGATTGATTGATTGAATGATTATAGGGTTATAAGTACACTGTCAGTAATCATGAGAAAGTACATGTGAACTAGTTACAGTTCAGGATGCATGCATACAAGTCATTTTGTACCAAAGACTAACTGCTGATGGCCATCAAATAAACTGTTTGCCAAATAGCAAGATACAATTACCATCCTCTTTCTCCTACCTTTAGATGTCAGGTTGTCCTCTTTATTTGGTTGACAGCTAGCATGCAAGTGTCTGTATACCAGGGGTCCTGTGTCCACTGGAAGTAGCGAAGACAGCCATGCTCACAGTCAGAGAGTGGGAATTTGGCTGAATAGAGAGAGACAGTATACATGGATCAGGGACAGTTACGTTCCAGTAAGAGTTCAAGATAGAGCCCTTATTCAGCAGCACTGTGTCACTGTTTCTGAGCTCACTGTATTGCATTATTAAAAAATATATTGCATGATGTCTATGATGATGATAAAGTATATTTTGAAGTACATTGAGATCAATTGTTTCCTTGCATAAAGAAGTAACAGTTAAGGTCTATTACAAAGAGTGAAGGTTGTTCAGTGATAAGCCAAGCATTACATGTTGACAAGTTATTATGTTTTCTTACCTTTATGCGTGAAGTGCTTTCAAGGTTTCTGTCATCAGATGTTTCTCCGCTTTCTCACAGAAAACATTTGTTCTCAAGTTAGCTTTCTCTCGGTCCCCATCTACACTTCTCTGCATGTACGTTCAGCATATAATGATTCCACTCCTCAGCTGTGAACAGAAAGGATGCTGACTGCTTTTGTTATGCTGCATTACTAACGGCCCTTTCCTCACACGATCTACCCGCCAACACGGTGCTTTGCCAAATACACAGCAGGCTTCCAACTCATGGTATTGCCAGCCGCAGCCGGTAGTGGGAGTACCGGCCAGGCGGTGACGTGGGGAGGGGCAGTGTGGATGGTTGTAATGTATGGATTACGGACTTTAACAGGTAAGTAAACATAAAAATAAATAAAACGAATTTCATTGCTTGCACTGCATCACAAAACGCGATGCAGTGCGCGCAGCGAAATTCGTTTTATTTATTTTTATGTTTAGTTACCTGTTAAAGTCCATAATCCATACATTACTAACCCCCACCCTGCCCCTCCCCACGTCACCGCCCGGTCGGTACTCCCACTACCGGCCGCGGCTGGGTATTACATGACCTTCCTGAAAGCCAGTTTTTGTTCACCAGTCCCCTTCAATCCACCCCACACGCACACCCACCCCCGGTTTGAACATGATGATCGGTCTTAATATGTAATGGACAGATGAAGGTTGCTCTTTACAACACCCTTCATGTACCTGATACCTGTACCACCACCCTCCCATATACATGCTCATCCTTAGCGTTCTTTAGCTCAGCAGCCTTAATTTGCATAAGCAAAACTCCACCCTTAACTTCACACTTGATTTTCTAAACTAGCTCTGCACCTGCTTCCATTCCCTCTCTCCTATCAGTAACAGTTTTCACACTGCAGCTGAAAGCAGAGAAGTTTGCTCCACTAACAGGATTGTTACCATTAATTTGATTCAAAATACAGTAGACCTTTGTCATGTCACAACTACCCAATCCATCATTTTCCTGTTTCTATATTTGTAATGACCCATTTTGCAGTATCAACAGGCCTGCCCAAACACAGCATAAATTTTACCAGACAACCCCCTGCAGTTTACCCCCTCCTAAGGGCAGATGGAGTGTGCAAATAAGATTTCTTTAAATAGAGAAAGTGGTAAATGGAACGGGCTTGCCTTATGCCAATCTTGCAATGAAAAACTCATTTGTTTTCAACAAGTATTAAAGTGTTTTGATATGCGACGGATGTGTTAAATATCTTCTTCTGCCTTCCACTCATGCTTCATTCGTGCTGCATGCAATACCAAGTGGAGCACAGAGTAACTGCTTTTTTGTTGCTGCACCCCATGTGTATATCACATTGGTACTGTGACCCTGACCCTCTCATTGAATATCATTACATCTGATTATATGTTTTGCCTTGCATCCGTGCTAGTGAAATTTCAGCCCTTCCCATAATGCACCACAATTTTACATGCTAACATTTTAGAGTTGCCATCGTTTCTAAAATGCTGACATTTCACACACATTTGCTTGAGTGCCTGTGCAGGATCATATTCTCTGATGCAGTTGTTTGTTATTGTCCACTCGGTGACAGAGCTATCAGGAAAGAATCAACAATAGTGGCCTGACTGGGGCTTCAGCATGATTACATGAGTGAAGTTTATTATATAAACAACATCACTCCTTTGTTAGACAGAGGAAAATTTCACTGACACCATCGTTGTCGCCCCATGCCGGAATTCCAGCTCAGCTGATTTCTGTTTACTTCTTACGAGGGATGATGCCCAGCTCTCCACCGAGGTGGGCTCCCTGGTAACACTTGCCCACAGGTAACGGGGGAGTTGGATCACTCTACAGGGATTCTGGAAGTTTCACCCACCATAGACACATTAGGAAAGATAGCACTAGGTAGGAGCACAAAATATAACAGTACTCAGATACGAGCATATAATCTGAATAACCGCACAATGTTTGAATTGTTCATTTTCTTTACCAGTTTCATGAGGCTGATTACTTTGCTATGTTTCCTTTTACTAATAATTGCAGTGCCCGGATCCACATTGTGAATTTCTTTTAGATCTCTTTGCGTGTGCAGGAGTTACCAAACAAAACAGTTCTAGATCTTTTTCCACGATTTCTCTTGAGAGTCAAGGGTTGTCATGTTCTGAGTTTGCATATTCCACATGTCACCTTGCCAGGTTAGGGGTACAGATGGTGCACTGTGAGCTAGCAGGACATAGGCCAGCATATCCTGATGGCGTGCATGGACTCAGTCCCACACAGTTTTCATGTTTATGTTGTCCAACAAATGCACAGTTTTACTGAGAAATTATGATCTGAACGACAGCAGGCATTTTAGCAGTCCTCAAAGTCCTATTCCATGACCCATTGCCTTGTCCATTTTTAAGACTCAGAAAAGGTTTGGCATTCCATATCCCTTGCTCTATAAAGTCTCATGACTTGGATGAGCTAAAAATAAATTAGCTTCCGCTCTAATCTTATCTCTGGTACTGTCTGGACTGCTATATGTGTGTAATGCACTTTTGATCATGGTGTACAACCAAAGGGGAACTTAAAAGCAGACCAGGGAAGAGAGAGATGTTATCCTCAACTTTAGCTTTCATTTTCTTGTTTCACAGCACCATTACACTCATATACTGGTGACAGCCAGCTAGATATTGCTGGGTGTTCATCCTTACCTTTCACTCAGGCACATAAACGCAACACATCTCACTTGTGTATAAAGTGGAAGTCAATCCAGTCTGTCTTTAACCAGCTGAATTTGAAAATGCCTTATATAATTCTCTGAAAGTAAGCAACAGCAGGGCCCTGCCTTTTCCTTGAATGCCATTATTCCAGTCTGGTGGATACTGAAGAGTGAGAGGTTCAGTTTGGATCTGCTTCATGACCATGGACCACAGCTGTGTGACTGGCTTCTGAGCCCAAAATACAGCCCTTGATCTAAATAAATACAGAGAGGGCCTCATTTCCTTACAGGCTTCAGGAAGTAACCTAGGAGATAATGTCAGGATCTTCTGTCGTAATACACTCTGCAATCCTGAAAGTAGCTATTTCACAAAGCATCGGATCTATTTTTCAGCAAGTTCTCCAAATACAGATGTGTTTCCCGATACGTCCGCTTGCCCCATTGAATGCTCTCATTGTCAGCTTGAGAATGGATCCTGGGCGCAGATTCTTTCACAGAAACACTGCTTTTACTATAGGGTACTCAGTAGCCGAGCCCACTTTCCTGTTCCATTACAATGTTGGGAATTTCATGTCCAAGCACCTTCATTCATCCAGTGTGACTTATTGAACCACAAATCATCCGAATTAAGTAAATTCATATATTCACTTATTCATTGTCAGGCTGATATTAAATTCTTCCACAGTCTTTAAAATTAAGGTGTGGCAGTACATAGACTTTTTCTGTGATGGAAATCCCTTTATGACTTTATAAAATGCGGATTACATGACCTTCGGCTGCTAAATTTAGAGCAATTTAGTTACCCTTCATAGGATAGTTATATTAACAGAATGCTTATTTCTTTTATTTAAATCGTGGCTTTAGTTTGCAGAACGAGAAAGTAAAACATAATGAAAAGCAATATTTTCAGAGGCTAGAATAAGTATTGATTGTTATTTTGCGGGAAACTGGATCTTTAGAATTCTATACATGGACTGATGTAGATACGGAATCCGGAAGCTGTCTTGATGACAAGTCTACAATTACATGAAATCGTATCCCAGCTGAATTAACTGGAATTAGCGTATTTTTCTATTTCTAGTTGCATGCCAGGAAAGAACTCCCGCAGACAATTCCCAGTTATACCCTTTTTTACCGAAACTCAGTAAATGACTTCCACGGCCCTTTGCATCCATGTCTCGAGCCCTTGGCAAAAAGGCTCTCGATTTTTCTAAAATCTACTGGCATAGAACGCTAAAGTAAGGGGGCTCAGTTGGAATGACCCTCCCTCCTGCATGAATCTTCTAGAATTCTTCGGCCTTCAGAAGAAGCGTGTCTGTAAAGTGTCAAGTCCACTGAGAGGCCAAGATGTACCTATAAAACCCATCTCCGAGAAGAAGGCACCTGTATGGCCAGCTAAATGCCAAATCATTTTACCGTGGCTCCCTAGGTTGCCGCAAGTAGGGGGGACAGCAGATTGCTCAAATCAGAAACAAGAGTGTCCCTATTGCCATAGATATATTGCTCTAAAATGTTGTCATCTAGGGCATCAAGAATTCTTTGTGACCCTATGCTTGAGTATTGCAGTAACCCCTTACCTGACACGAGCCATCACACCTGAATACAGAAAGCCCAGCGCTCTGGGTAGAAGACAGCCTACTATTGCGAGAGCAATAAATACAGTACTCTGAATTTTGACCTCCATCATCCACGGTCCTGGCCAATAATCGTGCCTGCTATTAACCTCTTGTGAAACTGCATCATGCATCCAACAGTTTGGAAATCGTTTTGGACTCAATCACGTTTTTCGAATTAAATCCTGATTTGATATACTTTGAGTGTTCTGACCAAGCATAGATCTTAGAGTAGCATAAGGGTTGGACTGTGATTCATTTGAGACTTAAGATGTAAGGAGTGATTTGTAGCATTCATAGTTTTTATATGTGTACATCACTGAAGTGGGGCCATGCCAATCTAGACATTCTTTGCCAAAGCAATTTTGTGTAGCTTTTTATTCTGAATGCACTTGGTAAATGAGGGCTAATGGGTGCACCTTGTTATAAGGAGAGGTAAGCGAGAGACTCAGCTAATGGTATGAAGAATGGATGAATGAATGAAGACATGGGTGGATAAGTGTGTGATAGAGTGCATTGTAAACTGGCAGTAGGATCCACCCACAGGAGTAGCCAATATATAACCCGATCTAGTACATGCTCTGATGAGTCCACACAGAAGCAGCCCTTAGTAATAGGCATTGTACAAGAGTCTATATGCTCTGATAAATGCATCCGGGATCATCAGGGAGCAACCCATATGAGTGGGCATCAAATAACCACCCATATCCTAGAACGTAGGGGAGCAACCCACAGGAATGTACAATTAGTCATTGAGTCATAGGATGTAATTTACTATCTCTTTGAGAAGCTACAACAAAAGCATTCCCAGTGCAATGGCACAACTTCTGCCAGCTGCATTGACAAGCCAATTATTGTATTATTTTCCAAATAAAGAGATACCAACCAGAAACTTAGAACAGACAGAAATATTCACAATCGTAGATTCTCATATCATCCCTTGCTTGCTATCTATCACCTTGCACCATAGCAGGGGGTTGAACTGCTCCAGGTGTGAAGACTTTCAGTCAACAGCAGCTAACAACCTCTTGGAGCCTGAATCTCTCTTTTAGCTCAATAGATTGCAGCCTACATGAACCGTCATACTTACAACTGTGGTTGGAAAACCAACATTGCCTAAAGGGGACCATCTTGACATAGAGTCAGCTGATGGCTACATAGCCAAGATGCATGTTTGACCACCATGCAAGGTGACTGGCGGTCAAATATCTTAAAAGCAAATATAATAAGGACAGTTCAATGCAGACTTTCTGCCTGGGAGGTCAGTAAACCTTAGTGCCAACAGTGATAGTGCAGAATGGACTGAGCAGTGCACAGGCTATATAATTACTTCTCAACTCTAGTAAACCAATAAAAAAGAAATAGGGTGGGATCTCTTGGCATTTTCCCAGTTGAGGGAAGCCATGCCGCAGCCTTTTTAAATCCCATCTCCCTTCTTCAACTTGAATCTCTACATACAGACCTCCTCAGTCGTAATGTTTAAATATCTAGTTTTTCAGTGCTTGGAGTGATCAAGTTAAATAATTACATGATGCCCAAATTGATAAAACCTATAGAGGAGCCAAGATCTCTAGTCATTGTGCCGTAAAGAAACGGTGACACTCCACATAACAATGATTCTTCCCTCTGTGAAACCTGACCTTCTTGATGGGACAATAGGACAACCAGAATGGTGTACCCTGCAAGTGTTGCCAATAGTAACACCTTTAATGACAGTCTTCTGCCCAGTGTGCCAAATGAAAAGGTGGGGACACTTTCCACAATGATGTCCTTGTTGTTCAGCTGAGTTGCTTTGCTGCCACTGTGACAGCTCCATACCACAGACGTGTTCCTAATACCCAGTCTATGGATAGGCATCTCTCACCTTCCAGTGTCTCAGTGTCTCCAGCCACTTGTGCTGCCACCCTCCGGGATCTGTACTGTGAATGGACGATGCCGGCAGCCAGGAATAGAAGGGACTGCACAGGCTGCCACAGCTCCTCTTCCTGCCTTGGGCACACCAAGGTGCTGCTATGCTACCTCTGTATGTCTAATACTGGTTCAGGCTCAGCCACTGCCCGAGCAGTGGGAAACAGAGGAAGTGTGTGAGTTCCAGCGGTGCAACAATAGATTGAAGAGTCAGAATGGAGCCTGGCTATGCAGCAGCATGAAAACAAGTCTTAATTCTCCTGGTAATCCAACCTGTAATGGTACAGTAGTTGCTTTTCACTGCATGATGGATCATCAATGACATTTTGACATAGTGTACAGTATCGCGTGTTGACTTCACAGAACTATAGATAGTGGCTGGCATTTCAATTTGTGATCGAAATCCCACAGGCTGAGTTTATCGGGGACAACGAATCGTACCCTCACTACACAGGCCATGCATATGCGATTCCATTCTGTCTGCCAAATGGTATAGACTGGATTAACTCAGAAAGATCTGCCCATCGAGTGCACAGCAGCCAACACTTCAAAATGTACCACACCTTGTTCGGTGTACATAAATGTATGCGATCTAACAGGACATATGGGAAGGTTTGGAGTGAGTACCACCTTCTCAAACTCATTTGCTGCTGAGGAGGTTAATGCACATATAACAAGTTTTATGCACTCAATTCTGTAATAAGCAGCCTAGCTTTTGATATGTCTCAGAGGACACCTCATATGACAGAAGTTACCTGAGTTACACCAGCTGACAGGGCACATTCTATCACTGGGGCGGAGGTTTCCTGGTCTATCCCTGGCGGGCTCCCACAGCCCCGTTGTGAAGTTGGATATATTCCAGCAGTAGAAACAGCTGTACTCAGAAAGTGACAGAGTTGAACGACCGAGGCTTCTGTCCCGACTCTTGGAGGCTGGCCACCTACTGGAGACCCACAGTATTCTGCAGCTGCTGCTCTTGAAGCTGAGGTGCCTGTGCCATCTGCTGGATCTGGTGCTGATGGAAGACCCACTCCTTTCTTTCTACAAACACTGTTGAACATGTATGTATAACTGCTCAATACTCCAGTGGGATGATCCAAATGTACAGGATACTGCTAACAATCAATGGTTGAAAGGGGATGGCCAAAAGTCCCTTTGTCTCTCTCAATTGTGTTGACATTAGCATAGGTATATGTTTATCTATGGCACACCAAACTATAATCCCATGCAAATCTTTTTATCACATTTGGCTATTGCCCCAGCTCTTAAAGGAACACTGAATCAAGAGCTAAAACACCACAGCAGCCAGCAGAATAACCTTCTTCACCAGGTAGTTTTGGCACCTAATGTAGGACCTTATTCAGAGTTAATAATTATTCATAGTTATTTAGGTCAAGATACGCTGTCGCAAATGTTGTGGATGCTTCTTACGTCATATCACAAGTGCATTATGATCTCCAGCACTTGTAATGCAGCAGACCACATATCTTTCAGGGTTTGAAAGAGTATTCCATCCACCAAACTCTAAATACAGCCCTTGCTCATTAACACGACAAAATAAGAATAAAGAGTTCGCCCTCTTTTGCAGTGTGTTCTGTCCTGATTTGCACTCTGTTTACCATCAGAAGAAAGGATGGTGTGGTCAAAGGATTAGTGAATTCCCAGCAAGCTACTGTTATTTGCACTTAATTCACAGAAGAAACATGTGGGTACTCAAATATATTGTGACTCCTTTAGCATGCGCCTGTGTATGAAGGACTCACACTATTTAATGCCTGCTCTGTCAGATTGCCAATTTTCATCAAAATTAGTTCCATTGATTGCAGCGATTTTAAATTAAATTAATAAAATATTATTATTGTTATTAACAAATTACATTAATTTTAATATATATTTTAACTAATTATAGCAAATAAACTAAATGTAATTAATATAAACACAAAAAAGTGTAGATATACATATAGTTACTTAAATACATTTTATTAACTATTATCTTTATTTAATTTATAAACTTTATTAATTATATAAAAATAAAATAAAAACATATATAAATAATTAAAAATAAATACAAATCTTTTATATATTCTATATTTAATTAACACATTAAACTAATAAAAAAATACATA
This sequence comes from Lissotriton helveticus, assembly GCF_964261635.1. Classification (NCBI taxonomy): domain Eukaryota; kingdom Metazoa; phylum Chordata; class Amphibia; order Caudata; family Salamandridae; genus Lissotriton; species Lissotriton helveticus. The sequence continues at coordinate 713,322,731 of NC_136057.1, read as the reverse complement.
CATTTAATAACAAAATAGAAACATTAATAGTTAAAACATTAGATAGCAGGAAGGTAAACATTACTATTCCCACTCCAATGAGTGCAACAGTAGGGAAAACGCTGTATAGCGTAGGGGTAACATTTACTATTCCCACTCCAGAGAGTGCAACAGTAGGGAAAGCGCTGTATAGCATAGGGGTAAAATTTACTATTTCCACTCCAATGAGTGCAACAGTAGGGAAAGCGCTGGATAGCTTAGGGGTAAACATTTAAAAATTACTATTCCCACTCCAGTGAGTGCAACAGTAAGGAAAGCGCTGGATAGCGTAGGGGTAACATTTACTATTCCCACTCCAGAGAGTGCAACAGTAGGAAAAGCGCTGGATAGCGTAGGGGTAAAAATGACTATTCCCACTCCAGTGAATGCAACAGTAGGGAAAGCGCTGGATAGCGTAGGGGTACAAATTACAATTCCCACTACAGTGAATGCAACAGTAGGGAAAGTGCTGGATAGCGTAGGGGTACAAATTACTATTCCCACTCCAGTGAATGCAACAGTAGGGAAAGCGCTGGATAGCGTAGGGGTACAAATTACTATTCCCACTCCATTGAGTGCAACAGTAGGGAAAGTGCAAAATCCCAAAAGAATAAAAAATAAAAATATCAACATTTTCAATAAATTTAATTTCTAAGCTTAACATAATTAATATACAAGTATAAATATATTATTATTTACAAAGATAAAAAAATAATTATTCAGCACTATAAAATCCACAAAAAATACCTAAAATTAATTACACAATTATATTTAATATTTACTAAATAATTATTGAAAATTCATTTTTTACGATTTATTAATGAAACAATTAATTACTTACCAGCTTTCCCACCTTGTACACATATAAACACCACAACACACACCTAAAATGAATTACACAATTACAATTAATAATTACTAATTAATTATTTAAAATTAACGTTTTATTATTTATTAATTAAACAATTAATTACTTACCAGCTTTCACACCATTAAGACATATATACACCCAATACACACCTAAAATAATTACCCAATTAAAATTAATAAATAATTAATAGAAATTAATTTTAAACTACTTAATAATTAATCAATAAAAAAATTAATTACTTACCAACATTCACACCATTTACATATATAAACACCACGACACACACCTAAAATAAAATAAACCATTAATATACTTATTTATTAATTAACTAATTGAAATTAATTAACAACTAATTATTAAACTATAATTAATTAATAAATTAACACATTAATTATTAAATTAATTTTACATAATTAACTTACTCCCCACCCTATTCCCCTATAAACCCACAACCTGCTACGGAACTAATAACGCAAAATTAAACTTAAAATTCATTAATAAGTAGAAAAATTCTAAAACATATAATAAAATGACAAACAATTATTATTAAAACACTAAAATACATAACATTATTAAAAAATCGATATTTTAGTAAACTATATTTTTGTAAACGATATTCATTACAACGATATTTTTGTAATCGATATTACTTACCTGTTAGTCGAACGATATTTCTGCGGCAATATTTTTGTCCGACGATATTTCCCCGTCGCTATTCCTGCTCTGCTCCGTATTGACTGATACTCAGGACAACAATGCTATCATCAGAAAAGTAAGCCATTACAATCAGGTGCCTTTAAGATGGGTGACTGGCGGCTGTTCATGAGGGGATTAGGTTGAAGGTTTGTGGGTACCTTGGTGCATGCACCACAATGATATGAATATTAGCCCAGGATATCAAATCAGCAATATTCCCCTGAACTGTCTCTGTGGAGTGAATGTTATCCCTCGTACTTATTCTAATGATCAAACTCCCACGGTATCAATACTTCCAGATGCCCGAGGTGTACCCTACCCTTCTCTCACACCTACTCAGTTTGGTAGCGGTCATGAGATCTTTGACTGTGTGGACATACCAGTCGTTGAATATTAAATTCTACAGATTAACCTGATTGGTAGTACCCTGGTCACGTTTGCATGTAGTGCTCTAAATTAGCTTTATAGCATTCTGTTGGAGGGCATTAATGGTTGATTATTGCCCAAACTGGATTATGGACCCTAGTAGAATGTGGGTCTGTCTGACGAATTTGCAGGGCTAATAAACAGTGACGTATGCAATATTTTATGCACACCTTTTTTTCTTCTTCCACCACACCCACATGCAGGTAGTCACTTCCAATGATTGCGTCGTATGCCTGATCAGTATGTTCACTGAGCAGAGGATTACTTTCAAATGCAGGCAGACAGCAAACGCTATTCACAACTTTATAACCCTTCACCAATGGTGTTGAATTTATTGATTTTGCATATTGGAATCGTGTCGTTAACCAAAGTTTGCTGTTTCATAAACAATTCAAATACATGAGTTCATGTCTGTTTTGGCTTCTTCGACTTTCTAGGTAGACTTTAAAAAGAGTTGATGTTTTACTGATGTCTATTGCAGTTCATTCGGTCGTGCTGTAGTGTCTAAATAAGCACAACCAACTACTTGTTTTGACTTAAATTGGCCAGTTTTTAAGTGTCCTTGAAGACTTAAAATGGGGCTGTTGTGCACAATTTATTTTGTAAGTTTTACAATGGGCTGTGAGAAACATCAGTAATTGCCTAATAAAAGCTGCTTCTTTTATTAGTGGCTCAGGGGCGTAAAGATTAGCTTGAAATTTACAATCAATACTTTATGGCCACTGTGCAACGTACATACGTCTCATTATGCTTTCTAGATGTTAGTGTTTATTGAAGGACCAGGGATGTTGCTTTAGGTTTATAACCTCATGAATTCAAAGCAGTTAGTCATCAGTCTAACCATCACAATTATATCCTTTATGATCTACTAAAAAGGGGGGACGTCACGTTCTCTGTCTATCTGTTGGTCAATGTTTCTCTATTCCAGCCTTTCTTCATCTGCCCTGCCTGTCTCTTCATAACCCATTGACATTCATTTTGTATCCGTGAGAGCTCATGTTCCTTTCTGTTTACCCCAAAGTCTATCGAACGTTTACTATACATTCTCATTTGAATTGGATATTCACGCTGTGCCAGAGGCTCATTCTACTTGCCCACTCTTTCTCTAATGACATCATGACATAAGGACAGTCTTTGCATGCAGACACCTTTGTGCGCAATGGTTTTAATTTAAAACAAGCATTGCAATGCAATAGGTCTCACATTTACACAAGTTTAAGCTATTGGCATTGTAAATGACAATGCCTATTATTTTTGTTTTTTAAAACATACATAAAAGGCATTGTCATTTACAATGCCAATACCTTAAACTCGCATACATGCGAGACCTATTGCATTGCAAATACTTGTTTAAGTTTCAAACTGAGCACAGCGCCTCTTAAAGGACACCGTGCTCGATTTCCTTTTTTTAACCTTTAACACTGAGTGCGGTGTCCTTGAAGCAGGCGCCGTGCTCTGTGTTAAAGTTAAAAACCAAATGAAAAAAACGAGTGTGGTGTCCTTGAAGCGGCGCCGCGCTTAGTTTTACAGTAAAAAAAAAAAAAACTGAGTGTGGTGTCCCAGAAATGGATGCCGCACACCGTATTAAATTAAAATAAAAAATAAACTGAGCGGGTTGTCCCTAAAGCGGGCGGTGCGCTCATGATACAAATAAAAAAAAAATAGCAGCCGCCATTGTCCCCATAAGTGCCCATAAACAAAATAGTGCTCACCCCTAGATAAAGCCTACCGTATACGGAGCTAAGAAAAAGATCCAGTCGCCATGGGCGATCCCAAATGGAGACAGGGCGGTTATGTGGAGGGACTAACAAGCCTCATAATGAATTGAAAGCCAGCATGTACTAAGGACAATGACACCAGCCAATCAATAATATGGGTGGAGAGGCGGCTAGGTTTATGCAGCATACTCGACTGCTGCATGCCTCATCAGCTGTGTTTGCCAAATACGCTGTCGCTGCCGACGTTGATAACGGTGTTTCCTCGTTGTTCCCGACTTGATAAATCGTGTCGTCTTACCAGCTTCAATTGAAGTAACAAACATTATGAATGTGAAGGGTAGCATTCTTCTGCCTCTTTCTTGAAATATGCTCTAAAGCGGTTTTCTACATTGAAGTTCCTGCTCTAATATTTGACAGAGTGTTCTCATCAATAGATTTATCTCAATCAATATCACTGACCCATTTGGGAAGTGGATGTTTCATAGCTTTGAAGGGTCATCACTTAGATGCATAAAGCCTATGTCCTGATGATGGTCTTATGAAATTATATCGCAAAGACCGAAACGTCGACTATTGAGTCTAATTCTGCACGTTACTCATCAACCACGATTGATTTTCATCTACTTTTGATTTGAAGTCATTGTTTCATTTTAGCAGTTTAGACCTACTTTCTGATGTATCATAGGAGTGTATGAGAGACCCCTTGTATATCTGAAATGCATTTTTCTGTACCGTTATATTATCAAACAAATTCTTTTGTCTTTAAGAAAATAATAATCTCTTGACTCAAAAAACCTGGTTATTGTATTAATTTATTCCGTTAGTGTGGTAACATTATTCTCTTGTATTAGAGAGACTTTTTATTCTCAGTCACTAACTTACAGTAGTGTGGGTTCTTAATTAACTAGAGTCCCTAAGTTGCTGATATTAATAACTCAAACAAAATCCCTTGCTGGCCCATTTTTCTGAATTTATCATTTGCCCAAGCCCGCAAGGGTATTTTGGGTTGCTCACCCTGTCTTAGATTTTCACAGAGCGAGCAGCGCATTCGCGCCGCTGCTAGGCTAGACCTAAAAAGAGGGGTTATATTAGCAGCAGCGGTAAATGAGAAATATCACTCTGCTGGATTAATGCTGGTGATACAGGTATTACAGATGTATGTGTAATACCCGTGAGATTTACATCATAGCATCTAAACCTATGCCACCTATCACTGAATAGAAGACTTTAGGAATAGTGTGAAAATTATAATTTACTACCCCCTCCCGAGAAATAGACAAGGCATGGTCAATACCCACTCGGGTTCTGACAGGGCAATGGATGTGCCACAGAAATCCTGTATTTTCCCTCTCCTTTTCACATTTATTTCTGGATTACTGTGCTTTTGCACCAGGATGAACATGTACTCCAGGAGGTAATCAAACAAATACTTCCATCTTCGCTGATGAAAAGATGATAATGATGTGTTCCATAGGTGGCATCTTCCATCGTGTAGTAATTACCACCAGCAGTAATGTCATACAACTAGTGGGATTACATTACACGCTCCACCACTGACATTACCAGCCAGATGAGTAGTAATTTCAAATAGTTGTGATTTGGCACAAGAAGGCAAGAAGAGTTTATAATATATCATTTAGTAAAAGGATGATCTTAATCAAAAGAGAAGTGCAAGTTACAAGAAGGGATTTTCTGTACCATTTCTTTTTACACCCTCTTTGTCTGGTTCTAATGTGATTTTAGGTTTAAGACTGGTCAAGCACATTCCAATGTTTTGTTTTATTTCATCTGAGAGGGAACATTAAAATGTCAATGTAGCCCTGGTCTTTCTTCCTTTGTGGTCCTCACTAAGGCTCTTGAGGAGGGAAAAACTATGGGGCATATTACCAACGTTAAGCGATATTTATCGCTAACGATGCTTAGCAACGAATTTTTTAACGCTAAGCATCGTCAAAATTATCGCAGATAAACCTTGCTATTATCAAGGTTTATCGCAAATGCGATAAAAAACGGCCGCAATGCATGAATATCGCTGAAAAGTCAGCGATATTCATGCATTACCGAGCTAATGCTCTTAGCCATGTTATCCACCTCCCATTGGATAACATGGCTAAGAACTGCTCAGGGCAGGTGTTAGTTTTTGGAGATATTCGCGCTTAGCGCGAATATCTCCAAAAGTTGGTAATAGGAGATAGCGATGTTAGCGACTGTTTCCAGTTGCTAACATCTTGGCACGCCCACTTTGCATGTCATTAGTGATAAATATCACTGACATGCAAAGTGGGGCCCAAGATGGTCGGTATCTCCTACTAGCTGTCGCTAACTGGTGTTAGCGACAGCTAGGTAATAGGGAGATAATTTTATCTCCGCTTTCTTGGCTTTTAAAGCCAAAATAGCGGAGATAAACCCCCTTGATAATATGCCCCTATGTTTTAAAGGAAAGGTGGAACTGTGACTCCGTTTGCAGGTCTAATACATCATGAGATGTTTCATGGACTACCTTTTTCTAAGTGCTAACAGATTTGGCATATTGGGGAATGGGTTCATAATCTCATTTGCCCCAGATCACAGTTTGTTCACCTGTTAAATACTGAGAATAGAATATACATCTACGGGTTCCACAGCTAGCAGGAAAAAAAAGGTATGAGCCTACATTTTCTACCTTACAAAGTGCATTTAAGGGTTCTGCAGAGCAGTATGGTTGTTAAATGCCCGAATGCTATGAAAAGTAGATGTACTTGTGCAGGGTCATGGTTTAACCACTACTCTTTGTCAGCCACTCCCTCAGAATGTCCATAGAGTTTGGCACTCTTGCTACAGAAAATAAAAACCCGCAGATCCTCATTTTCACAAAAGAAAAAGAGTCAGTAATGGTATGACTACCTCTGCAGGGAAATGTTGCCATTTGTTAATTTCCTTTTGAAACACCCTATTTTGTTAGAACCCAGTTTTGGGTCCAGTGCTTTCCTTGAGGCTGGGCAGAACCGAACATGAACAAATACAATACTGTGACTAGTTGGAGCTACAGTTTAATCTGACAAGCTATGGGAGTCCCCGTGAAGGACCTTCCAAAGTTATTCCCAATCTTCTCACTTGGTAGAAACAGATGAGCACTTGGCTGCTCCGCAAAGCATTTTAAAGAATGTTATGTGCCTTCTGCCCAATCTGTTTCTTGACTCCCCATTTTTACCCTTTTCGAAAGGTGCCTGCAGTTTATTAAGGACATACAACTACCGAAATTCAAGTAGCATAAAACAAACAAGCATTTGCAATGCAATCTGTCTCGCCTTTGGGACCTTTGTGTATTTAGCTATGCAGCACATTAGCCTGGGTGCTGAAACATCTACTGTTCTTTAACATGGAGGGAAAGTAAGCATCAAACTGCGTGAAATGCCAAGTATGGGAACACATTGAAGGAAATATTGCCTTTCAGGGAGAAATGGTATAGTCCAAAGCTCTGTTTTTAATATAAAATCAGGGCATTCGGTGGTCATATCACTGAAAATATAAGATTTGAAAAAAATATTATTATTTAGGGGAACTTGTCGAAGACAATTTCTATGGACTGGAATCTAGAGAATGCTAAAGTGATTCTGGTAATTTACTGACCTCTGCTGGTCGTTTTCTATAAAGAAAGTCAAATAGAGGCAGTTGCCAGAAAAAAAAGAAATCCCTCAGCAGAAAGCAATTCTGGTGTTTTACTGACCTCTGCTGGTTGTTTTCTTTCAAGACAGGTAAATAGAGGCAGGTGAACAGCAAAAGGCCCTAAGTGGAAGCCGACAAGTCCTAGGGCTGATCTCCAGAGCCCACAAAGTACATACACATACGTATATACTAAAGTATATAGGTATATACTAAAGTATATACAAGAGGTCTCGAATGCTCGACCTAAAAATAAGGCCAGTGTGAGGTTGAGTTTGAGTTTTAGGACTATTCAAATAGCCTACGATAGCAGATATTTGAAGTACATCACAAAATGTTGACTTTCGTGCCTTAGCTAGAGCAGCGCTAAAGATCAATGTTCACAGGGAATTTGGATGGATTTCGAGAGCTGCTACGCCTTTCTATCAAGGCGACGATTCACTCACAAAAAGGATACATTCTTTGATGGTCCTTGGGAACTTGAAGGTAGCGAGATATATCGTGACACCTGGTTCAGATGACCGTGATGTATTAGGGATACACCACATTACTTCAGTGCATGTGACAACATGTTTGCATTTGTGCATTTGCAAACCAGAGTTGTGCTCTCCTTGCACACCCATAACCATAATGTTGCGGGTGAAAGCTTGTAGGAAGTCAAGCAAACAATTCTAATTTTCCATTGGCCTATGTTGGCATCTGAAGCAGAACAGCGGCGCAGTGATATATTGTGCAGCTGTATTCATCCTGCTGCCTGGAGCAGGCACACTGCAATGACCAGGATTGAAAGTGCAGGATTAGTGGCTGGCGACAATGTCATGCTTGCGTTATTCACTGAATTGTTTTTCAGCATCATCGTGTTAACATGTTAAGGCTTGTTATATTCATCTTGTATTTTGCCTCTGATCGGAATGATGCATTTAATGAGTCATTCGCTTTCATTAGTTTCCTCTGTTTCTGAAGTGTTGGATCTATCACAGCCAGTGCCACGGTTATTTGCAGTCCCTTCTGTGAACCGGACTATTTGTGGGTTGCGTTAGACTACACGTGACATCAGCGCGGAGCACGGGTCTGTTGCCCATAGGTCCTAATGGAGGCACCCAAACTATTTTTGAATTAAGTTGCCATGTTTGGTGAACTATCTCAAGTGCAATTCAGAAACGCAATGTGATTATTGTTCAGTTTGTAACACCTGCTAAAATATGCATTCCTCAACCAAAGGAAGGGGCTGATTTACAAGCCCCTTGCGCCACCAGAACGTCACTCCTTCCTATATTACAAGTGATGCACTGGCGGCGCAAGGGGCTTGTAAATAAACCCCTAAGTGTGTTTCATGCTGGCTAGGCGTGCTCCGCCCTCCATCCTTCCGAGGTCATTGAACTGAGTACCAGCCTCCTGCGTCATAGTAACACCTGGGGTTAGAAGTCATTAGAAACAGCAGACGCGCAGGACCAACTGCCATAAACACACATACTATTATTATTATTATTATTATTTTTATTATTATTATTGTTATCAATGGACATATTAATAATAATGATAATAGTAGTAATAGTAATAATAATTAGTATTATTGTTACTAGTGTTATTGTTATTGTTATCATCAATCCTGCAATATTAACAATACTTATAACAACAACGCCAGCTATTATCATTATTATCATCATTATTATTATTAACGTTTTTTTATTATTGTTGTGATCCTGGATGTCCTTTTCAATCCCTCTTCAGGTTCTTCTTTATTTTTTTAACATCATCTTGTTTACAAATAAGATGCATCGCCAGCTTATATGGTACTCTCTTCAAAATCAGTTTGTAAATATATTCTGAAAACATTGCTTTCAGCAAAAACATAGAATAACCTGATTCTAGTGAACAAGAAGCAAAGACCGAAAGAGAATACTTTAATGTCGCAACCAATTCTAAAAGTGAGTGCCCCCAGGCCTGGGTACTGTTTATATCCCGGGTGCCAGCTCCAGATGCTCCTGGCACAATGTCTTGTCTCCAACCACAGGGTTCAGAAGAGCCTCAGACACTAAACAAGGCCCTTAAAAGGGGAGGGCACACTCATGTGTGACTCTTTTTATCACTCATTTGAATTCAGCATCCAGGGATGTCTGCATCCCCTGAAGCAGACAGGAAGGAAGGCTCATTTTTAGGTTTTGCCTCGCCAAAAAGATGCGCTCTGCGCATCTTTTTCGCGCAGGCGAAAACCTGATGAGAACTGTAGTGTGCTTTGGGTCGGCCCTCGTCATTCATTGGCTGGCTCCGTAAATGGAGCCTAGCCATTGGATGAGGGGCCTGTCCGTCAATGCCGGACCAGACACGGGGGCGTTCCTGACATTCTTTGGCTTTTGCCGACGTCACGCGACGCCGGGAACGCCCCCGAGTCTGGTCCGGCATTGCCGGCACTTCTGCGTCTCTCCTCCCCCGTTTCCCGCCCCGTGACTGGCCGGCCGGCCAATCCTAGCGCGGCCGGCCGGAAGTGCCCGCCCCCCGCAGCCCGGGGGAAGAAGGAAGACGGCAAGAAGTATGGCGGCGCCCGCGGGGCTCCCGTGGCCTGGAGGGAACCCCGGGAGATGCGGAGGACGTTGCCGGTCTCCCATGCCGAAGAGGGAGACCGGAGAAGTGCCAGAGAGATTGTCGACGTTGCCGGTCTCCCATGCCGAAGAGGGAGACCGGAGAAGTGCCGCCGTCGCAAGGTGCAGGTGAGTCGATTTTTTTTTTTTTTTTTTTCCCTCCTCTCTTCCCCTGCCTTCCTGCCCCAACCTCTCTCCCCCTGTCTCCTACCTTCACTCGTCGCTCGTCATGTCCTCCCGCAGACCTGACCCCGGCGGCCGTACTTCGGTTTAAGCAGGCTGACTTTAGAGAGCGTTGATTGTCATTGAGCAAGGAGGGGCAGAGGTAAAAGTGAAACTCTATGCTTGCGAGTTGGAGCTTCTGCTTTAAAGTTTTGCAAAGCATGTGCTGGAGTTAATGGAAGCACCCTTTGCATGTTTAGAATGGACATTCCGTCTGTGAAGATTCCTCGTGCTCTTGCTCTCAACAAATCCTTAAGAATTTCTATTCCGGTAGAACCCGCATCAAAAGAACATTATCAATGACATACTTTGTATTTTATTTTATTTTGGTCGCCCAATTACTTTCATTCATTTCCACGACAACACTTTACAAGTGTTTTGCGGGTTACACTCATCCTCTGGTCTTATGTCTCTGTGTGTCCGTTCTATGAATGGTGAGTTGTATGGAAAACGTTGTCAGGACCTGATCACATTATGCAGAGGCAGGCCTTGAAAATTTTCCTTGTCATTGGCAACCAGAATGAAGTCAATGTTGAAACGCTTGCCGTCGTCTTTACTTCACTCAGTTGTCAGTAACTGTGTCCCTTTGAACCTATAGAAACGCTGCATCCTTGAGAGCACTATTGTTAAAGACCTTCTCCAGACCGTTTGTAGGTGAGTTCATTTAAAGTGCTTGTAAGGAAGTAAATCAGATGTGGACAAACTTCAAGGAAATAAACTGCCAATAAAAGCTTTGGTGTTTTAATTTAGTAATCCGTATTGTTATTTAGTCCACATTTTCCAGTATGATATTGCCATTATCAAACTTTGTATTTATTACATTTAAGACTACCGATGTATAACTTGCCTCTGACATATGTTGGGTAGGGGAGCAGTTAGTTACAACTCTGCTAAGTGGTCCCAAGTCAAGTATGTTACACTCAGAACTGGTTTATAAACCAACATCATTTAACATGTCTTGACTTCAAAGCCTATATTTCTGTCAACAGGCATTGACAAAGCCCGTAGGTCTTGCTTGTGAAATCTGTTGGACTTTGCCAATGGTTTTTTCTCTCTCCCAGATGGATCCGCGATGGCGAGCGCATCCTTGATGGTTATCTTTGAATTAATTTTCTTATGCTTTAAGAAACTCAAAAATGTCCACCACAGATTGGCTGATCCAAAGCGACCATCTGTGCCATTTTAATATGTCTGCTACTGATGGTGCAGGAGGTAGCACTCAAAGCTCGAGGGTGCTGGTGCAATTGGCCACAGGTAAAGGGGGTTCTAATAAATAAAGGGATTGGGAGGACTGAAAAGGTTTATTAAAGCGAAGGGCTGGGGAACTAGGGGCAGTAGGGAAGCACAATAGTTCCTGATATGCACTTCAGTCTGATGTCGGCAGTGGAAGGATACCTTCCATCCAATCTAAACCCTGTGACTCTGAAATGCTTATTTGCAGGACAAACATATGACTAGTGAGGAAAGCCTTGGGAATCAGAAGCACGAAAGGGAGATGGACGATAAAGCCATCCGATCATGAGTGAGTGGCTAAGCCGACTGTTATATAATTCACAGCAGGTTTTTTACACCAGTCAGCTGAAGGTGTTGATAAGCGAGACCTAAAAAAAATAATAATAAACCTACAAGTCTCAGAAGACAGACCACTGCTGGCTATAAAGCCTGGCCTCGTTGAGTGCGCTACATAACGTGGCACAACATGATAGCATTAGAGTCATCTCTAAGATACGGGCAGACTTGGAGCAAAGTATGTCTTGTATAATTTTATTGGCATTGCAGCAGGATTGAGGATTAGACCAGTGTTTGGCAATCTGTGGGTGGCGACCCATTGGTCGGTTGTGAGCCGAATTTTGGTGGATCGCATAAGTGCAATCAATAAATAAAGGTTCTTTTAGATTCTGTATCCATCTTCCCACATTTGCTGTACCTCAAAGACAGAAGTCAAGTGTCAGGCTGAGTCTTCTGGCAAATTGGTGCTTATTTTGTTTAACATTGGGGTTGATTAACTAAAAATTAGCATAACTGCTGATATATTGGGGTGAAAATAGAGTCCTGTGTCAAACACCATTTTTGCAAACCTGCAACACCTTCCTAAAGAGGTTTAGTCCTCATTGAATGTATGTGATGAAATCAACCTCATTCGCGAGGCAACAAAAAGGTTGACATTAATACACAGGTCCCGTGATGCAAATTGAAGAAGAAAAAAAAAACAGCCCTTCGTCCCATTCACTCCAGACATCTCCATTCGCACCTCTGCATTATCTTCCTAGAGAACAACCACCAGAGACGAGTTGTTCCCAAATAAAACACAGTGACTGCTACTTGAGGCCCTGAAATTAGAAGTGTGCACAATGCAGTTTCCGGGATCGGACATTAGCACAACTGATTTAAATATGCCTCAAGTTGTAACACGTAGAACAAAGATGGAAATTAAAGCCAGTTCACAAGAGAAGCAACATTCCAGTTTTCACTTCACAGCCATCACACAGCTCCACCGATGCACCCACCGCACAGCTCCACCGATGCACCCACCGCACAGCTCCACCGATGCAGCCACCACACAGCTCCACCGATGCAGCCACCACACAGCTCCACCGATGCAGCCACCACACAGCTCCACCGACACAGCTCCACCGATGCACCCACCACCCAGCTCCACCGATGCACCCACCACACAGCTCCACCGACACAGCTCCACCGAGGCACCCACCACACAGCTCCACCGAGGCACCCACCACACAGCTCCACCGAGGCACCCACCACACAGCTCTACCATGCCCCCACCACACAGCTCTACAATGCCCCCACCACACAGCTCCACAGATGCACCCACCACACAGCTCCACTGATGCACCCACCACACAGCTCCACCGACACAGCACCACCGATGCACCCACCACACAGCTCCACTGAGGCACCCACCACACAGCTCCACCGAGGCACCCACCACACAGCCCTACAGATGCACCCACCACAGAGCTCCACCGATGCACCCACCACACAGCTCCACCGATGCACCCACCACCCAGCTCCACCAATGCAGCCACCACACAGCTCCACCGACACAGCTCCACCGATGCAACCACCACACAGCTTCACTGATGCAACCACCACACAGCTCCACCGATGCAGCCACCACACAGCTCCACCGACACAGCTCCACCGATGCTCCCACCACCCAGCTCCACCGATGCACCCACCACACAGCTCCACCGATGCAGCCACCACACAGCTCCACCGACACAGCTCCACCGATGCACCCACCACCCAGCTCCACCGATGCACCCACCACACAGCTCCACCGACACAGTTCCACCGATGCACCCACCACACAGCTCCACCGATGCACCCACCACACAGCTCCACCGATGCACCCACCACACAGCTCCACCGACACAGCTCCACCGATGCACCCACCACTCAGCTCCACCGATGCACCCACTGCTTGTGCCTCCGTGTGCCCCTGTTGCCTGCTTGTGCTGTGTGGGTGTGTGTGGAGGGCTCTGTGTAGCTGTGTGTGTGGGAAGCTTTGTGTGGCTGTGTGTGTGGGAACCTTTGTGTGGCTGTGTGTGTGGGGGGCTGTGTGGGTGTGTGTGGGGGGGCTCTGTATGGGTGTGTGTGTAGGGGGGGCTCTGTGTGTGTTTGTGTGTGTCATTTGCGAGAGATAAAGCTAGTGGCATTGTAAATGGCAATGCCATTTATTTATGTTAAAAAAACATAAATAAATATAATGTCAAGAGCAATGCCAATAGCTCTAACTTTAACAAAGGCAAAACCATTGCATTGTAAATGCTTGTTATTATGGAAAACAAGAACAGAGCAAAAGGCAGTCATGCTTTCGGGAGACAAAAACGCAGGCAATTAAATATGTCACTGTGGTTACACATAGGACAGCATGTCTTTTCTCTCCATGTGCCCCAAAGTGGATTTATTGTGTAAATGCGTTTGTCTTCACGCGCGAGATGCAGATGAGTCCGAAATGCTAGCAGAATCCCTGCACATGGGATGAACAGTGTTATTATTTGAACATGTATCAAGCACAAACTACACTCTCCAGGAGTCTCTAGGCGCTAATGCACAGCTCTAAATGTAAAAGAGTCAGGGATGCATTGACAACATTCAGAAGATGGTGATGCTGCTCGAAAAGGTTTCCCGCCAAGTTTTTTTTTTACTTCGGAATGGTGAACAAGAGCACTCTGTGTGAATTATATTTTGAGAATTTGCTGGCTTAGAAAGGAGGCGCAGATTCATAGTCTTGAGCGTCAGGCAGTTCACTTTAAATTGAATCAGTTTGACAATATGTAGCAAATTAAGCTTTTTGGGCAAAGAGGATTAAAAATGTGTTTTACACTGGCAGTCAGGACCTTCTGTAGGATTTCGATCTTGTTCAGTGTGAGACCGAGGTAAACTGAATTGCAACAACCTAGTTGAAACTGTACAAAGCTAATGGCAGCTACAATTTTCCTTGATGGATTCTGAAAAGTGAAAATTCTTTAAGAATACAAAGACTGGAATAACAAGCTCGGATCGCTGCCTCAATGTGTGCATCAAAACTCAGATGAATCTCTACTGAGTACCTATGTTTCCGACCGCTGTCACTGGAGCGGGGAGGTTACCCAGTGAAGCTGACCAAAGGAGGCTTCCCAAGCATTAACTTTGGAGACAGGAATCATTTCTCATTTGGATGGATTTATCTTCAGATAGTTACAGCTCCTCCAACATCTCATAAAGGTAAGAGCTCCCGCATTCCCTGAGATCCTACTTCTGGATTTTCTTTGAGAATGATCACTAGCTGTGTTTCGTTTTCATATCTATAGGTGGTGACCTGGACATTTTGATGGAGATTAGCTAATTACCTTAGATTTGGCTTAGATATTTAAAAAAGACATAAACCAAGAAACTGGATACCTCCAATCGACACTTTTTATAAAATGCAGATTGAGAACAAGATGATGAATGGTATCAAAGCTGACTGACAGGTCCTGTAATACAGCGGCCACAGAATCATTCTTGTACAACATTGTTTTCAGGTTAACATCCACCAATTTGACTACTGGTTGTAAAGATTTCATTTGATTATATGAACTCCTGGTCTCCTTCCATGACCACGTGTTCAACGGTTTTGCCAGGTAGGGTAGCCTGGAAATGGAGCAATAGTTTCCTGGATCATTAAATGTGAGGCTTTTAATTTTTTAGCAGGGCATAGGACTATGGCTTTTTTTAGCTCTTTGGGTAGAGTCCATCATTCCAAAGAAGGAAAAGTGATCATTTACATTAAAGATGCAACTACATTACCTAATTCTTTAAGGATATGGGTGCAGGAAGATATGTCAGTTTACACCTGAGAGAGAGATATTTAAAATGGTGACGTCTATATGCAATACTTCTGACCAGTCCAATACACAAAAATCGATCACAATAAAATAAAGTTATGCCAGCCAAGTCCAAGGCCTAGAATGCAGGCATTGAATCCCAGCATCTAGGAAAAAGTAGTGCGATTAGCCAAGATGTGCAGAATGCTTAACGTACCGTCATTAAGTGTTGTTGTTTGACTACATTGTAAGTTCAAGTTCAGTGTGGTTGTGAAGTAGAAGCAAGGGTCAGGAGCCAGTGCTGAGTGTTAGCCTAAATAAATTTGCTCTAACAGCCCTATTTTGCACATTGTTTTTGGCGTTGCTTGCACATTAATTACCTTTCCCCCTCATTATGAGCCCTTGCCTTCTCTGATAATATTTGCATGGCAGGCAAATAACTTTTGATAACTCCCGCTGGAAAAAGAGCTATTCTCAATGGAAGTCCATGGGACTGATTTAGCGTTGCCTCAAATTAAAGTGGACTTATCCTGCCCACCTTAGCACAGTCACAGAAGCGGAAATGGTGAAATATGATCTAATGGCTAGGTGAATTGACTTTGCACTTGAAGGCCAGGGCCTAAATCCTACCTCTGACACATGACTAGCAACTCGTGTGATTCTAGTCACATTAATCTCCCTATGCCACAACATGTGAAATGTGTAAAGTGAACAATTTAAAACTGTATAGTGTGCTTTGTGGTGCTCTCCCAAATATATGTCCCCATCAACCCTTCACAGTTGCACATTGATTTATGCAATCCAGTCTGCTTAAAACCCCACACATCATACTGTTTTTGGCAATGGTGCTGCGGTTTTTTGGAACTCCGCCAGGGCCGGACTGGGAACTGAAACCGGCCCTGGTAAACTGCTCAGCCAGCCCCCCTAGGGCAAGGGGGGTGCAACTGAACTGTTTGCGAGGGCCGGTTTTGGCTGACGTTCTTACAGGGGGCCGATATTGCTGACCCGCAGTAACAAAAATGCCCCCTACCCTAGCGGCCCACCGGGGAAACGCCTGGTGCTCACTACGGCCAGTCCGGCCCTGAACTCCGCCCTTGTTAGACTTTACATATGAAGATATGACTGACTGCAGGTTTTACCCTTATCTGCAGATCAGTAGATACATAGACTGAGAACGTGTTTGTATTACAAACATACGTTTTTTAAAAAATAGATACAGTTCTCAACATGGTAAATTGTAACAAAAGACCCAGCACCAAAGGAATGACATGAAGCTCTAAAAGGGCAATCTCATTATTTTTCTGGCACAACAAAATATGCCACAATCACTTTCTTTGTATACTTTTGCCAAATTAGAGAAATTTGTTTCTTGGATGCTTGAGGTCATTCATGTTGAATTTCTATCATGCATTTCTGGATTACATTAATGGTAACCCTGGGCAGAGTACTATGCTAATGAAGCATACGTAGTTTGTACTAATTCACACTCTGCAAAATGCACGTAGCACAGTACAATAACTGTGCCTACTCACATAGCGTTAACTGCAAACACAACAGTGATGGACAGAATGTGGATCAATGTCACACATTCACCCCAGTCCAAAGATCTGGGCCCAAATCCATCGTTTTTCCACTCCACACCACCCTGGGTTAGACAATGGCGATATGCAAATCAGCGCTGACCCTGTGCCCCATGGGAACAGTCCAGTCCGAACTACAAAAGCCATGTCCTTCCCAGAACGGAATCAAGCATCCGAGGACCGGCCCGGTTTCGAGGCAACACCTCTCATCAGCCTGGCTAGCTTGACTCCAGTGGTGTGGAGTGCCTGGGACTCACGTCTGAGCATCCCCAGTACACTTAGAGCGGTAACTGCTAACACAACAGTGATGGACAGAATGTGGATCAATGTCACACATTCACCCCAGTCCAAAGATCTGGGCCCAAATCCATCGTTTTTCCACTCCACACCACCCTGGGTTAGACAATGGCGATATGCAAATCAGCGCTGACCCTGTGCCCCATGGGAACAGTCCAGTCCGAACTACAAAAGCCATGTCCTTCCCAGAACGGAATCAAGCATCCGAGGACCGGCCCGGTTTCGAGGTAACACCTCTCATCGGCCCAAATGGAAAAGCATTGAAATTATTCTTACATCAAGCTGCAGTTCCACTAGTCGTTACTAGATGTCCCTCAAGAGTCAAATGCAAAACCTTTGAAACCCTTTCATCAAGCATTTGCATTTGACTCGTGAGGGCCACCTAGTAACGGCTAGTTGAACTGCAGCTCTTTGTAGAATTATTTTGATATTGGATACTATAATATTCACTGCCCACTGCTAATCTCATCCCATAATGCTTTGCAGGGCTTTTGGTTGGGATTGTTTTTTTGCCGATAACTGTGCTTGGGGTGGTCCTAAGAGGATGGGACCACCACCGAATCATTCAAGAAGATGTGCTTTTTGTTTTCAAGGCATCTGCTTGGTTCTCTCCCTAGGTTAGGGAGGATTCCAAAATCATCACCTCTCTCAATGCTTGCTAATTTTCAGTTATTTCATGATATATTTTCCACTCTCAATTTGTAGATTTTGCACTATATTCTGGTAAATTTATATTTTTATATTGGTGTAAATGCTAAAGGAGCTGATGGAAGATGCCCAGAGGATTTTCTGCTTATTCCTTCAATGCTGAATCCTGACACAAGGTTGACTCTTAATTGGACTTATATCCTCACTAGTGAGAATTTTATGCCAGCCTTTACATTCATATAACCCAGAAAAAAACTAAATTAATCATTGACACACCCACGTTTTGGAAGCCGGTAGAATGTGAGCCTGCAAGTGGCATAATATGCCTTCAACATTTAGAAAATGAGCTCACCCAATCTTTCCTTACATTATTTGGAATATGACTTACTTCATGCTTAGTCAAGAACTTGTTTTCATTTTGCAATGCCATCTGCAGATGGTGACTGAAAAAAAATTAGAACTTCATTATTTGTAGTAAGTGGTACCTATCTGCTCATCATTCTAGCCAGTGCTATTTGATATCTTTACCCAAGGACTTGGTAATTCTTATTGTTAGAAATTGGGTTTCTGGTTTACTGGGGTGGGAGCCCTGGGCAAGCAACAAGCACAATCCTGGTCAGGGTACAAGCCAACCCCAAATTAATCTGTGCTTACCCTCTGGTCGCTTGGCACAATGCAGGCAGGCTTAACTTAAAAAAGTAATGTGTAAAGTATTTGTGCAACACTTCAAACAGTAAAATCAGTGAATACGCCACATGCAAAAAGACCCCCCACCAGGTTTAGAAAACTAGAGTAGATTTTACTAAATAAAATAAGACCAAAACAGCAAAAATCCAATCAGGGATACCTTAGATATTGAATTGCAAAGTTTTAGGGCAAAATACTGCCAAAAAGCCCAAAGCACCAACCAGGGATATCTGGTCTGACTGGACGGGGGCAAAATCACAAGTTCAGGCCAACCATGATGGAGCACGGGCTGGCTACAGTAAACAGGTTGGGCCCATTGAACAAAGTACCTTAAATCCTGGTTGCAGAGCAGTACGTGAATCTGGGTTAAAGAAGCATTGTACAGCCAAGGTGATGTGTTGGTTCCAAGATTCGATGAGGCTGCAGTGCACGGACCTGCTGTCTCATAGAGGATCCCGTCAAAGGGGCTTGCGATGCAAAGTCCTGGCATCAGTGATGCACATGCGGCTGGTGATGCGTTATTTCCGAAGAGCAACAAAGCTGTCGTCAGGCTTCGTCATTTGGCTGCGGTCAATGAGACATGTGAGGACCTAGGCCAGAGATGTGCCAGAGAAGATGCATCAGTTCTGCTGGTAATCACCTTAGTCACACTTCCAAGGTTCCAGATTTGGGGAGGCACTACTTGGCAAGACAGATGGCAGAGTCCATATGTAGATGCAAGATTGCTGGGAGAATGTTATGTCCCTGAGGCTTCAGATCAGGAGGTTAGCCAACTAGCCTTTGGAGTCACTTTGGGTTCTGCATTCAAGTAATTCAGGGCCAGTCCTTTTCACCCAGGCAAGAGGACAGAAGGCAGGAGGTCAGCACAGCAAAGCAGGAATCCAGCAGAGTAGCTGTTCAGCGAAGTGGTAGTCCTTTCAGCAGCACAGCAGTCCTTCCCGTCAGAGTATCCACAGGTCCAGAAGTGTAATAAAGTGGTGGTGACAGAGGTCCAGTACAGATGATGCTTTTGATGTGGGGAAACTTCAAAGACATGCCTTTAAAGTGCACAGATGTCCTCCCTTCCTGCCCTGCCTCCAGATTCCAGGTATGCAGCCCTTTGTGTGAGGACAGGACATATCCTATTTCGGTGTAAGTGAGGCTATGCCCATCTCCTCCTTCCCATCCTGCCAGGATGGCCCTTCAAGTCACACTTGAGCTCCCAATGTTTGTGGCTGTTTAGGAGGAATAAACAAAGCCTAACGGCCAACTGGGCCCATTCATTTGATCAGAGACAGGCTACTGGCCCAAAATGACAAAGGCAGTGCATTTCCAAATTTATAAAAGTAGCATTTTCAGAATTGTAATTTCAATTCCGACTTCACTAGGAATTAGGATATTACATTTGGATCCAGAGACATCAAATATGAACCAATTATGTCTTGCCATTTGGGAATTACGCTTACAAAATGTATTATGGTAATCCCAATGTTATCCGATGGGAGATATACGCCTTACGATAGTGAAAAGCAAATGTAAGTGTTTCTCACTCCCATGACATACAAAACTTATCCTTGTATTGCTTTTTAGATACATTGCACCCTCACCTCTGGCCTGTCCAGGGCCTAACCTGTGAGTGACATATGCATTAAAAAGAAAGATTTGGGCCTGGCAAAAGGTTTATTTTGCCAGGTTGATATGGCAGTTTAAAACTGCACGCATAGGCTCTGCAATGGCAGGCCTGAGACATGTTTAAAGGGCTACTGAAGTGGGTGGCACAATCAGTGCTGCAGACCGACTAGTGCATTTACAGGCTCTAGGCACATGTGGTGCGCTGCACTAGGGACTAATAGCTGAATGAAATATGTTGATTGGGTATTGGTCTATTCTACCATGTTTTAAGGAGAGAGCACAAGCACTTTAGCACTGGTTAGCAGTGGTAATGTGTACAGTGTCCTAAAGCCAACAAAAATGAATGCAGCAGAGAGGGGAAGAGGAAGGCAAAATGTTTGGGGATAACCCTGCAGAATAGCAATTTCCAACACTTATGAGTCTTAATTTTATTTCAAGTATTATGTTTATGTCACAAATATTTTTGTGGAATGTTTGGTATAGTGGAGTGGTCAGTATGCGAATGAGATCAGATTGTTCATCATATTCAGCATCAATCATAAAGAACCGTCTGATGAGCAGATCTTAAACTAATGTCAGTACCTGACTGCTAGCAATTCCTCCTCTTTGGATGACACCACTCCCTCCGTTAATAACTTTTCTATAATGTATGTGCATCTGTATTGCCTCTATAAAAGGACGGTCTCTAATTTCCTTACTATTGTTGAGTTGTGTTCATCTGTAATAAGTTATTACAGTTGACTTGTGCATCATAATGCCTCCTGCAGACCCAAATACCACGGTGAAAGAAAGGTCAGAAAGCATAATTACAGCTGTACAATCTGCATAAGTCAGTGATGTTGAAATGTACAATGTAATAAGTGACCTCCTACAGATACCCCTTCCACTACAACCCATGGACTGAACATGTGCTTTATCCCCCCCTCCCACTCTGGAAAGAAAGATATTCATGACTTTCACAGGAGTGAATCCATATGTTTCCATGGTGGGAACAACCTGCTAAATGTGTGTAATTACCCCACAATTACAAACGTGCGAGTGTGTATTGCAAAATTTGATAATATGCCACATTACATAATTTTCAGAGCAATTTGGGATCTTAAAATGATACACATGCTAATGCTGTGGTCTACAATCTTTACTTTAGTATTGCAAATAGCTTTTTGGTGCACCAAAGAATATTTTCAGTAGTCATGAACTTTCATGTATCAGTTCCATTCGCTCCAAATATGTCTTGTCAACACCATTTTTATATCAAGTGCATTAACCCCTTCCGCGCTCATGACGAGCTGAGCTCGTCATGAGTTGTGCCGCTCGCACGCTCATGACGAGCTCAGCTCGTCATGTAACGCGGCTTTTTTCAAATTGCAGCGCGCAGCGGGAAAACCGCTAGCGCACATGCGGTTAAGTGAGACATCAACCCAAAAACAAAAAAATGAGGGGCCTATTCACAAACTGCATTTTAGTATGTTTATCAGTACTATAATAGTTACACTAACATACTAAAAAATGATATTCACAAACCTACATGCAGAGTTCAATGTCTCCCCCTCTTCTTTCTTTTATGCGCAGAGATCTTGGCCCTAATACAAAGATCTTCATGCACATAGTTTGTGTTTTAATAGTAAATGTGTGAGAGAGAGGGAGGAGTAGCTGGAAAATGGGGACTACATACTACTAAATGGGAGGGCTCATGGGAAGGCTAGGAAAAGGTTTAGGGAGGGTCATACAACCAACCACAAAAGAGGAAGACGATTTTTCTTCACAAAATGCACTCCTACAGACAAAAAGGACCCAAAACTGTTGTGAAAGTCCAACACCACACATGGTGAACTACTGGTACTGCAACTCCCTCCCATAGAAAGCTATGGAAGTAGGGAATTAAAATAAAAGCCCTTTTGCAACTAATGTTAAAATAGATTACCCTATGCTAAAAAAATTAAACATTAAATAAATTTAGTTTAATGGTAAATAAAGCATAAATATTAGTTTATTATAAGATATGTTAATAACCTTCTTGAATTTACAAATTAATATAACTTTAATTTTTCAGTTAAATTATTACGTGAATTTAAATAAATTCTGTATGTAACTTTTAATAATTTTACTGAATAATAAGTACATGTAATAGTAAAGATATATATTAATAAAACATAAATATAATTTTATTAGAAAATATGTTAAAGTTTTTTGAATTTACCAATTAATGTAACTTTAATTTTACAGTTAAAATATTACTTGAATTTAAATAAATTCTGTATGTAACTTTTAATAATTTTACTGAATAATAAATACATGTAAATTGTATACTACAGATGGGATTTTTAATTTAAATCTTGTTTTTTTTTGGTTTTTATTGTCAAGAATGATACAAATTTATTGTACCAATTTGTAAGAGTCACAATTTTAAATTTTGCCGTGTAGCTCTGTTTTTCCTTAAATCCTTGCAGAATTCTTATATTTGTTTTTCTCTTGCCTCATTTCTCTGGGCATATCTGAATAAGAGAAAGCAGTTGGGCCCTTAAGATACAGCTGGATGGCTTATCATGTTTTTATTGTGTACATATTGATGAATTCGTTTTTATGATATAATGAATTCTTGCACCATGTTCATACTTGGGTTTATGATAATTTGTATTTTGTTTTTTATAAACTGTGACTGTAAACACTTTTATGATCTTATGAGTAAAATCGAATAAAGCACTTTAAATTAAAATAAATGTAAATCTTCAGAAATATAATTTTAATGTAATAATTTCAAAAGAATTAAATATTTTATTTAATTTAATAATTATAAAGCGTTTATTTATTTTGTTCTATTTTTAGATTAAATCTTTTAAATTACATTAACCGCGTCACTGCGGACAGAATTCCCTCGCTGTGCAGGAGAATTCCACGCGTGCGTGGTTCAGACGGCCCACAGCTGCCCTCTGCACATGCCCACTGTGACGTCAGATGGCCGAGGGCCGTCCGATGCACCGAAGCGGTTAATATTACTCTTAAATATTTTTACAATTTTTTTTAAACTTGAATAAGCTTTTAAACGTTTCTTTATTCTTTAGTATACGGAGAACTGCACCATGGTGGTGGAGATGTTGGTATTGGCATGAAAAGATCCAAGTACTAATTTAGCACTTGCAAATTAGGCTTCAGCCCCTGAATTTTGGGGTTCGAGACAGGTAAACCTACATTGTGTAGTTAATTTGCACTTGTAAATGGTGAATAACCTCACATACAGGGGCAGATTTATGAGGCCCTTGCGCCACGTTTACGCCGCTGTTGCGTCACGCAAGGCGGCGTAAACGTGGCGCATCCCTACGAACGATTTACAACGTGACGCATCTAGGCAGATGCGTCACGTTGTAAAGCCCTGCGCCGCTTGTGGGCGTTCCGGCGCAGGGTGGGCGTTCCGGGGCAGGTGCGCCTCGCAAAAGTGGCTGAGTGAAATCTATGAGATTTCACTCAGTCACTTTCAGGCCAATGCTGCGTCAAAAGCCTGCGCCTGCTTGAAGCAGGCGTAGGTCTTGATGCAGCATTGGTCAGATAGGGCACCCCCGAGCCTTGCTGGAGCTGCGTCGCGCTTGCGACGCAACTCCAGCAATGCGCCGCCTTTACGGCACAGATGCGTCACGCATCTGTGCCGTTTTTGCCCCATGGTGCGCCGCATTGTAAATGCGGCGCACCATGGGTGGCGGAGCTGTGGCGCACTGTGGCGCACATTAACTGGCGCATCCCTGGGGATGCGCCAGTTAACATAAATCTGCCCCACTAAATTTACTACAATGTGTAACAGTAAATTTAGACATATAGATTTACTCATGTTTAAGTTTACCGTTGCGAGTTGCCCCCCTAGTTTTTATTGTATTTAAGCCACTGTTGTAAAATATATCACCACATTCAAAACGTGATTTTATTGAATAGTAACAAATGTTATAAATTAGAAACATTCATGTAGCACTTTCTACTTCTAACTATGCACTGAATCACTTTCCAGGTGGATAACCTGAACCCTATGGCATGTTTACTATACTGAAGACTTTGAAATCTATATGAAGTTACAGTTGTCTCTGTATTCGCCATGCCGTTGTCTCTCATTTTGAGCGCAGCCTAGCATGCAATTTTCAAGGAATCTGTTATAGAAATTATCATAAACTGTCATGCAATGTGTCATGTAGTATGCCCTAGAGTGGTAGTGCAATGGGTCATAAAGATGAAAGCATATTAGGGCATGCATTGGTCATGTCAGGGGCATGCCTGTATGCATTTTCAAATATATTTGCATGCACATACCTGCAAACATACACACATCCCTATAGCCTATTACAGCGGTCTATAAACTGTCATTAATCGATTGCCAATATTTTTGTGTGTACATTGCAATATTTGGGGGATAACTCAATGATACACTTCAGCCAAAGACGGAGCACCAAAATCACACATTTGATTTTGAAAGTGTGTACAAAGCGTCTTATTCTGCTTTAACTATGACAAGCAACTCATCACAGAATCGCCTCATATCAGTGATACAGAGGTGGCAATCATCACCCATATCTTGATGCGCATCCTAGAAAGGACCCTATATTGTACCACCTTCATCGAGTTCTCCATGTTAGTACGATTAAATTCACCAGAGGGAAATTTCTTTCAGTTTAGCATTTTGGTCTCATCTCCACATCTTCCTTTTGTTTACCTTTGTGAACCAGAGCTTTCAGTCCTGGCCGTAACTTTCATTTCAAAATAACGGGCTCTGTCTTATGTATGCTTCCAGTGATTTCTTGATTGGTATCATTGTGTACTAGGGACCTTGGGTCGTATAATGCCTAGTCTATTCATGCTGATGTGTCACTGGTGTCTTTCTTGAGATAAATTCTCTCATGCATGTGTGTATTTTCACCTACAGATGATGGAATGTGCATGTTCGTCATACTGCACATTTTGCTCATACCGACAATAGGGAGGTGGTACATTCTGTGCCCCCTAGTGGCGGGTCCATTCCTGGGGGAGGTGATGGGTGGTGGACTGCCTCCACAAGGTGCTGGAGTCCTAGGCTCTGGCCTACAGAATGGGACATCGGTCCTCGCGCCGATTACCAGCTGGGCCGACAGCCCGATGCCAAATGTCCGAGCCCGCTCAGACACAACACGCAAGCATGGTTGTTGAGAGAAATGTGACGTTCGAAGACACAGTAGAAAAATTAAATTGGATAACTAAATTGCGCAGGCAGGCAACAACGCCAGTACACACGTGAGAATTTCCACTTTCCAGATCCCAATGATCAAATTAAAAGAGTGCATTTGTGTCAGCGTGGAAGGTGGGTGTGTGTCTGGCTCCAGGATTAGAAAAAAAAACAGCTTCTGCCTCAGTGAATATTTCAGACTTCATTAAACATGCTCGAGTCAGCAGGAAAAAGAAGGCCACGGGAAAGACGCAACACTGAACGGAGTTAAAACAGACATATATTGCAGAAAGCGCACATTTAGCAGTCAAATCAGGCCGCGCCGTCGCTTCAGGTTTGCAATCTCACCTCACGGCGTAGACAGTGAAACACATTAAAATGAAGACTGGGCAACTGCGTAAAATCCGTCATTTAAAAAATTGGCATGAGTTTGTGTTTAGCAATGAACAATAAACGCAACGGCACCGTGAACTGCGAGGCAGAAGACGGCAACAATGTATGAGCCCGGATACTCGAGTGCTTCTCCCCGGCTATGGACCTCTCGTGCGGATTTCCGGTATATTTTACAGTTTCTTCGACACATTTCGCTTCTTGCTATTGCCGTGTCCTGCTCGAGGCGTTGTGACATGAGCCTCTTTGTTGTCATTTAATGCGTGCAGCCTCTTCTTTGAAGTGCTGTAATATTTTCACATTATCAAGTGGCATGGCTAGGTGTCATTTGCCATGGCAACAGTCTGTGTTCAAATTAGAGCCGGCGCCACATACCAAACAAAACACTCAATGTCACTTCTCCTACGAAAGTAAACATCTACTTGAGCTTTTCATGTAGTTATCTCCCTGCAGCCACCTTCTTGTTCATTGCACAAGTACTACGATACAGTGACGCAAAATGACGCCCTCCCACCCCCAGAGAATGTGAAGAGGGGGCCTGATCCTCACATATCTGTCAGATACTCATTGACCTTTGGCTGAATGCCCCTCATCCCCCAAAAAGGGTAAGGTGCCCTCTAAACAGGTCGGGACACTCCTGCACCTCAGGGGCCTGCATTACGCCCCTGCTAGAATATTGATACATGTATGGTCCCTAGTTCTATAACTCTGTGATTGTGAAGTGAAGTGAATTGTTGAGCTATGGATTAAAAGAGGTCCCTGATTCGACTGGTCTCGAATCGGGATTCCAGCTGTGCAGGAATACCGCACCTCAGAGATCCATCCCCACGAATATTTCTCCAGTAAAAACATGACGAAATGCACAAAAGAATATGCGACCAGAATGAGGGAAAACGTGCAGTCTGTGAGCAAACATAGAATTTTGTCATTGTTCTTAACACTCCAGAAATACTATGGCCCGTGGTATCGACAATTCCACGTGCAGAACTACCAAGGGAGTTTCCCAACAAAGGTTGTAATCGCGGAGGCCTTAGAGATTTGTTAAAGGGGGCTTTAAGAGTATGGTATAACAATACACATGTCTTAACAAGTCAGATATGATGCTCTGCCAAACTCATGGCCTCACTGCACAACGTAGAGGTTTGGGAACCTCTGAGTTGTAACCCATGGGACCCCATGTCCACCAGAGGACGGCCGGTCATAGTGGTGGTCACACCTCCTTATTTAAGGGATGACAACTGTTAGAAATCGGGTCTCTAGTTGGCAGGGGTTTGCACCCTGTCCAAGTCGGGACCCTAACTCTAGTCAGGGTAAGGTAGTCACACAGCTAAGATAACCCCTGATCACCCCCTTGATAGCTTGGCACGATCAGTCAGGCTTTTCTCAGAGGCAATGTGTAAAGCATTTGTACATACACACACAGTAACACAGTGAAAATACTACAAAAGGAGTCCACAGCAGTTTCGAACACTAGACAATATTTTTCTAAATGATACACGATCAAATTGCCAAAATGGAGGGATGACATCTACGTCACAAATATGGCAGCCACCAGGTACCGTCGCTCCCTGAAACTCTGCGAAGAGTGGCCACTGGACGAAACGAAACGTGGCCGGGACCTGGGGGTGTTTCTGCGACAGCGCATGGCTCAGGCCTTCCGTGAGGGCGAGAATACTCAAATCGCCAATCCTGAGACCTGTGACTTGATGTACGAGAGCTTGGCCCGCATTAACAGCAATTTCTACAGGGAAAAGTATCCCCGTCTGAAGGACACAAGCTTTACCGGAGTGACAGCAGAGGTGTGCCGAATGGTGCTAGCAACAGACAGCTTGGATCAGATGGAAGATGACAAGAAGGGCATTTGGAAGAAACTGATGGAGAAGTTTAGCACGAAAGGCCCGGACGAAGCTTCCAAAGTATAGCTATCCTCTGCACGTCAGATGCCTAGCCCATGCGAAGGACACAAGTCTATCCTCATCGTAGCCTAAATGAAGTGTATATATTTATGATGCTCTGTAAATTGCTGCAAAACCTTCATATTAAAGTAATCCCCATCTCAAATTGCCAAACTCCAACAAAAACAAGCGAGCATATTCTAACCTGAAAAGAGAATTACATAACGTCCCCAAAAATATTGAAGATGTTAGGAGTGCAAATATAGAGCTGCTCTCAGGTAAAGCCACAGTGAGAAATTAGACATGGGAATCACTCCATGAAGCATTCCTAAGGGGTGACAGTGCGGCTTTTTGGAGGGTAATAAAGACCCCCTTCCTGAATTCGGGTGAGAGGCCATCCATAGAAGCTGCTATAACCAAGCACTAGTGGGTTGACTACTTCGCGAAGGCGTATAATGTTGATGGAAACACTGCCCCCAATAGAATGTCTAGGGAAAATGCTAATAAACCTGAACACATGTACCACAAGCTTAGGTTTACATTGGAGGAGGTAACTTGTGCGCTTGACGCAAGCCTAGGGGGGAAGGCCCCGGGTCCGGATGGGGTCCCCATAGATCTCTTTAAATCCAATGATGAACTATGGGGCCTAATCAATACCCAGGTTTTGAACGCCATCTACATTGCCCCCTTTCCTTCTACATGGGTGGAATGCACCATTGTTCCAAATTTTAAGACAGGGGACCGCCAAGACCCAAAGTGCTATAGAGCCATTTCTTTATTTGATGCTCTGACTAAAGCAGCTGGTCGCATAATACTGGAACGGTTAGGTGACTGGGCCGAGGAAAACACTATACTCGCCGACATACAATATGGTTTCCGGGCAGGTCTGGGGACAGTGGAGCAGAGTCTAAACTTATCTATCTTACTGGGAAAGTACATGAGAGTGAAAAAAGGCAGACTATTCTTGGCGTTTGTCGATCTTACTGCTGCCTTTGACTCTGTAAGACATGAGGACTTATGGGCTATTCTTGAACAGCTATGGGTAGATATACACATAATCCACTTCCTCACACGCCTATATTGTGATGCTAAGGCGCAAGTTCGTTTTGCCCCAGACGGAGAAAGTACGGCCCCTTTTCCTATTAGGAAAGGAGTCGGGCAAGGGTGTGTCCTGGCTCCTTTCCTTCTTAACCTTTATATCAATGGTTTATGTAAAGCATTTACTAAGGATAATAATGACTTTCCACAAATAGCTGGCCGACCCTTTCCTGCCCTTCTTTATGAAGATGATGCAGTTTTAATGTCCCGTACGCCAATAGGTCTGCAACCAGTTTTAAATAGTTCGGTCAAGTTTATGGGACATTTGGATCTCAGGGTGAATATCTCTAAAACTTACATCATGAGATGTGGGCCTGGGAGCCATATATGTAGGGACATGTTCCTGGAGGGCAAGAGCACTACTACTGTACTGTATATATAAAATCTCTTAATAAAATACTTTGAAATTAAAAAAAAGAAAATAGATCACACTACTAGCGTTGCCTATCTAGGAATTCTGTTTGAGCATACTGATTCTTGGACACGAGCCATTACTGCCAAAAAACTCGAAATGGCTAGGACTACATCGTCAGAACAAAAAGGAGCTGTGCCGTTCCTCAGAAGGAGAAAGGTTTTAGTCACACTATGTAGGTGTCGCTGGTCTTAGTAAGATCACAGTTGGGCATCCATTTTGTTGGATGTAATGCCCTCACACACCCTTGCAGGTGTCATGCTTCATCATCTGGGCTGCTCCTCGTTGGGTCGGCGGTGCAATACCCAACGGGCTCACCTCTAGGAGGGGCTCTTTACCGGAGATCTTTTTCCAACAGCCGTTTGGTGAAGTGCGGGTGTGGGGCCAGGGCTGTGTAGACTTGAGAGTGAGTTAAAATAAGGCTGAGAGTACCTATAAGAAAATCCTTTTATTCTGGGGTTCTCCTGTCTTAATTAAAATGTGTGATAACCAGCACTTGGCGGAAGTTGATTTTCCTGTTTCAGTGCTGGTTACTATTTATAGTGGTCAACATGTTTCTCGCATCTGTGTTAGTTCACTAGCGATTCTTCAGGACCTTAAAAACTATTAATTTTAATTTGTCTACACTAGAGGACCTAAGTAAGTGTCCAGTAGGTTGGTTTAGGTATCACAAGAAGAAAAGTGCTAATTGTGTTCAACGGTCTGTGATGGCCTGGATCTTCCTGTAGTGGTGAGAAAAAAGCACATAAAAACAGGTGTAGGTTTCCAGACCACAGTAAATTGTGACTTGCATACATTTCTCCCGGACACGCTAGATAAAGTGCGACTAGCTTGTGCAGTGCTTAAAAAGTGATTAAAAACATATTGGCTAGAAATCCTCAGTGAGCAAGTCGTGTTCTGCATGCCCCTGTGGATACTGAAGCGTAGCAATTAGTGGTAAAAAGGAGGTATTGGACTCACCTATTCTGCAAAAGACCAAGGCATCAACTGTACCCGGCGGTCTGCACAATGGTTGAGGTTTCCATCAAGTTTTTGGCTGTATGCAAAGTGATTCATTTGTCAAGTAAATTGGGGTTTAATCTGGATTATCATAGATCAATCTGGCTGCATAGGTTCCTAGTTATTACTTCCATAACTACCTGTTCATCATTTTCCTCGTTTGTCTCGAGGATTCTATGGGTGTTAATATAGATTAGCCAACTCTTTGCGATGGTCATAATGGCCGTATTGCTAACGCTTTATCTTCTGTAATCTCAATCAACCGCCCTCAAGGGATAATGTTGCAACGTGTGTAAAGTAAAACTCGACGGTGTATACACGTCTCTCTGTGTTAGCAGCCGTGGCTAGAGTAGGTTGTTTGTATCTTTCTTCTACCTGTAACGGTTATTTTGGTTGTATTGTTGCAGCTTAGTTTTCTAAAGTTAAAACCGACCGTCCTCAAGGGATATTATCACAAGGTGTGCGAGTAAACCTAGGCGGTGTTTGTACATTCCTCAATAGTGATCACGGTGGTCATAGTGGGTTGCCTGTGCCTTGTATGAGCTTTCTCTTGCCCCTGATTAAGTGCAAAGCGCCGAAATAATCCTTTGCTCAGTTCCCGTGTTTAGTATCCCATCAATCTGGGTGGGAACTCTATGGTGGTATATACAGGTTATGTCGCTGAGCATCAAAAATCAAAGATATACAGGGGAGGTGAGGCACCGGAAAAGCAAAGCAAAGCAATGCATCGGTTCCTTACTCCACAGGGGAGATGATGCGTTGGTTCCTTACTGCCAGGGGAGGTGATGCATTAGTTTGTTAATGCTAGGAAGGGGAGATGATGTGTTGGTTCCTTACTGATAGGGGCGATGATGCGTCGGTTCGTTACTGGAAGTGGAGGTGATTCATCGGTTTTCAGACACGCGGCCTTGGTTTCTTACTGTGGTGTTGATAAAGTTTCGGCGCCAAGGGATGATACATTGAAGATGCAACAGCGGCGTAGCAGGTGCTGGGTCGATTTCTTAGCCACAAAGAGGGTGCTGCGTACATTCTACAGCCCCCAACCAGGTGCTGCTTCGGAGTCGGAGCGTGTGTTACGGACGTTGGTAACACAGTGCTCAGGACTCACGCTGTGGCGATTTTTCTGATGCACTGCAACAGCGAGTTTAAACCTGCACTGAAAGCCATGGTCGATGCACTGATCGGGAACCGCACTTCGGTTCAGGCAGCAGCAATGCATTGATGTTGTGCAGCAATGTGTTGAGAAAAAAGGCGCTGAGTCTGAGAGTCAATGCTTGGATTTTCTCTTTAGAGCACCAGGCTACACTTCCAAGAGCTCAGGAACTGGATTTGGCACCCGTTGGCAAGTCAAACTCTCAGCAGAAGAGTCCAGGTACTGGTAGGTGAAAATTTTGATGGCCCTTAGACTTCTTAACAAGAGGCAAGCACGCACAAGCCCTTGGAGAACCATGGAAGCAGGATGAAGAAAACAAAGTCCAGTCCTCTCACTTTCAGGACAGAAGCAGCACTTGTGAATTCAGAGACTCCAAACTACAAATCTCTATCTGCTCCCAATGGGAAATTACTTTTTAAAAGATATTACAAGGCAATTCCTATGTTACCCTATTGGAAAAACAGTCCTTGCAATAGTGAAAAAACGAGATTAGCAGTATTTAGGACATGTAAAACACACGTCCTACCTTTTAAATACACTGCACCCTGCCCTTGAGGCCTCCTTGGGCCTACCTTATGGGTGGCGTCTTTGTAATTAAAGTGAAGGTTTGGGCTTGATAAGTGGGTGCACTTGCCAGTTTGAAATGGAATTTTAAACTTGCACATGCAGATGTTGCAGTTGCAGGTCTGAGACATATTTGCAGGGCTACTCTTGTGGGTGGGCCTATGAGTGTTGCAGGTCCAATAGTAGCATTTGATTTACATGTGCTGGGCACACCTGGTGCACTTTATTAGGGACTTACTAGTAAATCAAATATGTCAATCATGGATATACCAATCACCAATACATTGTAGAGAGAGCATATGCACTTTAGCATTGGTTAGCAGTGGTAAAGTGGCCAAAGTCCTGAAACCAAAAAACCAGGTCTGAAAAAATCGTAGGAAGAAAGCAAAATGTTTAGGGATAACCCTTCAAAAAGGGCCAGGTCCAACAGCTAACTTCACTAGCTTTCCTCACCTGTCACCACCATGCAAGTCATGGTGCTTCAGGGGAGGCAAATCACACAATGGTCATCACCAAAAGAGAGAAAACTCCTTGTACCCTTGTACTTTGGGCTCTTACTTTTTTGGTTCTGCAATAACTAGGAGATTGTACTTCCAGAGCTAAATGCTTTGAAGACTGGGCACATCCTACAACAAAGAATCAATGCCTCTAATAGAAGAACCACATTGGAGACTCAATCAAAGGCATGGAGATTCCCATCAGACAAGCAGGGATCTCTAACTCTGGCAGGTGGTCCTACGCCAGGGAAGTAGTGTCCTTTTGCCTCCACTGCTGTAGTGGGCACACGGGCCTCCCATAGGCCCTCCACTGAGTTTCAGGATTCCATACATTGGCCACTAAGTGTAGCAATCCTGCCCTTGAGTTTTAAATCGGCCTTCAATATGTTCTTTGTTTGTAACAAATCATGGCCTCATTTCTAAGCCTACCAGCAAGGGTGGCAATTGCTGTCAATGGTGACAGTATTTGTTTGTAATAGTCAGCTCCAGCGAACAGGGAAGTGAAATGACACTGCCATCACATTTCATACAGATAAAAAGACTATTGGCTAAAGATAAACAGAAGACAGAGATGTGAAACTTCTGCACACTTTATCATCATGCTCAGTTATTCAATAAAGGTTTTTAAGTAAAGCACCAAAAGAAAAATTATCTAGTCCACGATCAGATAGTGTTAGTGGTTACAACTTACAGAACTTTGGACTCTATTGATTCACAGTAGAATGCCTCAAAAGCAAAATCTCTACATTTAAAGGTTGAAACTGGACTCCGCCTGGCTTCTGCTGAAAGCATCCTTAGTTTTAACCTACAGATAACTATACAAGCGTGGCTTAAGCAAGGCATATGCAGAGGAGGTTAAGAGGGCCCTTGTTTCCAGCGAGGATGTAAGGCAGTTTCTTGTCTCGAGAACAAAGGGGTAGCTCACCTTTCCTTTTGCTGAAAGTCAAGAGAAGTATATAAAAATCCACTCTTGCCGTGACAGGGAGTCTGGATTTATGAAATGAGAAACAACATTTTGTTTTTTTAAGGCTGGTACAAGTCGACTCTAAAGTTGCCCTACCTGCCCACATAACATAATTCATCTGACCTGCCTCTGCCAAGATATTGCTGTTCCAATAGGTCAGGAAATGAAATAACCATGCAGTAGGTGAGCAGCACACTCGCTGACTTATCATGTAATGTAAACTAATGAGTGACCATCTACACCTAAAAGAGATGCAGAGTAAACAGAATGTCTCATCCCACTTTATTTATTAAAGCATATCGTGTGCTTAATTTGAGCCGGTGGATTCAGGTGCTAGGCACCGGCACTTAATTGTCAACACCAGCGCTTGTGACTGTCTGCCACAAGGTGGCGGTGTCAGTCTAATTTGGAGAAGACCACAACAACAGTTAATTATTAATTCAATACACATAAAAAATCACGATTCTCTTTTGCCCAAGCCATTTTACACCATTGGTGACCTAAAATAGTGCTGGGGTGCCATGGTTGGTAGTTGTGTTATTACTATCATTGGCAGCATGACAGGGGAAATTGTATTACAAGCTGCAGTGGCCTCCTGACAAGAGCCCTGGCACTTTAAAAATTTTTTTTTAACAAAATAAACACAGAGGCTATCGGTAACAAACCTAGATCTTTGCCTTTTACCAAGATCCAGGGTAGTAGTAATAATATTTAATAATAAAAAGGTCAACTTTGCTAGACAGTGTCCAGCTTCTATGCACACATATGACAACCCCAAGAGTGACTAAACAGGCAAATAATATTAAGACATTAATCCTCGATTGGCACTATCCAATACGTTAAACCTTCAAGAGAATTAAACTGCCAATAAAAAAATACACCACTCTTGAAGACCTGTTAGACCAGCAGACCCTCTAGGATGTGGTACAAGCAATAAAGAGGCTGTTAATTGATTATGGCTTAACCTGCCTCCTAGACCCACAATACATTTGTTGTCTTTAATTAGTATAAATATTGCTAGGAGAAAAAGAGTGTAATGTTTTGAATGAATTCCTAGCTGATTATTTATCTCTTCTTAATGAATTCTAATAGAGTAGACACAACACTGCCCATTTAACAAAATCTGTACTATGAACTCTGCTATAAGCCTATAGTGTCTATATTGGCTGTCCCTCTTTGGAGCTGTTGCTAAAACCATCGCTTTATCTCTAACCATTAAAGTAACCTTAATTGACTGTTCTGGGTCAGAATTCCATACCGTCGATGGTTAGTAGAATGTTTGCCCCTGTGGCTCTTTTGGCATTCTGGTAAAGTCTGCTGAAGAGAAAAATAAGTGCTGATCCCCAGAAATGAGTATTGATGGCAATCACCCGCTCAAATTAAGTACTGATGTCCTTCCCAGTGACTATGATTTTAGCTACTAATGTGCATCTGAGCCAACAGCACTTTATTTGAGTCATACTTGGGATCCTTCAATTGCCATTTCCCTGCTGTATGTTGTCTTTTGGTCAGACCACAAAATCATTCATTTCTCAATCATGAGTGTACAACAACACATTGTGAATTCACACAACATAATCTGCGGAGTTTGGGTTACTTAGCCTCTTTGTCCTTAGTCTTAGCTCTGTCACCTTCTTCTCCTGCTGCTACCAAAAGACAATGCAAACCTTTAAATTCTCCTTGGCCCATGTGTGAGTAACTCAACCATTCCATATTTTTTCTTTACACTATGGGACCTCTAGTACTGTTTATATTAATGTAAAATCAGTACTATATATCCCAGAATGCAAAGCAAAAAACCTGGACTGGATGAGCTACTCCTATGGACCAGCAAATCTTGGGAACCCTGCAGAATCGTAACAAGCTTGTCTTTTAAAAACGAAGGCACTAGAAACGAAGGCCAACAGTCATAGAATAAGTTGTGTATTAACCCCTCCCATGCTCATGACGAGCCCAGCTCGTCATGAGCCACGGTGGCCGTGTGCTCATGACGCGCTGAGCTCGTCATAACGGCCGCAACGCTCGCACGCAGGGCTAATTCCCCCGCTGTGCTGAGCGTTCTAAAGAAAGAGGTGTGGCCGTGACGAGCTCAGCTCATCATGAGCACACGACCATCGTGGCTGAGCTCGTCATGAGCACCGGGGCGCTGTGCGTGCCACCCGCCCCCAAGCACAGCAGGGGAATTAGCCCTGCAGGCAAGGGGTTAAGCAAAGTACTTTAAACTGCACTCCACATGTGATTGCCAAACAATTCAACTGTCTAAGCATTGGGGAAGCAGGGTCACATTCCTGCCTCAGCTACAGCACTCTAGACATGTTTCCATAACAACAAGTTAGGGAGCCGCTGATACATGTTTCTAAGATCCAGGTGACAGCAGGTTATTGCTGTCAGTGCTAAGGTGGGAGCCATAGAAGACAAGCATATCTTCATAGTACACATCGGTGATAAAAACAGT
The DNA here is from genome assembly GCF_964261635.1 of Lissotriton helveticus. Classification (NCBI taxonomy): domain Eukaryota; kingdom Metazoa; phylum Chordata; class Amphibia; order Caudata; family Salamandridae; genus Lissotriton; species Lissotriton helveticus. The sequence goes on along the minus strand of NC_136057.1, from coordinate 713,286,821 downwards.
AAAAGGATATGACCATCAATTGGAACATCAAGAGGAGACTGGTGAGAAGCTTAATGCTGAAATTGTTCACTTCCCTCACAGGTTTGATGCATGTATTCAAACAGTGGAACCTGAGGGGTCTGTCTAACTCTCCCACCATCATGATTTTTATCTTGCAGTGCAATTTTTGCCCATCGTCTTGCTTCTCTCGAATATTATAGAATTAGCTCAAAAAAACATATCCACCCCAATTGTATGGACATTAAAGGTATTTTTTGGCATATTTGAGGAAAAGGAGTCCCTTCAAAGCATGAAATAACACCAAGATTGAATAAGAGTTCAGAGTCTGACAAAGTAAAATTTCTTTACAGTGAGGAAGTAACATCAAAGCCAGCCTCTGCCTCAGAATGTCTTGTATAGAAAGGAGAACAGTTGCTGAAAGATACTGCAATCAGCTGCATCAAGCAGCAATTCCATCATTTGCAAACCGCACACTTGACTCTGCCACCATCCCTTCAATGTTTCCAAACGTATCCCTAAATTCAAGTCAGCACAATCTCTTAATGATAGTGTTGCACTTACAAATTTGTCCATTCTTTTCGCAGTAGAAATGCTCATTGAATTGTTTTTGCAAAATGCACATACAGTTTGAGGTGGAGAAAAGAACACCCTAAGTTCAAAATATGAGAGAGTAATGCTATGAATATGGCCCCTGATGGAATAACAGATCCAAACTTGAGCACCAGTGAAACTCTAGACTCCCCCTGAACTCATTAATAAAATGCTGTTATGAGCATGGCCAATCACTTGAAATTATTTTCAAATAACTGTAGAATTAACTAAATGCAGCTTTATTAAGTCAATAATTAGGGAGGGGAACTCAGTGACGGTGATACTCAGCTGAATAGCCAAATCATTAATGAGGGGATTTGTAGGATCACTCTCCTGAGCAGGGGTGATTATCCAGTACACCGACTTCGAACGCCTGTGCCCATCAGAATAGAGCCCCAATTAAACAGATAATAAATTTGCTCACCATGATATGTGCCTACAACTCGCAGTTATTTCAGAAACAAGTGCCTACAAGTGAGTTCAGGCATGCCTCAGTACTGTTGCTCCTTCACAGGTCTCGTGTCCGAGGGAGAACATAAGAGAACGTGAACATTATCTCATAATTCATGAATCCTTTGTTGATGCCCAGAGGATGCTACCAAGAGAGAAAGTGTTGCAAAAGTATATCGAGCACAAGGAATAAGTAACATTCTATCTTCTTTAGAGGTGGTCTCAGCTGCAGTAATTTTCAAAGAGGTACAACTGCTTGGAAGTGCAGTTTACTACGAAAAGCACAAACACTAACCCCTGTGCAGTGCATGTTTCACCCATCCAAGTGTGAACATTGAAAAATAGGTAAAGGTAAAGTGTCCATGAATCCCTAAGAGTGGGGTTTAAGATCAAAGGAGAACAAAGTAGGTAAGATGCAATCTCAACAGTTATTGCAGAATCTCAATGTGGGAGAACGACCACATGTATTTTCCTCTGAGTAAGAAGAGTACGGCACGACAACAGACCTGGTTGTGGGTAGTATATCAATTATTGAACTAGGATGACTATTTGTTGCACAGTTCATGTGAGGGGGTATCTCTCTGGTTAAGCACATAGAGTTATTCATTTCACTAACCATTTTAAAAAGAGTTTGAGAGGAATTGAAAACTTCAAGAATGCTTTTTCCCTTCGTAAATAATAGTCGTTTGATGTGTATGATTTTTGTAATGTCAAGTAGGAATCTAAAAGCTTGTAACTGAGAAGGAGCATAGTTAATGCTCCATTTACTCTCTGCCTGTCACACTCTAAATCCTCCCACCCCAAGTTCAGGCATGAAGCAAAGATAATAAGATTTATTTTTTGCAAAGGATATTTACATTTCATGGCACTTATCATGAACAAAGGGGCCTCTGGACCAGACTATTGACTCTCCTTGCCCAACTGCAACATCTTCAAAACTAGCTGCATCTTTCACAAAGCCATCCCAACCAGTACCCTCACTTATCTTGCAGACAAACTCTTCATCTCTGTTGGCTCTCGGCACACCCACAGCCAGGACACGGCTAAGAAGTGTAAAGCAGTAAAAAGCAAGACAGCTGTACTATTACATTCATGCACCGAGGATCTGAAATTGAATCTAGAACCCGTGGGTGACCAATGACCCGCAGCGCCCAATGGGCGTGTATCGCAAGGGTTGGGTGCTCATGGGAGGTTGGGGCAGTGGTCAGACCCCTGTGCCTAATCCCAGGCCACACATAGCAAAGGAGAAATTATGTTATAAAACATAGAAATCCACTGAAAACAACAAAGGATAAAGTGGCATACTTAGAAATTGTAGTAACGTAGAATTTCACTGAAAAAAGACTAAGCTTTAAGGGACTTTATAGAAAACCACTGACATTCATGAGTTATTGTTATCTGAATGAACTGTAACTCATTCCCTAAAGTAACTATAAATCATGCTCTCGCCATGCACTGCTAGTTACCTCACATATTACATCACTCATGACATGTTCTATGACATCATTGATACCATCCCTGCAATATCTGCAATTACATCACTGATGACAACACTGAGCATGGCGGGGGATCGAGTGTTAGTTAGTTTAGGGCACACATTTTAGTTACTTCAAACAACTACAACTGGTGAATTTTAGTGTTTTTTTTTAGTTTAAAATGGTATATTTGAACTGACATTTTCACTTAACTATAATGCTCCTTCCACCTTTTGCTTTTTCAGTGTATATATTCAATTGCAATAGAGCAGTAACATGAAGCCTGTTGATATATTACTATAGTTTTGCAAATGCAGAGTACAAAGAGAGGCAAAAGTGAAAAAAAAAGTTTGAGTAATTCTTTTACTTGTTCGTGCCCTGCCTGTTCCAAGTCATCTACATAGCCAGATATCAGAAGGTCTTGTAGGTGTTACTGTATAATTTAGAACAATGGGGCTATTGGCCATATTGAGTTCTAATGGCGTGATCAGGGCAATCAGGAAGAGGCCCCTAGGAGATAGGAAGGACGGGAAAACTCCTTAAGTAATGCTCATAAATTCTTAATAATGTTATTGCCAAGAAATTATTTTTGGAAGTAAAAATGTTTCTTCATGTTACTGCATGTGCGTTAACATGCTTAATATACTTTAATGTGTTTTTAAAATGTATAATGTGAACAGATCTTCAAAGGCAGTGGATGTGTGGGGCAAGACTAGAAGCCAAGTAAGATGAATACTGAGTAGGTAAAAAAAAATAGCTTCCCTGGCTTCTCTATGCAAATCCGTCCGAGAGAAACATACTTTTTATGTTATTTTAAGTCTCCCTGTAATTTAATCATCCAGAAATGGAGCAGAGAAAATAATGACATTCCATCTGTTTTTTTGCTGATATTACTTTCAATCCTTGTCCTTGATTTATGTTTACCTTTAAAACATGCATTACGTGGGTCCCTACTGACTTTTCATTATGGGATTTAATCCTAAAATCAGTGTCAGTTGGCAGGTACTGGGGGGGGGGGGGGGCTGGGGAGGGTAGCAGAGGACACAGCAACAAAAAATGATAATACATAAAATAAACATACCCTTCTTTCTTGCAGCACGACGTACTCCTCCCTCTGGTGTTCTACAGGAAGTTCCAGGTGCAGGAAACTGCACTACCCAATCCTGGCACTGCTCTCACTGCATGAAAGCAGCACCAGGATTGCGAAAAGCAGGCTCTCCCAGCGTACCTGATGCACTGGAGGCCTGTGCTTTCTCTAACCCAGCTGTCTAAGACAGCTAGGCTAGACAACTTTAAAATGTGCAAGTCTAGCTGGCCGTCTTAAGATCGCTGGCCAAAGAGACATCCGCATTTTAAAGCACCCTGCTCCCTGTTGCTGGCACTTGGCAGCACTGACCCGCCCCATCCTGACACTTGGTCCTGGATGGGTTACTGAAAAATAAAATGGGGATAAATAAACTTTATTACCATTGTATTATTCAGCTCTGGGGCGTGTGGGGTGACACCCCTAATAACTGTCAATCTGTCCAAATATTGTTATTTTAATTATCTTTTTTGTGAAAAAATGTATAGTATTGATTGCATTGCTGCACTTACTTTAAAACAACAACTTGTTCTCTTTTTGATAGAACTAATACAGTCATGGTGTATGGCTTCTCAGTAGTTGTTTTCCTGGATTTTGTGTTGAACACTTTTGTTGTACTTATGACTTTACCATTGAAGGATATATATATATATATATATATATATATATATATATATATATATATATATATATATATATATATATATATATATATATATATATATATATACGTATATATATATATATACGTATATATATATATATGTATATATATATATATATATGGAGATTGTGTGATACCTTGGTTTTTGTCCTGAGAGCGTGCTTTACGAACTTTGATAAAGAAAGCAAATATATATATATATATATATATATATATATATATATATATATATATATATATATATATATATATATATATATATATATATTATTGCTCCCAGCTTGGTGTCATCGTGCAAGGTGCACTCAAGTAGAGGTGAAGAGCTCCAATAAACAGGTAAAAAGGCGCCAGCCGGCTGTTCCCTTTTCACAGTCCTGCTAACATCGTAGCCTTACGCGTTTTGAATACTTTCTTCCTCAGAGACTGATGGTGAAGGGAAGCAACGTACAGTATCCAACCACAGTCACTTTTCTAGCTTAGAAAAGGGAACAGCCAGCTGGTGCCTTTTTACCTGTTTATTGGAGCTGAGGCTTGGAGCTCTTCACCTCTCCTTGAGTGCACCTCGCACGACGACACCAAGCTGGGAGCAGTAATATATATATATATATATATATATATATATGTGGAGTGACTTTCTCTACGACAGGCAAACTTGTGGAGTTTGTATTTAGCGGCTGGCCTGAGGAGGAAGTCCCGATGTTGAATCCCTGCAAGTCTGTCAACCGGCGGATATGCGAAAGGCACAGGTGCCGTTGTTGGAAAAATTCAAGCTGTTTTATCGAACATTTTCTAAGTGCCCCGATCCACAGTGATGGTATGAATTTATTTTGAGTGTTAGCAGCAGGCAACTCACTGAAGTAATACAGTCGACACCACAAGTACCAGAAGGCCATTTGTTTGGCCACGCCCACTAAGGCAAGGTATTTTGAGTTATAAAGGGTGCCGCCAAAATCGCTCTGCTGCTACATTCAAGTCCAAAGCCCCTGTATATGTATATATATATATACATATGCATATATATATATATATATATGTATATGTTTTGAATGACATTTCTTGTCAATGACATCCTAATAAATTGATGCTGTTTTTTCATCCGTAAAATTGCCTAAATTGGCCTCTTTTCAACACCTTTTATGTGCTTCTGAACAATCACGACTTCACTATAGCTCTAAACTGAAGGGAAACTTTACGGGTTACCTTTTGACATTCTTCTGGCACTGCTCACTGGTGTAAACACCCCAGTATTTTCAACAGCGGTAGCTCCTCCACTATGGCTGAGGAGAGTTGCCCCACTGCTCTCCGAGCGGTTCAAAATGGAAACAAAAAATGATAGCACAATGTTATTACCATTTTATCTTTCCTACTGCCGTGGCTCAGTTTCATGCTGGGTGGAGGTAGCCAGAGCAATGGGGAGGAGTGGTGACACTTTCTAACTTGACAAGATGGTTTCGCTGGCTTTCTTGGCCCAAACATGCGCCCTTTGCATGTTGTCCCCTGGCTGTATTGTACATCTTTGGTGGAAAACATGAATTTAAATATGTAAAAGGTGTTCCCCATGGGGTAAGTGTAGCCCGTGACTTCCACAACAATACTATCAAAACAGTGATAGAGTATACCCCTTACAAGAGTCGGTTTTCAATAATGTGTTTAGTGCATTGGTCCTAGAGAACATGCACAGGTTCCCAGTCCCTGTCTAGCGCCAAACCACGACACTCAGATCAATCACAATGCTGCTGTAATGGTGACAGCAGCTTTGTGATTGGTCTAGGGAAGCCTGGTTGCTTCTTGCTGCTGGGACTCAAGACAGGAAGAAGATGAAGAGGCGGCAGCCGGCCGTACCCATGTACATGATTTAAAAAAAAAATGTATTCCTCCCCCTGCCCTCCCTGCCCCACTACCCCATCAGGTAGCAGCCTCTACTGATTTTCGATTACATTTCTGAAAAGGAATTTTTGAGTTAATAAGTATTTTTTTGAGTGTTGTATTTTCTCGTTAATAATAATATTTCAGCTACTATGCTAATTATTTGAGCTGGTTTGCTGGTCCAATTAGTTATACATTCAGCTTCCTCCTAGCTGGCCCTTTTTTCAAGGACGAAAATCGTGGATGAGTTGTAATTTACCTCGTTTTTTACAATGCTGACAGCTCACTTACTGGTTTTTCTGTGTCTCTAAAGAGGTGAAATAATTGGTTGACCGAACTACACATTTTTAAATTTCTGTTGCAAACAATCATTTTCAGGTCTGATCATGTCATTCCATCGAAGTCTGATCTTAATACCATCTTATTTTCCTTCGTTTTTATTGGCATCCCACCAACATCCTCCTCAAATCTGTGGGTGAAAAATAGAAAGTATCTCAAATCTGAAAAAAAAACTACTGATGAGTTTTACACCTACAACAAAAAATACTGTATTCAGAGTAATATTCGAATTTTATGTTATGTTTAGTGTAATTTCAGTCTTCAGTGTTCGCTGTTGCAGAAAGCAAATATTATATATGTATATGATGTAAATTTGGAAACGTGACCATTCTGCCTCGCCCTTTATCTTTTTGGCCCCTGAATAGATCTGCATGAAACCTGAAGTATAGAAACAAACACTGTGTTACTAGCAAAGCAAAAGAGGTAGTTTAGTGAAACTTATCCGTACCTACAGAGTTAATATCTGTAATAAATGCGGCAGGAACTCTGACATAATTTGTAATATCATGCTTGTCTATTTTATGGAGTATTTCATTCTTTTGACTAAAGGGTCAGGGACACCATAACCCTCTATAGCAGAGGTCTTCAAACTTTTGTCGGCTGAGCCCCCTCATCTAAAACTTTTTACATGTCAAGCCCCCCCACCATCACCACCACCTAACAAAAATGTTCTGGAAGCTGGTGCTCTGCATCATTGATGGCCCTTGACTCCGGCAGAGCCCAGGTCGTATAGGGCAAATAATAATAAATAAATTAAGAGTGTTTAGTAAACTGAATTTTTTTTAGTGCTTGTGCTTATTCTAAAGTTCAAATGAAAAGTCTCCAAGAAAAAATTAGCACAAAAATTTACATTGGTGCTTTATTTTTCACATAAAACACACATTTTAGGATAGATTAGCAAAAACACTCCCAAAAAACAGGTGTGGGGTGTGCCTGTTTTTCACCACAGAGACAGTCAATGTATGGATGGAATCTTGCTTCTGCCATCCTTTGGTTGTGCTCCACTTCCAGTCTTGAGCAGTATCTGGAAATGGGAGTGCTCACAAAATTGTGTAACATATTTTATTTACGTTTTATATAGTGCGTATATGACCCAAAGGTATTCGAGTGCTTACAGGAGCATCTTTTACATTACACAAGCACACATTCATTTTTTGTAAGCACAGGGAGATTAAGTGATTTGCCCAGAATCACAGGATTTTGAGCAGACACCAAGAATTGAACCTGGATCCCCAGCTCTACAGTCATCAGCACTGGCTGTTGCGCCACATCCTTACCCCTAAACAAAGGGGTGCCACAAAACATGCTGACATGATTTCAAAAATCCATGATTATGTGGAGTATGGCCAGGTGTTGCCATGTCAGTAGGAGGCCTGCCACAGTTTTCCAAGAAGGCCAAGGGGACACTTACATCATGCACATGTGATATAAGTGATTCAAGAGGATATATACATCTTTATTCTCTAGCAGCATCAAGAGTCAATTTGTTGGTATAGTTGGCTTATAAAGAAGATTGCCTTCCAAAGCTTCAGAAATAGCTGCACAATATTTTGTTTTTATTTGGTCTACAAAGGAAGTGAGGACAGATGGTAGGCATACTTCACAATATTTATTATATCAGGCTTGTGGACTCAGCTCTAGGGATTGGAACATGTCATACAAGCACCAGCGACTTCAAGGTCAAATTCATTTTTCGTAAGTCACTGGTAAATTAAGTGATTTTGCCCGGGATCACATGATGTTGAGCAGATACCAGGACTCGAAACGGGGTGCCCAGAACCAAAGTCAGCACCTATGGCATTAATGCCAAATCCGCTCCTCCTTGAAAAATCCAACGTTCCCACTAGTAGTGGGATAAAGGGGAAAGGAGCGAGGCTTTAAAAAATATTACAAAAAGCTTTTCACTCTTACCTGCCAGTGAATGGAGTCTTCAGGAAGGATACAACAATTGTAAATTCCTTTCAGTGAAATGTACTTCCGACGTGAGATGCAACATGGGGTGCAACTAGACCCGAACTTTCGGGGGGGACTAAGACTCCCAGCCAGGGCTGGCCCTAACACTGATCGCACACCTGAGGGGGACAGGTGAGTGAAATGTCACATGAGCAGGGTGAGTAGTGTGCTTGAGTGACTGCAGGGTGCGGTACAGGGTGAACTCGTGTGACTGCAGAGTGAGGTACAGGGTGAACAGCGCAAGAGCATTGTGAGTGCAGAGTGATCACTGAGAGTGCAGAGTGTGTGGTGTGCTAAAGTGACCACAAGTAAGTGGAGGGAGAACGGTGTGAGTTCATGGTGAGTGTCATAAGTGCAGTGTGGTCACTGTGAGTGCAAGTGGTATGAGTGCATGGTGATCAGTGTGAGTACATTGTGATCCCTGTGAGTGCAGGGTGAGTGTGAAAAAGAAGCGCGAGAATGAGGAGTGTGTTGTCTGAATGCAGGGTGCATTCCCAGACACAGTTGAAGTTACTCAGCATGTTATTGAGGCTTGGCATAAGGGTTGAGATATAAGTTAAACTATTGCTTTTATGGCATTATTCAGGCTCTAGGGATCGAGGGTGGATGAAATAAATATTGAGCTTAACCTGCACCAAACTTCCAGTTTTGCGATTAGCATTGCCAGCTCTTTATATTGATGCCCTAGATGGTACAAAAATACTCAGTCACCTAAAGACTATTTTCAGCACTTATATGTGCATACTTGGAACAGCAAAAATAAATAGTAAGCATTTTAATTGTGTTCTAAGGCTGCCTGAATGATCCAATTAAAGGGATTAAAGATTGAAAAGTCACATTACAAATGAATACATACTATTTTATTTATAACCCTATTTAGTGTCAAGACAAGGCCTTTGCAGGCTCTTTAAAAACACATGGCTGGCATTTTCTTCTGGGAACCCTACTTTATATTCCTATTCATAAAATGTATTCTCACACTAAGGCAGTAAAATCCAAATTCAAGGAATAGGCAGAGTGGGGTCCCAGGGGGGACTGGAACCAGAAAACAAACCTGTGTAATCAGTTTACAAAGGTATGTAAATATACACATGGTCTGTAAGAGGCGTGCAACGCCCATAGGGCTCAGAGGGTTTCAGCCACCCCTCACCCCCATCAGATAGCCTTTCCTTAAGCTTCTATGACTTGTGAGATATGTAATGGACACAGATTTTATCATCATGTTAGAACTGAAAGTATCTGAATCGGTGGTGGCAGCCATGTCAAATGCCTTAAAAAAATACAGGACCTCCTGTCTGACTGGTTTGGACTTGCAAAGTGTCTCAGTACGGACACACTCTCTGCAGGAGGTGCAGGAGGGTCCCCAAAGTGTGGATCAGAGATAGGAGATAATCGGAGCAAAGGCATACTCTTGACAGGTTACAGTTGCGAAAACACCCTCCAAATACTCCCACATGTATTTCCATTTTTGTTTGAGACAGGCCACCGTTACTAATATGGGGTCAGTCCGCCACTCCATGTGTGCAGTTGCATGTTTGCCAATTGCTGCACCCTCCTGTTTGTTCCAGCCTTCCGGAAGGTAATAAAATAGCATGGAGCCTTTATCTATATTAGTTCTGTTGAAGTCAATTTTGCACAGGCTGGCTACCGAGGCCTGCCGTCACGGTCTCAGCTCACCGCCACTGCAGGAGCACAATGCCTGCTCCACCCCTCTGAAGAGCCTGGGTCACAGTGCTGTGCCTGCTTCCAATTCGAGGGACACCTGCACAGTGAGTCCGACTACTTCACTACATGCAGCACGGAACAGGCGGAGAGCATAAATAACGTGATCTGCTTTTATTATTTACTGTTGAACTCTACCCAAAGGTATTGGCGTTTTACATGAGCACTAGTAACATTAGACATGCACGCCTTATTTTCTTGGTAGGCACGGAAAAATTGTGATTTGCATATGAGCCAAAGCCGAGTCTCAAACCCCAACTCCAAAGTCAGCAGAGATGTAAGGGCAGTGACGTAGTGTAAGAAACAAGCTACTTACTCTTTCTGGTGGATTCAAATTTAACAGCTGATTCCTCACCTTTAGATGGCACTGCTTGGCTTTGTGACGACTCTATGCCACACCAGAAGGGTCTATTAGAGCCTCACATAAATGCAATCACATGCGCTGATGTCAGTTACTTAATATTGTTTCTACCCTGCTTTCAGGTGTGGAGGATTTAGCACAGATTCCAGGTAGCAGTGTGTCGAAATCGAATTTGGAAACCTATTAAAATGAGTGAGTCTGATTCACAGAACAGGGAGGAGTTAGGGCAGTGGGTAGTCTGTGCTGTTAGATAGAGCATTCATCGTACTCCCCCCCCCCCACACCCCCACCCCGTCGTCGTGTGTGGTCTGGGCTGAGACAGCTTCCAGGCACACACACACAGACAGTTTTTGAGCTGCCAGCCACACCGAGTACTTCACAGGTCTTTAAAAGACCATTCACGTTTTAACGAGGCTTTGTTGTTTGGTTTTTTCACCTCTTAGCGCCCCTGCATCTCCAGTCTGACTATGGCTAAGACACACAACTGGCGCCTGGAGGCAACAATGGAAGATGATAATGTGGTGTGGAGTGCGCGCCCCCCCTGAAGGGATGCTGCGCCCCCCCCCAGGGGGGCATGCCCCACAGTTTGAAGACCTATGCTCTATAGTCTTCTTTTAAATTCTTGATCTTAAATACATTCTCTAGTTGCAGGAATGGTAAATAAATGTGGAATTTTTACCTTGAAAGTGGAAAACAGAATGCCGTCATTTCAAATTTACTTCAAATAAATATGCCAAACAATTGAAAGATCAGTTGTGGTTTAGAATGCTAGTATCCAGCATATTATTCCTGCCTTTTTGTAATGAACTGCTGCAGTGCAGTAAGTAATCACACCACCATAAATACTTCATCTTCAGCTAACTAAATGGCCAGATAAAAATGTTCAGAAGAACGATCTTAAATAGTAGTTCTCTATTTATTATTTTAAGTAACAGTTAAAATGTGCTTAAGTAATCTGCCTAGCAACATGCATTGTGACAGCAACTTAGCCATAATAGATATTACCGTAGAATAGCTATGTAAAGTTTTATTATAATAATATTAATAATGATAAGCACATTTAAAAAGCGCATGCTTACACTCGGCCAGTGTGTCCCCGCGCTGCGGTGCAAAACTGCCTCGATCACTACACCCTATCCTAACCAGGCGTGAATATCCAGAGGGGAAGAGATACGTTTTCAAATTTTTCCTGAAGGTGCCCTCCGAACCCTCCAACCGGAGGCTCAAGGGGAGCTTGTTCCATTGCTGTGCAGCCACAAAGCGGAAGGAGCGGCCACCCATCCTTGCTCTCTTAATGGCAGGAACACACACCTGGCCCATCCCACATGATCTAAGTTGACATGTTGGGGAATAGAAAGTAAGTAAATCAAACAAATAGGATGGACCCGTGCGTTTAACAAGACTCTCCCCCTTATCGGCAGTCAGTGAAGGGAAACCAACGCCATCTTTCGAGGAGGCCCTTCTCGGGAGCATAAGAGCCAGACGAGCTGCTGCATTCTGTATGCCTTAGAGTCTCTGCATGCATTTAGCCGTAGCACCCAGGTACAGTACATTACCATAATCAAGGCGTGATGTCACCAGGGCATGCACCATGGTCTTCCTGGCTGCAGTAGGCAGCATATCCATGGTTTTCCGAAGGCCCCTCAGGACTCCGAAACAGGCACCTGCTACCCACCTGGTATAGTACTCAAAGGAGAGCTTAGTTTCCAGCCATACCCCCAGGTTCTTTGCCTGAGCGCAGGGTGTGGGGGTGGGCCCCGGACTCTGGGGCCACCATGCCGATGACCCCACTGATGGGGCTTTCCCTACCACAAGCACCTCGGTCTTATTGCCATTCAATCAGTTATTAGCCATCCACGATGCAAGATCTTGCATGCATGCCACGAAACTGGAGGCTGCCGTATTCTGTGCCTGTGTCAGGGAGACCACCAGTTGAGTGTCATCGGCATAGGACACAAACCTAATCCCAAATTTGTCTGCAATCTCCGCTAGAGGCGTGACATAGAGATTGAACAGGGTCGGGCTCAGGGTCGATCCCTGCGGCATTTATAAATGATGAGTGATGTCACAACTAGACTGTAACAAAGAAATTAGATACTGTCCTGATTTGACTTTCATGTGGGGACTGGATTTTCCTGGTAATTAGTGCACCAATAGGATGCCACTTGCCCCCTGGTATGTCCTGGTGCTAGGTGGCTGAGCCATGGCCCTGTGGGCGGCTGAAAGGGAAAGGTCAGGTGGCTGTAGGTCAAAATTGAGGTAAGCTTGAGTTGGTGCTCTATGCATCTGTACAGTCTATTGTGAGGCGAGGTTGGGCAGGACGCATGCACTTTGCCCCATCCATTTGGAGTGGTAGTAGCCTACCATGTTTAGGTGTACACAATAAAGTGCCGTACTGGTAAAGTGGCTGGAGCACAAAGTGCCAGCAAGGAGATAAATCTAGATATCAATGCTTGTTCAAACTGTTTTTTGGACTATATGGGCCTGGGTATTCGACTGTTTAACATGTAATCCAACATTGTTTTGGATCATGAGAGCTGGAATAGGCGGAAATTCTGTTGCACATGTTTGACAATTTATGCCCTAACGTGTGGCATTATTCTCTACTTTCACAGTTGTAAGTCATCAGTCCTATCAATCGTCCGCTTGAGCCCATTTGGTGTGGGACCAAGCTTCAGATCAAAAGGGACTGAAATATTTCCGCAATAGAGCACCCCCTATGTAATCTACCTGGTAATGATAGAAACCACTTGTTACCTCTCAGTTTCACAGTTGATGTGTGTACCTGTTGTCCTCACTTGGATGCATCTTTATAATAATTATACATTTAGCTTGCCCCTCCTCCACTTTCCAATCCAAATTTTCTCAAGTGGCTTCTGGAAAATATACATTTTTGCTCATATCTGTGTATTTGATTTTAGAAATTTTCCCTCCGCGTGTTTGCTAATCACACCAGTAAAAAGACATGTATGCATCTGTAATATTAATGCATGGCTCTGCCTATTCCTGGTTCTCTAGGCGACATTTTATCTGCCATCTCTATTGAGTAGCCTGTGAGGATGCTTGAGCAACATGAGGTATTCTCATGAAGTGTGTGGAATTCCTAAGGATCCAAATGCTGTATTTTAGCGTCTTATTTTAAATGCTAATATATCATGCCGTATTCTCATGATAGCAGAATGTGTTCTCATATTCACAATATTACCATACCCTGATGTTCTTCAGTTTCTTTAATTATTCCTCTTCACACGGCATAAATGACTGTCCTGCCAGTCATTAAGGAATTATAATCCTTTTACTAAAGAAATATGTTGTTTAAAGATTTCACACTAAAAATGGGAGCAGGGGAGCTGTTAAATTATTCCAACAACAAGTATTCCTTTCTAAAGTACCAAGTAAAGAAACCGAGCTACTAATCTCATGGCAGAAGGCTAACAATTGACGACACCGAGGTAGAACTAATCTTTGCTTCGCAGATTCCTCATGTTTGTTACTTCAGTGCATGAACCGTCGTGCGTGTTGGAATTAATTGCACTAATCCCTTGACTGCCAGCGAGAAAATTAGGCCAGATAGGAATTAATTGCGGATTATTCAAAGACAAAAATGTGAAGTCAGAACCGTGATTTGAAGACGCTGACGTCGGCATGTTAACAATGTCCTTAATATGCATTAGAACTAAATATTAAACATGGTTCACGGGATATTACTGCTGCGTTATGCCCTAGGAAAGTTATGTACATTGCGTATTTTCTTTTAGTTAAGCATACTTTCTTAATGTTATTTAAATGCATTCATTTTCGTCTGGTTACTACAACATAACGAATGTGTGTTATTAGAAAAAATAATGACTTGTTTTGATATAATACTTGCTCTCACTACGTAGGAAGTTTCGTAGCAGGATTAATGGCATTATGCAAATTAATTGAACTTAATTTATTGACCTTGGGATGATAAAAGCCTGAAAATGTAACCTTCCGATTAAACACAGATATCAGTCGGGAAGCTCAGCTTCATATCTGTAAATCCGCATATCCGTAGGGTGCTGAATTGTGTTGTGGGAGAAGGCCACACAGGAAAGGATGGAGAGGGAGCCAAGACCTACAAATATTATCACATGAATTCAATAGAAGCCATTTAGCTAGCGTCAGTATTTTAACAATGCTGAAATATTGAAAAGAGGACATATATATATCTACATGAGAAAATGGCAGATGATAGAAATGATTGGCTGGGCCATGGCAAAAGACATCATCAGGATGTGGGGAACCTTACTGGGACAGGTCCAAGAGGGCCAGAAGGAAGATGGGAAAGTAGCAAGGGACAATGTGTGGAGGAGAAGACTGCAGGGATCAGGCATAAAAGGACCCTGGAAGGCATAACAAGGAGATTACTGGAAATCACTGAGGACTATGGGGGTTATTTACAAGCCCCTACGCGACCAGTGTATCACTTTAACTACGGGAAAAAATGACAATTAAGAGGGGGTCAGCTGGGAGGGGAGTTCAGTAATAAAAAATGTAAAATTGAAAACCTACCTTTCCGCCGGCCCGGGTCCCGCGTCTTCAATGCTCGGTCTGCTCCTCTGGCCGGAACAGGAAGCAGGCAGCCTCTCTCACCTCCCCTAAGCCAATCACAGGGCTCTCGTTGAGCGTTGTGATTGGTCAGGACACCAGCCAGCCAGGGGCTGTAGGGGACTGCATGTTCTCCATGTAGGCTACGATGAAGCCTGCATGGATAAGTGCAGAGTGTGCATGACTGGTTTGGGCAGCCCCAGAGAGCCCACCAAACCAGTCATGCATACTCAGGAGTGGGGAAACCACTCCTGCCCTGCCCAGGCAGCTCCCTCCACCTGCAATGTGGAAAGAAACATAAAATAGTAATAACCAAAAGTTATTACCATTTTATGTTTTGTCCTTCTTGCACTGCGAGAAAGCAGTGGGGCGACGCTCCTCTGCCCTAGTGGAGGAGCTGCCCCTGGGTGTTGGCAGCTATGGCAGGAGTGGCAACCATTATGATGGGGAATTACCTCAGTAAGGACAAAGGTTTCCATACTACACCCAGAAGATACAAATTTCAAATTCAAATTTCAAAGCTTTATTCGACATTTGTCATAAAAGCATCCTTCCTAACCCTATTACAATAAATACTATATTTTAAAAATATTTCTAAAACACATATTAAACAATGACAGTCGAATATTATACAATAAAAATACGATAAATTTCCAATTATTTCTAAAAATGTTTTGTTTAAAAACAATTCATACAATAGACTAATTAGATTAGAGCAACACTATTTCATTTGTATTTGACTTAAAGTGCGTGTGCGGATTGTCCATGCCCATACAAGAAATTTGGCTACGGCAACAACCAATGGTGTAGAACAATCAGATTCAAGTATTCTAAGGGCTACCGATTGACTGCGTGTGCCGATGTTTAAACACACTGGCTTCAACCATTTACGTCTAGGGCTAGCATATAAAGGACAGCAGAACAACAAATGGGAAATGTGCTCTATTTGATCTTCACAGTGGTAGCAATGATCATCCCATGTTGGAGACCAGTGTTTTTTAAATGCATTCACTGGTAAAGTTCCTATTCGAAATTGAAAGTATAGTTTCCTATCATATGGTCGTTCTATTATGTCCCAATATGTTTCACAAGATGGATACATTTTAAAATCACAAAAGCGATTTGTCAATTTTGATTGGGAACCTTTACAGAACATTGTTACATAGACCATCTCCCAGTATAAATCTTTCAATTTCGCTTTCGAGGGGAAGCTAGCCACATCATGGTTGCCCCACAGATATTCCAGTTTTAGCAGTACAAGGAGCCCCCGTAGTTCTCTCAACCATTCAATACAATGAAAACGATCGAACTCAACAACATCTTCTAGAGCTGCAACATAATGGCTCAGCTCTGGAGTGACCATCAGACGCCTCCAATAAAGGAGTGGCCGTAGTCTGGCTATATCCTCGATGTTTTTTCTGCCCAAGTCCAGTTTTAGCGGAATTACAGGTGTACTTTGGGGAACCATAACAAGCCCTCTTAGAAATCTGTTTTCCGCACGTCCCAACTCAACCAAATTAGAAAACCCCCATAGTTCGGATCCATATAAGCAGGCACCTAGTACTTTCATATTGTATATTTCTAATGCACAGTTAACCGGCTTTGTTAGCGATTTGCGGTGTTTTAGGGCTACTGCACCAGTAAGCTGGTTAAACTTCAATAATGTCTTATTAATATGCGATTTCCACTTCATATTTTCCTGGAGGGTGATGCCTAAATAAGTAAAGGCATCCACTTTCTCTAAAGGGATACCTTTGTATTTAATTACGCCTTTGAAAGAGGACTGGTAGTTTAGGCACATGAATTCCGTTTATGTAAACTGAAAATAGTGTTGGTGCAAGGACACACCCTTGCCTTACTCCTCGTTCTACTGGGAAAGAGTCTGTAACTTCTCCTTGCTTGCCCCATCTTATTTTAGCAAAATTATTATCATGAAGGCGAACTAGGAGAGTGAGGAGTTCTTGGTTTAAACCTACATCGGCCAGGGTCTGCCACAGTTTTTCTCTAGGGACTAGATCGAAAGCTGCTTTTAAGTCTACAAAGACTGGATACAATGTACCCTTTTTAAGTGTGACATTTCTCCAATAGATGGTCATAAAATAGAGAACTTGGTCAACACTACTGGTCAATGGCCGAAACCCTGCCTGATAAGGGGACAATATGTTCTTCTCGTCAATCCATTGCTGCAGCTTATTCTGAACTAGGCGCCCCATCAGTTTTTGCACTGTATCTATTAGACTGATGGGTCTATAGTTTTGGGCTAGTGTTTTATCTCCTTTTTTATATACGGGGATTATTTCTGCTCCCTTCCAAGAAGGGGGGACTTCCCCTCCCATCGCCACAGCATTTGCCAACATTTTAAAGTAGGAACACCAGGTAGTCCGGTCCGATAAAAATACATCGGCTGGAATACCGTCCATGCCTGGCGCTTTCCCCCCTGCTATACAATCCAATGCTATACTCACATCCTTCTCGTCGAATATTTGAGTTTTGAAAAAAGTAAATGAGGGGGGTTGGTGAAAAATGTGTGCAGGGTTACGGGCATACTGTGGTTTAAAAAACTCTATCCATTGATTTATGGGAACATTATTATTTGGCTGGGCAGCTGTTCCCCCCCTCTCCCATTTTACTATAGCCCAAAAACGCCTAGAGTCTTTGGCTGCGCAAGCCTCCTTCAGATCTTGCCAACCTTCTTCATCCCAACGTTTCCTGCCCAATTTTTGGGTTTGCCTATATACATCTCTCGCCCTCCTAATTGCTATTGCATTGCCTGTTTTCAATTCCAGGCTCAGATTGTGTCGTGCCACCCTACAACTCTTGTCATACCAGCTTTGCATTGGGCGATTATTTCCTGCTTTACAAGGAACTGCTCTTTTAATAAAGAAACTTTGTATTTTGGAGAAAAGATTTTCATAGCCTCCATCACATAGTCTTGAAAGTTGGGCGTCCCTTGGTGCGACTCGATGATATTTACTTCATCGACTACCAGTTTTTTCAATACCTCTATTTTTGCTACATCCTCTATGAGCTTTCTCCATTTAAGGTGACGTAAATTATTCGAACATACTACATCCTGCGTCATCATTCCAGTATTATTAGTTCGCACTATAGACTTACAGTGGGAATAGAATGTCAATCGCAGGGGGTTATGATCGCTTTCTAGTCTGTCTTCTACAACCATATCTAGCATTTTACTCCAGATCCTTACGTCTAGAAGTATATAATCGATTCTGCTAGTTGATCGGCCATTGTCAAACGTATTGTGTCCTTTTTGATCGGAAGGCGAGCGGCCATTTGTCGCTCTCAAGCCTCTAGCTAGACAGAGACTTTTTAGCTGGAATGCCACACTACTCCATTTTTTAATGGCTGGCAGTTCCAGCTGGGGTATTCCCCACTTATCATCCTCTTCCTCAGTCAAGGCCCTGTCTTCTTCTCCCAGGGGCTCGAAAGTGACATTAAAATCACCTCCCAATATTATTTGACTTTGTACTGGTAACATCTCGATGTTCTGCTCTAAAATTGTTACAGTATTAGAAGTAGAATTGACGCTAGACACTCCTCTGGCGTAGACATTATACAGGGTAAGCTCTTGGCCATTATCCCATCTGACGATAAGTGCCATAATATCATTAGTTGGTATAGATCGTTGTTTTATGGTGCAATTCAGGGACTGCCTTATCCAAATTAACAAACCTCCAGAGGGGCGTCCCAGCCGATTTCTAGTTGCTGGGATATAAAAATTAAGAAACCCCTCTCTAAAGGTTGGAGTAAGTGACCATGTTTCTTGCAACATGATTATATCATGTCGGTCAATATAATCAACCCATTCCAAAGTGGATAATTTACTTGCTATTCCTGCTATATTCCAAGATACAAGGGAAAGCAAGATAGAATCTTGTTGGAGCAATAGCTGCCCATTTTCAAATTTCCGTGTTATTATTTGACTTTCTGATATTGCTATTTTGCCCTCCATTAGTATAACCTTGGGCTCTACCACCTCTGCTATGCAAGCAGCACCCTCTGTAGCTAATTTTTGCACTTCAAGGTCAAGGTTTTCGTGTACCATGTGGAATGGTCTCTCTTTGCCCATATTCTGGTTTACCAGGTCGGTGCATATCATGTTACCTCTACTTGCATGCTTTTGGAGCATCGGACTATCATGACTTGTGAGTCAATCACATTCATTTAAATCGGATAAAGCCGAGTAGTGGTTTTCCAAATTTATCCCCCAATTACAGTTTTGTTCAGCCCTAGCCCTTCTAGTTCCCACTACTGACCACTTTGTCCTTAGGATGCTTGGCTTTGCCACTAGGCCTCTTCTGCTATAAAAAAAAGTCCAACGTTAATGGAATTATTTCTGCCATTCTACGTTGTGGTGGAAAAATGTTAAGCAGAATATCTGGTAATACATCGGGGCCCTTAAGGTTCAATACCACACAATCCCCAGCAAATTTCTTTGGTTTTGTCCCTATCCACTTTACTCTTCTTGCTGTTAGGAGATCTTCAGACAACTTTTCCCTACCCCATGGAGATATTTGCATGTTGTTACCTAACCACTGCAAGGATTTGTTTAAGAGGGAATCAGGGGTCTCAATCTGATCTTTTTCCAGTGGTGGGACATTAGCCAATACTAAAACCAGTGGAGAGGCTTCCACAATCAGTTCCACAGGGTTTAATTCTAGATGGGGGTTGGATGTTACAGCATCCCCTTGGATTGCCAAGGGTGCTGGAACTGTGGGATTACCAACATCATCACTAACACAGGATGCAGCTGTCATAATAGGGCGGGGTGTTAATTGTGGGATAACAGTCATATTCACCTGTTTTTCATCTATCATATTCATAATTAAATTTGGAATTTCGCCCATGTTTTCATTTGTAGTTTTTAATAGGGACTCCAATTTATGGACTTTATCAGACAAATGATCTATTTTTGATATGAGCGGCTTAATTATACAAGATATCTTAGCTTCTAACATGGCCATAAACTTATTTGATAGCAGCTCTTCAATATTTGTTGTGTTGCTCCTTTCCTCCCTTGTTTCATCATTAGCATTTTTGTGTTTAATTTTAGGGGGGGTAGCAGGTTTTTTGCTATTGGACCGTAGACCTAGCCTTTTCGGGGGGACCTTAGTGGATCTTTTGACCGCTCTAGGGGCCGGGACTGGCGTTGGCGGAGAGATACTCTCTTCAACTACCTCTAGGTCAATACAGGACCTATGTAGCTCCTCCCCCGTTAATAGATCAACATTTATATCGTGATGTAAAACACTTTTCGGAGAAATTGATACTGAACAATCATTATTTCCAGCAATTTGAGTTACTGTTGAGTTCACTGCTTCTAGATCCAGATCAATTAGATCTAAGGCTTCACTTTGGGAGCAGGGAGAAGAATCACTAAGCCCCAAAGAGGACCTCCGGTCACTATTTATTTTTGCCACCCTGTGTACTAGATAATTATCCATGGTGTTGGCAGGGGTGATAGGTGTTTTTTGCTTTGACATATTTCAGCACGATTATAAGCGCAGCGAATGTAACAGGCAAATGCTAACCGTTCAATGACCAAGAGAACAGGCGGAGGACTCACAGTACTGGAGATGTTAATGTCCTGGTCCAGTCCAGTCGTGGCCAGTCTTGGACTGTCTTAGACTGTCCGCCCTTTGTCCGGGCTTCGTCCGGGCGTCCCGCTCGCGTCCCGCGACGCGGAGGACGGCGGCAATTTCAAGCGCCTCCGGGCGCGGTGACCCCCGAGATCTTTTTCCGGGTGATACATCAATTTGATAGAGCAAAAGTTATGCCAGGGATAGCCACCGCTAAAAAAAACAGTCATGTACAGAGAGAAAGGGACACATCCAAGGGGAAAACCACACCAGGATCAAAGATACACTTACACTGTGGAATGTAAATCTAAACACATGATTTGTGAATGTGGAATGCACAGGTGAGGATGCTTCTCCATTCCAAACACCCTGAATGGGTTACTGGTCTGGGTTCTGATCTGCTAGCTATTTACTTACATCTGGAAAGCTACATTGGAAGCTTCGAGCTAATTATTCGAGACCTGCACTGTAGAGAGTGGTAGTGAGGGTTCAAAATCATGTGTGTAGATGATAATGTTATGAATGTCGAAATGATGTTCATCATAATGAGAAGGTTTTTCCTATTAAAATAAAAAGATATCCATTAGTGCAAATTTATTTGGTGCTGAAATTTAAACACATTGTGAAACAGCAACATTTTGCTCTCTGCATATGTTTTCAACATCACACTTTTACACCTGCTCCCTTTATTCTAGCTACAGACAGGTCAATCTGTATGGTAACCTCATGTCATCAATGCTCAAACAAAATGGGATGAAAAATAATGTATGCACTTTGTATCAGCCCAATTTTGTTACTGGTTTTCATGCTGTTTTGATATTTTGCCATTGCTATGGTGGGATATCCATGAAGGTCATGCCACACTGTGGAGGATTACATTTTTTCATTTGCATTCACATTAGGATTTGGTGATGGGACTCAAGAGGCCATTGTGTTAGACCCAATAACATTTTATAATACTATTGCTTTTTTGTTCAGGAAGTACTTTTCACTAATTATTCTTGCAGATTCCTTTAATTTACTTTGCTGTTATTGTAAGATGTTGTTGGATTTATAGTTTCTTTGTTCACAGAGCAAAGACATAAATGCAAATTAAAGAAGTAAAACAAAAAAGATGCTTTGTGAAAAGTACTTACTATTCTGTATTTTGATGTGTACCCCTTTTAGGATCACTTGTTACAATCCAAACGCCTTCTTCTGACTCCTTTTCAGAAACCTCTTCTTGGAGGGAACAGCTTAACTCTACTAAAGTAGTCTAGAACCGCATTAACAATATTTCTCACCTATACAGCAACAAAATTACTGACATTTACAGAAACTTCAAACGGCAACTGGAGCTGACAGACTTCACAAAACGCCTCCCGATTATATCCAAGGAACCAGTGCTAACCACGGGCTCCTCATCACCCAAGAAGAAACCGCTGCCACCATGAAGTCCATCCACTCAGGGGCCCCATCAGAAGTCCATCCACTTAGGGGCCCCATCTGACCCCTGCCCCAACCATGCTTGCTCCAGAGTAATGCTACCCAACTGTGCCAACTCACACCTTATTTTGAATGATTACACCTCTTCTGTAACCTTCACAGGTGCTTGGAAACATGTAACTGTTCTCCCTTTCTCTTTTGTTGTACAAACCCTAGGAACCCTTTAATGCTCGTGTAGTAACGAGGTCCACGAAGCTAGATGTAGTTAAGGATGTTTTATTGTAGTTAGTTACATGTCCTGTAGTTCAGCCCCACCAGGAGCAGCCAGCATGCAGCTCAGCCCAATCTCAACTGTGACTTCTCCTCACAGACTCCCAACATTCCTAAGTGCATCATCACTGCAACATTCCACTGGCTGAGCAGGTGGTGAAAACGGTATGACATTAACATGAATAGGATACAAGGATACTACACATCCCCCTTTCTTATATAACAGAAGCAATTACGATGGTAAACTGAAAAAGGAGAAACATAAAAGAGGAAAGAATAAGAGAAATACAGAAACAGCATCAACGATGCAAAACAATGAACAACAAGGAGGGAGCAGAAAGATAGGTGGGAGTAGAAAAAGAGGAAGCGACAGATGAATAAACAAATAAATATAACCAATTCTCCCTTCTATAAATAACAGAAAAGAATAGAAAAATATAGCAAAAGATAACAACCAGAAAGAGGATAGACGTGAATGCACCAATGATTACCCCACAAGACACACCTACTGGCCAGACAGGCATGCAAGGAGGCAAGGCATAGCACAACACAACAAAACACTGGACTGCAACCAGACACACACACAGTGGAGAAGGAAGAACAACCTCAAACGGCAGGAAGAACAAATAAAAAGGCAGGATAATAAGAGAAAGACAGAGAACAAAGAAAGACTGACAACAAGGATAAAGTCCAGAATGCACAGATGACAAGAAAAAAAGACATAATCAAAACTAAAAGCAACTTCGCCAGAGTAGAAACACTGCGTACCTGAAGGAAGGAAAAATATTGTCACGCAATATTAAATAAATAGTATGCAATATCCCCATCCTTCCCAAAAACAATTAGAAAATAATGTACAGAAGGGTGGACCATACCCCAAGACTAACACCCAAGGCCAGACACTGACAACTAGGCTGAAACCAACAATATGAGTGTATCACAATATGGACAACACAGAGGGTACACACAGTGAGGCGCAAGGTGACTTACACATTACAACACTTGAAGCGTGGGACGACTTACACAGGACAACATGTGAGGCGCTGGGCAACTTACACACAAGACATGACGTGCAGTGTAACACGACCAACAAACACAATAAAAGCCACAGATCAGAGCAAACGTGCAGCGCGAGACGACAAACACAGAAAGAGAAAATGGGGCAAACACCCAAAGACACACACTCTATGTAGGGATGCACCCTTGTAAATGTGATTGTGCTCAAACACCCTAACCTAACACTGTGTGCGCGTTAACAACAAAACCGTGTATATGGCAACCTACTCTTCGGCCTACCCCTTGTAGAGGTCACTGACTGTGAAAACTAAAAATGGGACTGTTACCCAAACCCATCCCTAATGTAAGGGATACAACTGTGATGGGACTATTACCCAAACCCATCCTTAATGTAAGGGATTGAACTGTGATGGGACTATTACCCAAACCTATCCCTCATGTAAGGGATAAAACTGTGATTACCACCCACCAAGATAAATAGACCACCGATATATAGGGAAACATAAACTGTGGTATCAGGAAACTTAAAACTCTAAATAATGCAAAGAGTAAAGGAATACATAAAGTAATTAATTTTTTTTTACTAGAAACTCTCGCCGGTGAGCGAATTATCACCTGAGTACCACAAGCATAACTTGTAAAAAACCTAGGAAAACTGCCATACATAGTGGTATCTTTGTAGTATTACAACATAAGCAAGTCCACTAACAACACTTGAAAAAATTACCAAATTGTTCCAAAGCTCTTTGCTGCAATCATACAAAAGCTTTTAGTATTAGTCGTAAACTGGGCAATGAAGGTTATTGGGGCCGTCTGTTGGCAAGGAGACTGGTGGAGCTGGCTTGCCTGTTGCTCCAAACTTGCTTCTTCTTGCTGCTCAAGTTACTTGTAATTTCTCTTGGTTTCTGTAGTTAATCTTGGTTCTTTGTCCATATGTAATCAGATTTTAAATCCTTTAAGATGCTTGAGTCCATGTCCAGTCGTCGCCGAAATAAATGTAGCAATGACGTCCACACAGGTCGACGGAGTTAAGGATGTTTTATTGTAGTTAGGTCCATGTCCTGTAGTTCAGCCCCACTAAGAGCAGCCAGCATGCTGCTCAGCCCAATCTCAATTGTGACTTCTCCTCACAGACTCCCAACATTCCTAAGCACATCATCATTGCAACATTCCACTGGCTAAGCAGGTGGTGAAAACGGTATGACATTAACATGAACGAGATACTAGGATACTACAGCTAGCAAACTACAGACAATTCTCCCCACTACCATTCCCGTCCAATGTCTTAGATGAAATCATTACCTCCTCGTTAGTCTTACTCGCCACATGACTTACATAGTGAGCTTCAGCTCCACACCAGAACCCTCCAAAGCAAAAGTTAGCCTCCCATGCCTCCCATCCCCTCCCAAGATGGCCGACCCATTACCACATGACCTCTATAAGAGGCGGGCCGGCCCAACCATCAGCCTGTTTTTTTTGTTCTGCGCGTCATTACTCTCCAGATGCGTCTTCAGGTAAGTGGTTCCTGCTGTTGCAGGTACATGGGTCCTTAGTTGGTGGTCCTGCGCTAGCGGACTCTGGGGCTTTTTGGACCTCTCCCCTTCCTTCCCCCGGTCTCTTTTGGGGGCTGGCTAGGCTCTGCCTTAGCGAGCCAAGGGTCAATAGGGGGGGCGGGCGGTGTGGTCTGGGACTCTGTTGTTCTAATGACTCCCATTTGCCCCGCGCCTCGCACTGTCTCTGTTATGGCTTTGTCTTAAACTCCGCGGTGCTGTGGTTCATGTGCCTGGTTTGCTCAGTTGAGCATCAGGTTTTTGTACTGGGGGCCCAGGGGTTCTTTTCCCTGTTCAGGTGGCTTGGTTTGGGTTGGGGTATGTCTGTTGCATGCTCTTTGTTTTTCCGAGCGCTGTCTGCCCCTCTGCTGCGCGTGGTGTCCCGGCGTGTGTTTCAGCCCTTGCTTTTTTGACCCCCCCCCGGTGCTGCTTCGTATGAACAAGGCATGAGTGCTGTGATGCTTCTCTTGTCCTCGCCACGGGTAGACGCATATGGGCTTACTCACTGTCTGTACCCTGTGCGCGTGGCCTGCCGCGCTCTGCCTTCTTGATTATGGGGCATTGTATTTTTCGAATCCACATTGCTGCGGGCACCCCACAAGTCTGTTAAAATGGGCGGGTTCCCGCTCTCAGATGCTTATGGCTTCGGATCCTTACGATCCGTCGTACATGGGTTTTGAAAGGATCGTAGACTTTGATGGAAAGCCCGGCGGTTTACCCTGCGTGCCGCGGCTGCGCCCCCATTTCATTTGCGGGCCCCTGGTGCACTCACCGTTTCTGTGTGCGCTTCCTATCGGTGCTCCCTGCGCTCTCGGTCCGTTGGGGCTGGCGGGCGACTGCGGGGCTGTTCCCTGTACTTGCCGTTTGCTTTTCGAGTACGGCTCTTCTTCCCGTGAATTTCCCGCGCTGGGCTGTCCGGGCTTCTAGGGGGCGGGGTGCCGCTTGTCCTCGACTTTTCTTGCTCTGCCTCCAAGGGGGCGTGGTCATCCTCCGTGGCTGTGTGTTCGAACCTCTCGCTTCGTTGAGCACTGTCTCTGCTGTTTGCCTTGGGGATCGGTGTGGGCCATGACATCCCTCTTTATTGGCCTTCTCTGTTCAACGGCTGTCCTTGCAGTCTGGGGTGTTTTGGGCTCACCATTTCGTTCTCTGGGCCCTGCTGGGCCTCCTACGGGTTTGCGCTCTGCTGTCGCTTTTTATGGGCTCCGTTGGCTGCTTGTGGCACTGCTCCTGGGGTCCTGGTTGGGTGGCCACCTCGCTTCTTCCTGTGGCCTGCTTCGTGTCACGTTGTGTTTGGCCTTGTGTGTTTTTTTACTCTGGTATCACGTGTGCTGGGTTTTCGCCTCCTGCTTGTGCTCCGCTTTGTGGGTGCTCTGTCTTGGGGGTGATCCAGCGGGCTATAGAAAATATATCATAAACTACGCTACCCAATTTCATAACCTATAAACAAAATTCTAAACTATACATGGACCCATTTATGAACCTGATATATTTTTGGGCCTACTGAATCAGGTGGTCAGAATAAATCTATATACACATTATCTACACACTATATACAATTTTATACATTTGCAGAAAGAATATTGTCATTAGAATAAAACCCAACCATTTAAACGACCACCATAGGCGACGTGATCTAGCTAAAGGTAACCTATACTTCTAAATAACCAAGACCAGCTTGTTTGTCAAAAGTAAGATTTTATTTTCTAAATTATGGTATATAAGTTGTAAGTTTTATAAATGAAATTTATTAGCAATAAAGCAAGCATGATAGTAAGAAATATGGAAAAATACAATTTAAGCAATTGAATCAATTTTAAAGAAATTATATAAAGTTTAGCATTTCTAAAACCTATTTCCCTAACTGAGCTAAATAGACAGAAATTAAAGTAAAGTTCTTTGAGGATTCTTACGTGCTCCACGCAAAGTCCAGCAGCACATCACCCTCATCGGAAAGTCAGAAAGCAGCAGCCAGCCCAACCCTAAGGGCATGACTTTTTATACCTTTCTACGCTAACTAAACTAGCAAAGGAAAGTTTTCAGAAATACTCGACGTCCCATTGGCTGAGAGTGACAAGTGACATGTCACCCGATTCTTAAAAAGTTCCACAAAATCATGTCTTACAAAGACCATTGTCTCTTCCACGTGAAGCCAGAGGCTTCCTGCGATTGCAACTTTGTTTTAAGTCATCCTCGCAGCTTCCATAGTCTTACAGTGCAACTTCCGCGGATGCCAAGTTAAGGACTGACAAAAAGTTCACTTTCGACCTTGGCCATGTCCGACAGAATGATGTCAGCTCATCAGTTTTTTCTTTGTGAATGCATCTTCAATAAACGTTTTAATTCAGAATGGGCGTCTCGTGACTTTCTGCAGAAATATGAATTAGCTCTTTTTGTGCGGCTCAAATAGTTAGGCCTCAAAAGCAGGCAACTTATGATTTCTAGTATAAAACAAACACAAGAAAAGTATTAATGTAAGAAATAAAGTATATTCTGTATCCACCCCATGGTTTACTAATTAATTAACCCACCCGATTAATCAAATGTTACCTAGCCATTGCAAACAAATAAAGCAGCGTTTATATTTACCAGTCTCCGTTTTTCAATGAGACCCATATGCACCTAGAATAGTAGAAATGACATCACACAGACGAGAAAAAGCAAAACAAGCACATGCTTATTTTAAATATGCAGCAGTTAGTAATGACAAAAACGAAAACAATAAATTATTTTATTATTTTGCACGAACAAAAAGATGCAACATTTATGCACGTTTATGAGCACACATGTTAGTCCCCCCACGTGTAAAGTTTAATCTAGGTTGTATTAGCACGACATATCACAAATCATTAATAATTTTATTCATGTTATGGAAATGTGACTTTGCGAGTTTAAACAAAATTTTGTTTTCTATCTCGCTCCATCAACTCCCTCATCTGGTGATTAATAAATCACCACACCAGCACTCAAAAATTTGGTAAATTTAATTTATAAGAAATCGATTCAAATTCATTGTATTAGTAAACCTAAAAGTCTGTTTCAGCATAATCCTTGCAATTAACATGACGCTCTCTATGTAACTCCTGCAACTCAATCTCCCTTTCCTCTTCTTTTCTGAGTTTATAAATTCTCTTCTTTTCTCTTAAATGCTTCTTTCTTTTATGCAACAGACAACCTACTTTAGTCAAAATAAAAATGAATATAATTATAATCAAAGGTGCCAGAATCTTGCCAAGAATTGAACTTCCGATATTATGAAACCAGTTTTTAATTGCTTGAAACCTATTTGAAAGTTTCCCAGTAAAATCTTCTTCTTCTAAAGGAATTATTTCAGAATGCATTTGTGTAATATTCTTAATATACATTTCAATATTTTTACTTTCATCCGGTATATATGTACAGCAATGTTGGACATGTAAAATGCCACAGACTCCTCCCTCTTTTGCTAAGAGTATGTCTAAAGCAAGACGGTCTTGAATTACCATGGATCTAATTGCAATAACTTCAACATTCACTAATTGAAATCCATCAGCAGTGTCAGTTGATAATCTATCAACTATAGTGGACAATTTTCTGATTCTCCCTGCATTTAGGGTTATACCAACAAAAGGTATTACAGCTTGGAAAATATCTCCCAGAACTTCAGTAAAAGTTTCTCTTTTAGCTCTATTTACATAATTGTGAATTTTAAATAATCCTTCTGAATCTCTGTCAACATGAAACACTTTAGGAAAAACAATTCCCACATAACAAGTTCCATACCAATGGTCTGGAAGGTTGTAGTAGGCTTTGTCACCACAGACAAAATAAATTCCAGGAAAGATAGGATCTTTTCCACCTTTAAATCCCCAACCTCCCATAATCTGATAAGTATCTTCACAGTTGCTTGCACCTACAAAATAATTATCAAAAAGTGTGTTATCTCTTCTAATGCAAAGCTTTCCACTAACAGGTTTGTCTATGTGAATTGCAATATTTTCAAGCATTTTGCCATTTAGTTTCTCATCCTCTTTTTGCCAGAATGATGACTTAGTCTGCTTGACTAATTCATTTCTCTTATAAATTGCTCTTCTCTCCTCAACCATATTCAGAAATTTCTTCCCTTCAGCACTTAATTTACATGTTAGATTATTCTTGTAAGCATACTCATAAGTGAGTTCGTTAGTAACAAGGAAATATTCTCTTAATTGTTTAGCTTTCTTATGCTTATTTAAAGCATTATCAATCTTGACATTAGCAAAAATCTCATCATAATTTGAATAGTAATATTCTAAACGACCGGTTTGATAAAATAAACTAGTTAATACACTACATGTAACAGCATAAGTGAGAGGAAGCATATTATATGTTACTCCCTCAGAAACAGAAGCGGGCAACTTAACGCATACATAACAATCCTTTGCATCCATTACCTTTACATATTCACTCAAAAGCTTTGTGAAAGTATTGCTTGAAAAATCACCTATTGATTTATCTTGATGAATGTTAGGCTGATGATCAATTACTTTTGCAGATGCACTATGTTTAGTTTGGCTAACCAGAGCTTTGCTTGTTAAATTAACTTTGTGTAATTCTCTATTCATTTCTAAAGGTATAATCACAGCTAGTACCAACCAGAGCAGAACTAAAATAAGCAGACACACCAGAGTCATCTTACAGCATCTTTTAAAAACAGAGCATTTTGAAGTGCTCTCCTTAATGTAAGGCATTTTTAGGTTAGTTTTAGCCTCAAAAATAAAATTAAAAATAAAAATAAATTTTAAAATTTATATACACCCCCCTTTTAAAATATATTTTTCTTTTATAACCCTAAACAAGATTTCTTCGACCTTATGTCATACATAAGTTTTTCTTCTACTAGACAGTTTTTCTTCGACCTTGTGTCAACTAACAGGATTTCTTCAGCCTTATGCCAATTTAATAAATTTGTACTTCAATCATTGTCACTAATTTCTTGGATTTCGTTTTCTTCTTCACTACTATCATATATGTCTATAACAGGTGGAATTACTAAGTAAGTCCACTCAGGAGACTTGTATTTCTGGTTTGGTCTAATTATTCTCTTCCCTTTTCTTGATATCACTTCTATTTTCCTTCCAACTCCAACCTCTTTTCCAGGACTCTTTTGACTACTGATTTCTTCAACTTGTTCTATTGGCTTTTTAATCAATCTGACTCTCAATCTTCCACCAGGCCAGTAGTCTGCTTTTCTCACGTACTTTTTCTTTGGTTCAGAATTATTCGATTCAGATTTCCAAGTCCTTTTCTTTCTGTTTTCACTTCCACCTTCCACGTCACTTTCCTCAGTTTCGTAGTCTGAAATTTCAATTGACTCAGGAACTTCTCTATTCGGCAATTTCACTCCTTCAGGAACTTCACTTTGTCTTCCATCACTGGTACTCGGTAATTCGATCTCCTCCTCTTCCTCGATTACCTCTAGCTTCCCAGATTTCGGATTTTTGTTCCTTACTTCAGAGCTTGTTCTCTGCCTTTCGATACTCTCCTGGTCTGAAACTTCCTTTGGTTCAGCTTCTCTGTCTTCAATATAGACAACCGAATCCTCAGTTATCTTTCCTTTTAACAGATTCTCTTCACCTTCAGAATCTATTTCAATTATTTCTAAGTCTTTTCTTGTCAGATTTCCATTCACTGGCACAGTTTCCAGATGTCGACTTTCTTGTCGATCTTCAGAATCTGGAATTACTTCACCTTCTGTTCTGTCTTCTGCTTCAGAATCAGAGTCATCTGTGGTATCACTTTCAACATCAGAATTCTCAGGAGTTGGTATTGGAATAGTATGACTTGGATGAATCCAGCGCTTCAATCCTCTGCACTTTACAGCATTAGTAGTGATCAAGATTACCTGCCTAGGTTTCTGCCATCTAGGAGATAGACAATTCCTCCTCCGATGTACTTTCGTTCTGACCCAGTCTCCAGGTCTCAAATCATGTGTCAAAACTTTGTCATTTGATTGTGCTTCAGTTCCCACCTGATTAGACACAGAAGTTACCATATCAGATAACCTTTTACAGTAATCCAAAATTGCACTGTCATTTATGCTCAACAGTTTACCTACAGGTACAAAAGCTTGCCTCATAACTCTTCCCATCAAAATTTCATGAGGACTCAAACCTGTCTTTTTATCTGGTGTACTTCTTATTGACATCAAAACAAGTGGAAGAGCATCAGTCCACTTCACTCCTGTCTCTAGACACATTTTCCCAATTCTGTTTTTGATAGTTCCATTTATTTGTTCAACTACACCTGATGCCTCTGGTCTGTATGCACAGTGTATTTTCTGCTCAATACTCATAGCTTCGCAAATTAATTTCAACAGTTTGTTATCAAAATGACTTCCTCCATCACTCTCAATAGTGACTGGAAAACCGTACCTTGGGATGATTTCTCTGAGCATTAGTTTTGCTACTGTAATTGAATCACAATGTCGTGTAGGAAAAGCCTCTACCCACCTTGAGAACAAGCATACAATTACAAGTACATATTTCAAACAGTTGTGTAAGGGCATTTCAATGAAATCTATTTGTAACCTGGTGAAGGGACCACCCTCTCGACCAATTATTCCTGTCCCCACCACTGATTTTCTGTTTGGATTCATTTGTTGGCATGACAAACACCTTTGACAAAAAGATTCTGCAATGGTTCTAAATTTGGTATTGAACCATGTTTCTTTAAACAGTCTGACCATAGAATCTCTTCCTAAATGTGCAGGACCATGATATAATCTGGCCATGTCAGAAATCATGCAATTTGGTAAAACTACTCTCCCATCTTTGTAAACCCACACTCCATCTTCATCACGTTGTCTACAATCTGATCTTAACCATAGGTCTTTTTCTTCATCTTCTGCTTCGTTTTGTAAATCTCTAATCTCATTCCATGTTTCTACAACAGTTGTTAGCATTAATGAATTTGAATCAGTTTCTGTACTTCTATTCCGATTGTAAGAATAATTTTTCCTTGCGCAGTACTTTGCTGTTTCATCTGCGAAGGCATTTCCTTTGGAAATATAATCAGTTCCTCTAGTGTGCGCTGCACACTTGACTATGGCAATTTCTTTTGGCAATTGTATTGCTTCAATTAATCTTCTAATGAAAACAGCATTTTTAATTGGTGACCCTGTTGATGTCATGTATCCTCTCTGTGACCAGAGTTGTCCATAATCATGCACAACTCCGTACCCATACTGACTATCAGTAATGATGGTAACTCTTATATCTTTTGATACTTCACATGCACGAATTAAAGCAATCAATTCAGCTACTTGAGCTGAACGAACTCCTTCAAGACATGATGCTTCTTTAATGTTTTCGACTGTACAAACTGAGTATGAAGCTTTCAAGACACCACCTTCGGATCTTAAGCATGAGCCATCTACAAAGTAGACAAAATCCGATTCAGGCAAAGGTCTGTCTTTGATGTCTTTTCTTGGTTTAGTGCAGAATTCCATGACATCTAAACATTCATGTTCTGTCTCAATGTCATTAACGATTTCTGAATCAGGCAGTAATGTAGAAGGATTCAGATTCAAACATCTTGAAATCGAAACATTATCTGCTCCCAGTATGATTTTCTCATACTTTGTCAATCTGCTACTTGTTAAATGTTGAGTCTTACCTCTTGTCAGTAATATTTCAACTGAATGAGGCACAAAAACTTTCACAGGAAATCCCATAATAATTCCTTCACTTTGTTCAAGACTGATACTTGTAGCTGCAACTGCTTTCAAACAACCTGGTAATGCTTTTGCAATTGGATCAAGAACTGCAGAGAAATATGCAATAGGTTTCTTTAGGTTTCCATGTCTCTGAATTAACACAGATAATGCACATCCTTCTCTCTCACTGCAATACAGTTCAAAATCTTTCTCATAATTTGGCATACCCAAAGCAGGAGCTTGGCATAAGCTCTTTTTCAAGTTTTCAAAAGATTCCATCTCAACATCACTGAGAATAATTGGATCTTTTACATCTGATTTGGTCAGTCTTTGTAGTGGTTTCGCAATTACTGAAAATCCACTTATCCATTGTCGACAGTAACCTACCATTCCCAAGAACATTCTGACCTGTCTTTGTGTTCTTGGCGGTAACATTGCTTGAATCATTTTTATTCTCTCTATTGTTACTTGTCTTTTTCCTTTCGCAATTCTGTGACCAAGATATTTCACTTCTTGTTTGCAAAACTGTAATTTTGCTGGGGACACTTTATGTCCTTCTTCTGCAAGGCGATTTAACAGAATTATTGTGTCTGTTACACAATTTTCTCTTGTCTTTGCAGCTATTAACAAATCATCAATATACTGCACCAGCGTAGACCTACCTGGTAAGTCTAAATCTTCTAATGATCTTTTTAACAGTTCGTTAAAGATTGAAGGACTTTCTGTATAGCCCTGAGGGATTCTTGTCCATCCAAGGGTCTTACCTTGGAATCTGAAAGCAAAGATTTCATAACTGTCTGGGTGTAGAGGAACAGTAAAGAATGCATTGCAAAGGTCAATGACTGTGTACCATTCAGCATCATATGGAATCTGAAATAGAATCACTGCTGGATTTGGAACCACAGGACAACATGGAATAACAATTTGATTAACCTTTCTCAGATCTTGTACGATCCTAAATGTTCCGTTAGCCTTTTTAACTCCCATAATTGGTGAATTACAAGAGCTACTCTTCATTTCTTCCAATACACCTTGCTTGATTAATTTTTCAATTACAGGTGTAATACCTTCAATTGTCTCTGTTTTCATTTTATACTGTGGAGTGTTTGGAAATTCTATTCCCTGTTTCAATGCAATTTTAACAGGATCTACGTTTTTCATCAGACCCATCTCATTCCCAGTAAAATCCCATATCTCAGATTTCACTGTTTCTTTTAGCTCTTCAGGTAAATCTTTTTCTTCAAATGCAGGAAACAATTTTGTTTCTTCTGCTTCCATCATCATCATTGTCATTCTGTACAAACCATCTTCCTCCATTGTTTGTAATTCAACTCCTTCAGGAGAACAATATATTCTGCAATTCATTTTACATAGTATGTCTCTACCTAATAGATTTACTGGACTACTATTACAAACCACAAATCTGTGTTTGTCTCTGTAATTTCCAATTTCAACTGGTACTGGATCAGTTAAGTCTGTTTTAATTTGCTGATTACTTACTCCGACAACTTGGATGGTATCCCCAGAGAGAGGTAGGTTTTCAATTTCCACTGATCTAACAGTAGAACGGGTAGCACCAGTGTCCACTAGAAAGGTGATGTCTACATCATTAACTTTCCCGTTTACATAAGGACCAGACTGGTCAACCTCAAGAGTGGCTCCAACAACACACTCTTCCTCCTCTCTCGGGCACCGTCAGCAATAATCATCAGAATCACTGTCTTGGCTTTCTGTTAATAAAAATTGTTGTGAAGCATTTTGCATTTGAACCCTTTGCTGCTTTTGCTGTTTTTGTGGTTTTATTACCTGTTCACATCCCTGAAATCCCACGTTTGGATTATATTTTTGAACTCCCCCACAATTCGGAAAAGGTGGTTGTGGCAACTGGTCCTGACGATTATTCACCTGTTGTTGTTGCTGTTGTTGTAATTGTCGCTGAATATTAAATTCATTTAACCCCTGTTGCATCTGTAGCTGTTGCTGCACGTTAACACCATTCTGCATCTGTGGATTCAATAAGGGATTCTTTAAGTTTCTAGGAGGATGAGGACACTCGTCCCTCCAATGTCCAATTTCGCCACAATTAAAACAAGGTAATCTTTGTTTCAGCTCTTCTATCTTTGGGCTAAATTTCTTTTGGAAATTATTACCTTTAAACTTTCCTTGTATCTGGTTCGTATTTCCAGTTTGAACAAAATTAGTGTTCTTATTTCCCATGCTGGCAATCTGTTGCTCAGCTACTTTTACCTGTGCCCACATGGCTTTCTCCTTTAGCTTTTTCTGTTTTACTTCTAATTCATCGCTACAATATTTTGCCTTTCTCAGAATATCATCAATAGATAGTGCTTGCCATCCGACAATACTAGTTCTGATCATTTCTCCAATTTCAGGCTTTAGTCCATAAACAAATCTATAGATAAAATGACTCATGTCTTTCTCATCTAATTTTTCATAACCACTGTATTGTTTAAAGATTAACAGTAGTCTTTCATAAAAAGAATGAACTGATTCTTTTGTTTCCTGCTCTGTTCTTTCTATTTTAACCCAATCAACTTCTTTGGGTGGAATTTTGTTTTTCATCCAAACAATTACTTTCTCGTAAAAATCCATTACAAGTGGATTTGGGGCACCTGTTTCTTTAATTCG
The DNA here is from genome assembly GCF_964261635.1 of Lissotriton helveticus. Taxonomy (NCBI): domain Eukaryota; kingdom Metazoa; phylum Chordata; class Amphibia; order Caudata; family Salamandridae; genus Lissotriton; species Lissotriton helveticus. The sequence goes on along the minus strand of NC_136057.1, from coordinate 713,251,564 downwards.
CTCAGGTTCTGTTTTTGGCCAACTAATAGATATTTTACATTCTGTCCAAAGATCAGATGGAACAACAATGTCAAAAAATCCATCCAAATCAATCCACAGAACTTTTGACACTTTGATAAATCTATCGACTTGCCTGTACCACTCAACAGGTTTCTCTCTTAATTTAGGAAAATCATTTGTGAATAACAGAATGTCTTGTCTCGACCATGGGACATGAACATATCCTCCACCTGCAACTTCTCTCATTGGAAATTGTTTTGACAATTTTTCCAATCTTTCATCTTCCTTTCTTTTGGTCCATTTCACTCTCCATTTGTTCAGTTCTCCTAGCTTTTTGATATAGACAATTAAATCTTTAATGTGAACTATTCTTCCCATTGAGTTCAAACTCTCAATGTCGCTTTCTGAGAAATCTAATCTGTAATGTTTTGCAAAATTCTTTTGTTTACTCACATCGATTTCAAGTTCTGCAGCTAGATCCTCTAATTGATCATATTTATTTTTCGTTTTCCATTGAATACTTTTGCAAATGAATAATAGTTCATCATCCCGATAGTAATTTAAACTATCTGGGCCAATTGTTCCAATTATTAATTCTTCTATATTTGCTTTTAATTTGGCCACATCAAGCTTTGGTGTAGTTACCCTGACTTCAGGACTTCCTACATCTGACATAGCACCCATTGGTGTTTTTGGAGATAAATCCTCATTAAAGGTTAAATCAGGCATTCTCGATCTAGAAGTGTTTAATTCAGTCAAGTCTGAATAAAATTTTTCAGCAGGCTTTTGAATTTCTGTATTTAAAGGAATAGTTAATCCAGTTTTGTTTGTATTTCTTTGATCAAATACAGGTTGAACAGGACCTATTGTTACTGGAACTGTAACAGCTTCCATGCCTTTTGTCATTCTTTTAATTAATTCTTCTTTAGACCTTATGTATTCATTATAATCATCATCCTCAACATTTCTTGTTTCTCTTGTATAATCTTTTGGAGGTTCCCTTGCTCTTGGAGTCATTGAAAAATGTCTACCCTCATTTCGAGCATTCTCAAATTCTGGTCTTCTAGGAGTTTCAGTGATTTCACAATTATTTGGATAAAGTTTAGGAGCTTCATTAATTGGAGGTGCACTCGGTGAAGTTTCAGTAGAAACCACCGGAGTAGACCATGATCTAGGAGGTCTCAAAGGCTGATTAGGCTGTTTATTTCTAGCAGTTGTATATATTTCTTCCATAATTGCATCCTCAGATTCACTTTCCATAGATTTTCCTGTAGGAGAACCCATTACCATTTCATGAATTAAATACAATCCTTCACTCATGTTTCCCTGTCTCCACATTCGTAATCTATCTTCATGAGTTTCTCTTTTCCATGATGGATTTTTAGAAGGTCTTTTAATTCCACTAGCTTCTCTTTGTAACTGATACATCTCATCTTCCCACTCAACTAAAGCTTCAAATTGAGTTGGTCTCGGTTTTGGAACAAGAGCATTCATTTTTTCTCGTAAGTTTCTTAAAACTCTTACATTAAATGAACCATCATCAGGCCAAGCCAAAACACCATCGTTTTTAGTATAACGTTTCCAACTGTCGAACCATAAGACAGTATGATATCCGTATTCACCTTCCATGTACGCTGCAGGTGTTTTATACTTATGAAGTAGTTTACCACCTCGCGTTTCGATTTTCTTGTCAGGTGAAAATAAATTCTTAAATTTCTGAAATAATGTTGTCTTTTTCTCAACATGTTTAAAATGATAACTCATTTTTAAAAGTTAAATTTAATTCACAAAATCGTTCGTAAAATATTTCCGGGATGTTCCGCAAAACAACCAATCCGTGCGCGAAACACACCAACAAGCCAATGGCAGTTGAGCTGCGTCACTTTTCAGCTCGACCAATAATTTTGGAGATTTTCCTAAGGACCAATCAGCTCACAGGCCGTCAGAGACTCAGGAGCCAATCAGAATACAGCTTGTGACGTAGGTCACCCAATCCCTGCGCGGCTCTGTGACGTACACAGCAGCTGCGGTTTCTCGTTTCTCACTCCTGGCGCTTACCCCTCCTTGACAAAATCTTTTCACAGCACCATTTTAAGAACACTTTTCAGTGTAAATTAATTCTTAACAATGACTTATAAAGACAACATCTGTTCGTTTCACTAATTAGGATAGTTTACACACATTCAAGTATCCACACTTCGGAATAGACGGCGCTATTCACACTAAGGATAATATTCAATTGTCAGTAGAGTAACCTTACCCCACCCTTCTAGCAAGTATAATTATGAACTCGCTTTGCTCTGAACCCACCGCGAAGTGAAAGTTCTAAGAGTTCCACTTGAACATAAAATACAATTCAAACTCGCACTTTTACACGGAAAATTCCCTAAATTCAAACACACACGAAATCCGTACAGGACTCTCACCTGTTTATAGAAATCATGCACCGTTAGCAAAATAACGACGTTATCCGTACAGGGCTCTCACCTGTTTATAGATATGAAACATGTACCCGTACAGGACTCTAACCTGTTTATAGATAATCATGCACCGACGTTAAATTTTACCCTTCACTCAAGCTCGGATATAACTAATACTCTCATCACAGTGAGTTTTATGGAAGGCGCTTTGTCCCTATTCTCATGCTGCTTTGATTTCTTAGAAATTCCTCACTATACAAGATTCAGACCTAGCCCTAAAACTGTGCTGCTCGGCGACAACACTATGGTACACGGCGATACCTCTTGTGATACTCGGCGATATCACTACAAACGAACAGATGGCTTGCGTGACTAATTTCTCGCCACACAATCTATACCGGTATAGCTTACAGATAGGCACGAAAAACGAACTTAACGAGTGTTAAAACATTAATCCTATTTGCATACCATGACGCAATCCTTAGCAACCAACATGTTACCTTGGTTACCGCTTAGCAACCATCAATTTCTGCTACCAGATAATTGATCCAGCGGGCTATAGAAAATATATCATAAACTACGCTACCCAATTTCATAACCTATAAACAAAATTCTAAACTATACATGGACCCATTTATGAACCTGATATATTTTTGGGCCTACTGAATCAGGTGGTCAGAATAAATCTATATACACATTATCTACACACTATATACAATTTTATACATTTGCAGAAAGAATATTGTCATTAGAATAAAACCCAACCATTTAAACGACCACCATAGGCGACGTGATCTAGCTAAAGGTAACCTATACTTCTAAATAACCAAGACCAGCTTGTTTGTCAAAAGTAAGATTTTATTTTCTAAATTATGGTATATAAGTTGTAAGTTTTATAAATGAAATTTATTAGCAATAAAGCAAGCATGATAGTAAGAAATATGGAAAAATACAATTTAAGCAATTGAATCAATTTTAAAGAAATTATATAAAGTTTAGCATTTCTAAAACCTATTTCCCTAACTGAGCTAAATAGACAGAAATTAAAGTAAAGTTCTTTGAGGATTCTTACGTGCTCCACGCAAAGTCCAGCAGCACATCACCCTCATCGGAAAGTCAGAAAGCAGCAGCCAGCCCAACCCTAAGGGCATGACTTTTTATACCTTTCTACGCTAACTAAACTAGCAAAGGAAAGTTTTCAGAAATACTCGACGTCCCATTGGCTGAGAGTGACAAGTGACATGTCACCCGATTCTTAAAAAGTTTCACAAAATCATGTCTTACAAAGACCATTGTCTCTTCCACGTGAAGCCAGAGGCTTCCTGCGATTGCAACTTTGTTTTAAGTCATCCTCGCAGCTTCCATAGTCTTACAGTGCAACTTCCGCGGATGCCAAGTTAAGGACTGACAAAAAGTTCACTTTCGACCTTGGCCATGTCCGACAGAATGATGTCAGCTCATCAGTTTTTTCTTTGTGAATGCATCTTCAATAAACGTTTTAATTCAGAATGGGCGTCTCGTGACTTTCTGCAGAAATATGAATTAGCTCTTTTTGTGCGGCTCAAATAGTTAGGCCTCAAAAGCAGGCAACTTATGATTTCTAGTATAAAACAAACACAAGAAAAGTATTAATGTAAGAAATAAAGTATATTCTGTATCCACCCCATGGTTTACTAATTAATTAACCCACCCGATTAATCAAATGTTACCTAGCCATTGCAAACAAATAAAGCAGCGTTTATATTTACCAGTCTCCGTTTTTCAATGAGACCCATATGCACCTAGAATAGTAGAAATGACATCACACAGACGAGAAAAAGCAAAACAAGCACATGCTTATTTTAAATATGCAGCAGTTAGTAATGACAAAAACGAAAACAATAAATTATTTTATTATTTTGCACGAACAAAAAGATGCAACATTTATGCACGTTTATGAGCACACATGTTAGTCCCCCCACGTGTAAAGTTTAATCTAGGTTGTATTAGCACGACATATCACAAATCATTAATAATTTTATTCATGTTATGGAAATGTGACTTTGCGAGTTTAAACAAAATTTTGTTTTCTATCTCGCTCCATCAGGGGGTCCTCTGCTTCCTCCTTTGGTTGCTTGGTTCCCTGGTTTGGCGCTGTGTCCTGGCGGTTGTGGTGGCTGCTCTTCCTCAGGTTGGTTGTTTGCCGCTCCTGCTGTCTCGCTGTTCGTGGCGCAGCATTGGGCTTTTCCGGTGTTTGTTCTCTCTTCTTTTTCTGCCTGCTAGGGCTCCTTTGGGGGGTGCTTCTCGCATTCCGTTGGGGCTGTGTGCTGGTGGCTCAGTGGTTTACTTCTTCCTCTGTGGGGGCCTGTGTTTCGGCCTCGTGGTCACGGGCTCTGCTCCTGGCGGGTTCTCTCTGCCTTTCTTCCTTCTGGGGTCGCTGTTGTGTGTCCCTTTGGATTTGGTTGCACTGTTCGTCTGTTTTTTTCAGCGCTTTGCTGGTGCTCTAGCCTGGGTTCGGGTCCCGCTTTTGCTTTGCCCATGTCCCCCAGCGTTTGGTTTTCGGATGGTGTTTTCACCTGCTCCTTTGCCGGGCTCCCCTTGCGCTCTCTTCCTCGTGTGTGGTTCGCATACTCGGCGTGTGCTCTTCGGACGTGTTCGCTTCGGCTGCCCCCTGGGCGCTCTGGGGTTGCCGGTTTGCCAGTGGATGACACGCGTATTCGTTGTGCGTTCCATGTTTCCTCTGTGCTCGCTTCAGCGGCACATTTCCTGGTATTGGATTTTTACAGTGAGGATTTGCATGGTCCCTGCACTGGGTTGCCGCGCTATTTCGTGTGGCGTTCCATGTTTGGAGTCTCCCGGTGGGTTGCTCTCTCTGCTTTTTTCGCAGGGTTCCTTGGTTTGGCTTGGGTCCAGGGTGATTTGGCTCGGTGGTGTGTCTTGTACCTTGAGTGGTGCCCGCCATTCTCGGGCCGGGGTTCGGTCCCTGCCGTTGTTCTAAATGTGTCCTTGTGTGGTGCATTTATGGATTGCTTGTTTTTCGGCACCTATGGCGTTGGGTTGTGGGGCCTTTTGCTTCGTGCTTGCGGTGTTGCCTTCCGGGCTTTGGGCCTGTTGTCCCTTTGTCCTGTGGACTCCTGTCCCCGCTGTTTTGGTGTGGGGTCGGTCCCGGTTGGTTCCTTGTTGTCCGTCCTCTGGGTTTTTCCGGGGGCTGTGGGCTGCGGCTTGTCTGTTATGGGCTTCCTGCTGTTGGGGTCTCTCCGTCCGTCTCTGGGCTGCGTCAGTGTTTTCTTGCTGACTGTTTCTGCTCCTGGAGGGCTCTCCTTGTCTTGTCGGGGTCCGCTGCTTTGCCGCTCCCCCCTGTCTCGGCGGGCGACTCTTGCGCCCTTTTCCTGTCGACTTCCTGCTGTCTCCTTGCTTCTCCTTGCCCCCTGGGGGTCGGTGTTTGTTGCGATCCTTCTCTTCCGGACTTTCAGTGCCCTTGGTGCTTTGGCCCTTTGGTGTCTCTGCTTCCTTTGTGTGGTGCCTGCCTGGTCGGTCCGGGGTTTTGGCGCCTGCCTCTTTGTTGCGGGGTCGCTTTGGCGGTTTCGCTGCTGCTTTCTCTCCAGGTCCTATTCGTGGGTTGTCCGGTTGAGGTTGTCTGCCTTGGTGGGGCCTTCCTCTGGTCGTGGTCTTGTGATCTGGCGGTGGTTTCTTGCCCCTGTCTGTCCTTGCGATGATCCTCCCCTTCCTGTTGGTCTCGGGGCCTCTGGCCTTTTCCTTGGTTCTTTTTCCCCCGACTCTTCCCGCTCTGTCTCCTGGGTGTGCTGGGTTCCTCCTGCCCGTGTGTTGGTGGTGCCTTCTTCTGGCCATGCTTGGGTTCCCGGTCTGTGCTGGGTCGGTGGTTTCCCTGTGGTAGTTTTTCCCGTCTGGCTTCTATTTTGCCGTTCCTTGGCTTCTCTGGGGTTTTCCCCTGCCTGGCTGGGGCTTGTTGGTCCCTGTGGTGAGTTTGTCCCCTGCCTCGTGCTCCGGGGTGTGTGGGGGGTTCGCCCCTTTTGTTTCTTTGGCACATTGGTACTGTCCTTGCCTGGGTCGTTTTTAGCTGCGGCTTTTCTGGCCCTGGGTGCTCATGTTCTCATCGCCTCTCCTCCGGTGGTTTGTGGGTCGGGCCTCTCTTTGTGCCTGGTTCGGGAGTCTCCTGGGTCCGTCTGGCCCTGTCTGCTTCCTTTGGGTCTCCGTTTTTTTTGGGGGTGTTTTGTCGTGGCTCGGGCTCGTCTTCACCCTGCCCTTCTGTCCTTCACGCCTTTGGTGTGTTGCTGCCGCGCTCCTGTGCCTGTCGGTTCTTCTTTGTCTCGCTGGGCTGGGCCTGGTTGTGGGCTGGCTGTCTGTTTGCCCGCCTGGGTGCTCTCTTGGGCGGCTCGCTCCCTTCTTGTGTTTCTTACTGGGCCGGTTGCTTGGTCCCTGTGCGAGGTGTTCCCGTTCCTGGCCATTTGGCTTCTTTCTGCCTCTTCTTCTCCCTTCTGGCCGTGGGCGGGCCTGTGGGGTTTCAGTTTTTTCGCCTTTACCTGGTTGGTTCTCCTCCGGCTCCTTTCCTGGGTGCCTGCCTGGGTTCTCTCCTTGGAGTCGCGGCCCTTCCGGGGGTCCTTTGTTTGACGGGGGTTGGTCCCCCTTCTGTCCTTTTTCGGCTCCCTTTTCCGTTCTTCCGGCTCTTGCCTGTCTGTTGGATGGCTCTGGTGCCGCTTCCCAGTTTTTCTGGTCACCATTGCGGTGTTGCTGTTTTGGGCGGCCTGGTTGTCTCTTTCCACTGGTGTTTTTTGTTATTGGGTCGCTGTGGTGGGGATGTCCTCTGTTCATTTGGTTCCTCTCTTGGGCCTTTTGCTCCCCTCTCACTTTGTGTGGCCTGTTGGGCTGCCCTGGTGTGTTGTTCGGGCCTGCTCGTTTCTGTTCTGGCCCTGGTTGCTGTTGCCTTTTTGGTTCCGTGTGGTCCTATCCCGTGCCTTTCTCTGCCTTCCTTCGGTTGGGGCAGTTTTCCTGGCGACTCTTGGTGTCTCTGGGGTCCGGTTTGTTTTTCGGCCTTCCCGGTGTCTTCGGTCCCGGGTTGGTTCTCCTACTCGTGGTTGCCTCTCTCCTGGGTGGTCCTTCCACTGGTGCTGGTCTGTTGGGTTTGCCCTCTTTCGTGGTCATCCCCTTCTGATCTGTTCCTTGTGTGTTTCTTGAAGTCGCTTGGCTTTGGTATGTGCTCACTATGTAAGTCATGTGGCGAGGAAGACTAACGAGGAGGTAATGCCCCGGTTACTTACCGGTAATCTTCATTACTCCGAGTATAGTCTTCCTCGCCACATGAGTTACCATCCCTCCCTCCCTGTCTGGCTATCGGCTTCATGTTTGTGCTTGGTGGTTTCAGGCTGATGGTTGGGCCGGCCCGCCTCTTATAGAGGTCAGGTGGTAATGGGTCGGCCATCTTGGGAGGGGATGGGAGGCATGGGAGGCTAACTTTTGCTTTGGGGGGGTTCTGGTGTGGAGCTGAAGCTCACTATGTAAGTCATGTGGCGAGGAAGACTATACTCGGAGTAATGAAGATTACCGGTAAGTAACCGGGGCATCAACAGACACCTCACTGAATACCTCATCGACCACCAAGTCCTCCACATTACTCAGTCTGGTTTCAGACCCAACCACAGCACTGAAATTGCCCTTATCACTGCCACAGATGATATCTGCATGACTTCTGACAAATCAAACACTCAACTTCCTGGACTTCTCTGTAACATTTGGCACAGTCTCCCACCCAATCTTAATCCAATTCCTGCACGATATTGGATTCCAATGCCATGCAGTCCCACGGATCTGCTCCTTCCTAACTGAAAGGGCCCAGTCAGTCAGATTGGCACCATACACCTCAGATGCCTGTGACCTCATCTGCAGAGTTTGGCATGGATCCTCCCTAGCATAACTCTCTTCAATGCATACCTGATCACTCTACCCACCATCATCTAATCTCTTTAAATCAATATCCTCTCCTAAATTGACAACACCCAATTCATTCTCTCACTCACAAACAAGTTGCTCAGTACCCGGATAAAGTTTAACCACTTCTACGCTAGCGGTTTTCCCGCTGTGCGCTGGAATTTCAAAAACAACATGTTGAGTGACGAGTTCACCTTGTCATCCACACAGGGTAGGTAATGCTGATAACGAGCTCAGCTCGTCATCAGCATGGAAGGGGTTAATGCCTACATGACTGAAATCGCCCACTGGATGCAGACCAACTGTCTACAGCTGAACACCAACAAAACCAAAATTGTGATCTTGGGCAAGAACACATCCTTGTGGGATTCCACTTGGTGGTCAATGGAGCTAGGACTGACCCCAACCCCCACCCCCACACCAAGAAGCTTGGGATCATCATCAACAGCAAACATGAGATGACCACCCAAGTCAATGCTGTAACTGCCTCATTTTTTGATACCCTATAGATTCTGAGGAAGATTTTCAAATGGGTCCCAGCCAGCACCAGGAAAGCCATCACACATGCAAGCTGGATTAAAGGAACACCCTCTATGCTGGGGATCAATAAGAAACTCAGCAGAAGTTTGAAGACCATTCAGACCTCAGAGGCGAGAATCACATTCAAACCTCCCATTCTGCATTCACATCTCACCACACCTGAAGGAGCTCCCCGTTTGCAAACAAGCGCAATTCAAACTCCTCATCTGCACATTCAAGACACTACATAATACTGTCCCGGCATACCTCAACAATTGCATCTACTTTTACACACTTTCAAGACACCTCCACTCGTCCAGATTCCTACGTCCCACATCCCACACATACAGGAAATCAGATTCATCAGTCAAGGCTTCTCCCATATTGCTCCTCAAGGGAGGAATGACCTGCAGCTACACATAAGAATCTCCTCCTTGCATCTTGAATACTGCAAGAAGCTGAAGACCTGTTTTTTTTAATAGTTCCACTAGGCCCTAGGTGTGGCTAGACTCACACCTGCTCAGCATAAAGATACTTTCCTGGGTAGTAGTGCCCTCTACAAATCTGTAGAATGTAACATAATGTATCAGGATAGAGTCTCAGCCTCTAAGTTGTTGTAGGCCAAGATGTAGCTTTTTTATTTTCAGAAAAGTTGGGGGTTGTTAGACTTGGCATCTTTGGTGTCGTTTCCCCTGACTTTTTGCCTCCACCCCCTGTATTTTTGATGCTGTGCAGAAGTTCGTTTTTGCTACTTTACATGTTTTTGGCACTTTGCCACTGCTGATCGATGTCAAAGTGCAAGTGCTCCCTATGTAAATTGTTATTACAATTGGTTCTCCCTGATTGGCATAATTGATTTACTGGTAAGTCCCTAGTAAAGTGCAGTGAGTGTGCCAGGGCCTATAAATCAAATGCTACTAGTGGTCCTGCAGCACTGATTGTGCCACCCACATAAGTAGCCCTGAAAAGTTATCTCAGACCTTCCACTGCAGTGTCTGCGTGCAGTTTTAAACAGCCATGTCAACCTGGCAAGAGCACCCATCTGCCAGACCCTAACCTTCCCTTTTCTTACATGTAAGTCACCCCTACGGTAAGCCCAAGGTCCCCCTATGGGCAGGGTGCAGTGTATGTGAAATGTAGGATATGTACTGGTGCGTGTGACATGTCCTGATAGTGAAATACTGCTAATTGCATTGTTCACTATTGAAAGGTTCTCTGCCCCAGCGGATAGAATGGGAGATTCTTTGTAACATCTTACAAGTATACCGTGCCATTTAGGAGAATATAGAGAAATAAAGTTTAGGATCTCTGAACTCAGAATTTAATAACACATCTTTTAGTAAAGATGGTTTTTAAATTATGTGTTTGAAAATGCCACTTTTAGAAAGCAGGCACTTTCTTGTTTAACCATTCTGTGTCCCTCTGCCTGTTTGTGGACTGACTGGCTAGTTTTGGAGTGACAGGGGCTGGGGATGTGTATTCACTGGAGACAGCCACTGTTGAGTTGAGGTGTGCCTGGCCCTTCCTCGATGACTCAGAGCAGACCTGAATGGGGCCTTGCTGCATTTACAGTAGAGGGAGGAGATTTCCTTGCACCTGAATAGGGCCTGTCTCCCTTGCACAATGCTGTCTCCACCCCCTGTGGCAGTAGCCGCCAGTTGTGGGAGTGCTGCTGAGCGCTGATTTGGGGCGGGAGAGGGGCAGGATGGGGTGGGTAAACTAAGGATTACGGCCGATTAGAGGTAAGTAAACATATAAATAAATTACACAAATGTTGTTGCGCGCGCTGCATCACATTTGGCGATGTAGCGCGCATAACGAAATTCGTTTTATTTATTTATAAGTTTACTTACCTCTAATCGGCCGTAATCCATACTTTAGTACCCCCACCCGGCCCCTCCCCCTCCCCCACCCCACATCCGCGCCCAGCAGCACTCCCACCACGGGCGGCTACTGCCCTGTGGTCCTACTGCACCAGTGAGGGCAGAACTGGTTGGACTGGGCTCAGTGACCCTTGCACAAAGAGAACAAAGACAAAATGGGGTATAAGTGGTAGACCTAAAACCCCAAGATTTTAGATCACTACTGGACTCAAGAGGAACCTTTGCCAAGGAGAAAAGCTCATGAGCTGTGAGGAGTACGGCCCCTTTGCTGTTTGGAATTGGCCTGCAGTTGCTACTTCTGCCAAGGAAAGGACAAAGACTGGAACTTTGCTGTGAATCTGCTTGAAGAAGAATCTTCAAGGGCTTGTGCGTGCTGGTCTCCTGTTCTGAAGTCTCTGAGAAAAAAGATATCTCCTCCAGCTCCCTTGAACTCTATTAATGAGAGGTCCGACCTGCCAGGAGGTGCTTATTACAGTTTTTGGCCTCTGGAGATTGTTCCTGCTGTTGGAAGCTGGAATACACCTATGAGAAGTACGAATACTTATCTCTGATGACGTCAGGGATACCGGTGTGACGCCGCAACCTGCACCAAGGCCAGTGGCACCGCTTGTGAAGTGCATGGCGCACCACCCGTCCTGCACAGCAGCTCCTTAGTTATCGGCATTTCCCGGCACCAGCGCTCGCACCGACTTCGTTATCGCCAGCACCTGCATCCTGTTATTGGGGCGCCGATAAATGCCCAGGGTGACTTTACTTTACGATCTCTCCGACTTTGCATCACCTCACTGGAACCGATGCCTCACCGCCGCCGATGCAACCGTCTTCCCCTGTCTTGGACTTGACATGCCGCCTCCTTGCGGACACGACGCATTGCTCCCCCCGTGGCAACCTGGGAGCTGGCCTAAACCTCAGCACAGAATGCCTCACCTCCATGACCCTGTGCATCATCATAGACCTGGTTTCCAAGGTATTGTTTGTCTTGGGGTCTATGTGACTCAAAACGCACTCCTGGCGGTCGGCACCATACTTTGTATGTATTGCTTTCAAGACGTCGCAATAGCCCCAGGGGGAGCTATTTGTTTTCTACAAGCCTTCTTTTTGCAATAGCTGTTCTAAGGTCATATCTTAGTACCTGTATGTTGGATTTTTGTCGTTTCAGTCTTATTGAGTTTAGATATAGATACTTTATTTTTCCAAACTGGTGTGGTGTCCATTTGTGGTGTTATCACTGTATTACTGTGTGTTTTGAGTACAAATACTTTACACATTACCTTTGGGATAAGCCTGTCTGCTCGTGCCAAGCTACCCAGGGGGTGAGCAGGTGTTACCTAAAGTGTGTATCCACCTCACCCTGACTAGAAGCAAGGGTCCCTATTTGGACAAAGGTACCTACTTCTGCCAACTAGAGACCCTCATTTCTAACAGGGGTAACACACAAAATGCCGACCAGCTACTGCAAAACACTTCTCCTAACAAAAGCCAGACCTATAGGCCATGCAAATTCTTGTTTCAATATATGTACATTCCATAGAAAGTACACCGCCCCTTAGAGATATATGGCCTCATTTAAAGTTTGGTGGATGGGATACTCTGTGAATAAGTGCTGGATAGTACATCTACCTTAGTACGAGAGCCATAGGCTTTACTGGACTTGTAATACAGAGGATGGGGTATCCACCACATTTGTGATAAACCTTTTAATCTGTTACACTCTAAAGAAGGTGCAAAATTAGAAGTCAGTGAAGTGCTAGTAAGGGGATTCACCTTGTGGTGATACTGCCCCACCCTCCAAAAAAGTTCACATGTGGTATCAAAGTTTAGGATGATTAGCTGGAAACATTCTGTTTTACAGGGTCTTAATGTTACCAACTCTTAAGAATTATGCCTATCAGTGTAATATTTACTACATCATGCTGATTATTCCTAGTGCCATATGATGTGTCTGAAAACTAAACATTTGAAATGGGACTAACTAGAAAAAGGCACTTAAAACTAAGTGACATTTTGTGACACGCCGCCCACGACAACCCATGTGGTGCTTTTGTTATGTTGTTTTCTGCAAGGGACACTGTAAATCAACTAAGAAGCCATACCAGAACGATTCATTTTCTACAGCCCTATCTAAAGCATTTGGATTTTGAAATGGGCTGAGATATGCTTAACAGTTCATCAATTTCCAAAGGGCTTAACACGAGTTTAAAAAAAAGTTTTGATACCTAAATGCCCTCTCAATTTCGCCTAACACCGCAGAGGCATTTTTAAGATGGGGGACCATGGGGTGCAGTAGTGATTTCATCCAACCCACACCCCCCCCACCCCGGATTCAACTACAGATATCTTTTATGTGACCTGGCAAATGCATCCTAGCTGGGTATTGTTCTAGGCGAGAGGCAACAAGTATAGATGCCACAGTAGACCACTCTAAACTGTCCAGGCGGCAATATCCAACAGATAGAGCATCATGTGAATCTGAGACAACCGCAAAAACATTGTTTTCCAATCCGTTGTTTCTTCACCTGCAATTTCTAATGTTTCAAGTCTAGAAAGTGAAGAGGAAAAAGACATTAGTATCTCATGGTCAGCTTGTACTGAAACAAGAGCCGAGTCTAAAAGCAATTGGCTCGAGTGCTAGATTTAGCACTCTGCGTCAGAAATAGATCCAAATCCCTTCCCCGCCATTAAGGAAACTATAATCAGAGTCAAACACCGGAGACCACACCATCCCGCCTCCCTCTCCAAAGCCTTTGACAAACCTAATACATACAGCGCCCTCCTGCGCGATACCATGCACTTTGTACAAATCAATCACTTGTGAGAGCCTCGCTTTGCTATAAGACAGTGCAGGTTTGACTTTGATCGACATGCATAAACTATTTAAAAATAATTAGCACATAGACAACATGGATGAGAAATCTTAACCCAGAAGGTTATGAAAACAATTCAATTGAGGCCAAAGCGAATTATAAGGTGGCACTGTGGGTGATTTTGGTGGAATCAAGAAATAGCTCACCACCACTTCAACTGCAATCACACGCCACAATCTCAATGTGAAATTTAATGCGGGATCGAATATAAACAGTATATGAATGTGAATATGCATGCTTGGGGCTCATCGAATAACTTTATTAACACATTCATTCATTGAATTCATGAATGAATTGAGTGCATCGAAAATGCTGCAGAACCCACTAGCTGATATTTATTATCAGAATAGTTTCTTTTTCAATTACTATTTGAGTAGGATGTGTACACATATATGATATGTGGGGATAGTTATTCTTGAGTTATCACTTTCACTTTACATCCTTATAAGAAATAAGAGGTGTTTTCGGCATCATGTATGACGTAGTAGACCTTTTTGCATTATTCCAATTGCTATTTGGCGGGTATACCTATTATTTAAGACTGGTTTATATAACCATGCAACAGTCCATATTATAATACTGATATATGTTGGATTTACTTTTGCTCTTTTAAGCATCCTTTATAAATGCAATTTATGAATTTGATGAATTATGTGAATTCTCACTTTGATAGCTGCATTGATCTGTCTGCATTTGTGGGATAGGTAACATGCCCTTTTTGTTTATTTTTTAGTTTATTTATTTGTTTATTTTCGTGTTTATTCTATTTATTATAATAGAATATCATGTCTCAGTGATTGTTATATATTGCACATTGAGTGATCTCCTCTAAATTGATAGTACACGAGATTATCAACATTGACGACATGCTGCACTGTGAATGATTGTAATTAAATTTCATAATTCTTATCACGTATACGAAGCGTGTTACTGCTCATAAACTTTGGAATACATGTATTTACAATTCATGTTGAGCAGCATATCCCCCTGCAATTCAAAAGGTTCAATAATGTTCACATTTACATTTGTATTTAATTCTGTTTGTATTGAATCGTATACGGTGAATTAACTCTTCCATGTCGATTATGACGCTGTTGTATTTAAAATGTCATCCTACCTACAATCCGGTAACTTGATAAAGGCCTTTATGGTGGAAAAGCATTGTTTGTAAGCTAATAAAGCACTCACTTCATCTGGATTGTGTGCCGCTTCATTCCCACGGGGTTTGAATTGTTTTTGGATTTTGTGGCTCTTCGCTACCACGGCAGGCAGGGTCGGACTGAGAACCAAAACTGGCCCTGGCAAAGTGCTCGGCCGGCCCCCTGGGGTCCGACCGAACTCTTTGGCGGGGCCGGTTTTCGGCCGATTTTGTTACAGGGTCGATTTTGCAGCTATGCTGCAAAAACGGCCCTGTAACAAAAATGGCCCCCTGGGCCCAAAACCGGCACCCACCCTTGCGGCGCACCGGGGGATTGCCCGGTGCCCGCAACGGCCAGTCCGGGCCTGACGGCAGGCACCAGCACGAATTGGCAGGGGGAAACATCACTTACAACGAAACTTTTACAACGCACTACCATTACAACGCGGTCATTACAACGCAAACTATTACAACGCATTGCACTGGGGGGCGCTCTAGGATAGGGAATAGGTTAATTTACTATCCAATAACCTTCCCTAGTGTCCACGGGGACTGGAGTTGGAATAGTAAATTAAACTATTCACTATCCAACACCCAAAAGCGCTATGCGTTGTAATGGTATGCGATGTAAAAACCGCGTTGTAAAGGCATGCGATGTAAAAGCATGCGTTGTAACGTCATACATCCATTGGCAGGTGTGCTGCATTTGGCGATACATGGTTTTGAAACTTTTACTGTAGCCGCCCCAGCCGCTCCGGAGTGGATGTTTCCTGGTTCGGATCTTGTACATGCCTGGATGAGGCGGTGAGTGGCTATTGCTGTTTTCCTGGAAAGGTGGAAGCATATCCGCACTGGTCGAAGGGCGTTTTGGAGCTGTGTTTCCTTTTCCTTTGGCTGCCGTTTTGCTCTTGAATGCCCGCCAGTGCAATTTTGCTGGATTTTCCTGGAGCTGTGTCACGCTGTGGATTTCATTGCTTCCGCTGCATCATCCAACAGATGTGAGCACTTTATCGCTTTGGAGTGAAGAATAGTTGGGAAACAGAACTTCAAGCAGTGTCGCTTTCCCTTTTTGATGAAAATGTGGATTTAAATACCATTTTGACGAACATTGGAACTGCTTTGAATTCTTCAGAACCCACACTCAAACAGAATTTTGCATTATTTGAAAAACTATGCAAACGAGAATCGAACAAATGGTGGGAGGTAACATCTCTCACTAACTATGTAGAAGTTGGACGTGTACCCAGAGGTCTGTCTATTTCCATTATACCGACCTATGAGAACCTCAATCAAGAATTATTATTATTAACAAAAAATGGCAAAAAACAACAACAATAAAAAAGAATTATTTGAAGAATGGGCGGCATTTATGGCCAAAACCTGCAAAGGCATGCTGGAAATGCTGATTAAGTACGCCAAGATCGATTTGGCTAAAACTAGGCAAGAACTGCGCGCATATTGGGCGATGAAATTGACAAACATAAGGAAGAGAAAGCGGTAGTGGAATTCTTAAAACATTGGAGGGACGTTTAAAACTCTATGAAGAAACCATCAAAGTTAAAAAACATAAAAAATTAATTTGAGACAAGCGAGACTATGCTGAAGCAGAATCTAGACGTATGCTAAACGCTTTGACTGGGTTCAAAAGGATCGTCAATTCTTTCAGCGTGAAAAACAGGATATAGTTTCCACTGATTCCAGCTCTGATTTGAGCTCTGACGCAGAACGCCAATTTACAGCTGTCCCTTTTGGAGTCCGCCCGTCAACCTTCCTGCACGAATTTCAGATCTTGAAGCAGCAGAAGGAACACATGACAACGTCTGCTGTAGAAGGAAGAGGAAGAGATCGCGGAGGACCAAGAGGACGAGCAAAAAACAAAAAGAAAGATTAAGAATAACAAGGAGAGGTGGTAGAAAGAAATGTTGGCATCAGCGTACACCATATACTGACACCTGTGATAAAACTATCATTAACATGTCATCACGAACTTTGACTACTGATGAACAAACCCTAAGTTAGGTTGATCTTTCTGTCCCACCAGTGACTAGAACTATGTGGATTCTAGAAACGACCTTTGTGTTTATATAAGAAAATTGAAGTTAATGAAGCTACATCTAATGGCCGACCAGGGGCAACAATAAAGATTAGATTGGAGCAACATGCAGGCGGCATCCTGCTCACCTTCTAATTTCACGATGGAGGAAACTGGAACTATCCTAGAAATTTACCAATTGGAAAGTAATGGTAGCAACAACAGTGATGATCCTGCAGGTACACAATTGCAGTCCCTAGGATTTTCATTGGACACTACACGCAAAAGCGGTTTTAAAGTAAAATCCAAATGTAATCCTAATGTTGCTAATGACAATATTGAGGCATATTTCTCTGCGCTAACCCACAAACTGGCCAAATTGAGAAACGATCATAAATACCGCATCAGGGACAATCTTACTCTAAAACAAAAAAAGCACTAAAAAGTGTACTGGGGGACCCATCCCTAACGATTAAACCTTCGGATAAAGGTGGGAACATTTTTTAACGAATACTGAGGATTATAAATAGGAAGCCATATTTCAGCTCCGTGACATGAACTGCTACAAGGTCATCAATTGGAGAGAATATGAAGAAACAATAACCAAATACCATGACCTACTTAGAGAATGGTGAAAGGATGGACTTCTGGATGATGATGAGTTAAAATTTTTGAGAAACGATAATCCCAGTGTACCATGTCTGTACTTGTTACCTAAGGTGCACAAGCATCCCACGAAGCCACCAGGTAGGCCTATTGTCTCTTTCAACAATGGTCTGTCGGAGAACACTTCGATCTTTTTGGATTCTTTTTTATCCCCATATGTTGTAGATCTTAGATCGTACTGCAAAGATACTACGGATTTGTTTTAAAATAATTCATTATATTGAGTGGGAACCTAGTTATGTCATGATTTCCCTAGATGTGTGCTCATTTTACACATATATGGATCAATGTACAGGTGTTGAAGCCTGCATGTATTATTTGCAACGTCAATCCATAGACAAATTGAACCACACACTCATGTTGAAACAAATGATGCTCTTTTGTTTACAGGAGAAAATGTTTCTATTTGACAAGACACTGTGTTGGGATGGGATCATTGAACTCCCAATAGTCCAGTGGACACACTTTCAAATTTTAACTTGCATTTAGCATTAAAGTTCACGGGACCTCTAATTGCCTTCAAATAACTATGAATAAAATCTGTAGTTGTTGTTCATGGATTTTATGTCGGGAAGGGCAAATTGATATGGCCCTGATTACCTGTCAATGTAGCAGTATCCCTGGGTTCGATTTCGCTTGCACAGTTACAACTGGCGAGTGTTCCTGGATCCAGATTTTTGAGGTTTTGGAAAACCAGACCAGATTATACGATCTGGAAAGTCCATCCTATACCTTATGCAGATTGAGCAGAGGCTGCGTTTGGGCACAAACACACACTGATTCCTTTCCAACTCTCTTCAATGGCGCGTGAACATGGAAGGCTCTTTCCTGCCAATGAAAGTGTGGCCTAGCCCCCTGATATCCTTCCCTACCAACTTCTCGCCTCTTGCCATCTCTCATAGCTCCCTACTCCATATCCCACTTCAACGATGGTGGTAAATGGGAGCTTTAATGCTCATGATTTTTCAAATTCTATGCGTAATATGACCTTGAAAACTTGGTCTGCAAAGTTGTTCCCATTTTTGTGCAGTTAATTGATAATTACAAAGTACAGGCTGAATGTTTCTGCACTGTACCAGGGCTTACCGGTTCAGGGTTAACACCCAGCCAATACTGCAAACAGGTAATATGGACATATGGGGTAAGGCATTGCTAGGATCCTGTGGAGGTCCAGTTAAACACAGTGTAGGTAATGTTTATCAAGTTATGGACATATCTACTGAAAGCAAACTAAATAACTTCCTTGATTACCAATTACACATGGTTACAACTTGGATATTGGTTTTCAGCAACAAATAAGTTGCTGTAAAGAATCATTCTGTTCATTCCTGCTACATCTCCTTAACTGTTCATTGGTGCTTGGTGGTTGGTGCCATTATGTTGACCAAAAGAATCTCCAGTGTTCAATCACCAAATAATTTCAACAACTTGATCCAGTAGAAACCTTTCATAGTTAATCAACAGGAAATTTCCCCAAGGTCTCCTAATGCCTGTTTTCCCCCATTTGAAAGCTATCATGCTTAGATTCATAATACCCTTTCCCAGTGGCGGCTCCTTGAGGGAGTGCTGCGGTGCGATGGGGAGTGGGAGGGTGGGGGGTAGAAAACTCTGGCGTATGGTCGAACAGAGTTAAGTTAATAAAACAAATTACATTGGGCGCGCTGCATCGCCAAATGCAAAACAGCTCGCGCAATGTAATTTGTTTTATTTATTTAATTATTAACTTAACTCTGTTTGGCTGTACACCGGAGTTTACTACACCCCATCCTCCCCCTACCCCACCCCGCCTCAGCGCCCGCAGCACTCCATCGAGGAGCCGCCACTGCACTTTCCCCACAGGCTAACTATTACCACGGTATCTAACTATTCAAACCTTTACATTATTTCACTGCCTAGGTATTTTCTGTTTTATTACTCTTTATAACAGCAACATTGACTTGCCCTCTCCAGACCCTTTCTAAAGTTACTCCTCTATTATTATCAATATATGATTTTTCACTTTAGACAGAGCACAAGGTGCTACCTACACTCACCATTCAGGGTGTAGTTCTTTAACCCAATTCAGGTTATATGTGTTTGAAATGGGACAAAGTGTTCCCAGCTATTTAGCCTTTACAGATCACATGTAAACCTACAGTTTGTGTTTGGAAGTATCCTTTCTTGTTCCAGGTTTTGTGTTTTCCTGATTGGAGAAATACAGAAAGCATTAAATAATGATCTAACATCACTGTGAAATAAAAAATGAAATGACAAAATATCACAGCCCCATCCCCAGTGATGCTAAGCTGTTGATTCAGTGGGAGTTGCTGGGGGTTGAATTATATTTAATTCTTTTTAGCCAGTCTATGTAAAGAGACTATCAATATGGTTTACAGTCTTATTGCTACTACAGGGGAAATGCTCAACCCAAAACTACTGGGTCACTTTGCTGCTCTACAAAAGCACATGCAATCCGAGATGTGGTTTGGCATTATTAGGCCTTATTGATGAGGAGCAGCATGATAACTAGGCAGAGAACCATATGATCGGTGTCTGGGCATATTAACCCTTCTTGCTTTAGACATCAGAGGTAGTGACATCACAAGACCTTACACCACACTGATGGGTGAATTTTCATTTTTTTTGACGAACAATCTTTATTGAAATTGCAATGGTGCAGCATGCTACTAAACATAGATTGGAAAGAAAAATACTCTTTGGTAGTAAATCTAGAACAACCTGGAGAACTATTTAGTTTGCAAAGATTGGTAATCGGATTGTTAAATCCCATTCGTTGCCAGCCAGAGAATGTATTAAACAGCAAACAGATGGCTTTTATATTCCACCTCATTGATGTCAATTATATCAATTTTGTTGCTTTGGGGCTAGATCAGAAACAGTTCTTGGAAAATCCATCAATAATCTGTGCACTCCAGTAGTAGAACAAAAAACAAAATAACTGAATAGTCGAGAAACCTAGCGTTCCATTGATCAAAACACCCAGGGCTTTGTGATGAAAGATTATTGTCACTTACATTTGTAGACGTTTACACCCTTAAAAAAGTCAAAAAAGCTAGTCAATCTTCCAGTATTCAAATGTATGGAGAGCGCCATTTACATATCATGTCTCAAGGGTACCTGTGTTCTATCTCACATTCAACTAAAAAGGAGTGAGATTCTAGAAAGGATTGTGATCTGTGACGCCTTTGGCATAGTTCATTTGGATCCGGTTTTCAAATTAATTTGGGGTCTGTTTACTGAAGGTGGGGGCATCTACCACCTACAGACCTCTAGAGAAAGTGACTCTCGAGAATAGAACAACGCAATGTCAGACAAAAGAGTCCTTGAGCCAGACTGTGCAGTTGTGCACTCAGAGCTAGGAGTCACGTGTGAAGACACTACATACAATCTTTAAGACTACAGCCAGACTATTGAGTACAAATAAAAGGAGATTCTCATTCTTCATGGTATAGTTGTAGAATGTAATAAAGTAATGTAAATATGATTAAAGAAAGAAGGACACAGGGATTAAAAAATAAATATTTAATATTGCCAGATCATTTTGCCTCTATGAGAACATTTTAAATCCATGGACTTGTCTTAGGAAATCTGTCGACTCCCACACAACGCAGGATGAATGGCTTTGTCTTAGGAGAGGTTTGCCAATCACTCTTATAGACTGTTATCTGGGTCTGAAGACTTCCTATACTTGGGCCCACTGCAGGGATCTGTGTTTGGCAACTTTGCATATTTACAGATCTACTTAGCCTTTTTTCCTCTCAGGTTTGATACCATGAGTACCACAGAATTGGTTGACGACAAACATCATATTTTTAGTTCCAGGATTTTCACATGAGAAGGTGTGGTTTTCAAACACCGCATAATAGTTCTGTTAATGTTTGATACAGGTTACAGGTGAAAATGAATTGAAATCAAAAAGTGGACAATTTACCTTACCAAAGAAAGCAAAGCTGTTTCTTAACCGAGTGCTGAGTAGACTGTATAAAATGTGCCCTAATCCCTTTTGACATTATAGATCTGTAATGACTCAATGAAGCATTAGTCTCAATTACAAGGTGACAAAAAAGGTTAATTTCCACACAGTGGTACACCTGTGTTATCACGACAGAAAATTGTTTTTTGACAGAGGGGCACCCAATCCTGCTTTTCAACGTCCCTAGGGGCATCATTAGTATGGCGGGCGTTCCTCACGGTGAAAGGGACCGACCGCAATAAGTGCGGGGGTCCCGTGGGGGCAATTAAGATGCGCCCGCCACAGTGGCGGGCGCATCCCGTATTTTTAACATTGCGGCGGGCGGTGCAGAAAGCACCGCCCGCCGCAATGCTAAAAATATATGTTTTGCTTTTCAAAGCACAACGTGACAGGCACCGTGTGGTGCCTGCCATGTTGTACTTTGAAAGGGTACCCCCCATGTGCACTCCCCACCCCCCCCCCCAGAGTCCATGGGGGCCCGCAACGGGCCCCCCAAGCAGACTCCGCATGCCTTTCCGTGGCGGCAAAAAGGTATTCACAAATGGACATTGTAATATGGCTGGCGGTGTCTGAAAGACACCGCCACCATATTGAACCCTTTTCCGCCCGGTTGACATGTCGACCAGGCGGAAAAGTGGCGGACGGTCTTTCTGTCCGCTGCGGACCCCCCGGCCATAATAATATGAGGGGGTTTCTTCTACAGGGATGGCGGGCAGATTGCTCCCGCTGGCTGGCGGTGGCAATCCGCCCCCCATCCTAATGGGACCCTAGGTGTTTACTTTTACCCTCATAGAACAGCTGCAATGTGCTACCCTGGCCCATTGAGATGTTTAACAACTCCCCAGACACAACTTTTTAATTTTATCTACTTTTCTACCTTGCCTATCTTTTTCCATTGGTATGCATTCCTGCAACTAATAATACACTAAGTGCACAACTAACAGAAGAAATGAACCTATGAGAACCTGTCCTGCTCGTGATTTTCCTATGATTGGACTTTTATTTGCTCAGGAAAACCAACTTGATTTGCATTCCTGTCCTACAACTTTATGCGCATTAAACAGAGAAAACCTCTGCATGCCTTGAAACTCTCCTTGTCGTCACAGTTCAAAAGACTCATTTGCTGATCTGTCTTTATCACGGGCACTCACTGCATTCTTCCGGATCCTTGAATGCCAGCATGGCTCTCCCACCGGCCTGACACCAGCGGCCTTCTTCATCACGGCTGATCCATTAAAATATAATTCGGCACAGATAGGACACGCCATTAATGGCACGATGAATGAACATGCATATTATTAACACAGGCCATTTAAACCCTTGGAGAGATAATACATTACAGGTTCTCTCCGACACTGTTCTAATGTCCCCCATTTCACAGTGATGAATTCACTTCCATCTTGATAAAGATTTTCCAAGTGAGTTAATTTTTATTTTCAGCAAGAGACAGGAACACCCTTTTCCACTGGCAATGAGAGATTCAGGTCAAGGTTGTCAGCGAGGGTTAATGACGTTATATTCCCACTTCCTTTATAAAGAAGTGTAGCTCGAGGCTGAATGTGATAGAGTGGGGAGAGCCACTCCACCGCCTACCCGGCGCCTCCTCTTTTATTCTTTTTACGATTAAATGTTACTATTGCAAACGTTTACTTAGGAATGTGGTTTCCTTTAAAATTTGTAAGCCAAGCAGGCACTTTATTTTACTGCTTGAATTTCAGGAGAGGGCAGCTTTACAGAGCACTCTAATGCAAATTTCAGAATCTTGTTCTAAATCCGGAAGCTCTGTTTTTAGGTAGTTATGTCAAGGCACCCTGGGTAATTTATGACCTTACTTTATCAAAGTCAAAGTTCTCAAGGCTCTGTCATTTGAACATAGCGATGAAAGGAAGGTCTTAGAGTTGAAAGATTTAAAGCACCAATAGGGGTGTAGTAGGAATATCAATGTAAGCCAAAATGTAAGTATATAAATCAGAAACGGGGTCAATCACCATCTAAAATATGTCATTTAAAAGAAAGGTGCAGTCCAGAAGAACCCGTAGGAATGATGAAACACATGTGTCTGTGTATGCAATCAATTCCTCTGTTCTGAATACAATCAGAGTTTATGAGGAGAACAGTTCTGAATAAAAGTGTTTCAGATACAATTTGCAGCCGCGGTCAGTAGTAGGAGTTCCTGCAGGGCGGTGACCTGGGGATGGGCAGGGTGGGGGGGGGGGGGGGGGGGTAGTAATGTATGGATTATGGAGTTTAACAGGTAAATAAGCATATAAATGAATAAAATGAATTTGTTGCGTGCACTGCATCACCAAATGCGATGCAGTGCGCACAACGAAATTCGTTTTATTTATTTATAGGTTTACTTACCTGTTAAACTCCGTAATCCACACATTACTACACCCCACCCTGCCCCTCCCCCTCCCCACGTCACCGCCCTGCAGGAACTCCTACTGCCAATGGCGGCTGTCCTACTGCCGACCGCGGCTGACAATTTGCATGATTGGAGGACTGAGCTGGAAGACAGAAGAACAGAGGTGGAAAACTAGCCACTATTGTCTCGATCTATTCACATGGTTCCCCGCTTTGCATAGAACCTCACATTGGCTACAAAAATGCTGCAAGGTAGCAAAAACATATGTAGACCCATTCTCAATTGCGGTAGTCCAATAGTCTGAACAACACAAACAAACACAAATGTAAATTATAACATTGTACTGTCCAATAATGTGTGGGCACTAGGTAACTGCGCAGGAGAGAATGTAAGAACAATGTGAATGAAAGTATTAATAAAACAGAGTCTATAATTAATAATAACTAATACAAGTTAACAGTGTTACCGCCTTTCAATGGTACTGCTCAATGTCTCAATGAAGTGCCATTTAAGATAGTTGGTTGGGACTGCTAATGCATAAGTTACTTTGTATAAAATCCCTGCATATGGAAGGAGGGTAGATGTGGAGTTCATCACACAGCGTTCCTTATTAAAGGAACATACCTTTGCTAATAACTACTTTGATCTTCAAAATATGCAGAGGAATTGAGCTTCAAGTAAGGCAAGGGAGGAAGCTTTTATGATCAAATACTTTAATCCCAATGGATTCCAAAAGCAAAACACGCAGGCTAGAAAGCAAATCTTTCCTTAATTAAGGTATATTTTAGTTATGCATCATACTTTGCAAGATCACAGTACATCTCATTCGCTATTGTCATAGCACACCTAATGACCACAAAGTGCTTGCGAGCCCTGATAGCGAAGGACAGTCTCCTCTTTGTACATTAAAAAAATCTTCTTTAAGGTTTGATCTGTGCAGCAGTCTGCTTTGAATTGACTTGCCGTCTTCGGATAAAATAAACCTAACATAAACAAATTGTTTAGCCGGCATTGCAAGAAAGGAACAATTTGTTCCTTTTTTAATTGGTTGGAATCTATATACCAGTTTCACCTAATTTAAACTGTTTCTGTTTGTGTGTGTGTCTGCGCGTGTGCACACAATTCTGTGCATTTTAAAAATGTCTATCTTTAAATGCCATTAACGTCTATTAATTTTTGCAAGTTGATATTCATTTTACTTCTGGCCAGGAGATAGCTTTAGGTTTTTTTTTCTGTTTGAAAGCTTTATTAAAATAAAGAATATATAACAACAAGGTGACATCAGCAGAAAAATATGAACAAAATGCAAAGGAAGAACATAGTGAAATAACCAAAGACCACTGATGACAGCACTAAGAATCTAAGCATTTTCTAATTTTAGGGGGAAGTAGGGGGGAGGGGAGGAAAGTAGAGATCATGTTATTACAAGTCATGCTTAAAAACGATTGCACAATAACAGAAAAAGGAAACACAATATCTAAAAAACCTTCTAATACAACTAAAACTGTGAACTTCTAGGAAATGATATTGCAGGCGAGAGTACTAATCCTTCAAGGAGGCTTAACATTTTCGGAAGAGAGGGAAGTGTAGCTCCTTGTGGCAGATTTATCTTAGTATATGGTAAGGGGCAACCAATAAAGTTCAACATTGCGAGGGGGTTTACAGGAGGAGGCAAAGGCAACATCAAGTCTATGAAAATTACATAGTAAATTCCACCAACAACGAATGGAGAGTTTGGTGAGGGACTTCCAATTAGAAGCAATATGTTGGAACGCAAGGGCCAGCATAAGGTCAAAGAGACCCAGTGAGTGTGACGGAAGATTTAGAGAGTCTGAGAGACTACCCAAAAACACAAGGGAATTGGAATAAGGAACCGAGAGTGTGAAAATGCGTGAAATGTAAGACCAGACCTGCTTCCAGAAAGCTACTACAGAGGGACAGAAAAAGAAAAGATGAAGAAGATCAGCATCAGGTGCACTACAAGTCCAGCAATTAGAATTAGAAGAAGAAAGAAAATGAGAAAGAGAAAGGGGGAAAGATAGAGCCTATGATAAAGGAAAAATATGGATTGAGTGAGGGAAGAAGAATGAGAAGTCTTCAGAATCTTAGACCATAGCTTGTCCCAATGAGAAGCAGGCCATGAACAACCCAAATCTGATTCCCAAGAGAGCTCCAGCTTAGTTTTGGTACGTTCAGGGTTGGGGGCAGAGAAGAAACGGTAAATAAGAGAAGCTTTAGGAAGAGTGGCAAGTATGGCGAGAAGAGGAGAAGGAGGGAAAGGCAAATCGGAAGAGGGGAGAGAGTAATAGCAATCTAGGACAATTTCCATAAGAATATAATATTTCTGGGAGAACGATCGAGGGCAACGAAACTGCATTTCAAACTGGGGGAAGGAGCAAGGTGACGAGCCGTCGAAAAGTTGATGAACCCAAATAATACCTTTCGACCTCCAAGAAGACCAAACAATAGGTCTGTTCTTTAATTATACCAAATGGGTAAGAGTAAGAAAGATTCACAATATATAATCGATGGGGAAAGCAAGGGTTTCAAAAGAGAAGAAGTATGCTTAAACAGCGGAGGAACGGTATAAGGGGATTTAGAAGTAAAACGAAGTACATCTTGAAATGAAAAGGGCAGTAATAAGGAACATTCAATATGAAGCCAGAGGGGGGAAAAGGGAGACAGTTCCGACGATAACCATCTAGAGGCTTGACGTAGAGAGAAGGATTTGTGATAAAGACGAAAATCAGGAAAGTTGACCCCTCCATTTGATTTTGCCTTGCGAAGAGCTAACAAAGATATCCGAGCTTTTTTCTGTTTCCAAAGAAATTTGGACAAAACAGAGTCAATACGCTTGAAATAAAGAGCCGGAATATGAACGGGAAGCATAGAGAGCAAATAAATGAGAATAGGAGCAATCATCATCTTAACAGAGTCAAGACGACCCCACCAAGACAGGAACAAAGGATTCCAGGAGGAAAACAAATGTTCTATTCTAGAAACAACTGCGGACATGTTTAATTTGATAGAGGATGAAATGGAATTAGAGAATAGAACACCGAGATATTTTATTAGAGTGCTATTCCAAGCAAAACCCGTAGAAGAGAAGAAATGCGGGAGACAAAACTTGGTTAATGGAAGAATTTCTGTTTTATCAGAGTTGATTTTATAGCCGTAGACCAGAGAAAACTTTTCAAATTCAGCTAATAAAGAAGGGACAGAGGATTCTGGGTCTGAAATAAATAAAAGAATGCCATCGGCATAAGCAGAGAGTTTTAGCTGGTGACCTCCATATGGGAAACCAGAAATAGAGGAGTTGTTACGAATAGAGGAGAGAAAAGGTTCAAGAGCTAACACAAAGAGAAGAGGGGATAGAGGACAATCCTGACGAAATCCACGTTGAAGTGTAAAAGAAGAGGTAAGTTGACCATTAACGAGGACTGAGGCCTTGGGCATAGAGTATATCAAAGAAATAAAAGAAATACATTTGGGGCCAAAACCATGCCACTTTAAGGAAGCAAGTAAAAAGGACCAGTCAACCAGATCAAAAGCTTTTTCAGCATCTACTGAAATAGCTGCCAGAGGGATAGAGAGAGAAGAGGCTTTATTTAAAACATTGAGGAAAAGTCTAGAGTTATCAGAAGTAAGACGGCCCTTAACAAAGCCGCACTGTTCTTTCCCAATGAGGTGTGGCATGAAGGGATCAAGATGTAGTGCGAGCAACTTAGCCAAGAGTTTATAGTCCACATTGACTAGTGAGATTGGTCGGTCATTTTTACAAAACTTGGGGTCCCGGCCCTCCTTGGGAATAAGGCAAATAGTAGCATCTTGAAAAGAACCCTGAGCAAGACCAGAAGAACAAAACGAGTGGAAAAGAAAGAGAAGTTTGGGTAACAGAAGATCAGAAAAATGCAAATAAAATTAAACCGGAAAGCCATCAGGGCCAGGCGTTTTGCCCTTAGTAAGAACGGACAACGCAGTGGAAAGTTCATGCAGGGAAAAATCTACTTCAAAGACTGAGAAATGTAGTTGAGAAGTATCAGGCGTGGGTAATTCGTCAAAATAAGACTGAAGAAGAGCC
This sequence comes from Lissotriton helveticus, assembly GCF_964261635.1. Taxonomy (NCBI): domain Eukaryota; kingdom Metazoa; phylum Chordata; class Amphibia; order Caudata; family Salamandridae; genus Lissotriton; species Lissotriton helveticus. The sequence goes on along the minus strand of NC_136057.1, from coordinate 713,223,698 downwards.
GGCGTAGGAGGAGCTTCCGGAGTGTACAAAGATTTGTAAAAGGATTGAAATTGGTCAAGAATGTCCTTATCCGTGTGGGGAAGGGTATTTGTAGGGGAATAGATAGATTCGATAAAAGTACGCTCTTTACGAGACTTAAGATAATTAGCAAGGAGTTTGCCTGATTTATTACAACCACCGTAGTAACGCGCACTACTGCGAAGAAGAAAGGAAGAAGCCGAGTCAGTGGTAAGTTTATTGAATGCAATTTTGGCTGGAAGAAGCTCAGAGGACATGCGATTGGGAGAAGAGGTATAAAACTCATGCTCCAAAGTTTTGATATGAGCTAAGGCAACCTTTCGCTTTTGAAGAAATTGTTTCTTTTTCTTAGAGACGAACTCAATAATGAAACTACGGGCTGTAGCTTTGAAGGAGTCCCAAAGGACATGAGGGGAGATGTGAGGGTCAAAATTGAGTTGGAAAAAGTAATTAGTAAAAGAACGAAAGGAAGAGGAAAAGTTAGGATCAGTTAATAGGGAAGAGGTAAAACGCCAACTAGAGGATTTAGGAAGAGGGGGAAGCAAGTCAAAGTCTGTAACAATAGGGGCATGATCTGAGATTACAATAGGTTCAATAGAGGAAGACAAAAGGTTTTGAGATAGGGAAGAGGAGAGAAAGATATAATCTAGACGGGAAAAAGAGGCATGAGGAGGAGAGAAGAAGGAAAAATCTAAAGTGTCTGGATGAGTGAGTCTCCAAGAGTCCGAAAGATGTGCTTGTGAGATGGTGTCCAAAAACTGTTTATGGGGTTTGTGAGGTACAAAACGGACAGAGGATTTGCGATCCAAAAAGGGATGAACTATCTGATTGCAGTCGCCTCCTAAAAGGAAGAAATCATCTTTATGTTGAATACATTTGCTAGTGATTATCGGCCAAAAGGAAGGATCAAAATTAGTAGGACCATAAACATTAAACACAGTGATAGGAATTGCATTGATAAGTAACTTAGCTAAAACCCAACGCCCCTCATCATCCTTTTCTTCTAATATGATCTTACATTTGAGTCTTTTATGAAGTAAAACAGCAACCCCATTCTTTTTATTAGTCGATGGAGAAAATAAAACAGTACCAACCCAATTTCTTTTTAATTTTAAGTATTCAGGGTCAGAGAGGTGGGTTTCCTGAAGAAGGACAATATCGGGATTATAAGAAGATAAATGAGAGAGTACTCTCTGCCGCTTAATGGAATTCTTAAAACCTTTCACATTCCATGAAACAACTCTAAAAGTTTAAACAGGATAAACATGTCAAATTCAAAAAGCGCAAAAATAATAGCAATTAGTAACAAACTAGAGCATGAAAGAGAGAAAAAGGAAAGAGAAGAGAAAAAATAAGAAGGAAGAATAAGGAGAGATGAGATAGGAAAGAGAAGAAAGAGGTAGAGAAGCAAAAGGGGAGAGATAGACAGAAGAGACAGTATCATTCCAGAAGGATGACTGCAAACAACATACCTGAAGGGGAAATACGAGGGGGAAAGGAGGGGATGGCGACACTAAACAAGATGAACCAACCAAGGAGCAGGGACACGACCGCCGCACCAGGACACCATAGAACCACAGAGGGAAGGTTACAAGATGATTGGGATAATAAAACAAATCTGTGGGAGGGAAGAAAAATAATTAGAAAGAAGTATGAGGACAAAAAAATACAATCAGAAGAATACCACAATCGGTATAACAAAGGATGACAGCAAGAGTAAATAAAACCAACATCCATCAGATTAAATACAACAATCTCAAGGGAGGTAAAAGAGAAAGACAGGAATGCAGCACAGAGAAAGAGCCTGAAGAGTATACAGTAACATAAATCATTTCAAACTAGTCAACCATTTGACGAGGAAGAAGTGTCCATGCCACCACCATTTGTAGAAGAATAAAGTTCCTCAGTTCTCCAGGATCCTGAAAGATCCAAGTTTTAGTCTGATGGGTGACCTTAAAAATGCAGTGGTGGAACAGGCCATATCGCGCCCCAAGGGTACGCAAAGATGGACGAAGAGAGAGAAATTCCTTCCGACGTGCAGCAGTAGCGTTGGAGACATCTTGAGCAAGGAATACCCGTTGACCCAACCAGGAGACTTGACGTTTGGCTCTGGCAGCCGAGATGACAGCAAGTAAATCCATGAACTTCAGGCTAAGGCTAGGGCTAAGTCTATGGGCTCTCTGAATACTAAGAGCAGTAGATGGTAACATGTCTAGGAGCTTCGGAGGAAGGAGGTAAAGAAAGTCACTGGATCATCTCCTTCCAAAGATTCTGGCAAGCTATAAATACGAAGGTTGTTCCTCCGATTCCGATTTTCCAAATCCTCTGTGTGTTGTTGGAGAGAAAGAACAGTTTTCTCTAGAGAGGAGATACGCTGCGAATTAGATTGAATATCAGGAACTTGCTGTTCAACTAAAGCGATTCGGGCATCCATGACTGACCATTTCTCCTTCAATAGTTGCATGTCTTTACTTGTTTCCTCGATAAATGGACGCAGCGCGCGTATCTCCTCTAGAATCAGATCTGTGGAAGAGGACGTTGCTGGTTTGTTAGGGGAGGGAGGGTCCTGCTTGAGGCGTTTGGAAGAAGACACAGGAGGTGAAGATTTAGTTGAGACAGACTGTGTGACTGAAGAACAGTGTGGAGCCGAGGCGGCCATTATTGGTGCTGGGTCAGTAATACACAATTGTGTTGAGGGTGACGATGGAGGAGGCTGCGAGGGAACAAAAAGGAATTTTGGTTGACGGATTCTGACCATATGAAGACAGTACAAATAAATAAGTTCCTGAAGGCCACGTGGAGTATATAGTTAGAGGCGTTTACACCTGAAGAGAGTGCAGCAGTCTTGGATTGTGAATGAGCGAGGGATCAAACAAACAGTATCCTGTATAAGATATCAGGGGTCCAAGTATATTCTGTAGAAGTAGAGCAGTTAGAACAGCAACAGTCACAGGAATTACATCTGAGAAAGCAATTGAAGATGAAGTGGAAAAAACAAAAAAAAAAACAACTTGACCACAGAGTTAATAAAGGTGGCAAAAATACAAATGGTATATATGTCACAGGAAAAAACTATGAAAGCTCAATATTATGGCAGTGCTGGTATTTAAATGGCAGAACAGCAGAGAGATCCCCTCAATAATGGCCAAGTAACCAGGCATAGGGGTACAGCTGCGTTGACATGTTTGTGATACCGGAACCTCTGCAGCACAACACCAATTAATGCGCAGAAAATGAGCAGAGAAAAAGGTACTCCTTTATGGTGCAGCACGGGAATAAACACAGTTATTTGAGAAAAAGATCACCAGCGCCTGAAGAAATGAAAAAAGAAGAGTCCTCCAAGGCAGCAAGTATCACATTGTATATTGACCAAAAGGTGGTGGTACATCCAGAAAAATATCATGAGAGAACTGCCACTATGATTGTAAAAGTCTTAATCCTGCAGTAACTGCATTTAAAAATACTGTAAAAAACAATGCAGGTCATGACAGGAAGCTTCGTAGAGTAACATTGCATTTGCTTCAAGAAGATGTCACAAGCATGAATAAAAGGAAAAATTGTATTAACACAAGCCCCAAAATCGCGGGCACGGTGTAAATACCGCTCACCAAGGTAGAATGACGCTGGAGACGGTTCCAGTCATCGACCCTCACAGCGTAGAGCCGGCAGTATCCTTATCAGGGGGAGCTCGTGAAATGGCGGCGGCCCGTTTCATGAGAGGAAACGGGTCCCGACCGCAAGGCAGCGTCTTCAGGTCACCGCCGTCTGAAAGCACTCTTAAATGCGTCCGCAGGCATTCCGACAGCTCCCTTGATGTCCTGTATCAACGGGGAAGTCAGGAAGCCACGATAAATCTGAAATGTTGTCCCGGTGGAGCGGAGACCCTGAGCTAGGCGGCCATCTCGTACGGCGCCGTAGCCACGCCCCCATAGCTTTAGTTTTTCACCAGACTCGTGTAATCAAAATGCGTACATAGATTTCGCGCAAAGAGGGACCTTGGGTCAGCCATTGGTCTCTGCATATTGCATCCACTCAACACAGCTTACAGTAAGGGGCAGTGGGTCAGCCTTCTTCAATTATTGGTTATCTTACCTAAAACAACAACCGGGCTCATGTGCCAGTAGTTTACATTCCTAATGGTTTTTAGTCCATTCTTTATTCAAAGCCAATAATACATTTTTATTGGGATGGGTGAGGAATAAGAAAGGCTAAGGGAATTTGCAAGAGAAAATCGAGTGATGAAAATGGTATCCAAATAAAACAGTAAACTAAACTCTGAAATATTTATTTTTAGTTGCATAATGGAGGAAAAGCACAAAATAATGAGACCCCCCCACAGAATGTTATGAGGGTCCCCTGAGTTTCCCATATTTAAAAAATATTCCTTGGCTTTGGGCCCCCCTGAGAGGTTGTGGGGTCTCTTGTTATGCAGAGAATGTAGGGGCCTGCATTATGCCCCTGTAATGCACTATCAAGTGCAATCTTCAGAATTCGGAAGTCAGTGACATATGTATAAGTAAAGAGGCAATTTAGTAATGCCATGTGATTAATGATAGGACCATATTTCTGTAGGTCTCTGGACCATGCTCACTTTGCCACTGGATGAGGATAATTGCCGTCAGCGTTTGATGCATTAGCAATGTCTGCAGTAAGCGGTACCTGTGTGCCTGTAGTTTCTCGTATCTCACCCTCAGTTAGACTTGCCGGTGAAACCTCAATGAATGCCGTCATCAGAATTTGTTCGCCATAAGTTGGCAGGGTATGCTCAGACGTGAATCCATTGCTTACTTTGCCACTGGATTCAAGCAATCCTGGCTGAAGACGGCTGTAATGCCAGAAACCGGTCCTAGGAAGCTTGTTTCCGGCCCAGGGAAGGCATGGCATGGCAGTTCGGGCTGGACCGTTCCCATGAGGCACAGGGTCAGACAGATTTGCATATGGCCATGTCTGAACTGGGGTGGTGGAGTGAGCTAAAGAATGATGATGGATTAAACCCAGATCAGTTGACTGGGGGTGAGTGTTTGATTTGCTCAAGCTCTCTGTCCATCATCCATTTTGGTATCGCCAGCAAATTGCATTGCATGCATTGGTGTTGCAAACGGATATTTTCCTTAGGGCGCTTTAGATTTGCAAGGTTTTCACTGATAGAATATCGATAGTAAAAATATTGATAGTAAAAATATCGAAGTAAAATTATAGATAGTAAAAATATTGACTCCCTATACTTAAACAGGTAAGTACAAAAAAATTGAATCAAACATATTGAAGTTAATATAGATGTAAACAATATCCATTGAAAAATATCAATAAAATAAAATAATAAATATTAAAAATATAAAACATTTACATTATCTTTAAAAAAATAAATTACATTTAATATACATTTTAACAAACTATAAAATATAAACTTAATTTAAAAAAATATAAGCATACAAACATAATAATTTATACCTATATTTACTTTAAAATAATGTATTAACTATTATCTTTATTACATTTTTAAACTTTTAGCTTATATACAAATAAAATATCTACATATATCAAGAATAATAAAAAAAAATCTATGGTTAATTAAAACATTAAACGATTAAAACAAAAATAAAACGTACATTTTGCAACACAATAAATACATCATTAGGGAAAATGTTGGATGGCGGAGGGGTAAAAATTACTATTCCCACTCTTTTTTTTTAATTGTTGAAATGTTATTAGTAATTTTTGTTTGTCTGCTATCCAATACTTTCCCTACTGTTTCACTCACTGGAGTGGGAATAGTATTTTCTACTCCTCCACTATCCAGCACTTTCCCTACTGTTGCACTCACTGGAGTGGGAATAGTAATTTTTACCCCTCAGCTATCCAATACTTTCTCTACTGTTGCACTCAAGTAGAGAAAGTATTGGATAGCGGAGGGGTAAAAATTATATCGGATATCGGAATTCTTCACCACAATATTTTTATTGTCAATATATCTAACCCACGATATTATTACCTTGATATGTGTGCAAATCGATATTTTTACATCGATATTTTGTCCCTGCACTGATTTGCAATGTGATCCATATTCATTGAGGGCCTACCCATCTGAAAGCAAGATCTTGAAAAGGGAGTTTCTAATATTAAATAAAAGCTATAGTATTTTATGGGAGCCTTACCAATCTCAATCCTTTATGGATTCTCCAAAAAATCGAGGAATTGATGGATTTTCCTGACAGTAGATTAACAAATTTATGCCCTACACAACAGAGAAATCTCTACGGTTAAAAAGAAATTGAAGGCCTTGCTTTTAGATCTACATCTCAGTTTTTTTTTAAACATACAGGTTTTGTCGTCATACAAGGTGGGATATATTTTTCTAGGAATGTTTATGCTGCGGCTTAAGAAAAAGCAAGGGGTATCTCTCAGTTAATATCAAAATTACAGCTGAAGTCCTGAGATAGTAGTGCTAAACTTCATACTGCACAGACGTTATAAACTCATCCCTCAGTTAGTAGATCTATTTAGCAGTCTCATGCCTCATGTAGCAGAAATGTAACTCCTGTTGCAGCTGTCAAATCATAATGGCCATGGATAGTCTGGATTCAGGTTACACACTGCTCCAGTTGCATGCAATGCCGATGCCACCCTTTTTTCTTAGAAATGGGTTCACACCTCCTTTCTTCTTCTGGTCGCACTTGACCACAGTACAGCCCCACTTGAAGATAGATAAACAACCCTGATTCTGAAAAATGTAAATGAGAAATTCCAATTCATACATGGTGAGAGAAGCGGACAGTGGACATTTATTTATTGACAGCTTGCGTTAGTATTCTTATAAAGTGTATGTTTACACAAATATCAACTTGATTCTTAAATAGTCTGAAAAGTTATATCATAATTTCACTGATTTTGATCATGATAATTGTGATCATGAGGCCACTGGATATAGTCTACTCAGGGGCGGACTTCAATAGTTAGGGGCCGATTCCGATGTCGGACGGACTCAGGTCTGTCCGACATTGGTCAGGAGCCGTAACCGACTGACCTGCTGTGGTCCATTACGGCCCTGCTAGTACGATGCGACCGAGTATGGTTCGCAATGCAAGCATGCATTTCGACCGGAAAGCATGCTTGCAATGTGAAATGCTGGGGTGCAGTTCATCCCTGCACCCTGTGGCCGGCACCCCAAGGTGCCTGGCACCGGGTGCAGGGATCAACGGAGGAGCAACGTGGTTCGGAGCCCTTCCGACCCGAATCGGAATCGGCCCCTATGATGTTAAAAAAACAATCCTCTACTTTGGTGTAGAACCACATGCAGTATGGCCTTCATAACAGGTCCCACAGTATACTGCTCCCTGAATTACCTATATCGCAGTACTTTTTAATTCATTGCATTATTACAGCATCATTTGAAGTCCTGCACCTCAGAATGAGAACTACCTTAGTACAACAGAATGTTTATGCCTGTTCTGAGCTGAAAACCTCAGTCTATTGTGCTTTTCCCTGCAAAAATTCTACCAGGAATTACTTTGCAACATTTTTCAAGGGGATTATGTGACATTTGCACATCATTTGGAATCCTCATTGGAGTGCATCTTGTGTTTGTGCCTAAAGCATGATTAGTGGAAAACTCGCATTATGCAACTATGTGATATCTACACAGATGACATCCGATTAGACCTCGACAGTCTCCAAAGTATTTAATATCTTTTCTTGACCTTCCATTGAGCATATTTTGGGAAGTGGCTGTAAATTGCAGCAGTGTGGTAGTGAATTATGGGGCATATTATCAAGGGCGTTTATCTCTGCTTTTTTGGCTTTAAAAGCCAAGAAAGCAGAGATAAAATTATCTCCCTATTACCAAGCTGTCGCTAACATCAGTTAGCGACAGCTAGTAGGAGATAGCGACAATCTTGGGCCCCGCTTTGCATGTCAGTGAAATTTATCACTAATGACATGCAAAGTGGGCGTGCCAAGATGTTAGTGACTGGAAACAGTCGCTAACATCGCTATCTCCTATTACCAACTTTTGGAGATATTCGCGCTAAGCGCGATTATCTCCAAAAGCTAACACCTGCCCCTGAGCAGTTCTTAGCCATGTTATCCAATGGTAGGTGGATAACATGGCTAAGAGCATTAGCTCGGTAATGCATGAATATCGCTGACTTTTCAGCGATATTCATGCATTTCGGCCGATTTTTATCGCTTCGGAGATAAACCTTGATAATAGCAAGGTTCCTAAGCGATAACAATCGCCGCAGCTCGGCGATAAAAATATTGCCGCTAAGCCAACATAGCGATAATTATCGCTAGTTGTTGGTAATATGCCCCTATGTCTCTTTCCAGGACACTGCCTGATTGCAATTCTCTGCTTATCTTTGTTAAACATTTAGCCAATAAAACCGTATAATCCCTCTATTACGAACGCTCTATATGCCCATTGTAAATGGAGGGCAAACCACATTTGTTTTTGTATCGTACATTGAGTTTCTCTCAAACATCATATTAATCCAACATTAACTATTGATGTCAATGTATAGTATATCACGTTTTACGAATAAATGGTAATTGTAACGGATTTTATTCTAATTTCCCTTCCTACCTGGGTTATAAGGACAGTGGACACAATCAGGCACATGTACACCTCATAAGCATAGTTTACAATTCCGATGTCGTTCGGAAGGTCTCTGAATCGGATTTGACTTTCGCAGACCTGATTCGTAGCCCTTGTTTACGACCGAGTCGTACACAGGTCCGAACAACCAAGTACGATGTGAAGATCGCATATGCGCCAACCGAATCGTTTCCGGAACCCGAACCTGTCCGTACGACTCGTTCGTAGCTGAATTGTGCCACGCTATGGAGCCGGATTCCGACCAAGTGAGTACGGTGCATGATTCAGAGAGCCACTTCGTCTCAGTCTCAGCGAGACAAATTGGCTGTCGGAAATGTACTGGGGGGGCCATAGCATGCCCCCCTTCACCCGAGGCCCTTCTAATCTGTCACATGGGTGTGCCCATGGGTCCCCCTGATCCAGGCATGCACAGTGTAGCGGGCACCATGGGGTGCCCGCCACAGGGTGTACGCTTTTCCCACCCACACCTTTACTGCTATGAGAGCCTGTGTACGCATCAGTACACGGGCTCCCATAGAGTTCAATGGGAGTTCTAGCTAACCGACTCTGTAAGCATACAGCAGCATTGCATTCACTCTTTGGGACACCTGGAGCACGTCTCGCTTGGCAACCCCTCCAGATCCAAGTCATACGGAGGGCTTTCCTACCGAGATCGGAATCGGGCCCTTAGTGTCATCTTTTCACTCAACAACACTCTACAACATTATTTGCAACACAGAAGGAGAAACCATAATATCAATATTTATTTTTGAAGCTGTTAAATTGGATTGTCTGTTTGTATTTCCCCACTGACGGTCGCAGGGGTTATCCATATAATACTCTTGGGTTACACCTCTGCTGCATTTGGAATAACCTCCACCGACCCCTTGCTGTGTTTACTATTATATGTGGCCTGAAAGGAGCCCCCATAACATCTGAGTGGAAATGTACACGTTCAGCATAAGCAATAGAGACATTATTCATTATATTTTTAGCCCAATAATTAATATTATATGAGATTGCAAAATAAACATTATACACAGGACTAATCCATATTTTTTCCATCTCTTCTTTTGTGTCCCCTTCCCATAGGTTAGATTGAATCCCTGCCATTCCTTCCTCTTCCTCTCTCATATACTACTCTTTCCTCAATCAATCAACATAGCATTTGTAAAGCGCACTACATACCCGTGAGGGTGTCAAGGCGCTGGGGAGTGGGGGTTGCTGCTACTGCTCGAAGAGCCAGGTCTTGAGGAGTCTTCTGAAGGACAGAAGGTCTTGAGTCTGCCGTACGTGGATGGGGAGGGTGTTCTAAGTCTTGGTGGCGAGGTGGGAGAATGATCTGCCACCGGAGGTCGCTCTTTGGATGCGGGGGACTGTGGCGAGGGAGCGGCGAAGCAGAGCTGGTGGGTGGGGGCGTAGAAGCTGAGTCGGCTGTTGAGGTATATTGGTCTGGTGCTGTGGAGTGCCTTGTGAGCGTGGGTAAGGAGCTGCGGTGAGGAATGTCGAGGATCAGGTGAGCAGAGGTGTTCTGGAAGCGTTGAAGCCGTCTCAAGAGTTTGGCCGAGGCTCCTGCGTAGATGGTGTTTCCGTAGTCCAGCCTGCTGCTGACGAGGGCTTGGGTGACCGTTCTTCTTGTTTCGGTGGGGATCCACTTGTAGATCTTGCGGAGCATGCGGAGAGTGTTGAAGCAGGAGGAAGAGACGACATTGACCTGCTTGATCATGGAGAGGGTGGAGTCGAGGATGACCCCTAGGTTGCGTGTGTGATTGGTGGGTGTTGGAGCTGTTCTCCAGGAGTCGTTCCATGCCGAAGGGGAGGACCCGAGGATGGGGACCTCCATCTTGTCCGAGTTCAGCTTCAGTCGGCTGTTCCTCAGCCATTCGACGACGGCCTTCATTTCTTCGTGGAGGTTGGTTTTGGTGTGGGGGTCCTTGGTGAGGGAGAGCATCAGCTAGGTATCGTTGGCATAGAAGATGATGTTGAGGTCGTGCAGTCGGGTGACGTGGCCGAGTGGAGCCATGTAGATGTTGAACAGCGTTAGGCTGATGTATGAGCCCTGGGGTATGCCGCAGATGATCTTGGTGGCTTTGGAGCGGAAGGGGGGGAGGCGGACACTCTGTGTTCTGCCGGAGAGGAAGGAGGTTGTCCAGTCCAGGGCCTTTTCTTGGATCCTGGCGTTGTGGAGGTGTGTTCGAAGTGTGCGGTGGCAGACCGTGTTGAAGGCGGAAGACAGGTCCAGGAGGATGAGGGCTGCGGTTTCTCTATTGTTTAGCAGGGTCCTGATGTCATCGGCAGCTGCGATGAGTGCAGTTTCGGTGCTGTGTTTGCTGCGGAAACCGAACTGGGATGGCTCCAGGATGCTGTTCTCCGCGAGGTAGTGGGTCAGTTGTTTGTTGACGGTCTTCTCGATGACCCTCGCCAGGAACAGGAGCAGGGAGATGGGCCGGAAGTACTTGAGGTCCTTGGGGTCTAACTTGGGTTTCTTGAGTAAGGTGTTGATCTTCAAGCTCTCTGGGAAGGTTGCTGTCTCGAAGGAGATGTTGATGGCTTTCCGGAGATGGGGTGCGATGGCGATGCTGGCTTTGTTGAAGATGTGGCGTGGGCAAGGGTCTGACGGAGATTCAGAGTGGATGGTGGCCATGATCTTGATGGTGTCATCTTTGTTGATGTTAGTCCAGTAGAGCAGGCGGTTGGTGCGGATGGTGGTCGTGGGTTTCAGTGGTTCTCGGGGCGGTTGTGTTATTGAAGCGGTATTGGATGTTTGCGATCTTGCGATGGAAGGAGGGGTCAGCGAGTTGCACAGGTCTTGCGAAGGTGGGATGTCATTGGTGTTGGAGCTGGAATTGGAGAGTTCCTTTATGATGTTGAAGAGCTCTTTGCTGTTGTGTGCCTTGTTGTCTAGGCGGTCTTTGAAGGGGGCCCTTTTGGCTGATCCGATGAGGTGATGGTGTCTGTGGGTGGCGTTCTTCTGGGCTGCATAGCTGTCCAGTGTTCGTTCATGGAGCCAGTTTTTCTCCAGCTTTTGGCAGGTTTGCTTGGAGGCCTGGAGGTTTTCAGTGAACCAGCTGGCTTTCTTGCTGGTGTGACTGTTGGAGGGTTTCTTGAGTGGGGCGAGGGTGTTGGCGCAGTCGTCGATCCACTGTCTGAGGCTGCGGGCGACTGTGCTGGCACCGGTGGGCTCAGGGGGTGGGCTCTGGGAGAGGGTGGTGATTACCTGGTCTTCGGTGACATTGCTCTAGAAGTATTTACAACAAGGGGTGGTGATGGACAGAGCCTCTGAATTAAGCAGAGTACTCTCACCCAGTCAAGAGATCAGGGCTAGATCCAACACCGTTTTTTAGCTCATTGCACCATCCCAGTTTCAGAACCTGGCTGTATGCAAATTAGTCTGTCCCTGGCCCAGTGCATCATGGGAACAGGGCAGACCAGACTACAAAAGCCAATTCTTACACTGGGAAGGAAACAAGCTTCCGGGGACCGGTTTCTGGCATTACAGCCGTCTTCGGCCCGGCTTGCTTGAATCCTGATGGTGCAATGAGCAAGGGACTCACATCTGAGTATACCCTTCCACGCTTAGGGTGGACAAAATTATTTACAACAAGGGGTGGTGATGGACAGAGCCTCTGAATTAAGCAGAGTACTCTCACCCAGTCAAGAGATCAGGGCTAGATCCAACACCGTTTTTTAGCTCATTGCACCATCCCAGTTTCAGAACCTGGCTGTATGCAAATTAGTCTGTCCCTGGCCCAGTGCATCATGGGAACAGGGCAGACCAGACTACAAAAGCCAATTCTTACACTGGGAAGGAAACAAGCTTCCGGGGACCGGTTTCTGGCATTACAGCCGTCTTCGGCCCGGCTTGCTTGAATCCTGATGGTGCAATGAGCAAGGGACTCACATCTGAGTATACCCTTCCACGCTTAGGGTGGACAAAATTATTTACAACAAGGGGTGGTGATGGACAGAGCCTCTGAATTAAGCAGAGTACTCTCACCCAGTCAAGAGATCAGGGCTAGATCCAACACCGTTTTTTAGCTCATTGCACCATCCCAGTTTCAGAACCTGGCTGTATGCAAATTAGTCTGTCCCTGGCCCAGTGCATCATGGGAACAGGGCAGACCAGACTACAAAAGCCAATTCTTACACTGGGAAGGAAACAAGCTTCCGGGGACCGGTTTCTGGCATTACAGCCGTCTTCGGCCCGGCTTGCTTGAATCCTGATGGTGCAATGAGCAAGGGACTCACATCTGAGTATACCCTTCCACGCTTAGGGTGGACAAAATTATTTACAACAAGGGGTGGTGATGGACAGAGCCTCTGAATTAAGCAGAGTACTCTCACCCAGTCAAGAGATCAGGGCTAGATCCAACACCGTTTTTTAGCTCATTGCACCATCCCAGTTTCAGAACCTGGCTGTATGCAAATTAGTCTGTCCCTGGCCCAGTGCATCATGGGAACAGGGCAGACCAGACTACAGCCGTCTTCGGCCCGGCTTGCTTGAATCCTGATGGTGCAATGAGCAAGGGACTCACATCTGAGTATACCCTTCCACGCTTAGGGTGGACAAAATTAAGTCCCTTGCTCATTGCACCATCAGGATTCAAGCAAGCCGGGCCGAAGACGGCTGTAATGCCAGAAACCGGTCCCCGGAAGCTTGTTTCCTTCCCAGTATAAGAATTGGCTTTTGTAGTTTGGTTTGCCCTGTTCCCATCATGCACTGGGACAGGAACAGACTAATTTGCATACAGCCAGGTTCTGAAACTGGGATGGTGCAATGAGCTAAAAAACGGTGTTGGATCTAGCCCTGATCTCTTGACTGGGTGAGAGTATTCTGCTTAATTCAGAGACTCTGTCCCTCACCACCCCTTGTTGTAAATAATTTTGTCCACCCTAAGCGTGGAAGGGTATACTCAGACATGAGTCCCTTGCTCATTGCACCATCAGGATTCAAGCAAGCCGGGCCGAAGACGGCTGTAATGCCAGAAACCGGTCCCCGGAAGCTTGTTTCCTTCCCAGTATAAGAATTGGCTTTTGTAGTCTGGTCTGCCCTGTTCCCATCATGCACTGGGACAGGAACAGACTAATTTGCATACAGCCAGGTTCTGAAACTGGGATGGTGCAATGAGCTAAAAAACGGTGTTGGATCTAGCCCTGATCTCTTGACTGGGTGAGAGTATTCTGCTTAATTCAGAGACTCTGTCCCTCACCACCCCTTGTTGTAAATAATTGCTCTAGAAGTGGCAGGGCATCTGTTGGGAGTGGTGGTGCGTGGTGGGATTCCGGAAGGCGGAGTGGATGCAGCGATGGTTGGTCCAGTGGAGTTCGGTGGTGTGGTTGAAGAAGACGTGGGGGCTTGCCCTCTAAGCCCTTGCCTCCGTCTCCTTTTTCATGCCATACAAAATCTGATCCCCTTTCTTCCTCCATACCTCTCACACATGCTCTTTCTCACAGTTTCCATCATAGAATATCTATACCACCTTCCATCAGCAGTCCCTATACTTTAGCAATAGTGCCATCATCTATTAAAAACTACCCTGTCCTTTTTCCCAACCTTTTACTGCAATCCTCTTCAAATACTATCTAATATATTTTCTCTCCAAATCTGTACATTGGCCTGTCACTCCTTAAACCATCTCCAAGTTTAGTCTCTGCTCAAACTAGACTAATCTAGTAAAATTCCAATCCACTTGCTCAACCACCCAGCAAGCCCTGGGCTTCATTTAGCCCATGTACTTTGTGCTCCTGTACCAGCCTCAGAAACCATTGGCAATAGAATCGTAATAAATAGATATCCACTCAATAATCATCTCATTATGTACAATATATCTAAACTAACTTCCTCCCTGTCAACTTCTTCTCCAGCCTTAGATGCTTCTAATCTCACAGCATCTGCACCAATAGTGGACAGAGCAATTGGTGCAGTAACTGTTAGAGCAAACCAATACCTTTCTCCATTTGCTCCATGACTGACCTGACAGGACAGAACAATCACCTGAACAATCTCCACAACAGCCAGCTACACCTCACCGAACCATGCCAAAAACAGAGCAATGACAGTTGACTCTCCTCTGGAAATGCATGGTGTCAGTAAATTATACTACCACATATTCATCTTCTATACTTCTGCAGCCTCTCCTTTAACTGGAATCTATGAAATCATCCAATTCATCAGGAAATACTCCATTTTCTGATCACTCCTAAAGCCACCCTTTCTGCATCCCGATTAATACAAAGGTCATGAGCAAACGGCAAACCCAGTTATATGGGTATGTGATAAGGTACTCGGTCTGCCGGAGTACCTTATCACACGCCTTCAGTCAATCCAAAATTCGGCTGCTAGGGCAATCTACGGCCTTAGCCGCAGATCAAGCACTTCCGCGTTGCTGAGATCTTTGCACTGGCTCCCGGTGCGCAAACGCATCCTCTTCAAGACTCTTACTACTGCCTTCAAATCTCTACATGGATTAGGGGCTCCCTATTTGAGTAAGAGGGTACACTTCTATTACCCTGCTCGATCCCTGCATTCTGCATCCTTGGCCCTCGCCTCTGTTCCTAAAATCAAGCGAGCACGTATTGGTGGGCGCTCTTACAGACTCTTGGCTCCTCAACTATGGAACAAGCTGCCAGTGAAAATCAGACTGCTGAACGACCTGCTCTCCTTTAGGAGGGAGATTAGGACCTGGTTGTTCCTTCAGTAATCCACGGCTCTTCGCTCTTTCAGTATAGGCCTCCCAGCGCCGGGACACTCGTTCCGAGTAGCTGAGCGCTATATAAAACCCCCCTTAACATAACATAACATAACATGCCATACTATGTTATTCCAAATAGGATTTCATCACATACATTTGGCTGGGAACATCATATCACCCTGCCCTCTCAGTTTTGCTCTGACTCCCCGTCATTGGAAGAATATCTTTCAAAGCACTCTGCATCTCCCACATTGCAATGCAAACGCCTGGCTCCATCTCTCTACATTCAAACCCAGACTTGGTTGACTAAGGAGGAACCATAGATCCATAATGGCACTTCTTATCGCTGCTAATATTTCTCAGGACAAGCAAACTCAGAAACATCCTCCTGAAGAAAATAAGGCATCTTAGCAGTAACATTTAATACAGATGTGCAATAAAGGGCTAGCTGTCTCTTGAAACATATTATCAACAAGATCCACAAGAACTACTAGTTGGTATGGGCATCTCACACTTTTTCACTCTATTCTGCATGCAAGATTGTGTTGCAAAATGCCTGCCACAACACGACTGGAGCAGTTTCTAACCTTGCGCACAATACCCAGACATTTCTTCCATAAGCAATGCCTTAACTGACACTCTTGCAACAATACATAAGAAACAGAATATATATGTACTCATCCATCAGCAAAGCACCTTGGGCATCACAAGAACAGGAAAGCACAATAACAATGCCAATAGCATATAATGAACTTCAAAAGTGCTGAAATGTGTTTTGGTTTATCCTGTCATTTTGAAGTGAAGCCTGCATCAGGCCTTTAGGGAAATAGTGAGCAAACTGGAGTGATATGAAAAGGACGCATGATTATATTAGTATTGCAAATACGTGTAGATGATTAGTTTGTTATATGCAATAACATGTGAGCCGTTCCGAAATTAAATTAATCTTTGTGTTTCATGAGGTAGAACAATAACTGTTAATATTTATCATTCCTTTGTCTGGGTAACTCTTTTGGAGCCAACAGATTATTTTAGAGGCTAAACAGACCCGCCACTTCAGAAAGCCATGATCCACCAGTTTGTATTCTAATTCTTCTGGTTTACTGAAGAAGTCATTGTGTTGAGCACAGTTCACACTGGCATTTTTCAAAAGGCAAAATGCCCCCCAGGTATATTAGAATCGGACTCATATGGAGTAGAATTCTGATCCTGGGTTTCAGTTATAACAAGATTATAGAGTTCATAATTGCAGTCTTGTAGGGATGGATGTGTTGAGTATGGGGTCCGGCAAAAGGCTAGACCCTGCAAATGGAGACCGCTGGTCACCGCCAAATTGTGGTCTGTGCTCAGTAAATCTTGACACTCAACCCAGAGCTTGTGCAAGGTCAGTCCCACTCCAGTGGATTGGTAAATGTGGCCAAGTAATAAGTCTAATGGATTCTGGTCACCTGTGATTATGCTGATGATGTCCCATTTGATGTGACCTGTGACATCATTTGTGTGGTAATGAGCAGCGTATTTGATTGTGTTATCGGTGTGTCATATTCAAAAACTGCTGTGTGTCAGTAGCTTTAGGTTGTGTAACGTAACCTTAATATCTATTCAACTGATTTTTTAATGGAAAGTTCATTGAGCTATGTGTGTGTGTCAAGCACTATATTGCTATAATGTCTGGCATATCCCAGAGTTCCTTCATGATGGCTTTCCTATTTTTTGGTTGTTCTGGTAGACAGAATTGAACACTTCAGAATAGATTGTTTTGTCATATTCCTTCAAACCAAATAATTCAGAACATTTTCACAACCCAGGGCCGTCTTGTGAAAATTGCCTATCCAATTGAAAATAGATATATACATCAACTAAAATATAGAAATATATCTAACCATTCAGTCAGATCAGAACTTAAACAGAACAGCGACACATGAACACTAGCTAACATAACTAACACACATGATTCATAATGTACACACCACTGACCAAGAGCTATATTCTGATATGGCGAAAGATTAATTTTCAAGCACATACGGAATTCAATGCTGTCTATATTTGTGGAGTTAAGATGGTCATGTATTTGTTATTTTTTTATTTCATTAGTGGGCTGAGAGTCTCTGACCAAACTGCATGTAAATGAGTTAAGATTGCTTTCTTCTTGGTTTCTTTTCAGTATTTATGTCAAAACTGCTACCCTATTTTTGAAGGGAAGAGGATGTTATTTAAATGAAAACTATCAAATATAAAGAAACATTCAAATTAAAATGTTGAAACCCACCACATACAAAATATAGTACAGAGAAAAATAACTCAAAGAAAAGGCGGAACATTAAACAATATTGTGAAAATACATTCTAAAAAATATGTTTAAAGGGACGTAGTAAAATGTTGGAACTGGAGACTATCAAATTTCAAAAGGCGAGTATATCCACAACCAAATGCCAATAGCAGATAACGCCTTATTCAAAAGATTAGGTGGTGCTTTACGCTGTTCTTTTATGTCCTGGACTGGGACAGGAAGACAAGGAGACTTCCCCAGGGTGGAGGCTCCTCATGGGTGAGACTTACAGGTTTATCCACATGGAGGTTTTTTGCTGTTGTGAAGAAGGGTTCAGTGGGACCCCATGGAGTCCTACCCAGTTAAAGCATCCTTGGCCTGCTGGAGGAATTTGAAAACAATAAAATCAACAAATCCCAAGGTAAAACTTGGAGCGTGGGTGAGGTGACCTAGTTACCCCAGCTTTGAACCGATCTCTAAGGCTTCAAAATCCTGATTTGTCACTCTCTGTGCACTTGATTCCAAAACTTGAAGCTTCAGTGGGAACCCAGTGATGATGTGCCCAAAGTCAAACAACCCTCACTAGCTTCAACATCATCCCTTGCCACACTGAAGGATTGCTGTACCAGAAAAAGACAAAGTCCCAAGGTAAAACGTTGACAAGTTGGACCAGCTAAACTTGCCTAAATTGCTCCTTTACTGTGGGCAAACGTTGACTTTCAATTGGAGCTTTGGAGTTTATTGGTGCTTTTGCCTTAAACCTGTAAAACATCAATGGTCACCTTTTTTGATTTGGGTATTTTTTATGTCTTTTTTTCTTTTTGAATTCATTTTGAAACCTAGCACACATTTTTTTATGAGGAATTGCCTGCTATTTGTGTAATTGGTACAAGGGATTGGGCAAATATTATCTTACAAATGTGTTGTCATCTAGCCAGAGTGTGTTTATTACAATGGGAGGGGCGTACACCTCCCAAATTAATTATACAGTTTCTGATTATAGAAATATGATCTTCAAGTTTTCATTTTGCTTGAATTTTTGTCACTGTTTTAAAAAAAAAATCAATATTAGTGGAAATTGAGCTTTGCTGATATAAATATAGCAAAGACCAGTTGGTCAGCCATTGGCAGCACATTATTTCAGGGCATAAGTCTTTATGCTCACTTTTTTGCAGTAATATTAACAAGTTAGTCACAAGGGGTTTTCTTTTGTGTAGTCATTGGAAATGTGACCAGACAAGATTTTGGGTAATCGAAGAATGTTAAGCTCAAGGGCATTTGGGCCCTCTGTCCATATATGATTAATACTTAACTACATTTTCATGTAACAAATCCCAACATTTTGTTCAAGGCACAAACAATTACAATCGCTGAAATTCTCTGTGGTGTGAAAAATTCATACGCTCAATAGATAACTGTTTCAGACTGGATCACTCAGTTAAACTAGTGCCAGTGAAAGAACATACTCTAAGCAAATGCTGTGTTCTGCATTTGCACAAGCTTATGGAATATCTAGAAAATCTGCAAATCGTTCTACATGTTTGTTGTATAGGATTCATGGTTGTACTATAGTACATTAGATGTATATTCAAATTAGATTGTCTGTGATGTTCTATGTGGTAATTAGAATATTCAGCTTTGGAATTTAGGGTGGGGCAAAAAAGTCTGACAATTGAAAAGTGGAGTGAAAGGGTGTTGCTCCTCCTTTGTTACCTCTCTTGAGCCTTTTAACCTGTAAATAAAAAGTAGAAACCTTTCCTACAGTTTCTGGCATTTGTTTCTCTTCTATAAAATGTTATCTATCCAGGATTACCCAACCGGTCCTCAATGTTTATTTGCACACCCCAGAACATGTTTATAGTTTACTGGGCATCTGTTTGCTCCTCTGGAGCACTTATGTGTAGAAAATGAGTTGTATGGCCACCAGCAATGTTTTCATGTAATGTGTCATGACTGATTTCTAGGCAAAGGCAATACTAGGTGACAGCCCTAGGGGAGGTATATTTGGCCCCTTCATTACAAACAAAATGTAAAATATCACTTTGACTATGGCGAGTAAATGCTTGCACTAGCCTTAGTGACTTCTATATATTTTTCTTGACTGCCACTGACTTTTGAGCATCGTACTATCTATTTATTGTCATTACAGTAAAGTATTCATTCATACATACGACAGAAAAATTGATTAAACCCTGAGACAGAGGTAGACTTTCAATTACTGTTACGTGGCTTTCAATTAAAAAAATGCTATGGGTTTTGCGTGTGTGTCAACATCAGTGTCACCCCACACACGTTGAAGGTTTATGAAGTTACAAATAAAAAGGCAAAACATTGTTTATAAACAATGTAAGCATATACTGGAAGGCAAATATTCTTACACAATCAAATATTAATGGAGCACCCACTAGATTTTCTACATTGAATTGCTCCCTTTCCTTGGAGTTCACCATTAGAAGAAAAAAGTTAATTTCTCTATTATTTCAACTTTATTTAAACACAGTATTATGTCAAATTGTCATTTCCCGCATAGTGACAAATATGACTGTAGTCCTTACAACATGGTAATCTTGCTCTGCGGTGCTGCCATGCTCGGTGAAATAATTGTTTGGCCATGGTATTGTTTGGCATGTCATGCAAATGATTTTGAAATACCTTGCGGGGGAAACAAAGCATATTTCTCAATAGAAGATGATATTTTATGACATACCACCAAAAAATGAATATTCAATTACACACATCTTGATGTGCTAATATAAACTAGTGCAATGTATCCGCTCTAAAAGGTAAACAGCTCATGTTAAATGTAATTTATTTTTTCTGTCATAGTTTAAAGCCGAAAACAAATCAATAGTAGAGAATAATGATTCGGATTTGAGAATGAATTATATTGGCGGGGGAAATCTAACGAATATAACCACTGCTCATACTGGGTTCTGGAAAAGAAACCCATCACGTCTCTGTGGCCTAATAAATATTATATGAACCCACACGAACTTCCATGCTAATGAAGTCATATTTAGTCCGGGAGCAGGTGCGCCCATCACTGCGGACTTGTCTCCGCTCTGCAGCTTGCTCCCGGTGTCTGAAATGCTGGGACTGTTTTCAAACCTTCCTCTCCTTCCTTTTCTTCTTGCCAGTGTCTCCTGGGACGGAAATGAAGTCGACCGAGAGTCACCCTGAAGCCCGGGCGGCTCTGCCGGCAACCACCGCTGCGTCCGCCCTGCTGAACAATGCCACCGAGGCAGCGGGTCCCGAGGGGGGCAAGGGGGACTTCTCACAGATGAAGGAGAAGTTTATGAACCAGCTCAACAAAATCCCATGTAAGTAAGAAATCTAGATTTGCATTTAAAGGTATATGCTCTTGTTGTGACATATAGAATGAGTAACTCTGTATAATGCAAAGTGACTGCATTGAAGACATCTCCGATTCATTGACAGTTGGAAATAGTAGCGGCTGATAAACTTTAGAAGTGGTAGGCCATAAACCCTAACCTGAATTGCACGGTGCACGTGAGGTGATACCACATTCTTTTGAGCAGAGCAGTGCAGTGGTTAGGAGTTTTAGCTGAAATGTTAGTTCTTGTACCTGACATTTTAGCCTATTTATTGCAACTAAAATGTTACCTCCCCAGCAATAGTCAATCCACTAGAAGGCCCAGAATAACAATGTCTGCAGTGCAGGTATGCTAGTAGGCTCACTCAGTATAAATGAATGATACACACTGACTTAAAAGGTCTTCATCAGCATGGTCTAATTGGACAGCGGCGGCCGCTACATATATGGGGTGGTTGGGAGCAGCAGGGTAAATTATTATTATTATTTTTTTTTAAACACCTTTAGGCCAGCCGGCCGACACCTATCAGTCCTTTTCGGCTTCTTGGTCGGCAGCAGGAAGCCAGAATCAGGAAGCACACAGGCTCCCAGACTCCCCTAGCCGATTACAACGCTGCCTTACAGTGGCATTGTCATTGGTCTGAGCGCCGTTGTTTATCGCTCTAAGAGTGACTGGGAGGCTTTGCATGTTCTCTACCTAGGCTGTGCAATACAGCCAGCGGGGAACATCCATGGTGCGAATGACGGTTTGGTCATGCGCACCTAGAGTGAGGCCAGCCCAGTTCCGCCCCTCACCTAAACAGGAACGGAAAACTAAAATAATAATAACATTGGTTATTATCATTTTAGTTTTCCTTTTTCAACTGCTTACAGAGCAGTGGGGCAACGCTCCTCTGCCTTAGTGGTGGAGCCGCTCCTGTATGTGGACTTACCAAAGTAGAAGGGCCTGCTTGCTATATGCTACGGTTGCAATTCCTTGCATAGTTCTTACCTTCTGCATGTGGATTGCACATCTTCGTATATTTTGCAGTAATAGTATAAACCTGGCATACATTAGAGATGGTACGATGATGACCAACTCACTACAAAAGACCCCCTAAACCTTCAGAAAATGCAGATCGTATTTGATTAGTACCTCAGCTATTTTCTTGGAAAGGGCAAGAGACTGAAAGACGACTTTGGGGGGGAATCGGATCACAAAGAACTTTCATTAAGATCTGCACAACACATTGGTCAGCTGAAACCAAAAAATAAATGGTCACATTCAGTGTTCGGTGGTTATTGTGAGCTGAGGTTATTACAGTACAGATTGCACAGTATTCACATGAACAGAATGTGATGCAAATAAACATGCGTCGCACAAAAGCCAAAAGCCTGAGAAAAAAACGTGTGCTGCATTGTTTTATTGTTTGTAAAGGCAAGTATGTGATAAAAAGTACCAGAATAGTCCTATTTCATTCTGCGGTTAGACTTGTAAGGGGGTGGAAGAGGCGCTATAACTCAGGCACAACGCCATTCAAAATATTTCACTATCAGAGACATTAATTCTGTGAATCCAAAGATAAGTGAAGTTTATTGCACGATTAATTCCAAAAAGGAACAATAATATAATCGTGCATGTCCTCTGTTTCTGTCTGTGAAGAGGTATGGGGCAGGGCCGCTCTGTGTCCATAGACGTATTTACATACAAGTGTTCAGCATTTCAAAGCTGTAGTTATTGTAGACGGGACCAAAAGAGAAAGAAATCAGAACATTTGGAGACAGAGAAGCGTGGAAACAGAAAGGGGGGCCACAGTGACACATGTATGCAAGAGTGGGAATAGCACAAGTAAACTACGATCTATAACATCAAACAATAGCAGCATCATGATATTAAATCGGCTGAAATCGATAATTGCGAACAACAGCTACAAAATCAATTTGCAACTCAATTCAAACTTTCAAATGTAAAGGGTTTTATTTTGCTGCACAAACTCTGGAGTTCACAGGGCAGTCCAGCAGCTTCTGATGGCTCACGTCAGTCCACATACACCTCTGAATCCATACAGCAACAAAGTTGTTACAGTTCACCTAAATGCATATACAGCCTGCTAGATCTGGCCCTTTTTGCAGGTTTATCCCCAAACATTTTGCCTTTTGCCTCCTATTTTTCTGACACTACTCTACACAGTTCCACAAGAGAACAAGGGTCAAAGGGAAAATATTTATCGACCAACTACAGATCCAATACCCAAATCCATACTAGTTCAAACACAGCAGGAATCTGGTGTTCATAAAATTACAATGAGAAATGCAATTACCGATCATACAGCCCCAAACCGTGTCTGACACCAACCACCTTCTCATTGGTGTAATCTTCCTACAACATAGGAAAGGAGCTATAGGTTTCCATCAACTGCCCATCGTGGCCAGTGTCATCATCTGGAACTCCTGCTTTCCTACCACAACACCTCATAGTTACAGAAGGTGTCTCTGTGGATTGGATGACCTACTAGTCATTGGCAATTCCTCAAGAAAGGAAAGCCCTTGAAAAAACAGTAACCAACTTGGTCGCCAATATAGACAATATACGCCTACGTTCCTATGTAAGAGCAGTCAATGAGAAGTGTAGGTGCAGTGTGAATAAAGTGAAGGTTTTAAAAAGTATATGGAAGCAAACAAACACTTTTATTCCAGTATTGCTTTCAAACCTATTAAAACATGGTGCAGGAGCGGCTTGTACCAAATACGCTGCTGTTCTAATCGGTCTACTAGTTTCAGCCAAAAAGAGACCTCTTGCCCTGGCTTTTTTCAGGACCCTATCTTCGTTGAGCTACTGCAATTGTGAATAAACATATTTATACAGAATGTGATTTATCAAATTAAAACCTCCATACAGGCAGGGTGATCTTCACTACTGTAAGAGATGGTGACACAAAAAATACATTGAACAGTAAAATCTGTAATTACATTTCTCTTACTTCATATCATTACAAAATGCTGGGACAGATACACTCACCTGTCCTGTGCGGGGTATTGGCCTCACTTCACCTGGTAACCACTCAGGTTTCAGAGACCCCGCCCTGTAAGAAAATCAATTTACTTCAGTCAGAGTCCCCCCAATCGTATTGCTGGGATGGTTATATTCATATTCCCAGTCCCTTCAATTCATTTTGAAAAATGTCCTTTTCCAAGAAACACCTCTATACCTCTATACCCCGGGTAAGGGGACTCAATGATAGAGCTCAGATGTGCACCTAACGCTATTTCAGTGCCTTTTGCTGACAATCCGTAATCCACTCCAGGTCAAAAAGGCCATGTTTCTCTGACTAGTGATATGGTTTTAGACATCCTGAACGGGTATGCCGTCAATAGAAATCATTCAAACACTGCATAACCTGCTTCATGAGTCATGCAAACCTCATCCAGCTGCCGCATAAGGGATACTACATTGGCTATTCAGGCATACCAGCTACAAAACGGCTCCACATGAGCCCTTAATGCCTTATCATAGCGACCTCGCGGTATGGCTCCAAGCCCCAAAAGGGAGCTAGCTCTAAAAACACTTTCCAAAATGGCGAGCAGTGTCATGTAATATACGACCTCTTTACTTGCCACATGTCCAATATACTACCAAGTCTAATTTTGCCACACAATTAGTTATTCAGCATGTGTAACAACGAGTATGCCAGACACGAAAGGCAGATCTAATACAAGAGATAACATACTGAACATCAAAATCACCTCTGTAGCAGCAATAACCAAGCGCAGTTGGACCGTGCACTTAAGAGATACCATCCTAAGCATCAAAGATATATGTATACATATATATATACACCTAGCCGCTCTGGCAACGATAGCCAAGAGCCAAGAGGTCTATTATACCGTGCCCTTACCTCTCCGTCGGTGCCTCGGACCTATCCTGAGTTCGTGGGAGGTACCGAGGCACATACACCTCTGAATCCCTGCAGCTACAAAGTTGTTACAGCTCACCTAAATGCATATACAGGCTGTTAGATCTGGCCCTTTTTGCAAGTTCATCCCCAAACATTTTGCCTTTTGCCTCCTATTTTCTGACCCATTGGCTTTAGAATTCTGGGCACTTTACCATTGCTAACCAGTGCTAAATTGCATATGCTCTTTGTATTAATTGTAATATGATTGGTTATCCATGATTGGCATATTTAATTTATTGGTAATTCCGTAGTAAAGTGCACTCATTGTGTCAGGGCCTGTTACTCAAATGCTACTAGTGGACCTGTAGCGCAGTTTGACCCATCCACATGAGTAGCCCTGTAAATGTGTTCCAGACCTACCACTGCAGTGTCTGCGCATGCAGTTGTTAACTGCTATATTGACCTGGCCAAGTGCACCCAATTTCCAGGACCAACCCTTCCTTTTTATTACATGTAAGACACTCCTATGGTTGGCCCAAGGTACCCCTATGGGCAGGGTGTAGTGTATGTGAAAGGTAGGACTTATACTGGTGTGTGTGACATGTGTACGGTATATTTCGTTTTTCACTGTTGAGAGGCATATCATTGGGGATGCAATTTAACAATTTTACATGTATGACTTTCAATAGGGACAAGATAGAAAAATAGAGTTTAGGCTCCCTGAACTCAGAATTTATTAACACACCTTTTAGCAAAAGTTGATTTTAAATTGTGTATTAGAAAAAGCCAGTTTTAGAAAGTGGACATTTTCTTGCTTTACCATTATGTGTGCTTCTGGCTGTTTGTGTATTCAGCATCTGGTGTTGCAGTGACAGGAGCTGGGGATGTGCATTCACTCTAGACAGTCACAAGGGGGGTTGAGGTGTGCTCTGCCTTGTCTGGGTGACTCATCGCTGGGCTGAAGAAGACCTGGTCTTCATTTAGAGTGGTGGGAGGAGTTTTGCTTGCACCTGAATAGGCTGTGTACTTTTTCACAATGCTGTCTCCAACCCCCTGTG
Organism: Lissotriton helveticus; assembly: GCF_964261635.1. Lineage (NCBI taxonomy): Eukaryota > Metazoa > Chordata > Amphibia > Caudata > Salamandridae > Lissotriton > Lissotriton helveticus. The sequence continues at coordinate 713,197,859 of NC_136057.1, read as the reverse complement.
GTCATGCTGCACCAGGAAGGGCAGGACTGGTTTGGACTGGGTCTAGAAACCCTTGACACAAAGAAAATGATGATAACATGGGGTATACGTATTAGACCTAAAACCCCAGGACTTTAGATTACTTCAAGAGACAAGAGGACCCTGCCAAGAAGAAGAGCGGAAAGACTGTGTGAGGAGCACTGCATTTTCTGTCGGAGGGGAGGTGTGGCCTACAGTTGCTGCTTCTGTCTATGGAGGCAAAAAAGGACTGACTCTTTTTGCCCAGCTGTTGTATCCTGCTTGTGGAGAATCTTCAAGGGCTTGTGTGTGCTTGCCTACTGTTGGAAGTCTCAGGGAGATAAAACACTTCAGGAAAGATCCTTTCTGGATCTAAAAGGACCCTGTCTGGAAGGAGAGTGGAAAGACTGTGTGAGGAGCGCTGCCCCTGATGTGTGGGGGTGGGGGAGCCTGCAGTTGCTGCTCCTGGCTAGAGCAGGTGAAGGACTGGACTGTTCTTCCGTTATTAGGAAACCTGCATACTGAGTGCTTTCTGGCTGCTCTTTTAAAGCCTATGAGGAGCGCTTTAATTGTGCCCAGCAAGTGAAGAGTACTCTACGGTTTAAGACTCCAGTGCTAGGGGAAGCGCTGGTGGTGGTGCCAGAGTCACTCCAGCACTGAGAGGAAGGATCCTGTGATATGGGCTGCGAAAAGTGTGTGGCGCTTTTGCAGCACAGCAGCCATGTCTCCCACTCAAAAGAGATCCCCCTTCCTTTCCAATGAGTGACCACAACCTACAGAAGCCTGGGAATGTGGTGGAGCCATGTTCCTCTGGGGTCATTGGTTGGCTGCCGGGATCCGTCCTTATGAGGCCCTCTCCCTCTGGAGGGAGCCACAGGGCTGCTGCTAGGCATCATTGAGGAGCCACCTCTGCTAACTGCGAGGCCACACCATCCAGGTGGCCAACGTAACTTTTGAACCCCAGGGGATGGCGAGGACAGGGGCAAGGAACTCCTCGGCCATCTTGCAGGGTGCCGGCAGTATCCACGGCCGGACGGGTAATTGCTGTCCTTGTAGCTGCCTAATCTGAACAATGAGTATTTCAGAGGAGGAGTGTCTGCCCAGTTATCTAACCCTCTCAGTTCCCGGTGATTGTGGAGTGGAGCTGAGCTTCAGGGCTTGGCAGCTGCACAAAGAGTTCGCAGTCAGTTGCTGGGTGATTAGTTTATGTAAGGAGGACCTGGATCGTCCCCCTGCCAACATGGGCCCTAGGTGTGTGCCCCCACCCCGCTGAGACATACCTTGTGCTCCAACTCACTGCCTTTCATTGCCACAACAGGCTCAGAGGCTTCTGGGCCCTTCGGTATGGGTGGAATGGCATAATATGTACAGAAATGGTGTAGGTTGTTGTTTTTTCACAATGGTTTCTAGCGTGCGCAAGTTATAGTCATTGATATAATTCACTAAGTGTTATGTTTGACAATTGCCTAGTGGCAAAGCGGCTTATATGATTGTGATCTATTTGTTTTATGTATAATACAAAGGTTATCTTTATATAAACTTGTGTGGATTCTCTTTTTGTGGTGTGCCTAGTGTGTCACTGATATGCATGTGTGTTGCATAAATGCATCACACATTGCCTCTGCTATAAGCCTGACTGCTCTGCCAAGCTTCCAAGGGGGTGAGTAGGGGTTATCTTGTGTCTGTAACTCCCTTACCCTGACTAGAGTGGTGGGTTCTGCCTGGCTTAGGTGCATACCCTAGCCAACCAGAAACCCCATTTCTAACACAACCAGTCATATTCTCTGCTCTGCAGCATGCCAATTTTCTGTGACTTTCTAACATCACACTCAGTGCCTCGTCAAGTCCTCCTTACTTCTCCAAGAAGGCGGGGCCTAGAAGGACTGCACGAGTCAGCATATTCCTTGTGAGGAGTGGAAATGGTGTTGTAAGTCAGGGGTGACTGACATAAAGCCTCAACCAGGGCTTATGTAGCAATGTTCGTGCCTATATATCTACAGTCTGAGCTGCGGCTTATAGAGGCCTACATCACATACTGATGTGAAAGTCAAGGGCTGGACAGCCATAACCCCAACTTCATTACGTCATTCCTGGCCAACACCTGCACACTGGATCCTCAGGAAGTGCCTGCTTGCTTGACCCTATCTAGCAGCAAAGGGCCGAAGCCTGGCATTGTTGATTAAGCCTTAAACATGGAAAAAAAATTATATATTGTGCTTTGCAAATTTTGTGGAGGTGGAGCCCCAAGCTCTCCTTGACAAGCCACCCCTTGGTGGAAACCTAATAATACCGTTATGTTTTGAGGGAGATATTTTACACTTTCCCTTGACTTCCCTTTCGAGTCTAAACAGATTGTTGGACTATCACAATGACACAAAGAACCAGCCTAATCTCACACTGCATCCAGCAAGGGTTTTTATCTAACGCATTTTTGTCGCATCTAAGCTCTTTATGTCAATAAAAACAGAACAGCCATTTCTAAAGCTTCAGGCTAAAGGTGAATCCTCTATCGAGGCTTTTCTTATTTGGTAAGTCATTGGACAGTTGACCCTAGGGAGCCTGTTCAATGCATGGTTTCTTGTCAGTGAATTACCTCTCTTCTCTAACGCCTCGTTTATATAAGAATCTTGCTGTTGCTACTCTGACATATTCTAGGGACCAGATGTACGATCCACCAATTTGCAACTCGCAAATTGGGATGCACAGCAGGGTTTGCGATTCCCAAAGGGGTCGCAATTTGCATGCCTCATGCATATTAATGACGCTGTCGCAAATTGAAATCCCTTTGGGAATGGCTCTCACTAACAGGGATGGTGGCATGCTGGGGTCAGCAGACCACCATGTCCGGGACTGCTTTTAAATAAAGCTGTTTTAAAAAAATATATAACCCGTTTTCCATAACGGAAAACGGAATGCATTTAAAAAATAAAAATGAAACTTTTCAGTTTAAATTTTTAAGGTCAGTCAGTGGTCCCTAGGCCTGCTCTTAAAAAATATTTTGAGAGCCACTCACAACCCCTTCCCGTTGGGTGGTAAACTGTGATTGTTTTGCGACCGCAATTACGGTCACAAAACAGTCATACATAGCTTCAGGAGTCGCTATTAGGAAGGAACAACCTTAGAATGCCCCTTCCTAATAGCGAGTCGCTAATCCTATTTTGCGAGTTGCAAATTGAGTTGCGACTCGCAAAATAGGATTAGTACATTGGCCACACGTTTTTTGCAGTCGCAAACTTGTCTAAAACCCATGTGCGCCTGCAAAGAAAGTTAGTACATCTGGCCCTAGATCTTTCCAAAAGATCAACTTAGATGACAGCAATTTGCAAAATGTTTTGTATTCTCTTTCTGCAGATTTGTACACAAGGACCAAAAGTAAGAATATATGAGACTTCTTAGATAAACCCATTAAACCAGCAAATGTCTAGGGCTGCGTGATTTCTTCTTTATTGAATAATTGCTGTAGAAATGTTGTTACAACACATCAGACCACACAACCTTCTTTCTTTGATCGTAGGGTCAGTTTTTCTTCTTTGATTCCTGACATTTATCTTCTGGGACTTATTTCAGAACTTGCCAGGCACAGGTTAATGTGAGCGTGTTCAAGGTGTTTGTTAGAGTAAAACTATCCAGGCACAGATTTTAAACTTTGACCTAAAATTGTGTGAGATCCTCAGTTTGCTTGGTGCTAGTAAAGTGATTCCTGGATGTCCAAGGAAATTGCTTGTGTTTTTTTTTGGGGGGGGTGCTTGTGAAGTGAGGTTCTTGTATTCTGTTATTCCGTCTTATAAAAGAAAGTCACTCAATCTTTCACTGAAACGTTGTACAGGAATTGTCAGAAATTACCAGTTTATTCACCATAGAGTGTGTTACTAGTATAATGTAATGCATTTGTAGTGTGTACGTGTATGTTATTGTTAATGTGAATAATTATAATGTTAGATGTTGTAGCCCATCCAGATATTTCTTCATTGCTCTGTTTGTCTATAATTTAAAGACCGACCAAGCCCTGCCAACCTCTCAGATTCTTTTGTTTCCCAGCTTACCTACAGGGATTGTGGTTAGTTCTCTACACTTGCTATTTAGTGTTTCAGTAAGTTTTCTAGAATTCTCTTTAGTTGTGGGGTATTCCCCTATGCGCTACTGGTACCCACCGCTTCATGTTCCTCCCAGGTTTTTACAGGCTGTCACCACACCCTTATAACCTTCAACTCACATTTGTAGCTTATCCTCATAAATTCTAAGGGGCGCCTATGCACGCGTCCCGCCATAGGTGTGGAATTTGGCCATGGCTGCAAAGCATGATGCACTAATATATATGCTGGATGTGAGCTACTGTGCTGGGTGCCATTCATGGAGTAGAATGACATTTGTTAAGTCACAAAAGGAGGTACATCACATAGAAAATGTAAAGGTTGTAAAAAAAGACTAACTAGAATGACAAAGGTAGAAAATCTTCTTTTATGAATGAACTTATATACTCACTGCATTTTACTTTAGTCAGACTTTTCCAACTTATTACTTTAATAAATAAAGTATTATAGATTGCGTTGTAGTATTACGTTGCTAGGCCATTTAATTGCTGTGCCAGCAGTCTTCTAGATGGCCGAGGGCAAAATGTTCAGTGTTCTGCGCCCTGCACCCCCACTGTATTCCACACAGAACTAAAAGTACAGTGGGTGCATCACGTCCAACTGTTAAGCAACCTAGGGTGAAACCTTGAGTGCTGAGAGTCCATTCTAGGCTACACTAGACCTTTTGGTGTGAGGGGAATTTAAGAAATACGATGTGCTTCCCACCAATGTAGGAAACACACTTGACCCATGATCTAACTTCATCAATTGCAATCTCCCTTGGGTGGATCTTTCTGTTTATTAATCATTGTAAGGGGAGGCTGAATCCACCCCAGGTGTTCGTTAAGAATACCAACTCTCCACTCCCCCCTTTGTTTTCTTCTATAGTCACTGAAAACCCACAGAGATGAGCTTGTCATCTAAGATTGAGTAGCCCACTGCTGTGCAGAGTACTACAGCGCGTATTTGCCCTACAGCCCAAGCTACCTCACGGTAATCTGGTACCCTGGGCTGATGCACACTTCGTGTCACTTTCCAGATGAGGAGGTACACAATTGTTACTCTTGATGCTGTGAACCTACAAAACGTTTCCATGTCCATCTTCTATCCAGGAGTCACTAGTTGCAGAGCTGACTTCCTGAACTTTAAAGGCAATTTAAACCACTTATAAACGGATTTTATAACTAATTCTCATACATCAGTTGCGTGAACTGACTTTATTTTCTTAAAACATTTAATCAAGACCTGGTAGGAACCTCACATCCTTAGCTGCTTTTTTAGTTTAACCAATACTTTTGCAATACCGTGGTTGCACAATTTCCATGATACGTGGTAACTAAAGAAGCACTCCAGAATTGGTCCTTAAACTCTTAAAAGACTTCTCTCTTTACTTAAGTGGGAAAATGTATGTGGTTTCTCCGGAGCTGGTCTCACGTGGTACTAAATCAATTATGATATATTTTAATAGCAGACATCTTGGATTGAACCTTATTTTGTAGCTGTCCTGATGAGCGCGCAGAATCATCTTAGACAGTCATTAAAGGAGTCTCTCACCTGTTACTCGAGGTTTATCAAGGGGTGTTATAAATAGAAAGGTTAATTCATTGTGACCTGGTAATGACAGATAACAAATTAGAATACTAATTGATTTTCTTCTCTGAAATGGATCCCGGCCCTCTGTCAGAAACAGCTGCTTGCGGGAAGGACAGCCAACAGCTATTACCTGGAGCTTAAAACCACAACTTCCAGGACACAAGCATGTCGTAAAATGCATTGGGATGACAGTCTGTCCTGTTCTTGCGGGCCTGGCTAACACAGGGAAGTCAATCTATTTATTGGGGTTCCTACTCTTTTAGCACCGAAAATGCTGCCTGAAGGAAGCGAAGGTGGATCCTTTAAAACAGCTTTAAAGCGAATTTCTTGATAGTTAATGATTTTAGCAGTTTTCGTCAAATCGAAAAGTGTGCTCATACACACAGCTCTTTCTTTCTTCTAATGTGAGGGTTTCTCAGTTTTATTAGAACTTCACCCTAAGGTATTTGAATGCTTTACATTAGCACCAGAATATTTTTTTTTAGGAACAAGGAGAGGAAGTAACTTGCCCAGAATCACAGGATGTTGAACTGAGGCTGGGACTCGAACCTGGTACCCCAGTTCCAAAGTCGGCAGCTCTGGCCGTTAGGCCTCATCTCATACCCAAAGCTGGGTAAATAGCAAGATGTAAAACAAAAACTTGATGAGTGGAAAGCTTGAATTAATCTAAATCATTGATAAATACTTGGTGCCACTTTCCAGTCCTTCGTTTTGTGATGTCTACTGTGTCACTCCAGACAAGGACCATCCACATCCAGTCCTGATGGCCCTTTAGCAGCCGGAACAGTTAAGCATGAACTGCCACTTTAGATGGGAACACTCGAAACCTGGTTTTATGATTATTGGACCTCATCACGGTGTGCAGTTTCAGTCCTGTTTCAAGGCAAGAATGAAACTAACATCCAGGTACCCCCCCAGTGGGCTCCTTTTCATTTTCCCACTGAGTCATTCAATACACGAAGAAGCCATGTACAAATCAGACTTAGGGCCTGGTTTACAGTTTGGAATATGGTATGTACTTTCTCAGGGCAACAGAGTCAATTACTTTGTCGCCCTGATGGAGCACCTATCCACAAAATTAGATTTTTCGGGAGGCCCAGTGGAGATCTTTAGTCATTGACAGGAATGGTCATCGTTGTGGTTTCTATCACTGAGTTAAAAATTGGACAGCTGGCTCCATCAAACATGACAGACATCAACATTTTAAGTTTCTTTTATTTCTTCAAAAACAAAGTCCAAATGTGGGATTTGTTTAAAAAAAAACAAAACTGATCATCCCCGTTCAATGGTAATTTAAAGATTTTTACTAACACTGAGCACCAGATTTTCACAGCGGCAAGAAATAGTAAAAAAACAAAAACTGGCCATTCCACCACCTACCCTAAGTTGGGTGGGGAGTTGAATGGCCCAAATTCTGATGCCCCTTAGTCTGTCAGGCTGTCAGAGGAGTATGTCAATGACAGAGAAAGAGTATGCAAAAGTCACTGACCTTGATGGCAAACTGTTTATTGATACAGAGGCATCCAGTTAAATAAGTAGCTGACATTGTGATGTGATAGTGTAATAACAAAACGTTAATGATATAAATATATATGAGGTGCTGCCCTGTACAAATACATAAAGTAAAATGCAATTCACAGCCTACAATAAATGTCAAACTCTGATATGAAAATTGGAGTGCAGTTACACTCTACATAGAGAATTGTACATGGGCAGGTGTGAATTATGTCATTTATAAAAAGTGGAAGATATCTCTTTGTCGATATTTGATCAAGTAAAATATTATTTTGCTCATTCCACAACCCTGCTCCGAGTTTACACTCCACTCCTAAAGTTGTTCTCAAGGGCAAACACAGAAAGGTTTGAGCCGACATGTACTAAAGCAGAAATAAACCTCAAAGGGAAAACACCTGGAAGCACCTTGGTTTGGCTGCAGCTGACAACCAAATTGATTGTCAACTGCATTGGAATCCCAGCTGTTACAAACAGCTGTGGCACATGTTTTTTTTTCTAAAATGCCTTATAGAAATTGATTGTTGTGTATCAATAATGGGATTGTTTTCAATCAACATATTCTAATTGACATCATACAAAATTATATTTTTAGTTTGCTGGGTCTATCGAGTCATGTGGAACCTCAAGGTTTTGATACCTGCCACAGCCCCAATTTTAGATTGTGTAAACCCACCCTACAGGGGCATATCCGTGTGTAAACGCACCCTACAGGGCATGTACGCGGGTGGCTGAGCTACGAATCAAATGTGCTGAAAAAAGGCATCGCTGGAAAGTTCCCCACTTCCAGTCCAAGTAGCCTCATCATGACACTAAGGGGTCAATTAGGATGGCGGACGGATTGCCCCGCCATCCTCACAGAAAAGACACATCGCCACATTAGCATGGCTGGGGGTCCGCGGCGGACGGCAACACCGTCCGCCGCTTTTCCGCCGGTCACGAAAGTGCTTACATATGGTGGCGGTGTCTGCGAGACACCGCCAACCATATTACGATGCCGGCGGTCCGTGGACAGCCATACAGTATTTGCTTTCCCAGGGTGAAGGGGGGATGGGGGTGCACATGGGGGGTACCGTGCGGTGCCTGTCATGTTGTGCTTTGAAACGCACAACATACATTTTCAGCATTGCGGCGGGCGGTGCTTTCAGCACCGCCCGCCGCAATGTTAAAAATGCGGGATGCACCCGCCACTGTGGGTGGTGCATCCTAATTCGACATACGGGACCACCGCACCTGTGGCGGACGATCCCTTCCTACAACAGGATGGCGGACAAAAACACTTCTGTCATTTTACCACTTTCCACCATCTCCCATAATCCTCTCACACTTCTCATATATTAAAGATAAAAGAACCTGAAATCCAGCCACACTCTTCACTTCAATGTGTGCTTTCTGTCTACTGGGCCCTTAGTACTCTGCGCTCTTAAGGAGAGTTGGAGCAGCAGAGGCATGATGCTCTGCAGTCACTCAAAGTTGCTCCTAAGCAGACTGAAATGCCTTTGCCTTTCATGTCTACACTGACCTTTGGGCGGCTCGCCTCAATATATTCATAGGCAACATTATGGGGCCTGGTTTAAAGCTTCTCAGACCAGTTACCCCATCACAAACAGACAGATATCCCATCCACCATATTATAAGTGCATTACAACTTAGTGCACTCATGATAAGGGAGAGATGAGATATCCTTCATGTTTGTTATGGTGTAACACTTCCATCAAACTCTAAATCAGGCCCTTAGCATCATCTACCATTCTATACCGCTTTATGGTCTTTGGCAACCAAGGGAAAATAATTGAAGGTTAGAAATATGGAAGTTCAGCATTTACTATTCCACCATGACATACAAATGTCTGTTATACCAAGAAGCAGCAATTCAGCAACCACCTTTCCACTGCTTCCTTTTGGTCTTTTGAGATCTGGCTAAGAAGGAGAAGGCGAGGGAAACAGCCACTTCCCTGCGTAACATTACAAAAGTGGAAAATAAATTTTGTTTTTCTCTGCAGTGAATAAGAGGAGTGAGCAAATATTGACAAAGACTCTTTTAAATGTATTAAGCTCAATAAATTCACATCAGTGTAATGTCTTTCAGCGATAATCAAAATGATTCACTCAATTCCCCCAAAACTATATGCCATCTACAACATGCCAAGTGCAACTTAATCTTTGTAGAGGATTTTATGGAATTTCTCACTGAAATCCTCAACATCATTCAGTAACAATATGTTCATAAAAGAGTTATGCTTGTGCATTGGTGATATCAAAGCAAGTCAGCTGTGTCACAATTTATTGCATAATAACTACACACAAGCAAGCAGTATTTACACTTACTTTAGAGGCTCGATTCAAGAAGTTATAATTGCTTCAGAAGGGTATGTTAAGGCTCTAATCTCAGTTGATTTGTCGGTAGGCAAATATCGACATACAATAATGTCAATGTTTAAATATCGAAGGGACATAATATAGAAGGTAAGTTATATCGATATGTTTAATATCGATGTTACTAATATCTATCTTACTAATATCGATGTTACTAATATCGATGTTAGTAATATCGATGTTACTAATATCGATGTTACTAGTATCGATTTTTGTATGATTTTTATGTATATTATTATGTATTTATTATGTATTTAATTTTTATTTATGTAATGTAAGTACATTTTGTATTTTAGTACTGTAGCTGGTTCTGGGTTTATAGGGGAATAGGGTGGGAAGTAATTTAATTATAGTAAATTAATAATTATTAGGAATTATGAATTAATTTTAATTAATTGGTAAAACATTTTTATTTATTGGTAATTAATTGTAATTAATTGATTGATTGATAATTATGTACTGTAGTGGGTTATGGGTTAATAGGGGAATAGGGTGGGAAGTAATTTAATTATACTAAATAATTATTAATTTTTAGGGATTATAAATTAATTTTAATCAATTGGTAATTAATTTTTATTAATTGATAATTAATTTTTATTATTTGATTAATTGATAATTATGTTCTGTAGTGGGATATGAGTTTATAGGGGAATAGGGTGAGAAGTAATTTAATTAAACTGAATGAATTATACATTTTTAGGAAATAAAAATTAATTTTAATTAATTGGTATTTAATTTTTATTAATCGGTAATTAATTTTAATTAATTGATGAATTGATAATTATGTTCTTTAGTGGGTATGGGTTTATAGGGGAATAGGGTGGGAAGTAATTTAAATGTAATTAAGTAATAATTTATTTTAATTCATTGTTTTGTTAATTATATTATTGTTAATTAATTATTAATTTGTAATTTATTATTATTAATTGGTATTCAATATTAATTTATTTTTACTTAAATATGTATTGCTAATCATGTTTTTAATAAATATGTACTGGTATTTGCAAATAGCTTATATTTATTTAATAATTAATTTTTGTATTATTTTAAATTATTAATTTATTTATAAGTATGTTATTTTTACCTTCTACGCTATCCAATACTTTCCCTACTGTTGCACTCTCTGGAGTTGGAATAGTAATTTTTACCCCTACGCTATCCAACACTTTCCCTACTATTGCACTCTCTGGAGTGGGAATAGTAATTTTTACCCCTACGCTATCCAACACTTTCCCTACTGTTGCACTCTCTGGAGTGGTAATAGTAATTTTTACCCCTACGCTATCCAACACTTTCCCTACTGTTGCACTCTCTGGATATGGGAATAGTAATTTTTTCTCCTACTCTATCCAACACTTTCCCTACTGTTGCACTCTCTGGAGTGGGAATAGTAATTTTTACCCCTACGCTGTCCAACACCTTTCCTACTGTTGCACTCTCTGGAGTGGGAATAGTAATTTTTACTCCTACGCTGTCCAACACTTTCCCTACTGTTGCACTCTCTGGAGTGGGAATAGTAATTTTTACTTCTACGCTATCCAACACTTTCCTTAATGTTGCACTCTCTGGAGCAATTCGTATGAGCAATTTGTACGGAGAGCCACACAATCACATAGTGTACGGTTCGTACACTCCATGATCGTAGGGGTACGGTTCGTACACCCCATGATCGTAGGGGTATGGTTCGTACACCCCATGATCTTAGGGGTACGGTTCGTACACCTACGATCATGGGGTACGGTTCGTACACCTACGATCATGGGATACGGTTCGTACACCCAATGATCGTAGGGGCATTGTTCGTACACCCCATGATCGTAGGGGTACGGTTCGTACACCCCATGATCGTAGGGGTACGGTTGGTATACCCCATGATCTTAGGGGTACGGTTCGTACACCTACGATCATGATCGTAGGTGTACTCACCATACCCCTACGATCATGGGGTGTATGAACCGTACCCCATGATCGTAGGTGTACGAACCGTACCCCTAAGATCATGGGGTGTACGAACCGTACCCCATGATCATAGGTGTACGAACCGTACCCCTAAGATCATGGGGTGTACGAACCGTACCCCATGAACGTAGGTGTACAAACCGTACCCCTAAGATCATGAGGTGTAGGAACCGTACTCCTACGATCAAGGGGTGTACGAACCATACCCCTACGATCATTGGGTATACGAACCGTACCGGGGGTCCGTTTTGCACGCACTTCGAGTCGAATTCTGCTTTTCGGGACATTTTGAGGTCTCGTAAAAAAAAGAGTAGTACAGAGTGTTGACGGGATGAATCGTACTTGCTGGGTCGGAAAATGATGCTTCAATCCGTACGGACATCGCGTACTGCGCGTTCCGAATGCGATTCGTACGGATTATTGAGTCGTACGGGCTTTGGTACGATTCGGATGGAGAACTGCTTTGGGTACGCATCGTACTACATCGTACGTACGGGGACGTTCGAGGATACGATTCATACGGGAAAAATGCTCCGTACGGCTATTCGTACGGGATTTTACTGAATCGGAATCGGCCCCATAATGTTAAATACATAAGACAAATACCAACAAATATTATATTAAATAAAATGCAAAATAATTTTCAAACGATTACAAATTATTTAGAAACAAAAACATTATTACATAAATTGACTTTTTTTATTTCCTACCTTATAACACCACACAATTCACAAACCACATCTAAAATAAAAAAATATGCTTCCATAATTAACATAATTAATTACCAAATAAAGAAATATTAAAAAACAAATGAAACTCATAAAAATTAATTACCTTCCCATACTTGACCCCAATAATCCCCACAATGCACAGGTAAAATTAAACTGTTAAAAAATGAATTACAAATGTAAAACTCATTTTCAATAAAAAAAACTAACAGTATTTAACAACGAATTTTAAAGTAAGTAAAATTAATTTACTCCCCTGCCTTTACCCCTTTAAAAGTATAACCCACACACAAAACATTATAAACAAATACCCTAATTAAATATCAATTAATTAATGAATAATAATGACCAACTAATTAATAATTCATGAAACATAAATTACGCCGTAGAACTCTGGGACCTACTGGACTCCAACCCCCCAGACGTCGCCTTCCTGACGGAGACCTGGCTGAACCCCTCCTCGCCACCTGACATCGCCATAGCCATCCCGGAAGGCTACAAGATCACCCGCAAGGACCGCACCAATGGAAAAGGAGGAAGAATCGCCATCATCCACAGGAACACGCTCAAAGTCTCGACAATCACTGACGACACCCTCAGCACCGCTGAACACCTGCACTTCCAGATTCACACCGATCCCAAAACCACCCTCAGAGGAACCCTCTTCTACAGAACCCCCGGACCCCGACCACAATTCAGCGACTCCATCGCTGACTTCATCAGCACACACGCCCTCGATGGACTGCATCCTCCTCGGGGATCTGAACTTTCCCCTCGAGAACAACAACAACCCCAACTCCACCACCCTGATTGACAACCTCACCAATCTCGGACTCAGACAACTCATCACAACACCCACCCACCCACCCCACAGGCCACACGCTTGACCCCATTTTCTCCAGAAGCCCCCTTGTCTCCTTCAACCACACCATCGAGCTCCACTGGACCGACCACCGTTGCATCCACTTCACCTTCCAGAAACCCTCCACGCAGCACCGCACCCAACAGATGCCGCACCGCTGCTGGAGCAAAGTCACCGAAGACCAGCTTTCCACCTCCCTCGCCCGGAACCCACCACAGACCCGACTGACCCGACGCCACCGCTTGCAACCTCAGTCAGTGGATCAACGACTGCGCCAACACCCTCACCCTGCTCAAGAAGCCCTACAAGAGCCACACCTGCAAGAAAGCCAGCTGGTTCACGGAACACCTCCAGGCCTCCAAGCAAACATGCCGAAAGCAGGAAAAGAACTGGATCCGCGAACGTACACCGGAAAGCTACACAGCCCACAAGAATGCCCTGCCGCAGACACCACCACCTCATCAGATCCAGCAAAAGGGCTTCCTTTAAAGACCGCCTAGACAACAACGCACACAACAGCAAAGAGCTCTTCAACATCATGAAGGACCTCTCAAACCTCAGCTCCAACACCAACGACATCCCACCTTCGCAAGACCTGTGTGACTTGCTGGCCATCTTCGTCCATTGCAAGATCGCAGACATCCACAACAGCTTCAACAACATGACCACCCCGGCAACCACTGAGACCCCCGCTCCCATGACCCCTGCTCCCACGACCTGAAACGGCTCCAATGCAACCAGAACGCCTCCGCACGTCTGATCCTCGACATGCCTCCCTGCAGCCACATCACACTCCACCTGAGAATCCTGTACTGGCTCCCTGTCAACAAGAGGATAACCTTCAAACTCCTCAGCCACGTACACAAGGCACTCCACAACACCGGACCAGCGTACCTCAACAGCCGACTCAGCACCCCCACCTGCCAGCTCAGCTCCGCAGACCGCGCCCTCACCACCGTCCCCCACATCCTAAGAGAGACCACCGGCGGCAGATCATTCTCCCACCTCACCGCCAAGACATGGTACACCCTCCCTATCTGACTACGGCAGACTGTAGACCTTCTGACCTTCAGAAGACTTATCAAGAGCTGGCTTTTCGAACAGTAACAGCTTTCCCCCCCCTAGCGCCTTGAGACCCTCACGGGCATGTAGTGCGCTTTACAAATGCCATGATTGATTGATTGATTGACTTCCCACCCTTTACCCTTATAAACCCCACAACCCACACCTAAAATTAATTACACTATTTCCATAACTAATTTACAACCAATTAATATAAATTAACAACTAATTATTAATTAATCAAAAAATACTCCCACCCCTTTACCCCTATAAACTCCACTGCAGCACCTTAAAAAAATACACAATTACCATAATTAATACCAATTAATATGACTTAACATTCAATTAATAATTAATTACAAATAAATTACTTCCCACAATTAACATTATAAAATCTCAAATAAAGAAATATTATTAATTCAAAAATATTCATTAATTTATTATAATTAAATTACTTCCCACCCTATTCCCCTATAAATCTACAACCCGCTACAGAACTAAAAAATGCAAAATGTATTTGAAGTAAAATTGATTCCTAAAAAAATTTAACACATATATTAAAAAACATAAACAATACTTATACAAAAAACATGTATCACATACATTTAAAATATAAACTAAAATACATAACACTGATGAAAAAATGTTTGCAAACGATATTAGTGACTTTGATATTTTTTTAAACGATATTTCTTACCTTAAAGTCGATATTCTTGACCACGATATTCTTGCTGTTGAGAATTCTGAAACAAAATATTTCCAACTCGATATTTGTGTAGGTCGACATTTCCAACTCGATATTCTGTCAGCATACCTCCGATTTGACCTGGGAAAGTTGTCTCCGAAATCCAATACGGTAATGCTCTGTGTGATATAACCGCATTTCTTATAATAGTGATTGAAGCAGACACTAATGATTGCACATGAATCAATCTTGAGGCCACTCATGATGAGGGCCAGTTTATGTTAGCTTGTACCTGAGAACATTAAAGCTAGTTTTATAAGACATTGAGGGGCTCATTAAGATATCAGGCGGATCGCCACCGCCCGTATGGCAGTGGCAATCCGCCCGCTAAAAACCGCTGCCCACATAAGAATCCCTCCCACCACATTACCATGGCGGAGTGGACCCCGGCGGACGGGAAAACCGTCTGCTGGTTTTCCACCGGTAGGCATTCCGCCCGGGCGGAAAAGCAGTTTATATGGTGGCAGTGTCTGGTAGACCCCGCCATCCATATTAGTATCCAGGCGGGGTGTTGCCTTTTCGTGGCGGCGAAAGGCAGGCGGTTTTCGCCATTGGGGGCCCGTAGCAGGCTCCTAGGGATTCTGGGGTGTGGGGGGTGCACATGGGGTGTACCATAGCTGCAGTTCCATGCAGAACATGGCATGCACTGCGCGGTGCCTGCCACGTTGTGCATGGAAGTGCACAAAATGCCTTCTTGGCATTGCGGTGAGCGGTGCTGAGAGCAGCGCCTGCCGCAATGTCAAGAATGCAGGATGCGCCCACCAGTGTGGCAGGCGCATCCTAATTCCTCCCGCCACATTACCATGGCGGAGGGGACCCCGGCGGACGGGAAGACCGCCTGCCGGTTTTTCGCCGGTAGGCAATCCGCCCATGCGGAAAAGCAGTTTATATGGTGGCGGTGTCTGGTAGACACCGTCATCCATATTAATATCCAGGCGGGGTGTTGCCAGTGTGGCAGGCGCATCCTAATGTGACCAACGGTTCTACCCCACCAATGGCGGGCGGTCCCATTCCACGAAAGGATGGCGGGCGGAAAAAGTCCGCCCGCCGTCATAATTACCCCCTTAACATGTGAATGAGAGTGACTGGGAGAAGCAAAATAATATATAATTTGAGGTAGTCGGAATATCCTTGGACGTTATTAATAGTAATAGCAGTAAAGCTAACTGCTCATATATGATGTTACGTTTATTGAGGCATACTATGCAGTGTTTATTCATGTACTGGTGTAATATCTCACTCATTGTTGCAAAGGCATCCTGTGCCCTGGGCACCCCCAGATTTTGTGCTGATTGGTAATGGTGGTAACTGACTCTGACTGCCTAATCAGGGCTAATGCTATACTGAAAAGACACTTAGAGTACAGAAAAACACCGACCTACACTAGGGTACACTGTGGGTCAGGGTACCTCTATGATTGGCATGACCTCCCCTTTAAGGCCTAGGTACATAATAGGTAAGGGGGATCAAAACTACCTTTAAGCCCACAGTATATAATAGGGCATAGCAGTTTACATGCCAGCAGCCCTTTCTGCACTTGCATGTGTGCACTGATGAATCCTGAGGTCACCTTAAAAGCGGTCCTGTGTTGCAGAACTACTTTTAAAATGTAAATTGTGCCCAAACTTGACTTTCGTGTTTGGGGCACTTAATAATTAATAAACAACAATATTTTGCCATATTCAGTATCCCCAGGCTTTCCCCTAGGTGACCAAGTGGTTGGGGTGGGGGTCAGATTTTTATAAAGAGGTCCTTATAAAATAGGTTTGAAATGAATTGGGTTTAGTGAAATTGCACATTTCACTGCCCACATTGTAGTAAAGTGGTTCCCAAAATCGACTTTTTTGCTAGTAGCACTGTGGAGTAAAGATCTGCAATATATTTTCATATTCAGAACCCCTAACATCTCCCCATGGTGTACCAGGGGTGGGAGTCCTGTAGATATAGGCAGGGTCCTTATAAAACATTGTAAAAGATGTTTTTATAAGCCCTGGTGTTGGAAGAATTACCCAAGTCAATTTTTCCATTGCAAATCCTCAGCCACATAGGTTAACATGGCAATACTTCCTAGAATGAGTATAGCTGAATTTTACAATATACTAATGCTGAATTTATCCTAAAATGTACAGACAAGAAGAAGCTTGAATTTATCCTAAAATGTACAGACATGAAGAAGTATTTAAGGGCTCACAGCCCCCCAATATCCCATCACGCTCAGTAGGAGGGAGTTACCTTTGTTCTTTCTTGCCTGCCAAGATTCAGACTTCCAATGATCTGTCCTGATTGGTCGGAGTTAAGTGTATTAACCAGGCTGCTTTGATGAGGTGATAAGTAGCCCTGGGTTGAAGAAGCCATTCTGGGAGGAGAGGGTTCCGTTGCATAGGAATTTCAGAGCAAGGGGGAGGGGTTGTAAACAATATTCTTCAATAGAAGGAGGAGGCAGGCAGGAGAAACCGGTTACATTTACACCCCTATTCTGAACCCAGCCAGATGGCAGGCTTAAGGAAGAAATGTGCAGATGCCAGGGAGAATATGGAAATGAGCCATCCTGGAGGGTTGGTTTAGCCAGCTCTTGCCTCTCTGCCGAGACTTCAGCCATATTGAATTTCGGAGAAATAGTGCTTTTTGGGAGACTATTGTGCCACACGGTGGATGAAATGGTCATGCTCTAGGGTGTTGTCCTACACCTCATTGGAAAGGAGTGCCCTCCTGTGTGACCCAGAGAACACTAAATACATATCTGAGAGGGGCAGTGCCTCTCAGATTTGCTGCTTGAAACAAGAGGAAGAAGAAGGGTCCATGAGGAGTTTGATTTGCACTAACCAGGTCCTACACTCTGACTGACTGCACCTGCTGCACAATCTGCAACTACAGCCCTGTGTACCTAACTTGCTTCTAAAGGACTAAAGAGTGGACTCCCTACTAGCTAAAGGTTAACAGAGCTCACCTGGACCATCACTACCAATCCCCAGCCTGAAGTACTACCAGTGGATTTGTAAGGGTTTTGTCCAAGTGGATTGTGGTAACTGAAGTCCCATAGTTTCAAGTACCATCTTGGAGCTTCCAATCCCTTGGAGTAAGTTTTGGATACTTTGGGAAGAAGTTCCAGAAGTTTGTAGAACTTCAGAGCAAGTTTGGATAAAAGCTCATTATCATCATCATCATTTACCGCTCATTTCGATTTATAAAAGATGCATAGTAAACAATGTATGTATAATCATGGGGATGGGGGAGGCAGAGTGAGAATCCTTTCAGTCTCCGTAGTTAACTCTCTTAATCAGAAGGGGGAAAGGATCACTTGTCCTGCTTAAACCTTGGGTTCACAAGTCGAGGAACTGGTATCTCCCAACAAATATGACCCTCATACACGTGTATGTTGGTAGTTTCTCTTCAGCGGTATATAATGTGTCCCCGCTTTTATACACGTGCGTGCGTAATCATCGAGTCGTTTTTTGTATTGTGCACCCTCCACCAGGAGGTTTTGCCTTAGGTTTAAGGCAGTAGTGATCGTGGAAAGTGGGGGGTTCAGTGGTGGTGTCGTTATTAAAAGTCCGGACAGCCAGACAAAGGCAATTTAATAAGTCTGGATTCGGACTATGAATAAAATTCTTGGTGCACTCTTCGAATTGGTAAGGGATTCAAAGTGCACTATATATACATGGTTTAAAAAGAGGTCAACATGTTTCAGCCTTTGGTAGTCAGAGGATCTATAGGCTTTCGTCAGGACCAATGGGGGTGAATAAATAGTGAAAAAATTGTGAGAAGAATAAAGGGTTATTGACCTGATTCTTCGTGAGTTAAGGTTTCATTGTACCTTATTGTTTCGGAAAATTGCTTCCTCTGGGATTTAGGCTGGTCGAGAGAGGCCTTACTTAGTGCCTTCTTACTCGGTCCTGGCAGCATGTGCTGACTCTGCCTGTCATCACCCGGTCCCGGTTCCGGGTGATGACAGGCAGAGTCAGCACATGCTGCCAGGACCGAGTAAGAAGGCACTAAGTAAGGCCTCTCTCGACCAGCCTAAATCCCCGAGGAAGCAATTTTCCGAAACAATAAGGTACAATGAAACCTTAACTCACGAAGAATCAGGTCAATAACCCTTTATTCTTCTCACAATTTTTTCACTATTTATTCACCCCCATTGGTCCTGACGAAAGCCTATAGATCCTCTGACTACCAAAGGCTGAAACATGTTGACCTCTTTTTAAACCATGTATATATAGTGCACTTTGAATCCCTTACCAATTCGAAGAGTGCACCAAGAATTTTATTCATAGTCCGAATCCAGACTTATTAAATTGCCTTTGTCTGGCTGTCCGGACTTTTAATAACGACACCACCACTGAACCCCCCACTTTCCACGATCACTACTGCCTTAAACCTAAGGCAAAACCTCCTGGTGGAGGGTGCACAATACAAAAAATGACTCGATGATTACGCACGCACGTGTATAAAAGCGGGGACACATTATATACCGCTGAAGAGAAACTACCAACATACACGTGTATGAGGGTCATATTTGTTGGGAGATACCAGTTCCTCGACTTGTGAACCCAAGGTTTAAGCAGGACAAGTGATCCTTTCCCCCTTCTGATTAAGATAGTAAACAATGTATGCATATTTGTTGATAAAATACAGTTTAAAATAAGGGATATTTCTCAGGCAAATGCAAATGCTAAAAGATTTTATAGTAAGAATATTAAGAATAACACCGGCAAACGATGTATCAAATATATTAGAATGCAATACAAATGCTAAGCTACTAATCCTATATATAGTTAAAACATGAAGAGAATAAATTCCAGGTTGGGACTACTAGACACAAAACCAAAGCATACATTAAGATAAAAGTGCTTTAGAGTCAAGACAGAAACCAAAGCGTGGGTGCTTTAAAAGTGATTATAAGCAGACTGGAACTAGATGAAACGAGCACAGCAGTTTGTTCAATCAGAGCTCTACACAATTTCAAAGTGCACGTGCAGAAAAAAAATACATATTAGAAATTAAAGCTACATATTACTTTTTTTAGACATTAACATTTCAGGCCTTTTTTCTGTCTTAATATACCCACAGCAAATACATATCTACTGAAGTAAAAACGATTTTCTGTATGGGATCAGTTTTTAGTATTCTAAATGCTTCAGAGCAAGACCTATTTCCCAGGTTTCGACAAATAGGTGTAATCCATTTTTGCCTTGACATGGCATATGCGGGGTAGAAGATTAATATATGTAACTAATTTTCTTGTGATATGGATTGACATACGACACAACAGTCCTCATTATTAATCACACCAGGCCTTTGGCCCCATTCTGCAGTGTTTGAGTTGATTTGCATAAGTGGACCGACTCGACCTGGCCAGCCAGGTCAGCTACACACAACCGCGAGTTGGCCAGCCGTCCAGGTTCTTCCCGATAAAAAGATCCAGAGGTCCAACTTCCAGAGCTTGACTGGGAGCTCATCAAAACTCAAGCCGGTGAACCCTCACCGAATCTGGTCTTTAACTACTACAAACTGGCCTGGATCTCTAGTCACCCTAGCTGGAAAGCTTCGGAGGTCAGACTTCTACAAGTTTGACCAGGAGCTCGTCTCAAGGCAAGCCGGTGAACCCTCACCAAAGCAGGACTGGTGAGAGCTTCAAGGGACCCCGGAAGTAAATCTCCAGAGAATTTCCTAAGTCAGAAGTTTAAAACTTTGACCGAGACCTACCATGAGGATTAGCCACGCACGGCTCCATTACGGTCGGCCTGAAATCTTTACTTTGGCCCCGTCTAACGAGACTAGATGTTCCAATAGGCGTTATGGGCTTCTATGTCCTATATAGTGCTAACTCTTTAAAAGTTCATATCTCGGGTTTACCTACATTGGATTGTTTTTGTTTTGGTGTCAATTAAAAGAACAAATATTTCCTATTTCTTTAAATGGGTGTTGGATTTTTATTGTGTGTTGTTTCTTAATTATTTACTGAATTGATTTTTTTAAAATACATTACATTCCTGTCTTTGAAGTTAAGCCTACCTGCTCGCAGCCAAGCTAACAAGGGTTGAGCATGGGAATAATTTTCTAAGACCTATACTGAGCCTTAGACCGCTTTAGTGGCCAGTGGTAAATATATATTTACAACTACCAATAAGCCTCTTTCCAACACTCGTATACTGTGCTAAATTGTACAGTACATGCATTATTCATTTAAAAAGAGTTGTTAACAATGGAATAGAGGTAAACAAAACAAATTTTCTTATCTTCTCCGTAGTTGGTTAGAAAGGAGAGTCTACACTCCATGCAGTCTCCTTGACTGAAACCTGGCAGACTGAAGTGTTGCGCTAGCAGCATGTGCTAGAATAAACAGGTACCATGCATCATACTTCTCTGCTGATACCTCCGGAGCTACAGCTTTTAAATGTTGCTTATTGGAGCTTGTTCAGGCTAATATAGGTTTATAATTGCCATCTTGGGAGCCAGTTATTACATCCACTTTCCAAGAACATTGTTCTTTGTCAAATTAACCAATGGTGAGGAATTCTTTCCATTTTCCAAGCTGGACTAATAAACAGTGACTGGAGCACTGAAAGTCTCAGACTAATCCCGAATCTATCCAGTCTGTAAAGTCACACTGCTACATTTAAAGTTCATGCCATTCAAATACACCTCTAGATGGCACCGTAAAAAAATAACAGTTCTGGATGTGGTATTTGGTAGCTATGGGGCGCATTATGATGGCAGAAGGACCGCCACAACCGTGCCGGCAGTGGCGGTCCTTTTGCCATCACAAAGGAAATTCCCACCTTCAAATTAGGTTGGCGGCAGGAATCCCAATGTGTCCACGGCGGATAGAAAGTCTGTCCGCCACAGTTTCACAAGGTGGTCCTTTATTGCCCGCCTTGCGGAACCAGGACACAGGGCAGCATTGCAGCGGTGCCTTGCGGGCACCTCCATAGGGATTACAAAATCCCTTTCTGCCTGTCTTTTTGCGGCGGGCATCCCTGCGCATGAAGACAGGCGGAGGCTGGATTCAGGGGCCCATTGCGGACCACCTCTGTGTGGGGGGGTGCACTGGGGTGGTACCATGGTACATTTCCATGCCCAGGTGGCCATTTAACATTGCGGTGGGTGCTGCAACCAGCAGCACCCGCCGCAATGTTAAATTGCTGGATGCGAAGAACACGGTGGCGGTCGCATCGTAATTAGGGGTGAGGGACTGCCATCTTACAGGCGGGCAGTCTCGATCCCGCTACGATGGCGGGGGGACTCAAGTCCACCCACCATCGTAATCAGCCCCTATGTCCTACCTATATCTTAGGCTGCAGTGAAGTCAGGCTGGCACTGAAACCTTTCAGCCAGATACAGAAATGTCCTTTACGTAAGGCCATTTTGCCCTGGATCTAGTCAACATGCTGCAATTTTGTATTAATATTTGCACTGTGGGCGAGTGCAAAAATGATAATAGACACTCAAGGCAATAAAGTGTTCAGAATAACTAACACCCATGGTGTGCAAGACAAACAGATAGGAACAGATAGGGGTAAAGCACTCCGGGGCAACATATGGTAAAACTGAAGCTCAATAACTTTCTTACTCACAACTGTTGTTACAGAAACCAGGGGCGTTTCCCCTACTACATGAGCGTTGTGGCTACGCCCCCTGAATTTTTCCACACAATTTAAGAATGTCTGCTTATTTATTGAAAAAAAAATATTAAGAAATACATATACAGGTTCACACATGCTGGTTGAGAGCTACTCTCGCCCTCAACCACAATTGTTTTTGTGTGAACACTGGTATCTGGTATGCACAAAAGTGCATGTGTATTAATCCCAGCTGAAATACATTTGCATAGTTGAGCTTCACACAGCCCTTAGGCCTATTATGTCATCAGCCTGGCAAAGCCATTAACTGGTGGGTGAACTCCACCTGCAGAGAAGGTTCAATGAAGTAAGCCCCAGGTGCATCAGCCAAAAGCATGCAGTGCCAGGGACTTTGTGCCAATCAGGGACTGGAATGTCAGCCACGCTACCCTTTCACAGCTCGTTACAGGGTGGGGTGGGGTTAGCTAGCTTCACTACAATGGCCCTACCACACCCTATTCAGTCATTCTTTATTGTTCAATTAATTAAAATCATTAGAATACGCTTAATTTTCATGTAAAATAAATTAAAAAAGGAAATAGAAGATGAAAATAGGGTTTTAAGTTTGTAGCCGACGTGCGTGTTCTGGCTGGGATATCTGGGTTGGCTAAAATCTATAAAGTAATTAAAACAGTACTCCAGGCTAAAACTAAAGTACGAATGCATGAGAATAACAACTACATCTGTGTACCCAATTTTCTCGTCCTTTGAGTGGCTCTTTGATCCAGTGGATTAATGTCTATTTGCAGTGGTAGGGTAAAACCTTTATGCTAACTATCCCAGTGATTAATTGTGAGTAAAAATGATTAGAACAACGTTGGCTGGTATTTTACTCAATTCGGTACAGGATGCGTGTGTTGACTTGTCTGACGTGTACGTTTGATCTGGTATTGATCAATTGTGTTAGCTTGTATGACAGAAAGTTTTGCTTGATAAAATGTGACGTAGAGTTCTAAATTTATTGAGGGTGCCTGACTATTTCTTTCCTGTGCAAGCCATTTACTCGTTGTAGCGTTACTGTACTTCCTTACTCGCCTTTTGAAGGGAGTTGAAAACCTGGTTATT
The DNA here is from genome assembly GCF_964261635.1 of Lissotriton helveticus. NCBI lineage: Eukaryota > Metazoa > Chordata > Amphibia > Caudata > Salamandridae > Lissotriton > Lissotriton helveticus. The sequence continues at coordinate 713,174,268 of NC_136057.1, read as the reverse complement.
CTACTCTACCCCTCATGTCATAGAGTCGCACACGGGTTAATTCAAGCACCACTCCTTAAGCTGTTCGGTCTGTCACCTAAGTGCTGGGAAACCCTCTGGGTAGTTATGCATTATATAAGAACGAGCAACATAACATAACTGCGGGCAACGGAAATTATCTGGCTAAGAACATGCATGTTCAAAAAGTAATCGATAAAAATATGTCAGTTTGAATGACAGCCCAGTTTTTGTGATTAAACACCAATTTACATTGTACATGTTTATTACTTTTGCCAACAGCTAGTGGGGTGTTATGAAAGAAAAACCACCATCCATTTTGTCTTTATAGAAGAAACAATGAATGTTGATGTTCTTTTTTCTTTTGAAAAGCGAGAACAACACAAATCTGAATAAAAAAAAGATCAAAGCGACAAAACTCCAACATATACAAATCAAGATATTAGTGTTTGAATATTAAATCAAGTATAGCTCTTAAAAATAAAAATAGCTCCTACAGGGGATATTTGGTCACAGTGGCAGAGACACATATGGTAAAACATGAAAATATCCACTCTCTAAGTGGCATTTGCAAACATGCAATTTAAAAAACAACTTCACTTAAATATTCATTTTTAAATTGTGAGTTCAGGGACCCAAACTCCAAATCTATTCTCTTGTTCATTGGAAGTTACAGTTATGAGATGTTACAAGGCAGCTCCAATGATAACCTATGTAAGAGATAGTCCTTGCAATAGTGAAAACAAAATTGGCAGTATCAGGACATGTAAAACACACCAGCACCTGTACTACCTTTTAAATACACTGCACCCCGCCCATGGGGCTACCTTGGGCCTACCTTAGGGGTGCCTTACATGTAGAAAATGGGAACATTTGGGCCTGGCAAGTGGGTGCCCTTACTAGGTCAGCATGGCAATTTAAAACTGCACTCACAGACACATCAGTGGCAGACTTGAGACATGGTGGCAGGGCTACTTGTGGGTGGCACAATCAGTGCTTCAGGCCCACTAGTAGCGTTTGATTTACTGGCCCTGGGCACCCACAGTGCACATAACAAGGGAATTATTAGTAAATCAAATATGCCAATCATGGATAACCAATCACAATCTACACAGGGAGCACTTGCACTTTAGCACTGATCAGCAGTGGTAAACTGCTCCAAGTTCTAAAACCAGCAAAGACGAAATGCAGCACAGTCAAAAACAGAAGGTCAGAAGAAAAAAAGTCAGGGAAAAACACGCATAAGATGCCAGGACTAACAATCATGATGGAGTGAAAGAGCATCAAGGGTAGTACAGGGTAGTACTTAGACTGGCAGACGTAGACATAATGGAAATGACATTCCAAAGACTAGCAACATTTCCAAGGAAGGCCTGGATAAGAGTCCTGCTCCCCGGGGGTGTTTCAAGGTAGATGATTCTACTACTTATTATGGAGTACATTTCCATGCATATTTGAAGCTTTTCTGCTTGGCATATCAGTTAGTAACAATGAATACCTTTTTTAATGTTTTCGTCTTTAAATTCTCTTATTTGAAATAAAGCATTTTGCAAACCCCCTGGTTTCCACCAGATAGTGTGACTGTACAATATTTTATAGCTTCATTTGTGATCATCACAAAATGTAACCACCCCTACCAAGTCACCCAGAAAACATTTTCAGAAGCTTAAACTTACCACTTCATTTTGAGGTACTTTTTGCTAAATCATCTACTAGGAAATGGCAGACTGTGCACTCATTGGAATTGAGCAATTGGCGGCTGCAACCAGATATAGAAAAACAGAATAAAAAGTTCTGCAGTCACTGTAACCGGAAACATAGCTAGGCAGGAAACATATCTAGGTAGGCCTGAATTGATTGCCAATAAAACTCTGGTGAAAGCAGAAGTCAATCTATGGTTGACCTATAATAGGGGAGAGGAGAAGGAAAGACAGGTTTCCCTATCAACTTGGCAGAAAAAAACAAAAAACAACCAGACCAATCATAATTGTGAATCTTCTTTCTCTTACTCGTGTAACATATTGAGACCCTAACTAGTCACTAAAATGACCCTAGATTTAAATGCACCTTGCAAATTATTAGACAGTCGTTACCACAAAAATATCAGAAGTTTTTATTCAGTTAATTGGATTTGCAATGCAAGATATGTTTCAGCTTTTTGTCAGACTGCAAGTCATAAATGGGGGTAACCTTTTTAGCACCTCTATTTTACAATATGTTCCAAAAATGTCCTCTTAGGAAGAAAAATGTGTTCTTGACAACATTTTCATGTTAAGTTATAACCATTCAGCAAAAAAGAAGATGTTTTTGTCCTTTTTCTGAAGAGCGTCGTCGTACAAATAGGCAGTAAGACGGATGTGGCTTTTCTCTGGGAAGCACAGTAAATGAATAGTTCATTGAGCTCTTCCACGAAAATGGTACTTAAAGACTTTTCACAGCCAGAGACTTGACTCTGCTGCCTCGGCTGAAAATAACATTTAGTGCCAAATTTCAAATGTCAGGAAGTGTGTTTGCAAGCTGCAATCTGTGTTTTTTTTAATTGCGCCTTTAGGTTTGGTTGAATAAAAAAAGCGCAAGAAGACATTTAACATGGTTTAAGGCCTGCAAGTGGCCAATGCATTAACATCGATTATTAGCGTCAATGCAATTTTATTGTTACAGCAATGGCAGTCCGAGCAAAATGTGCAAATGAGTGAACTAATTCCCCAATGTGTGCATTTGTGGGGATAAAATATATTATTTGATGGAACTGCCAATAAATCTATCTACATGCACCTAAGTCACCTTCAAAATGACGAATGTTAATTGTACGGTCACATTTTTAAATTTGACTTGTGCAGTTACCCGTGAGTCACCCCTGGCACATGTGCAGAGACAGTTTTTTTATTTGCATTTTTATATTAAGGAAAGCATGTTCCAGCTCAGAATGACTATACACATGCAGTTAGTCAAATTATTAATGTTGGCTGTGACTTTGCGGCTGCAACCACCTCTTGGCCTCCTTATCACGGAGGGGAAAAAAAGCTTTGATCTGAGGGGACAACTAATATAACCCGGATTGGAACCCCCCAAAAAAGGCAGTCCAGTGGCTTCTGACTTGCTTGTACGTGACTACAACCAGTTGTACTGCGGAGCATACACGTGAGATCGAGAACTTTGAACAGTCACAGTGGAACCATATGCACTATTTACAGGCCAGGTCCATGGTGCAGGCCAGGTCCATGGTACACCCTCGACAGTCTTGCTGTTTGGTCCGGCAGTGCTGACTCCAAGAGCTTGGATGTTTCTGTTTCATTGATTCCGGGAAGCGGATAAAGTGTATACTGACTGGTCCTTAGCGTCGAAGCAGTACTGGTAGGTTGTGGGGGCAGGTGCAGAGGTGCTTGGGTGAGGGAGCTGGGAAGCAGATGTTAACAGGTGTTAAACACTTAACTAGATGCAGGTCATGACACATGCGTGGCACCAGTAGTGGCCAGAGCTGGACAAAGGTTCAGTGGCTCCTTTCTTCCCTAAGCCTCTATGTTAATTAAATTCTTGAAGGATATTCAGAATCTTTTATGACCATGCACTGACACCAAGCCTGGGAAGAGAGAGGACCAAAGCACAAGAGTTTTGGTTAGCCCCTTACACTTGCCTGTCAGATGGCGTACACTTGATACTCAGGATCTGGCCATCAGTTAGCAAGGGACCCTGAAGTATTCAATGCAATGCATGGGCCTCTTTGTGCTTGGTTGCTGTAGGGACTTGGGTTAATGGTTGTGTGTCCTGCACAAGTAATAGGCCTACAGTTCTCCTTAGTGGGAACCTAGCACCCCAGTGGAGCACTTGATTCTCTCAGGGTATTGAGGCAGAGCAGTCCAAGGCCTTCTCAGGGGAGGTGGTGTGGGCTAATAATCACTGTTCCCTGTCACACAATAATAACACTCAATAAATGATTGTCCAGTCAGTACTTTTTCTTTAGAAAAAGAAGTACATTTATTAGACACACACTACTAAATATTACACAGTAATTTACAAATATATACATTGCTGATTGCAAATACTATAGATGACATTGTTTCATTCTCTCTGCCCCCCTAAAGGGGTCATACAAATGTATACGGCAAGTCTAGTGACTTTGTCAAAGTTTCTAGAGGAACAAACCACATGTCAAAGACATCATTTTGTGCATAAATGCAATTATCATTAACAATAATCATGTGTAAATTCACTTATCACTGTTAATAAAACATATACACTGTGAGCAATAATCAATGTCAAAATTATTATCTCAATAAGGCATTTAAAATGAACAAAACATTTGCATATTTTTTATAGACTTTCCAACCATAAAAGTGCAAAATTACAAGCAGGCCCTAGAGGGTGTCATAATTTGATTACATTACACTGTAACCATAGAGATGGCCCTTAGTGGGGGGCGCTTCAATATATGTATCTTTTTTACACACTTTTATGCCAAATTAGCTGCAACTATAAAATACGCCCCTAGAGGGTGCCGCACTCCAAACTTTAGAGCAGAATCTCAAGCCTAGGGAGTACTTTGAAAATATAGTAAAAAGGGTCAGAGGCATCCTAGTTTCTAGGACCCCACAGACATAGGGTCAGTCCCTAACAAAAACTCCTTATGGGGAGCACACGCACTCCTGCAGCCCAAGCACACTTCTTTATTTAATTGGTAGTGGCTCTGGCCACCTGGGGTCACCACGAGTGAAAACAAATTAGAAAATATACAAGCTCCTCTGGTCATTATGGGGCACTCCTCCGGGAGCAGTGCATATTTTACTAGCGACTCTCGCTGTGCCCGGAGAGCTGCAGTGCTTTTTCCTTTATTTTTCTGACACTGGCTAGTGCCAGTGTCAGGTGTCCATTCCCACCCAGGCACCTCACATGCTCCAGACATTGGGAGCAGCCCAGGTAGCCCACCCCTGGCTGCCCCGCTGGCTCCACGGTGGCAGCCTCTCTTCCTGCAATGTGTCCAGGTTGTTGTTCTTCTGGTAGCCACCCAGTCCCCCCAGACACTACCACTGCTCGGGGAGCACAGGAGCCCCTGACGAAATGGAAGCCTGAGGGCTAAAGTGGAAACAGGGAGGAAGCGCCACGCACAACTCCTCCTTGAGGAAATTAAATGATTGAATCCTGTGCTAACCCCAAATCCATGGCTCAACCTGGGGGAAGATTAAGAAAAGAGTAGTGTAGCCCCAAACGCTTTGTTGGAGAAAGGTCACCTAATTTAAATGTTGACGATCTTGGGCTTGCTTTACTTCTTGTGATAAACTCTAGCCACAAGGTTCAGTTGTAGCAGATCTTCAGAGCTGCGCAGTCCTAATGGAGCTACTTCTCCTGGCTCACTGCACCAACCTTCCTCCCGGTCTTGATTTCTTGGCGCAAATGTCTAGGGACTATACCACCAGCCTTAGATCAGCAACCACTAATCGCCTTGCTGAATCCTAGTTCTAAAATCATGATTGATGGCTGTCTTTCAAAGGAGTGTCTACATGTGAATGCATGGGTGTGAGTATGCATGTGTGTGTGTGGGATCCCTCTAAGCTGTACTTACTGTCCACCACTGTATTTTAGGTTTCCTTCTGACCACCTCGCACAGATATTCTATCACAGATTTGTTAACAGAGCTCTACCCTTCTTTCTTCTATGTCACATTATCGGCCTCCCCGAATTCCCCGTTAACACATTGGAGAGTTGGTTTGCAATAACAATACAATACAATAAAATATAGGGTAGCATATATCATACAGTTTTGTTGATTCGGAACCTGTTTAGGTTTTAGTTCCCATCCGTAGTCTCCTGTCTCTGTTTATAAAGGACATGAAAGTGCACTTTTCCTTTCAAGCTGCATTTGCAAATGGAGAGTAGACTGGCCTAGAATAATGTAAACACTGAAAGTAAAATGGTCTTGGCATCAAAGCTTCTGAGAATCTTATAAATATTTAGCAACTGTTCTCTGAGTTCCTTAAGTTTTCAAGGCATTCTTTGCTCTCTTTGGTCTTTATTGATTGCTGTCTGGCACTAGATAGCTTCTTTTGTAAGCATATGCTGTTTGCAAAATGTCTTCATGCTTGAAATGCTGTATTTTCATTTACTTGCCTCAATGTGCCAGACGGTAGGCATATAAAGGTAGAAAAAATGCTAGAAGCACATTTTTCGTTACGGTTATGGCTTCAGGTTAAGGTTTTGATTACATGTAATTCAGATATTGATAACTGGAGATAGGAAAGTTGCTAACTGTTGACGTCAGCTTCACTACAACACAAACCACTTAATGCTGTATGATATGTAAATATTGCATCCCTTCAGCTCAGTATTAAAGAAAAAAGCTTCAGGTTACGTGCTTTGCCTCTTGTAAGAAATTAGTTATTGCTTGAGAGAGATGGCAGCCCCACCTAGGCAACAACAACAAACCAGGTCTGGGTGAACCGCAAAGAGTACACATGTTAACCCAGCTTAGCCCTCTAATGCAAAGGAGTCATGGTTAACTTTGAGGCAATGTGTAAAGTATTTTTCCAGTACACAAACAGTTATTAATTGAAAATACAACAGAAGACAAACCCCAAACGAATTAATAAAAATATAGAATTATTAGTACATAAATTATATCAGAACAACGAAAATTCAGTTGGTAGAAAGGGCTCAAAAGACATAAAGCTTAGGCTAACCATGATGGAGTGCAGGCTGGGCACATAATCAGGTTTGTCCCACTGAGAGTTATATCTTATGTCCTTAGTGTGAGGTCTGCCTGCCGAGACTTTATGCCATTCTGCATTGGTTCCGATGAAGCTTTCAGCTGTGTATTGAGGCTTTGTGGAGCTTTGTGTTGCTCGGCGTCGGGTCTGATAAAGCTTTCAGTTGGGCCATGAGTCTTTGAGGGCTTTGCATCACTTGATGGTTGTTCTGATGTACCTTTAGCTGGGCAGTTAAGCTTTGCAAGGCTTTGCGTCACTCAGTTTAAGTTTCGATGGAGCCTTCCGCGGGGCGGCGAGGTGTTGCGAGATTTTGCATTGCTTGTCATTGGTTCCAATGAAGCTGTGAGCTGTGCAGCAAGGCTTTGTGGGCCTTTGTGTTGCTGTATACTGGATTTGATTGAACCTTCATTTAAGCAAGGAGGAGTGCTTTACATGTCCTACCAAAGTTGTAGGACCTGGATGGTATATCTTGTGTCACACAAGGTGGTCGTTCATTTACTTACCTGACTTCCAATTTAAGAGAACTCTGTCACTCAGTCTTTGCTGCAGCCCTTCAAATCTAAAAACTTTACTTTCTGATACATCTCATATGTCCAAGCAATCTTTCACTTCTCCTCTTCTCTCTTGGGCTGTCCACTTGAGGAAAATCAGAAAAATGGTCAGGCGATTTAGTCGATGTTTCTTAAGTAATTTTGCCCGGCGTTAAACGCCTCTAATACCATACGGAGTTTATCAAATAAAGAGGCAGGCGCTGGAGACAGGAAGACAGGAAACAAGTTTTATTCCGACGGAGCAGAACACATCAGATCGGACAACAAGGTATCGTCTCGAGGTGCTCTCTAACAGCCTCTCTGAGGCCTGGCCTTTTATACACTGGTTTACGACATCTGACCGCTCTTTATTACAATAAAGACATTGTGAAGTAATGAAAAAAAGACATCCCCGGTACCCCCCAGTTCTGGCTCATTCCAACACGTGGCTACAGTAGAGGTCCTCACCCCCCATACAATAGGAGGGGGCTATCACGCAGCTGAGTGTTCCGTCGATTCCTTTGGAATGTGTGCGCCTGATCGAATCTCAGGGGGTGGGGAGGTCATGATCAATAGTAGCTCCTTTGAAGAGGGGCGAGTGCATACAGTAGTGGGCAATAAACTGTATCCTCAGGCTGAGGGATGACCAGCGGTCCGTGCAGACAATCGGGCTCAGAGGAAGGGGTCATCAAAGGAGAGATATTCATGAAAGGAAGGATCGGTGTGGACAATCGAGCGTAGAGGAAGGGTTTATCAAAAGAGGGGTATTCATGGAAGGAAAGGAGGTGTTGGTCAGGCGCGGGGTGTGATTCCCAGAGACAGAGTCATGCGGAAGGGGGGGGTTCATGACTTGTGCATGTGAGAGCGGGGGCAGCCAGGGTGCATGGGGGATGCTTGCAGGGTCAGGGAAGTGCGCTGATGATCGATCGTGAACAGGGAGACCATGGTACCTAAAATGGCTGTCGTGTATGTTCATACGTGAGTCTGAGGAATGGGCAAGATGGCGCAGATGATGTTCAGTTCACGAACTAAAATTCCACAGTCCTCCCTTTTAACATGTCTCGCCAGCTTGTCAATTCGGATCTATCCCCATAAGACCACGTATTTCTATCTCATAGAGGGGACTCATGTGCTCAGTTCTAAAGTCCAAAGTCTTAGGGCACATACAGTTAGAAATGAGTGAACACAAAGGTGGCAAACATTGAATACCTAAGCAACACCCAGACAGTACCACGACTGGTATCAGTATAAATGTAAACAACCTCCATCCTCAGTCCTTCAAAGTGTCCCAAAACCAGCTTCCAAGTGACCATCCTTCTTGCTCTTGGTGAACCTCTGAGGATAGTCTGTGGAGGTGTTCGATTGCTTTGTAGACTGAAGGCGAGTTATCTGGCACGTAGGTGCAACAGCTGGAGCCGATGATGCGGCATGCTCCTCCACGGTCGGCCAGAACCACATCTAGAACAAGGCGGTTTTGAAGAGCCACCAGGCGGACTGCCTGAAGCTCAGCCGTGTTGTTAGCGAGGATGCCAGCCGTGATGTTAATGGTTGTTTCTACTGCCTGAGTCAGGTGTCGGATAGCGCGGCTATTTGCCATTGGGCCCCACAGAGGAACAAGTCCCTTCACCGCATCCAGGAACTGTGCTCCGGTGGAGTCGGCTTGTCCAATGTCTCCAGCGCGCTTTTGCCGGTGATGGTAGGCTGGGGCCACATACGTGGGGGGAAGAATGAAGGCGATGTAGCACGTACCCCTCCAACCTTTCGGGAGCCAAGTGTAAGCTTTGATGCCACAAACAAAGTACATATTCAGAGAAGCAACAAAGGAGGGGGGATCAACTGAGACCAATGTTCGGGTGATGTGGCAGGAACTGTGACCCACCAGCTGTGTTCCCTGGCCTTCGAGGCACACGAGACCTGTGACATTGATGACAGACAGGGCCACAGTCAGAGTGCCAGCCGTTCGCTTCCGCAGGTAGGAGAAGGTGGGTCTAGCTGGATTGTGGAGCACTTGCATTTCAACTCGTTCTTTGGCAGGGATGTTCATATGGAAGGCGGAACCTGAGGTCACAGGACAAAAGGGGGCAGACGTCCTTCCTGTTTTGTTCAGCCAGAACCCATAGTAGAAGTGTGACACTGTTTGACCAGAAGCGGCGTTGTCCTTGTGGCTTTCCTGCAAGAGGATCAACCAGGCGAGGCAGGAGCCGTGAACTGAGAAAGGAGAAGGGATGAAGGGGATGGAGTGTCCAGTGGCATGCGGGAGCAACCCGCAGACCCAGCAGTTCGTGGCATTTGCAGCAAGGTTGTGCTGGTGCAATAATTGCACGAAGGAATTGTTCCAGAACTCCTTACGCCTTTCTCGGAGCTGAGGCGAAAGGGAGATCAGGTGATGCTCTTTCATGGTGGTTGGCTGTGCAGTGGTCGGCAATATCTGATGAGCGGGTGTGCTTTCCTCCAAGATCCAGAAGGAAGTCATGAGGAGGAGGCAAAGGAGGAAGAGAATGAAGAAGGCGATTGTCTTTGATTTGTGCAAATTGTCAGCCTTTGGGTTCCTGTAGTGGGCATTTCCGGTTGCTTCCATCATCTTCTTATCTGGCGCTTCCATCATCTTCTTATCTGGCGCTTCCATCATCTTCAAGGTGCTCGGTAATGGGCAGAACCACAGACTTTGTTTAGCTTCTTTCCGGGTAACCCTTGGTTGTTTTAGGCCACCGTTCTGAGATTTTAACTTAGTCCGTGGTCTACTTAGCCGAAGCTCCCTCCTTTTTGACGCAGGAAATACCCTTCCCGGGATGGCACAGTGGGATCAGAGAATTTTGCAAGTTCAAGTGCCTCGGTATCAGGATAGCAGTTCAGTGATGGCCGGTCTTTGTTCAGGAGCTCTTCTTGGGTGTCGACGTTTTCTGTCGTGGCCAGGGTCGAGGAGACCTTCTTGCAGTGGTGTGCGTGCAGCCAGTGCCTTTTCCCCTCTACTCGAAGAGCCGTCCGAGTGGTGATCAGTACTTGCCAGGGGCCCGTCCACCGGGGTTCCAGACTCTTTGCCCGTTGAAAATTCCGGACTAAAACATAATCTCCCGGTTGGATATCGTGACCGGGACCCCTGGAAGCATCGGGGATGGCCTGCTGCACCTGTTGATGAATGACAGACAACGTTTTATTTAATTTGTATAAATAATCTGACAGCAGGACGTCGGGGATGTCGTGAATGGAGGTTGGTTTGGGGGCAGTCCAGAGGTTCATTGGTCGCCCAAACACAACCTCGTAGGGGGTCAAGTGGTGCTTAGTGGGAGTGGAGCGCATCGATAGCAATGCCAGTGGGAGGGCATCTGGCCACTTAAGTCCTGTGGTGGCCACTATTTTTGACAGTTTCAGTTTCAGTGTAGCATTGTGTCGCTCAACTAGGCCAGCGGATTGGGGGTGGAAGACCGCATGAAACCTCTGCTTTACCCCCAGCCCCTTCAAGATTAGTTGGATAACTTCAGCTATGAAGTGGGGGCCATTGTCGCTCCATAAAATTCGACAAAGGCCGTAGCGAGGGAAAAACTCTTTCAGTAGTACTTTGGCAGTAGTCATGGCAGTGTTATCACGGGTTGGATAGGCTTCCACCCATTTGCTGAAGGCGCATACAATGACTAATACGTACTTCAAGCCTTGGCATCTCTCCAGCTGGATGTAATCCATCTGGAGGACCTCAAAGGGGTGGTCGGGGATCCCAAACCCTCTCCGGGGTACCACAGTTCCTTTCCCGGGGTTGTGTTGTAGGCAGATAAGGCACTGCTGGACCAGGCGTTTGGCTGAGTCGGGGATTTTGTTGTTGTGCCAGACTTTGGAAATGAGTTCAATCATGGGGGCAGAACCTATGTGTGCAGGGGAGTGTGCCATAGTCAGTATGGGAATCAAGTATGAGTCAGGCAGCAACCATTTGTTCGTGTCTTTTGTCCGCCAGCAGCCTTCATCGTCCTTTAGACCCACCCGTGCCCACTCAGTCAGTTCGTGAGGTGTGCTGGCCGACTGGATGTCCCTAATCGTTTCCCTAGCGTCAGTCCATTTTCCTGCTTGTGACCTGGTCACATATATGCGTGTCGTCGTCCTATCCTCAGCTGTGGTTCGGGCAGTGATGTCGGCCAGTGCGTTTCCCTGTCCAACTAAGTCCGTCACCTTCTTGTGTGCCTGCCATTTGATCACTGCTAATCGTTTGGGGAGGAGAACTGCTTCAATCAGGGCGGAGACTAGATCTCCGTGAAGGATGGGCGTGCAGTGGGACGTCAGGAATCCCCTTTCCCTCCACAAGAGCCCAAAATGATGAACCACCCCGAAGGCATACTGGCTGTCCGTGTAAATGTTCGCCGTGGTTCCTGCTGCTATGATACATGCTCGTGTGAGGGCAATTAGCTCTGCCGCCTGTGCGGATCGTTGCGTGATGCAGGCTGTTTCAACTACTGTTCGGGCTGTCGTCACCGCATAGGCAGCTGAAGTGGTGCCGTCTGGGAGTGTGATACAAGAGCCGTCTACCCATAGTTCTCCATCAGGGTCTGTAAAAGCAATGTCTCGGAGGTCAATTCTACTCCTGGTCTGTTCATCCGTGAGGGTCACACAGTCGTGTATAGGGGGCACATCGGGGTCATTTTCAGGCAAGGGCAACAGTGTAGCAGGATTCAAAGTTGTGCATCTCTTCAGAGTGATGTGGGGTGCAAGTAGAGTCAATTCGTACCCCGTCAGTCGTGCACGAGTCAGGTGTTGAGTCTTGGTCTGGTTCAAAAGGGTGTCAACTGCGTGGGGTACTAACACCGTGAGAGAGTTCGAAAGTACAATTCCCTCACTCTGACGGATAGAGACAGCAGCGGCGGCTACTGCTCGAAGGCAGGCAGGTAAAGCTCTGGCGACTGGGTCAAGAGTGGCAGAGAAGTAGGCACAAGGGCGTTGTTTGGAGCCGATGGGCTGAGTTAGAACAGACAATGCGCATCCCTCCCTTTCGTGAGTGAAGAGGGAGAAGGGCTTGGAGTAATCTGGTGTTCCTAGGACGGGTGCCAAGCAAAGGGCATCCCGCAACTCCTTAAAGGACGCTTGGCATTCAGGGGTCCAAGGGAGTGGGAAGGGAACATCTTTGGCCAACAGGGAAAGTAGGGGCTTTATAATGAGACTGAAATTTGGTAACCATTGTCGGCAAAAAGAGGTAAGGCCCACCAATGAACGGACTTGCTTCTGTGTTTTTGAGATGGGGGTGTCTAGGATGGTTTGGATTCGGTCGGGCGTAAATTTCCTCCCTTCTTTGGACAGGAGATGGCCTAGGTATGTCACTTGAGGCCGGCAGAACTGCAGTTTCTTTTTGGAGACTTTGTGGCCATTCTCCGCAAGAAAGTGCAAGAGTTGGATAGTGGCCGTGATTGCAAGTGGAGTGGTGTCGGCCGCCAAAAGGATATCATCGACATATTGGATCAACACCACTCCATCTGGTAGCTGGACGGCGTCCAGCTGTCTTTTGAGGGCCTGGCTGTAAATGCTGGGACTTTCAGTGTAGCCCTGGGGAGCTCTACAAAATCGGTACGAACGGTTTTTTAAGGTGAAGCCGAAGAGATAACGGCTGTCTGGATGGATGGGGATAGAGAAAAATGCATTCTTGAGATCAATAACGGTGAAGGTGGTGGCAGTGGACGGGATGAGGGTCAGAATGGTGGTGATGTCTGAGACTACGGGGTACTGTGGCACCACCACTTTGTTGACTTCTCGCAGGTCGATGATGAAGCGGTACGCTTTCTCATCTCCCTCACCTTGCTTCTTAACAATGGGTAGGATAGGGCTGTTGCAGACATTACTAACCACTTCCTCTACCACTCCTGCATCTACCAGGGACTGAATAATCGCTACCAATGCCTTCTCGCCTTCGGGCGATATCCGGTACTGTGGGAGTTTCGGGAGTATTGCGTCTGGTCGAACAGTTATGTGCACAGGGTCGATCATCATTCGTCCTACATCCGAGTCGTTTCTGGCCCATAGGTACAGGGGTAGGGTGTCGAGCAAGGATGGGTCAGCATCAGTTATAGAGTACATATGTCGTGCGGGGCGGGATCTGGACATGCTCGGGTTGTCGTACAGGATGACTCGGACTCCATCTGGGGAACACCTAATAGTAGCTCGGAAATGTTTTAGTAAATCAATACCCATAATGGCGTCAGGGGAGTTGGAGGAGAGCAGAAATGTTGTGTCAGTGGGGTTGTTTCCTAGGTCAAAGGAGATAGGTACAGACAGGGGATTAGTGGAGGGCGTTCCATCGAAACCTATCGATGTAATGTGTGAGCCAGACAAGGGTGCCCTTGGAATCAGTTGCTTTGATAATACACTACGTGTCGCTCCAGTGTCTACCAAGAATGGAGACTTTGTACCCAGGACTTTAGCGGTGACGTAAGGACCTTGCTGGTCAACACAGAGCTCGACTGGATCCCTCCCTTGCCCCTGGCAGTCCTATGCGAAGTCGGGGGTGTTCTCACTGTCAGATAGTTAGTACTGGTTCTGTCGGGGACGGTCAAATGTGTTCGATCTTCCTGGTCTGTCGCTGTTGGTGTCGTTTGTGTACCACTGCCCCTGCCCTCTAGTCCTGGGGCCATTCGTCATGTCCCTCGTTTCTTTATTTTTAATTAGTTCCAGAAGAACCGGACATTGAGACTTCCAATGCCCGAATCCTTTGCAAAATGCACACTGATTATCTTCTATGTCCCTACGTCCAGAGTAGGGAATGGGTGTGCGGTCCTTTGGGGGTGGATTTCTAGGGGCGATTGATTGGTAGCTCCCCCTGTGTAGTTCTTTCCCGACTGCCACCCCTTGTATCTGGGCTATCATCACCCTTTCTTTCAAATCTTTCTTCTTTCTCTCGATTGCCCTATCATTCTCATTCTTTTGGTGTTCGTAGTACTGAGCCATTTGGAGGATAGCGGCGGGTTTGGAGGCCCCCCAACTACTCTCGCTCGTTTGTAACTTTTGGGAAACCTCTCGTGACAGACCCTTTACGTAGTTTTGCACAAATAGGTGTTGTCCGGTTGCGGTGGTCATGTCTTGGCCACTGTAGTCGGAGAACACCGTTTCAAATCGGGAGAAGTATTCTGATACGTCTTCCTGGGGTTTCTGACGGCAAGCCGTGACTATTGACCAATCTACCTTTTTCTCTGGGATCAAGGTTTTTTGCTTCTGAACTATTTTGTCCGGAAGTTCCAGTATGTCTTTTATCGGTTTCCTTCCGGGCTCTCGTCGTCTATCTAGCTCACTGAGTTGATTCCAGGTATGTCCGAACAGATCTGTGTGATCGGCTTTCCGGATTTGCTTCCACACGTCAGCCGGCAGACATAACCCGAAAAACAAATCAATGTCTGCTAGAGTCATTATCGTTGAACCCAAGGCTGTGCCTAATTCGGTGTAAAATGCTGTTGGGTTCTTCCTTAAATCAGGCAGGGTTTGCCTAAAGGTTAAAATATCTTGTCGATCCCATGGTTGGTAAACCCAATTGTACACAACCCTCCCTTTTGCATCTGCGTGGTTGATATCGTCGTTTGTTCCCTGACCTCTTGGGGGAACCCAGTAGGGGGCGGCTTCTCTGATAGGCATCATAGTGTTGGCTACTTCTAATGGGGACTCAGCCGTTTCAGGGACTGTGATCTTAACCTCTGGTTTCTGTTCCGTGAGGTGGCGGAAGACTTCAAGCGTTTGCATGAAGAGGTCCGTCACATCGCGCTCAGTCCCATCTCCAACATCGACCTTTCTATATAGAGCCGTCAGCTTAGCAGGACCCTTATTTTGATACCTATCCTCATATGCGTTCAGGGTGTGGTAGCTGAACCGTAAAATGAAATGCCGTCTGTGGCTACCGGCATGTGAATTGTGCATATCCATCGTATATTCTTCGCTCTCCTTCCGTTCTACCAGTGTCTTTGCTATCTTGTCAATCCCATCCCGCTCGTCTTTGCTCAACCTATTTGGTCTGGCTGTTGGCTGCTTGCTAGTCTCGAGTTCATCTGATGTTGTTACCAATGTGGCCGGTGCGAAGGCCGTATGAGCCGGGGCACTAGCGCTAGGGTCACCCTCGCCCGCACTCAGAACTGGTAGGTGCTGTGCTAGAGGCTGGCAGGGGGCATAAGGAGGGGGCATGTAGATAATCGGAGGACCTAGCAGTAACTCGTCGTTTGCCCGTTGTTTGGAGGGCATCTCCGGGTAGAGCGTAGAGGGGGTCCTAACAGGGCATTGGCCTGCCGACCCTGATTCTTGCGTTTGTCTAACTTCCTCTCTCCTTCTTATTTCTTCATCTAGTTCCTTAGCGGCCAGGTGGGCTGCCTTTCGTAACTCTTTCCCTATTTTTGCTTCTTCTCTTTTCCTTCGTTGCTCTGCTTCTTTGCGCCACATGCCGATACTATCGAGCATGGTGGGCGTTGCCTTATTTGTTCTAACAGCTGCTTCTAACGTTTTTATTTTATGATCATCAAAGGAACCTATCAGTGGCCACTGACTTTCGGGGTCCTTTTTTGTATATTTATGCCATAACTTACTATAAGCTATAGCGACTAGTCCTTGCTTAGTGAACATGTCCTTATTAGGGGTGCCTTCCAATGGAGCTGGATGGTTCATCTCTAATAAGCGGTCCGGGTTGTACCAACTACCAATCAGTGGGGAGAAGACAGGCATGACAGATTACAACGGGGGACAAAGGTCCGCACTACCTATCTTTCACTATTTGCAAAGACTAGACAGAATATTGCTATTCTACGTTATTTGCAAGCAGAGAACCTCAAAAGAACTATACTCCAAACAATCTATGTTCGGACAATCAATCAGTGGGGAGAAAAATAGGTACGGCAGATTACAATGGGGGACAAAAGTCCGCGTTACCTACCCTTCACTATCCGCAAAGGGAGATAGAATATTCCTATTCCTCCCCGTTTGCAGGCAGCGAATATCTCAAAGAGCGACAAAGCAAATACTAGTATTTCAATCAATCAAACAATCAATCAATTCGCAATTCGTCATGTGTCACGACCTTACCCGGACCGCATGGACAGTTTCTCGTCTTCCGCTTCCAGCGCCCGATCGTCCTCTACTCTCTGTTGCTACCGCGGCACTCCTGATGGTTCCCAGTCAGGACCGTAGATCACTCGGGAGAGGTCTGCTCGGAACCAGTGAAGTTCGGATGATCGGCTGTCAGACGAGGGTCTATCGGACAGGAGCTCTCCCGATCGTTGCAGTCGTTCACTCTGTCGTTGGGACCTCTCCCACTGGATCCACGTGTCGCTGAGGGGCCCCACGCTTGGGACGCCAATTGAGGAAAATCAGAAAAATGGTCAGGCGATTTAGTCGATGTTTCTTAAGTAATTTTGCCCGGCGTTAAACGCCTCTAATACCATACGGAGTTTATCAAATAAAGAGGCAGGCGCTGGAGACAGGAAGACAGGAAACAAGTTTTATTCCGACGGAGCAGAACACATCAGATCGGACAACAAGGTATCGTCTCGAGGTGCTCCCTAACAGCCTCTCTGAGGCCTGGCCTTTTATACACTGGTTTACGACATGTGACCGCTCTTTATTACAATAAAGACATTGTGAAGTAATGAAAAAAAGACATCCCCGGTACCCCCCAGTTCCGGCTCATTCCAACACGTGGCTACAGTAGAGGTCCTCACCCCCCATACAATAGGAGGGGGCTATCACGCAGCTGAGTGTTCCGCCGATTCCTTTGGAATGTGTGCGCCTGATCGAATCTCAGGGGGTGGGGAGGTCATGATCAATAGTAGCTCCTTTGAAGAGGGGCGAGTGCATACAGTAGTGGGCAATAAACTGTATCCTCAGGCTAAGGGATGACCAGCGGTCCGTGCAGACAATCGGGCTCAGAGGAAGGGGTCATCAAAGGAGAGATATTCATGAAAGGAAGGATCGGTGTGGACAATCGAGCGTAGAGGAAGGGTTTATCAAAAGAGGGGTATTCATGGAAGGAAAGGAGGTGTTGGTCAGGCGCGGGGTGTGATTCCCAGAGACAGAGTCATGCGGAAGGGGGGGTTCATGACTTGTGCATGTGAGAGCGGGGGCAGCCAGGGTGCATGGGGGATGCTTGCAGGGTCAGGGAAGTGCGCTGATGATCGATCGTGAACAGGGAGACCATGGTACCTAAAATGGCTGTCGTGTATGTTCATACGTGAGTCTGAGGAATGGGCAAGATGGCGCAGATGATGTTGAGTTCACAAACTAAAATTCCACACACTAGCGCCGGGACACCTCTATGGAAGTAGCTGTGTGCTTTACAAATGTAATGAATCGAATTGATCAGGACTCACTCCAGCGGAGGCTAGCAGCAGGGCTCCAATATTTATACCTAGCTCCAGCCTTCGTGTAAGGGGTTACCTGTCCTCCTCCCACATCTGGTTTTGAAAATGTCTTCCCCTGTCAAGGTTATCAACTGTCTGGGGTTGACAAAAAGCAGGGTAGGCCTTGTGTCAGGTTCCTTTGTGTGCAAAAGGCAAAGCCCTTTGAAATGTAAGTGGAACTAAGTACAGTCCTTCCACGGTCATCCTGCACGATGGCCCATCCTGCTCACACCTTAACTCCCTTTATGTTACTGGCTGGAAGCAATACACAAACCCCAACAGCAGCGCCATTAACACTCATGTGATCCAAGACACTGGCGGAAAGGCATACTTGGTTGGGACAAGAAGGGGCATTTTTTGAATTCTAACTTAAAATGTTACTTACCACTAACAAGGATTTTACATTACAATTTGTTTGAATGCAAACAGCATATCTCTATCTGCTTCCAATCTAAAGTTAGCAATTACTAAATGTAATAAAGTAACCTAGTGTTAGTAAGTGAGAAAATAGGACTAACAGCAGTGAAAAATGACTTTACGAGTTGTTCACTGCCAGAACATATAAAACCTATACACACACATATCCTACTTTTTAAATACAGTGCATCCTGCCCTATGAGCCATTGATGTGTAACATAGGAGTGAATTATAAGTATTAAAAGGGAAGGTTTAGGCATAGCAAAAGGATTATTTTGCAAGGTCGTAATGGCAGTTTAACACTGAACTACAGACTGCAGTGTCAGTCCTGGGACATGTTATAGAATGCTACATCAGTGGGTGGCACAATATGTGCTGCAGGCCCACTAGTAGGATTTAATTTACTGACTGCGTATACTGGTAGTACCATTTACTATGGACCTACAAGTAAAGTAAAAGTGTCAATTAGGTGGAGGCCACTTTTACAGTGCTTGAATTAGAAAGCACAAGCACTTTGCCACTGGTCAGCTGGGAAAACGTCCTAATGCCAAGAAAAACGGGTTCAGCAACAGAAGGTAAACAGCGGGGGTTGGCCCTGAAAAAAGAGGTAGGTCCCAACGCCACTTCCCAACGGCCACAGCCCACCGTAAGGGCAGAAGAGGCTCACCCACCTGTCTTTTTCCAATGCACGAAGAGTGTCTGTAAGGCTAAGCAAATGTCAGCGTGACAAACACTCTATGTTTGGGTTAGGCAGGCAGGCAATCTACATGTGATAAATGTGCAGGCGCCTGGATGCCTAAGCTGAACTTTGCCTTTGGGCATGACCTTGTCCGCCGGGAGAAGTCTTCTGTGAGACCACTTTTTCATGACAATTGGGAGCGTTAATGATAGACTCTGAGATGGGCACTTCAATTTTAAGTCCTCCCTCGCAGCATTTGATTTAAAGTCCATTGGCCCACACAGTGCACTGCACTAGGGACTTAGTAGTAAATCTAATAAGTCAATCATGGAAACACCAATCTATAAATACAATGTATGCACTTAAGCACTGATCAGCAGTGGTTAAGTGCTCAGAATCATAAAACCAACACAAACAAGGTCAAAAACAGGCAGCCCAAAAGCAAAACGTCTGTGGATAAACCTGCAGAAAAAGCCAGGTTTATGATTAGCTGAAATATATGCATGTGAGAATTTTTTGCATTATATTGTATTTACATGTATATTTCATTTTACTACCCCTTGAAATAAAGGCCAAATGTGATTTCAGCTGGTTGAGTTAGAGGCTAATCCATGTGTTGTGTTTTTGGTTGGTAGGGGATCTTTTTATGTGTCTATATGGGAAGAAGTTTGGCTTTGTGATTGACATTTGAAGATTGTATTCCAATCATGATGGAGCACTCTAGTTGCTGAACATAATCATGGTGTATAGTGAATATATGTGAGAAGGATAGAGACACTATTGCATATACTTACTATAGTCTCCTTACCTTCTTCAAGAACTGGAAATCTAACTGAAAGTAGGAGTAGATCCTTCCAATAGTCAACAGTGATGTGGCCAAAGGGCTCACTTAACCACATTATAAAGCAGTATGGAGCCATCTCAGTACAGGGCCCATACATCATATATGCTTCTTGTGGGGTAAATCTTCAGCCAATACCTAGTGTGACTATTTCTGTGCGTTTTTAGGAAATAGAACTCAAATCAACGACGATG
This sequence comes from Lissotriton helveticus, assembly GCF_964261635.1. NCBI lineage: Eukaryota > Metazoa > Chordata > Amphibia > Caudata > Salamandridae > Lissotriton > Lissotriton helveticus. The sequence continues at coordinate 713,154,581 of NC_136057.1, read as the reverse complement.
CCTCCTAGCCTGTACAAATGATCCAATCTTCCAATGAGCCACATAAGGTCTACTTCATGGCTTTATGCACAAGAATGTGGAGGTTTGAATGAGCTCAAAACTTTGGAGAAGGCTAGGCAGACCCAAGTTGACCCAGGGGATGACACAGTCTGTAAGTGCCTAAACATGAAGAAATAAAGTAGGAAGACCAAATCCAATTGAATGAAATTCCCTTAAAAATCATCAGTGATGTGTTCTCCTACAATGAGATCAATCAACAGTTGCTGTTGTCCAACTGAATACTAGTCCTTGAAGAACAAAGGCAGGCTGACCTTCAGGTTCACAAAAACCTCATGCACTAAAAAATAGAAAGAAAAGAGGGACTAGCTCAGAGGGCCAGTGTAGAGCTAATCAAGAGGTTTGAATATGAATGCCGCCTATTAGCTTCCCTGACGGGCACCAAAAGTAAAAGTGAAATAAGCGCTTAGCAAACACTGAACAAAAGTATACATTCTTAAAGAGATTTTAGATTGTTTTGTGAGAGGTAAGGATATCCTGACTTGGATAGTTGCCGTAGAACTGCATCGTCTTCGGTAAATGCATGTCCAGAAAGGAAGAGAAAATATAATTTTGTAATTGTATTCCTATATAGCTACATTTTTTAGGAAAATCATAACGAAATGCTTGCAGATGTTTATCATATACCATTATGATTTTACATTTTGTACATCTTTGTATTTCCTACTTCAAATGTGTGAGTGTGTATGTATACACATATGCAAAAACCTTAACAAGACAATTGAAGAAAAACTACAATACATTATGGATGAAAGCATGCCAAAATTAAATATTGTATTTTACTACATAGTAATGTAATTGAATTTATATAGAGTGCACAATCATTGACGAGCTTTGGTACTCAAGTATGAAATTAATCCAGTGCTTATTGATGGTTATTTACATTAGTCTTGTTACATCAAGAAAACCATTCCACGCATTTACTCCATTTTCTTTGTGGTGGATTACATTAGTTAGAGATAGGTGTGATCATTAGTGGGGCTGAAGAGAATCAAACATGCAAGTCATAAGATTAATTAGAGGATAAGGTATTTCTGGCATGATTTGAGAGAGAATGTATAGATTGTGTTTTCGCTGAAGATGTAGCATATTGTTTTTCTTTCTATCAAGACAACAAATTTCCCTAACAATCATAATCCTACATAGTTGAAAAACATAAAAAACGTTTATGTGTGGGTTTTTTACACTGCAATGCCAAATTTACTTTTGGGTCATTATTCTCATTTTCTAAAAAGTGTAATTCCTTGGCCAGATCAAATTTTGTTAAATCCAGTCAATATCTTGGCTATCGTCATTGTTACGTGCTGTTAGCAGTTATGATCCAACAATTTGCATATAATCTTCCCTAAAGCATCTCTTCTTTGACATGTCATGGCACAGCAAATTTCAGAAATAAGATCCTTCATAAAAGTGTTCCACATCATCAAATCTTTCAAAATCATTTGCATAACTTTATGTGTACTGTGTAATGTTGTGTTTAGTCATCTGACTATATATTGCCATTTATAGAGCACACACCTAGCTGGAAAACAATTGAGCATTGTACATCAATTGAGGATCTGAACACATGCATTTCACCATGCCGTTACATTTCATGGATTTACAATTGAAGACACAGTGAGATTAAATAATTTGCCCAGAATCACTCAAGTTTCAGTTAAGTGCCAGTCCTGGGAATATAACTGAAGTCTCAGGCCCCACATCAGCAGCTTAGCCATTAGACCACTTTCTTCCTATGGTTAGATCAAATGTAACCTTCGGGTTTTGAACGACACCTGCAAGGCTCTTCATGATTATTGAAAAACCGCTTAGAGGCATTGTTTTGGGAGACAATACGCTCTGATCACATTAACAGTGAAGAGGTTATCACTGCTAGCAATGAACACAGAATATTCAATTCCCAATGCTTGAAAAAGCAGCATCTGCCGCTCATCAGAACTGTATTTAATGAAAGAATTCTGCTGATGAAATCTTTGAAGTGCAAGCCACAGTGCTGAGCATCCAGGTCTGTCCTTTTAGTTTTGCTGTCTGAATATCTGTAAACGTATAAACCATTCTAAGTAAGTGCTTTACTTAGTCTTGTTTCACTATTCTGCAAGGTTTAGTGCCGTTTCAAACTATGAATTTAAAAAAGCCATTCAGTTTTGAGGTCATCTTAGCAATAGGTACCCCACACTATGGTTTAGCTATGTTGGATAGATACAGAGCCAAATGGAATACATTGTGTGTACAACAGAGGTGGATTGCTAATTTAGTGGTCAGAGAAGAGGCTAAAAAATCCACACTGCACACTCCGTACAGAAAAGGCTTAATCAAAGGTCTTGCAATAATCAAAACATACTACTACAATATCTATGTTGTTGGCCCACCTCATCTTGTGTTTGCATTTCTTGATTAGCTTATCAACGTCACCACAAGTACCCTCTGCAACTTTCACAGACAAACTCTCCCCATCCACTTATGTGGAATGGCTGTTCATAATGGACAGGCTCTGGCTCAAGACTATGCATGTCTCTGCTCCGATATGCTCCTTGTTATGCTTGCCAGAAGGACATCAACATGTAGCTCTGCCTGTTGTAAGCTAATAACAACTTCCAATTCTCCATGCAATACAGCCAGAGTTCGAAATTTAGGAACCCTATATCGCCGGTACTGGAATCCATGTCCTTATGAACTTTCATCTGTAACTTTAGGTCCTCATTTAAAGACAGCCCTGAAATCCATCTTCTCCTAATGGAGAACCTCAAGGGTGCATTACCAGCACTGTTCAAGAATAACTACATGTTTTTCAGTCTTAATGCATGCTCTATCTCCATTATTCTCTAAAATGGATATCCAATGAATGATGTTGCAAAAGGTTTTACGACCCAACCAGACATCATCAAGCAAAGGCGCATACCATACCCCTTTTTGTTCGTAATTGTCGTTGATGTTTGATTGGGGAAGTGAACAAGCATTTATTCTTTTTACTGCGTTTCTCCTTTAAAAGGATGCTTCCACTTAATGCGCCCACCTATACTTCTACGACTCCAAGGTACATTTCTGTGTAACTTTGTACAGAATCTCCTGAAGAAATGCTGTTGTGTACTTCCAAATACTATAATGGTCATTTCTGTATATGTTGCGCTAAACATCATATATATGCTGTAAATAACAGACAATACTGTGACAATGTTTTGACCCAGTCTACAGAGCGCCTGTAACAGCGGATGGAAGTTCTTCCTTGAACTCGTTTTAGAGGCAGGAAATACAGTGCCAACCAATCACAGCTGCAAGAAGCCTACATCCACAGAGAATTACATGTAACGCAGAGAAACATCTAATGATGGAGTGTGTGTCAATATTGTTTGTTCTGTTTCTAAGCATTGTAACATACCACACAGCCATAGGATTGTTTGTCAAGCTTGTTTGTCTAAATTGATCTTTTTGGAGACATCCTTGGCTGGGAAGATACGTCAGGCTTATTTACTGTTGCATTTTACAACTTTATTGAAGCACTATGCCCTAACTCTGTGGTCTATAATATTCAATATGCCACTTGATATTGTCGGTGACTTTACTGTTATTTCACTAAAATCAATGCGGTAATAAAACAATCGCAATATGAACCAATGGCAAATGTTCAGTGTTCTTGGTGAATCCAGTGTCAGTAACGCCTTACCAGTCAACGCTGACAACTCAGCCCAAACGAAGGCGTCTGTCAGTCGATAAATACACAGATGGCTTTTCGGCTTGTGTTGCAGGATTAGGTAGAAAGTAGTTCTGCTATAACATCGAATCCCTAATCCTTCACCCATAAAATATATTTTAGCAAATCGTGTTGCTGCCATTTCTTACCTCACAGTGACTATTTATTTATATGGTCAGTGTCAGATTTATTGAAATAAACTAAAATGTATACTTGGTAAAGATATATAATGAAGTTCAGGTTTTGTTGCACTTCTGCTGAGTCCAAGCCTACAGATTAATTTAGAAGGTAGGCACGATACATAGAGTTCCACCTGTCTCCCATTTCCTCCACCCACTACGTAAATTCTACATTCAGATGAAGAGCTCTTAAGTTTTACTGAAGGGCTGTTGACATCTAGTGTGTGCAGCAGTGAGGGGAGTTTGAATAAAAGTCATTATATAGTAATCATATGCTCAAAGCAATATAAAAGTATGCGCGCCTAGCCGCTGCTGTAAACTGATGAAAGTCAGGGTTGGAATGGCCTACAGGGCAGTCGAGCAGTGCCGGAAGGGCTAGTCTGATAGGCCTATGTGTGGGCTACCTTTTTTGGTCTAGTGAGCCAATCTGTCCTTTATATTAGAACTAACATTGCCGGCAGCAAGCACAAACGCAAGCAATCACCCATGTTTTGCAGAACACGTTTGCAGCTTGTCTTTACAAGTTCAAAATTGCTCTGATTTCCAAATGTGTACGATATTTTTTAGCTTTTTGTTCCACCTATGATGGTCACTTTTATTTTAGTTCCCGGTCTATTTTCTGTCCTAGTCCGACTCATTTATAAGGCAAGGCCGGACCAGAACTGCCGACTTTGGAACTGGAAAACTGGCTTTGAGTTTCAGCTGCGCCTCAACATCCTGTGATTCTGAGTAAATCACTTAATTTCCCTGTAGCTAAAAAACGAAGCTGGCTTTCTGTAATGTAAATGATGGTCATGCAAAGTGCTTCGATACTTTCGCGTCGAATTCACACTATATCCAGCTGCCAAAGAAAACGTACAAAAATACAAAATAAAAAAAGTAGCACCACACAGTCAAAGCCGCTTCTGGACAATTCAGTGTACTAAGGCAAAATAGTGGGGCAACTGTGTAGAATATGGAATGGTGTCATTGTGTCTCGTACATTTCACAGTTATTCACTGGACTTGAGCTGAATGTGGCCTCTGAATGGTGGTGGTGGGGGGGGGGGGGGGGGGGGGGACTGAAGGGTTAAAGCCCCCACCTGCGTAACGCGCCTGGCAACAAGGGGCGAAACCATAGAACTGGCAGAATTCAAACTGCATGCATGAATGAATTGTATAGAAATTACAGCTGCGGAGACACAACAGGATACAATATATATTTCCATACTCTAAAATGAAAATTTACTTTATCTTCCAAAATATTATGTTTAGTCTGTGGTAAATGTAACACAGCCACGGTAAAATTGGGTGAAATCCAGGATGTCAGCTGAACCAACGTGCAGCGAGAGGATTTTGAAGGCTTTATACACACTCCATTTATAATTTCAAACATGTTTCTTATGGCTTGTAAGTTAAAATGTTACTTTTTGGCTATTTGCAAGACACATCTCTTTTTTGTGATCACATTGATGCAGGTCTGCTTTTATGCCTGGATTTGAAATATGTTTCCATTTTCTCAGAAGACTTCGAAGCTCAGGTCTACGCTCTGTTAGCAAGAAATTATATATTTTAGATGACTACCAAAGCAACCCTCTTTTCATGTCTGAATCCATCAAATATAGAGTATTGCTTGGTGTAAATCGACTCAGGGTCACTTGATCAAAATGCGCTTCAAAAACGGCCGCCCTCTGTTCACACATCCTTTTTTACATCATTAAAAAATCAGGATGGATGCCTCCAGGAACTATAATAATGAAATTGGAATTGAAGGTCACAAAAGTCGAATGGCATAACCATGGTGGTTTCCAGATTAAACTTAATTGACATCTCCATTTGCAAGACCCAAAACCTTCTTTGGCTTCACTTACTTAAGTATTATGTGGTTCCAGCAATTCACATTTTGCACTTTAATAAAACACAATCAAATACAAACAATTGTTTCTTTCTGACCCACATTATATCGAACATTTTCAGTATTTCCTATCGTTTGGCAAAACACTGTTAGGTCTCCTGGAACATTATTTATAGGGGGAGTGCAATTTTCACTGCTTGCAACTGACTTCCACAGGCGCAATTGCATATTGACTCTTTCTTCTTTGAGTGACATATACCACTAGTGTGAGAGCCAGCCTAAAGCAGAGGCTCAGAGCTGCAGTTTTGACTGTACTAATGTTGAGAACCCTGTAAGACTCTCTGTCACTCTCCTAAAAATGCAAGGATCCATGGTCAGATCACACACTTGGAGGAGAAGTCTCACTCTCACATGCTAATTTGAGTGAATGCACCAGGTTTTATCCAATGGAGATGCACTCTTTTACTGCTCCTTCACACTATGGTGCATCTATAGAGTTTGTTGGACTCTACTGGTGCCCCACAATAGTGCCTCCCAGGGGCTCATAATTTGTAGCCTACCCCATGTACTGCTAATGAGTTTCCAGCACACAATTCTAATACCAAATCCACCTGTGACCAGAGGTCTGCCCTCATTTGCACGCTCCAATACAAATATGGGAAACTACCTGAATAAATGCACTGGTGCCCAAGTTGCATGCTTGCTATCACAGAATATCTTTTTATAAACTAGAAAGTGAAATAAGTGAGCCTACATGAGTTGTGCAATACTTTCTGATGTGGCGCAAATGTTAGCAACTGAGTCCTGATTATTCTAGGCCACAGTTACAGATACCTGCCCTATAACTATTCCAGCCACTCTCTCCACTATGTAAACTTGCTACTGTACTATGTAGTACTGGGCAAAATAAAATATAACATTTCTATTAGACCTGACATCCTTGGCGTGGTTTTCTCCCACACATTTTGCCTTCACTTCTCCTGTTCTGCTGATTTTCTTTTTATTTGCCTTAGGGATATAAACAGTGCTAAAGTGCTTGTACTCACTTTTCTAAACATGGTGAAATTGGCTTACACCGAATTGGCACATTTAATTTAGTCCCTATTAAATTGGTACTTCATGTACCCATGGCCTGTAAATTAAATGCTACTAATGAGCCTGCAGCACTTGTTGTTCCACCCACTTAAGTAGTATTTTAAACCTGTATTTGGTCCTGTGTGCCCTTTTAAACTGCCATTTCGATCTGGCAAAATAAAGCTTTTTACCAGGCCCAAACCTTCCTTTCCAGTGCATATAAGTCACTTTAGGGTAGGCCCTAAACAGTCAAAGGGCAGAGTGAATGTACTTAAAAGGTTGGACATGTACTTTTACATTTGACCTGTCCTGATAGTGAAAAACTCTTAAATTCATTTTTCACTACTGCAAGGCTTACCTCTCCCATGTGATAACATTGGGTTACCTTATTACATTTATTAGCCAATAACTTTTGTTTGGGAATAGGTAGACATATCATGTTTGGTGACTAAGGAATTGACATTTGAGGTGCTCTATAATAAGAAAGTCAGATTTTAGGCCACAATTATAAAAAATGCAACTTTTAGAAAGCTTGTATTTTTTTATTCTAACCATTTGATGCCTGTATCCTGGGTCACATGACTAGGTGTAGTTGGCAGTTGGTCTTCGTGTAACCCTCCCAGACAGTGTCACAAAGAAAGACTGGGTGTTGGCAGGTTGAGCCATTCTGACCTGATCGGAGGAGGTAGTTGCCACCCACCACACATCCACTTCATAGGAGCTGCCTCAGCATACACACAAATGCCTTCACACTAGCCTTTTGCAACTCCAGGCATCCTGGGATCATGGCAGGGAGGAAGGAAATTCCAGAACCATATGTGGGCAGAAGTCTAGAAATTTCCCTCACTTCAAAGCTGGCACCAGGCATATTAAACTCTGAGACCAACATTTCAGTGGACTCATGCACCCTTGGATACTACAGAAGAAAGACAGCCCTGCTACAAGAGGATTGTCCTGATGCCTGATGCTGTGCTTTGTCCCATTCTATCTAGAAATGTAAGTGAGTCTATCAAAAAAGCCTCTTGCTTAAAGATGCATTTGATAAATGCCCAATGGTGATCAGGATAGAGCTACCAGATTTGTAGAAGAGAGTTGAAACTTTTAAAAGAGACAATTGGTGAGCCGGCCAAAGACACAAATGGAGTTCTCGCCTAGAGTCATTGAGGCTGCATAGATTAAAGTTAGCTCTGACAATTTTGAAAAAAGGAGCAACATGGACTTTTGCGAACCATGTTGGCTGATTTTTAATACGGAAGAAAAGATGTTGCAATTAGTGAGCATCAGACGAGATTTTCAGACTCTGAATCTATACCACAATTAATCCTAAAGGAACTCTTAATGTGATCAGGCTTTATGTTAGTACATATAATGTGCATCAATATAAAATTAACTACAGACAGATTGCCCAGGTTCCTTGTTTATTCCCCATTTCCTGAAGACTGAAAACTGGAGGGATCCTTTCGGGAAGGGAAACATCCATTACAACGCAAGCATTATAACACAATCCCTTTACAACGCAGTCAATACAATGCAAGTTCAATTACAATGCATGCCATTACAATGCAAATCCCTCACTGATCAGCCCCTACTCTGAGGTAAGCACCCGGCGCTGTTAGAATAGTAATTTTTGCTGTACTGGAACATGCGCTGTAACAGCTTGCGTTGTAATGCATGAGTTGTAATGGAAGCTGTGTTGTAAAAACCGTGTTGTAAAGATATGCGTTGTATTGGTTTGCTTTGTAACGTCATATATCCTTTTTGAAAAGGAGATACTACAGGACTCACAAAACGCCCAGAAAAAGAGAAGGTGATTGCATTCTTGGCTTTGTAAATGCATGTTTGCAGGGGTATATCTGTCAAGGGAGCAAAGAGTGCAGTGGTGCTGGGGTCACGCTGGAGCCACTGCATGTTTACTAGACCAGTGCTTGTTTCGATATCTCCAAAGAAGAGACAAGCCTGTTGATCCAGCCTAGACCCTAGTCCAGGAGTTTAACATCCACCATCTCACCTCAGCCGTCAGCACCACTCGGACAGAAAGGGGACCATCCTCGACCTCCTGTTCACAAAGACATCAGCAAATCATATCCAATAGAGTCTTTTTTGCGCTTTTTCTGAAGCTCCAAGAATTTATTCACAAATCACCATCAGCTACGTGAGGTATTGAAAGTTTATAGACTTGTATGCCATGCTTACCAAAAGCGCTGTGAAGCTTTGCGAAAATAAAGCCTGCTAGGTCCAAGCCCTGACTTTCAAATTTTTAAATTCGTCTCAGGATTGCCCTTCCCTGACCTTGATATTTGACACATGCGCAGCGTGAGCCAAGAAAATCCAAGCTGAAAATGCACTTAAATCAAAACAGAAATTATTACCGTGGCCTCAGCACTGAAGACTTCGTTGCATCTTTAGTACTCGGATTGCCCATCAGAGTAAGATTTATAAATGTTGCAATTTTTGGGAATGAAAAATGTAAGGGAATGGTCAGCATACAAAACTGTTTTTTTACCTTGCATTTATCAAAGAAATTATGAACACCGAGTCTTAATGTGGGGAACTCCATCTGTTCAGTTACCCCCACCGACGTTTTGCTTTTAAATGGCCTAGTTTCAGGTTTCAATGAGAACCAAAATATGTATTTTTCAGCTTGAGACATGTTTTCCTTTTTTGCCATAACATACACCTTAATTCATGTTACAGCCACTCTAGTGTAATGGGCAATTTCTGAACTTTCCTGAACTATATGCTTATAAATGGAAGTTGCTCCTTAGTCATAAGTCAGGAAAGAGAGCAATGTCAGTTGCCTTTTTGGACAATGCACACTGACTGTTACATGGACCCTGGGAAATTGTGCAATATTTCCTTAATTGTTTACATGGACCCTGGGAAAATGTGCAATATGCTCTTAATTGTTTCAAATTTCCTCTCTGCTATGATTTTAAGCATGAAAGGGCGCACTGTTTCACAGAACTATGTAGATTTCAGTTAGGAAAATGAATTAATCACTGTTTAGTTGAACCTCGTTTGTTGGCAGCCTAAAGATATTATTCGTAGCCAGAGGGATAGCTCAGTGAACTGTAGTTGAGCATTTACTGTTGGAACAAAGTGGCGATCGGCAGAGGCATGAGTTCAAAACACAGCAAGGCCCAGTTAGCCCTCCATCTTCCCAAGGGATAGTAAATTGATTGGAATAGCATCTGTGTTTTAGAACCTGCACAGGTGTGGTGTGAAGCACTGTATAACAACAATTTCTTATATCTAAATCCCAGTACTTAATTTGAGCTGGTGGTTGTTGGTGTAGCCCACCGGCAGTTACCTTTCCTCATCAGACATTTCCTGAGAGCAAGAGAGGGAATAACAGAAAGGGGAAAGACAGAGGAAGAGAAAGATGGAAAAATTGTCACAAAGGGAGAAAGCAGAGACTTGTTAGAGTGAGATAAATAGACATGGACCTGGCAATGGGTTAAAGAAGCCTGTGGTGGATTCAGGACTTATTCGGTGTGCTGACATTTAATGCCACATGCTTCTTCACAGTAGCACTTTGGGCACTGGCACTCATTCTTTTACAAATTAAGCACTGCCAAAACTCCTAAAATATCTTTGATGTTCTTAATAATATTTTACCTAAAATTAATTGAGTGGTTAAATATTTTAATTTGTCACCTCTGACTGGCAAAGTCATAGAAAAGCATCTAGCTGATTCATCAATTTGTTAATGAATTAGGAAACCCCTCACTTGGAGATCACAAAAAGATAGATTACTATAGTGCTAATAACACTTGCTTCTTAAGTCTTATTTTCTGTATCCACCAGAACCAGATTTCTGAACCATTGCCATGGGAGGTCCGTCACCATTACTGTCAGTTTCTGGATGAACTGACATGATCTTCCCAGCTGAGTGACAAAGGACATTCTCAGCAGCTCTGGACAATGGCATTTTGTCTTATTAACTTGGGTATCACCAAAAGAATTATCCTGATAGATGGGAATGCCATGTTGCTGAAAAAGTGGGAAATTTGGAAATGGTCTCTAGGTAAGCTAACCAAAGGTCCTATCCAGTATGAACCTGGCTCTGGAAAAGACATAGCCAGGAAAAGAGGATGAAGAGGACCCTGCTTAGAATTGCCTGCATTGAGTGCAGCGGGTCCTCCTAAACTTGAAATGTCCAGCCTGAGCTTCAGCAAAAGAAAATTAAAATGGTAAAAAAGGGAAAACTACTTTTTTTAAATATCCACAAGTGTAGTCTTTGAAAAAAAACTATCTATCTAACTATCTCTCTGTCTGTCTGTCTGTCTGTCTGTCTGTCTGTCTGTCTGTCTGTCTGTCTGTCTGTCTGTCTGTTTGTCTGTCTGCCTGCCTGCCTGCCTAGCTAACTATTTGTCTGTCTAACTCTCTCTCTCCTTAGTGAAGAAAGTATCCAAGCCAATTGCTGAAAGCATACATTGTAACATTACTTTTTAGAAGCATTCTATTGCATGGAAATATCCTAAGCACCTTGAACACCCAACCATGAGAAGTCAGAAAATGTTCTCCTACAAATATTTTGACTACCAGTTAAACTAGAGAACTAATAAAGTGACCTCTAGTCCTTCTTATTTACTTCAAGGGGCTAGTAATACAAGCTTACATTAACTTCAGAGAGAGTTAATAATTAACCATTAAAGACAAATACGTGTTAATGTCTTTAAATATAGCTGGGCCATAGTAGTACTAGATGAAGCAACTAAATCAGTAACTACTTGTTCCAATGCTTGCACCTATTCATTCAAGACTGATTACAATATGGCTGGCCTCTTCCTAAAGTGGCATAGTAGGCAAAACACTGGACTGGAATGCAGTGCTGAATAATTTACAGCAGCTGACATTAATTCAAGCATTACATCCAACACCTGTTTGTTTTCCCAATGCCCACCTGTAGGGTAAATATATGTGAACAAATATGATGCAAGTTGTAATCAAAACTTGCAAGAGTGGATAAGAAGTGTTTGCTTTTTGTAAACATTCTTCAAGTAGATTTTTTGGACGTTCATGTAAGAAATTGGAGTATTAGTTGGGAGGAGAACCCACCTCAAATAATAATCCCAATCCTTGTCAGGGTGAAATACAAAATTTACTAAATAAATGTGTGCTTAACTCTCCTGTAGCTGTGCACAGAAACAGTCAGGCTTAACTTAGGGGCAATATGTTAAGTATTTATGCTGAACTTACACACTAATAATGTGAAAATAAGACACAAGAAAAAGCCCAAACAATTTTGGAAAATAGAGTACATTTTAATGAATCAAATGACACCAAAGCAACAAAAATCAAATGAGAAGTACCAGAGTACATTTTTAAAGTTTAAGGTTCAAATAAATTGATTTTCACTGGTCAAGAATAGTTTGCAAGAGGGTACTAAGGGGCCATATTTATGCCTAGTGCCAGCCTGTGGGGGGGGCAGGGTCGGACTGGCTACCGGGCAGTTGTGTGTGCTGCCGAGCAGGGGGATGCTTTCGTTGATGGGGACCTGTGTGTGCAAAACGAAATTCGTTTTGCTTTTTTTTTTCAAAGCGCACGCAGGTCCCCATCAACGAAATACGCCCCTAGCACGGAGAAATCACCCCCCTGCTCGGCAGCACACACAACTGCCCGGTAGCCAGTCTGGCCCTGGGGGGGCGGAACGTGGAATCCTGACTACTCCCTAACCAATGAGGTAAAAGTTCCCAGGGGTGTCCCTACTCACTTTTGCAGCACTTCCTACATGTGTTTCCATAAGCTATCCCACACTGTGTTTCTATTTCTAAAGTCAACATGGCAACATTTCGTCCCCTGGCCTGAGCTCCCTGTGTTCACCCAGAGATGTGACTATGATAATGGGCACATCCTACATTGCAGTCACATTAAAATGGTTCTGGGGCAGCCCCTCTTCCACTAGGATTGGGGTCTGGCTGGCTAGCTGGCATTGAAGGGGGGGGGGCAGGCCTAGGTGTGAGTTACATCTGCTTGTGACAGGGTAGGCACCTTTGGTAATGTAATTAGGTTCCTGGTCACAAAACAGGTGGCTATGCTGTTAGGTGAAACAAGCATCTCCACACAAGCCCATTTTCCACTGTCTTAGAACAATATATACCCCCTCACAGGATAACCATTAGCAGCCAGGTGCAGGTACTATTATAAGGTGTTATAATGTAACCCAGTGTTTTTCTATGGGACAGCCAGCCTTTCCACAGAGAAAAATTACATTGGAGATTTTTCACTGCAGGACATGTAAAACTTAACAGCATTTGTCCTACTTTTTCAATACTGTGTACCCTGCCCTAAGGGCATTTAGGGCCTAACTTGGGGTGATTTATATGTATTAAAAAAGAAGGTTTATGCCTCGATATAAACCTATTTTGTCAGGTTGAAGTGGCAGTTTAAAAGCGCCCACCCAGACTGCAATGGCAGGCCTGCATACATGTTTCCAATCAATCAATCAATGAGTACTTGTAGAGCACACCTTATCACCCATGGGGTTATCCAGGTGCTGGGATGCTGGGATGCTGGGCTACTCAAACAGGCAGGTCTTTAGTCTCTTCCTGAAGTACGTCAGCGAGGGTGATATTCGGAGGTGGAGAGAGAGGGTATTGCAGGACTGCAGGACTTGGCGGCGAGGTGGGAGGAGGAGCAGTCTCCGCTGTGGCTAAGGGGGATGTGTGGTGACTGTGTAAGGGCGAAGGAGGCGGATCAAAAGTTTCTGGATGGTTGGTGGAAGATCAGGTGGTGGTTCATGTATGCTGGTCCTTGGTCACGGAGGACTTTGAAGGCGTGTGTCAGTAATTTCAATTGGCATCCCTTCTACCCGGGGAGCCAGTGGAGGTTCCCCAGGTGCAGGGTGATGTAGGTCCTTTTGGGCAGGTTGGGGATCAATCCTTCTGCTGAATTCTGTATTGTCTGGAGCCTTCTCATGAGTTTGGTGGTGGTTTGTGCATAGTCCAGATGGCTGGTGATTAGGGCTTGTGTGACTGTTTTTCTCGTGCTTTTGGGGAGCCATTTGACGATTCTTTTGAGCATGCAGAGAGTGTGGAAGCAGGCAGAGATGACTGTGTTGATCTGTTATGTCATGGTGAGCTTACTGTCCAGAATGATGGTAGGGTTGCGAGTGTGGTCTTTTGGTGTGGGGTGGGTCCGAGTTCCAGGGGCCACCATATGTCATTCCAGTGGGAGGTGTGGTTGCCAAAGATCAGCACTTTGGTCTTGTCAGCACTGAGCTTCAGAAAGGTGTCCTATATCCAGGATGCAACATTCTTCATGCAGTTGTGGAAGTTGATCTTGGTGGTGGAGGAATCTGCTGAAAGCGAGAGGATGAGCTGGGTGTCGTCGGGGTAGGATATGATGTTGATATTGTTTTTCTGATGATGTCGGCTAGAGGCATCTAATAGGTGTTGAACAGGGTGGGACTGAGGGGTGAGCCTTGAGGGATGCGTCATATGGCGCTCATAAGATCCGAGATGAAGGAGGGTAGGCACATTTTCTGCGTGCGTCCCATGAGGAATGATGCAATCCATCTGAGTGTGTCTCCCATGATTTCAATCTGGTGAAGTCTCTTGATGAGTATGTGATGGGATACAGTGTTGAAGGCTGCGGAGATTTCAAGGAGGACCAGGGCTGACGATTCTATTCTTTTGAGTCAGGTGCAGATGTCGTCTGTGACAGTGATCAGGGTGGTCTCAGTGCTATGGTTGGCCTGGAAAGCTGATTGGAAGGTTGCTAGCAGGTTGTTTCTCCCCAGGTGTTTGGTGAGCTGTCAGTTGACGACCTTCAACAGGACTTTGTCAGGAAATGGGAACAGCAAGATGCTGCAGTAGTTTTGGTGTTTGCTGGGATCTGCTGAGGGTTTCTTTAGGAGAGGTCTGACCGGTGCATGTTTCCATGCATCAGAAAAGGTGGCTGTGGTGATTGATGCATTGAGGATGGTGGTGAGTTGGTGGCTGATCTTGTTGCTTCCTAGGTTTAGGAGGCGGTGGATGAAGGGGCAGTGGGTGCTCCTGAGTGGATGGAGTTTGTGATGTCTGTGGTGTCCGGTGTGGTGAGCTGTTCCCATATGGTGAGGTGTTGGTCGGAGAAGGCTTCCATTGGAGTGAGGAGGTCGATGGGTGGTGTTGGGCTTGAAATTACTATAATTGGTGGATATCTTGTTTGTTTTGGAAGTGATTCACTAGATCGTCACAGAGTTCCTGTGTGTGAGGGATTGTGTTCTCAGTGATTGTTGGGCCGGAGAACTCTCTGATGCTGGTGAAGAGTTCCTTGGTGTGGTTGGCGCTAGCCTTGATGCAGTCTACAGGGTTGTGGTTTTCATGTCTTTGAGTCATTGATAGTATTTGTTGAGGGCTGACTTGAAGGTGGCTCAGTCTGTCTCGTCTCTGCTGGTGCATAATCTTCTTTCCAGTTCTTTGCAGCTGTGTTTCTTTTTGTTGAGTTCCGGCGTGTACCAGCTGGCTGGCTTCGTGGATCTGTGCGTTTTCGCTGGTTTTATGGGGTGACTCGGTTAGCAGCATGAGTGATCCAGGCGTTAAAGTTCTCGACTGTAATCCAAGTTGGTTGTGGTTTCTATTGGGTCTGTGTCACTTTTCTACAGCTGCCGAAGGTGGTGCTGGGAGGTTTGGGGAAGGTGCGAGTTGATACTGTATTTGTGAAGTGGATGATGGAGTGGGCGGTCCAAATGAGTTCGTTGGTGTGGCTGTATTTGAGTCTGTCGCTGGACATGAATATACGATCCAGTGTGCGGCCTGCTCTGCGAGTGGTGTCTGTAACCAACTGGGTGAGGCCAATGTTATCCATTTGTTCCAGGAGGTTGGCAGAGTTGTTGTCGGTGAGGTCATCCAGGTGGAAGTTGAGGTCTCCGAGGAAGATGTAATACTTGTATTTGATGGCAAGTGGGGCAATGAATTCTGTGATGGTGTCGCAAAGGCCAGTGCGTGGTCCTGAGGGTCCGTAGGCGAGGGTGCCTTTGATTGTAATTTTGTCATGGGTGTGGAGTTGGAAATTAAGGTGTTATCCAATAATAAACGACAAATTTTGTTGTATGTTTCCCTCTCATTGCTTAAAGATCTGTAGTTGTACTACCATTTAAATTGTTGCTCCCCAGGACTCGGTTTTCTTTAACTCATGTTTTCTCTTTTGTTTTTAGTTCTATTTGGACCTATTGTGTTGATATGTATGACATCGCTGTTGTGCTACATGTTAAATGTATTGTAAGGCTTATGAAATGTAAATGACTTTTCTATTGATATGCTCTCTCCAAATAAAAAAATGAATACATTTAAAAAAAGGAAATTAAGGTGTTCCATGATCCGCATGGTATTGCCTTCGGTGGTGGTGCAGTGGATTGATTCTTTGTGGATGATGTCAGTCACCTCCATATTTGTTGGTGCAGCTGCGGGTGTCATCTTGTAGCCGTTGGGCATTACATTGGCAATGTGGTGGTGGAGGAGGTGTTGAGCCAGGTCTCTGTGATGAAAGTTATCTCAGGGGCGAGAGTGGATATGGAGTCCCAGACTTCGGTGGTTTGTTTGTAGAGTGATCTGGCGTTGATCAGGAGGCACCGGAGTGTTTCCAGGGTGGTGTTTGTAGACAGGGTGGGTGTGGCTTGGGCTTCTGTGCAGGTGAGTGGTCCTAGGTTGAAGGTGAAGAGACAGTACTTGCATGTGAACAGTCCCGGTCTGGAGCGAGGAAAATGCGAGGTGTAGTCAGGGATCCTGGGCACAGAGATCTCCAGAGGAGTACCTGTGGGTGCCTGGAGGGCCAGAGTTCCCGGCTCTAGGCGTGGTCCAGGTGCGGACTGGCACAGATGGGCTTGCCTTTGGCGTGCATTTGCATGGCCACACTGTGGCCTCCATTAGGTAGGTCCTGGGAGGGACACTATGGGAGCCAGGTGGCATGAAGCGGGTGGCGAGAAACTGGAATGGTGTGGTAGGTAAAAAAGAACAGCAACAACTAAAATAAGACCATGATGCTGGAATGACAATCTGGCTGGCAAGGACTGAGCAGCCAAGGGCAGGAGTAGCCCTATCAGCAGTTCAGAGTGTGGATGCCCAACGAGGAAGGAGGCACTAGTGATCAGCAAGGGGGAGCTGGTGCTATATCAGTGTGTGGCACAATGAATGCTCCAATCCACTAGTAGCATTTAATTAATTAGGTGTTTTTCGAGGTCCTGCATTAGTGTCCTGTTTTGTCAGATTGGTGTTTTATTTTTATGTGTTTCAACACAGACACAGTACTTGTAGTTCGAGTTGTTTCAGCTATTAATCTGGTATGTGTAGTTGGGTATGATAATATTTGTTATTGTTGGTTTAAATAGGGACACTGTAATAAAATGTTTTTGATTTTCATTGCAGGTTGAAATTAAATGGAAAAAAAGTCCATTGACAAAAAAAGTGAAATACAAATGGGATTTTGTATCTACAAATATGTTGCAAAGCACAACAAGTCTTAACCAAACTGTCTCAAACTAATGATTCATTTTGCACTCTTCATTTCCCTGAGGCCGCTCAGTATTTTTAAATGCATTATACGTTCTCCATTCGCTCCGGGGGTGTATTATATACATTGCCCTGAGGTCACAACAAGGATGTGTGACTGTTTTCCGCGCTTCCAGGGCACTAGCATATTACAGAAGGGGTCACAGACATTTATGAAGTTCCTTCTGTAATACAAATAGAGCACACACAATTACAGTGCCAGCGCTATCTTAAAGGGGTGTTCCCTCGTTTCTAATGGTGTATGGGTTCCATGCAAACGTGGGAAACAATTTGCAACTGATCCCTCACCTTATTATGGATGTGGGTGCAGAGTCAAATTAGGCCATCAGGAGGCGCACTGACTATGCGCCACAAAGAGGTGGTGAAGAGTCAATATACCCCAAGCCTGCTCTCTGAAATGAGATGCTGTGGAACCCACCAAGTCATACCCCCTGTAGGTGGGTGTAGTCTCTCACCGAACAGACTTTTGGGGATTCTTTGTCTCACCTTGTAATGGAGGCCTCATTGCAGCCTGTAATGGGAAGTTAGATCGGCTGCTTCAAACAGCAGGCCTGCCTGTCACGAATGCACTGCCCCCAGCAGGCCCAAGTTCACCGCTGCTCTGGCAGCAGTACATTATCTGTAATAGGCTTTACTATCCTTAGTTTGACCTGATACAGGGGCAGTGCGCCCTAGGTCAAATAAGGCCCCTGGCCTGTCACCAGCAAAGTTCTAATTTAATCTGCATTTTCTGAAGTCATCCTTGATATTAGTTCCTATGTTTACCTTCCTTATACATTCGATACAGTTAGCCACATCAGAAACGGGGGCCCTACTCTTGTTATCTACTGATAGCTGCATTTACTTTCATATACGTCATCCTCCACCTGCTAGGTCGAATTAATTCAAATTAAAAACATATAGGCGTCTTTTATATGATTGTATTCAGAAAAAGATATTATAATCTTATAATAACAATGTAAGTGGATGTAAAGCTCGCTCAGGAGAGCTGCAAAACAAGGGTGCTCATTCACTTTGCTCCAATCCAAGCAGAGCTGAAGACGCCCCTCTTTAAAGAGCAGGACACTATGATGCTGTAATAGTCCTTAAGCCACCTGCTTCGCCAATCACATGTCCCAGTCACGACCCTTGACCCGTTGCAGCGCTCTGCTGCGTTTTCGCTAGGCTGCGCTATACACATACATACACGAGCTGCAGAAGGAGCAGAAGCACTCTGCAGGCTGCACATTGTTAATCCCCGCTCCTCAAGAATACATTTTGGTTACATGGCACGTAGCCAAAGAAAACGTGGTTGGACAGGACCTTGGTAATCAGCCATGGCTATTACCACGCCATTTGAATATTCAGACATCTGTAAACAAATGAAAAGTGGCATTCAATGCTTTCCATTGCCTGGTTAAGCAGTGGATCCCTAGCTCTTCCCTGAATATGTTGATGACATTTCTTTCTGGATCTTATGTTCGCAAATTGATAAAAGGTACATGGCCTGAGGATTGTTCTTTCTGCAGTCAGCTCCGGAAATGCTGCATCCTGAGAGTTTAGCCCCCCTCTTCCTTTTCTGACCCCCCCCCTCCCTCCCCACAATAGCTGCCTGGCTCTTCTACTCCCCTCTCTTCTCCTGGACAAGCGTCACAGGCAGGTGTCAGATCCCTGCGCCTAAAGTAAACACTGGTGGCAAGCCCCCCTTCCTGCATCTGCATCACTCCGTCGTCCAAGGCATCTTAATTGAATGAGGTCCTCCTAACTGTATCCTTGCTTCATTATCCAGTGCTCCTGGTTAAAGGCAATGGGGAATAACATGAGCACTTTGGTGCTTTCTCCAACAAAATGCTCATGTCCCGGTATGCTGGTATGACCAGGCGGAATGTATTCCTTAGGTGCGGACTTCATTGCTGCTGGGTAATTAGCTGGCATGATAAACTCTGCATCACTTGTAATTTCGTTGAAGTTTGCACAGGGTTCAGAAAACACTGGGGGCACTCATAATGCATGGATTAGCCACCGAAAGAATCATCCGTCCCCGAAACGGAAATAGGGTAGCTGATTGCATAAAACATATGCACAAAATCTAAAAGAAATGTTTCTCGTAGCGGCCAACATAAAGAATGATAAACAGAGAGCAGTTTCATCCTGTTATGTGCTGAGCAGCATCTAACAACCCCAGTTTGGTGTGACTTTGAGAATAACGATTCACCAGGACTCCATTTTGGATTTCCCAGGATGCGCAGCTTCGCTTTGTGACCGTAAGCAGAAGCCATCGTCTTATTTTGACACCTGATTGATTGATGCACTTGTCCCACAATACAAGACAAAGCGCACTTGACAGTGGCTGTGGTTTAGAAGCTTCACAAATTAAATCTCATCGCCCTCAGGCTTTTTAAAGTTAACTAAAGTCAACAGAGGTGGCGTAAAGGGTCTCTTGACGCATTCAATGCGTCTCTAGGCTTTCTCTTGCACACGCTTGGAAACTGAGATTAAGCCACGGAAATTGTATGCCTCAAGTTATCACAACATGAAACCTTCAAATCACGCACTTAATTGTTTAGGAAATAGTCAAGCTAATGGCCCCATTTCATTTTCAAAGGATGTTTGTACATAATGGGAGCAATTATTTTGAAAATACAGTTGGTCAATAAGTGGTCCGGTTCAGGGGAGAAAATTTCAGATGATTTGTGCACCCAACTGTGCTATGTGCTGTGCATAATACAGCAACATTACTGCATGGGTCTAATGCAGCGAAATGACAGCTATTACCTTGTGAGAACAGCTTTTGTGATGTAGTTGAGCGCACAGAACAGACTCGCTTGACCTGAATCTAAAAGTGTATCATGAACTTGCAAAGTTCCTGGAGTGCTCCTTTTGACAACAACGCTTGCCTTTTTCTCTCGATCAATAAAACCTATAGACTGCATCAAACCCATTTCATGTATGGAATAAAGTGCTGCAATCCTTATCAAATCGTTTGATCTTGATCTGACAAAGCTAGTTTGAATTCACTTTTTCTTCTTCAAAACCTGTGTATTTACTGTTTGTGAATTGATTGGGATTTCTATCAATTTGGAATCTAGTAAATGTATCTTAGATCCATCCACTCTTTTCCTAATACAAAGCCACTTATATATGCAAAAGTGCCTCGCCCGAAGGGTGGAATTGTACATTGCTAAATTATTAGTTCACTGGACTGGCTGGGCCCTATTCACAAAGGTATGCTTACAAGCCGAGATCTCTGTGGCTCTGCCTAAACCGCCAATATCTCAAGGAGGATGGAGTTCATTATTGCTGTGATCAGCTAGATGTGGATTTATGAGTCTGTGGATGGATTTACAACAGTAAAGTTACAATTAATAAATGCGGAGATGGACAGTGAATGGGTGGATGAGACGAGATAAAGAGTGAGGGGAGATAAGGAGAAGGGCTGGTTGTAATATTTTGCCAAGTCTGCTTTTGGTTCCCAGTCCCCATTCTCTGTAGTTTTACCATCATCCATCAACACAGAAAGTGACATTGCTGGATGTCCCATCATTATTCTACAACGGAAGTGATATCACTTGATTTCCCATCATCCAGCTGCACAGGAAGTGACATCATTGGTTTCCTACCATGCCATGGCCATGTTAAAAAAAAAGCCAAGCAAGAGGACTTAATTTCCCTTCACCCATGTGCACAGGAAGTGACACCACTGCATTACCCTTTATCCATCTACATAGGAAATTACTTCACTGTTTTCCCTGCAAAACTGTCTTAAAAAGAAAAGCCAAAGTATGAGGACTTAATTTCCTATCATCCATCTGCACATGAAGAGACATCACTTCCTGCCTGCTCCGTATTTCAATTAACTCTTCATGGTGACTGATTGATTGCTCCGGAATCCCCAGCAGAGGGCAGACACAGACAAGGGTATTGCCGGTTTGGACCTGTAAAGGGCCAGGTAGGCCATGCTTGAGAACCGCCGTTCCACTGAAACTTTCAAGGTAAGATATAATCATATGCCTCACCCAGCATCCCATTCTGCTAACCCCGACACCAACACACAGATGTGACCACAGGTTAAGAAGATCCCTTCCTCCTGTTACTGCTGGACCTCTCAGCTGCTTTTGATAAAGTTGATCCTCCCACCCTCATACGCATCCTGGGGTTTCAAATGTGATTCTGCAGAAATCTTCTCTGCTGATTCTCCTCCTACCTTTACAGCAGACATCAGTTTGTTTGCATGGGCACTTCCAGATAACAAAAGATCCATATCCCATATAAAGTCTCACAGAGCTCCATACTGTCTCCTGTCATCTTTAACTGATACATGAGGCCGCTTCATGCCCTACTCACAGAGATCCTCAAGATTCACCAATGTGCCGATGATGCCCAAATCTACTAGAAAGTCTCCTCTGCTTCAGACATTCAAAGACGGTTTGCTTGCAAATCATCCAGACCTGAATATCCAGCACCTACCTGAAGCTCGATCCAACCAAGGCAGTTTTCCTGTTATTTTCCGAGATCAATAAACAAGATACAGTACAAACCTGGCTCAATACTATGAGCCGTGATGGCTTCAAATCTTGACCTTCACTGAATGCAGGTCACCTGGATTCACCCAGGACACCAAACTCACAATCAAGGAACACATTGCCAAAAAACAAAGATGGCCTGGTACCAGCTCTCTCTTCTAAAGAAAGTCAAAAGTTTCTTCCAAAAAGTGACTTCAGAACTACTGTTGAAGCCTTCTGGACGTTGGTAATGCCCTACTTCATGACCTTTCAGAGGTCACACTGGCATCCTCTAGGAGCATCCTACATGGTGCATCACATGGAGGTCCCCCCTTCCGGCTCACTCAGGAGCTCTAATGCCAGCATACTATGCTTAGGGGGCCCCCTGGAGCTCGTGCCACCCCGCACTGCGGAGTCTGCAGGGGCCTTTGTTACTCCCCTGATTTAGGGACCTCGCTGTCTTAGTTTTTTTTACTAGAGTGGTCTCTTTCTGGGCTACATGGATGTCAGTAGAGCTAGGTCCCCTTTTAGTGAGCAGCACAGTTTTATTTGGGAGAGTAGCCTCTGACACTGTCCCCAAGTCCAATGCCAGGCATGGAGGAAATACCCCTCCCACTGGCATCAATACATCAGGGACTGTCCCATCTTCAGAAGGATTCCTGGGCCACTAGTTATCTTAACACTGGGGAGCCTCCCTCTAATATGTGTTGCAAGGTCTCTTTCTGGTCTGTCAAGGGACTCGTGTTATCAGTTAACTCCAGCATGTCTGTAGGCAGACTGTCCATGTGTGCTCCAGGCCTTTCCTGTAGGAGTTTAGTTATGCTGTTTTCTCCCAACCAGATGTAATGTCATTCTGTGGTTTCAATCAGTCCAGCCAGGGACCAGTAATGGTCGGTGGTGGGAGTAGCTGCTGGGCGGTGATGTGGGGAGGGGCAAGGTGGGGAGTAGTAATCTATGGATTACGGAGGATTACAGGTAAGTAAACATATAAATAAATAAAATGAATTTCTTTGCGCGCACTGCATCCCCAAATGCGATGCAGTGAACGTAACTAAATTTGTTTTATTTATTTATATGTTTACTTACCTGTAATCGTTCATAATCCATAGATTACTACCCCTCACCCTGCCTCTCCCCCTCCCCCTCCCCCGCCCCACGTCACCAGCCGGCAGCTACTCCCACCACCGACCGCTACTGCCAGGGACCCAGTTGGGTGCATGGCTTGTAGGGTCGCCAGCAGCCCCTGTCAATGTTGGGCTTCCACAGGCCTAACCACCCACGTCATGTCACACCAATCCCACTCTTTAGCACTCAGATCAAGGTGGCGGTTCATTGTTTCCACTCCACATCACTCTGTGATGTCCAGTAGCAGTGTATGTTATCTCAGGGTAGTTGATTGTTGCACCTTGCAGCGGATTTCATGCACAGCCTGCTGAGCTTGGAAATAGTTTTTAATATTTGAGCAATTGTATGTGCATGGGTTTATGCAATGTAGAAATTTTAAAATGTAAAATTATATCATTATTTACTTTTTTTATACCGGGTTTGGGCTGATGGTGTTATTTCCTGCCTTCATTGATTTTGTATGTGATTAGCTTGTGTTATCTCTGAGTGGCCCTGTGAGGTTTGTGAATTACTCCAAGTCTTAGCTGAAGTAGATTTAAGTCTCTTTGGGCACTGGTACTGCTGGAGTATATGTGGGTGTAACTTTCCTGAATTGCAAAAGACTAATCTTTGTGTACAACTAGTTTAGTATTTGCTCCTCACTCCCTGTACCCTTTCTTAATGTTTCCTTTCCTCTTCCCACTTTGTAGTAGATATTCCCCATGTTCCACCATTCCCCCTTGTCACTCCCCCATATATACTTAGAACTATGTGTGCAAAGATTTACACACTCTCGACACAGAGCTCCACCCATCAAGTATAAGACCTGTGTATCCTTTGGTGTATGTGACTTGCTTTTACGAATGCAATCTAAACTAAAGGAGCGTGCAGTTCATAAGTGCTTCAAAAGATAAATTGTTTCAATATCACACACAAAAGAAAGTCTTCATGGAGTACCATATAGTTTTCACATTCCTTGTTTTATTCCATAGTCCATTAATTCATCCAAATCAATCCATACAATCCAGCCAACGTTTTCGTCCTCAGTGGACATCATCAGGGCTCTTGAATTCATGACAATCACAAGTCCTGTTCCATCATTTAAACTGTAAAGATTAGGTCGTACATCCTGGTGCTCATCTGCTTCCCGCTGCGTTTCCTTCTAATTTGTTTCCTGGATCTGCCGATTTGCTTGTTTCCGCCACTGTTTGATTGATGGAAAAGGGCTTGTGATCGGCGTGAATTCAAGAGCCCTTATGATATCCACTGAGGACGAAACGTGTTGGCTGGCTTGTATTGATTGATTTGGATGAATTAATGAACTATGTAATAAAACAAGGAATTGAGAAAACGATATGGGACTACCTGAAGACTTTCTTTGTGTGTGATTTGAGTTTAATGTATATGAATATATTGTATTGTAGACATATGATAGAGCTAATAATGAGAAATTATTTACAGAGCTCACTAAACACCTACTGGCATCTTGGACACCTGTGAATGGATGTGGCCGTTTTCCCTTGTTCAGCAATCATGAACAGGAGAAATGATTGTTTGTTTTACTCCAGAGGTTGAATTGACTATATTATTGGTGCAGCATGTGGATTGACGGCCATGAAACCAAGTTGTGGCAAGTGTATGTAAGAGCCTACTTTATTCAAGGCCATTTCATCTTTGAGGGAAAACAATGTGTGTGGTTGGTGAGGTCCTCAACGGTAAGCGCCTTTTTAATCACTGATAGGAAGGTCATGAGGACATCATGTAAATAATCATAAAGGGAATTGATGTTGCTTATTATTTTAAGTTGTGTATACTTTTACCTTTTACAGTTTACAGTTTTGTGATGTGAGTGGCTAACTGGCTATTTGGCCTGGGCATGAGGCTGGTGGTGGTTTGGCGTTGAAGAGGGAGCTGATAACTGACCCTATTGGTGGGTCCTAAGTCATATGGTAAGTGGATAAAGAAGGTTTATCAGCAGCATTTCTATGAGGATGACCATTGTTTCTGGCCCAACCGATAGGTAAGACGGATGCTGAATCAGTTACAAGTTTAATTATTAGATACTAGTATTAGCTGTACTGATTTAGCTATTATATGTTGCTAATTTGGGGGTGTTCAATTATAAGTATCCCAGATTGTTTCATTACAGGTGATGGGGAGATTTCTGGTCTTCTTATTTTCTTCTGTTCGGTTCTTCAAATGTATGTGTATTTCAGTGCTGCCAAAAGAACTGTCTATAACTGAGGGAATTAGCGATTAGTTATTAAAAGTCATTAATTGCAGTATATGTAAGAGATTACTTTATAAAGAAATATGATCCAATTGTACAGTTAACTGTACAGTTATTTACTGTATCTATCAATCCACTACTCAGCATGAGGCCTTTCGTGACGTCTGCGGTCATTTACACCATTAATGCTGTTGTAAACAGCGAAGCTGTATTTTGGCGAAGCACATGGCCAGTATCCATTGAAATACCATGAGGTTGCTACGTGCAATTAATTTTCTTTTTTTTGCTCTTAAATATTGTACTGACACTGACCTATTAATTTTCTTTTTGGTTGCTCTTAAATAAAGTACTGGCACTGATCAATTAATTTAGCCATTGTTCACTCAATTATCGTGACAACGTTAATATTGGAAATAATCACTAAGAAACCATTAGCTGGCAGTGAACCATTAATCCAGTTCTCTCTATTGTTAACAAACAGATTGCTTTCAGCAACGTTTACTAGCTTTGAGCCCTTGGAAATACTGACCTGGAACTAAGCAGTTATTACTGGCATTGATCTTCAAGAAATTAAAGCTGGCACAAGGAAACAAGTAATTGACATTGGTTACTAAGAAATCATAGCTAACACTTAGCAAACAATTGAGGCATTGAACATTAAGAAGAAATAATGATTGGCACAGAAAAAGCGTTACTTTGCATTGACCAATGCGAAATTACATGCTCCACTGACCAAATAGGCTTGTCATTAATCACTCAGAGAAAGACTGCCTCCAACCAATTAATTGAGGCCTTGATCATCAAGAGATCCTGACTTGCAATGAGCAGTTACACTCTGTGTTGATCATTACAAACTAATTACTGGCACTGAGCAGGTTTTATAGGCATTAACAAAGAAGTAGTCGTGGGAGGTAATGAGCAATTATTGAGATATTAAACTGAGGTCATATCACTGAAGGCATATGTGCATTTTGTGTTTGGTATTCATCATTTTAGTTTGCTCATTGGCACCTTACCTGTCTTCTTCATCAAAGTCCATATGAGGCATGTTCCCAGAGACTGATATCCATATAACCCAAAACTGGAAGGAATGAGGTTTGCATGGCACAAAGCCGACCCAATCGTGCTGTAGCTGTTGCCGGAATGCTGCAATCCTGCACACCTGCCCCACTCTAGCAGGCTCACACTGTCCATTACTATGCTATATTCCCCATTAATACTGATGGGACGTTGTAAGAAAATCCCCACTTTTTGCTTGATCAACCCCATTTGTTTTTATTGATGCTGCTGACCTTTGACTCTGTGTACTAGGACTCGGCTAAAGCACACACAAGGAGATGATGGACGGAGCTCTGAAACTTTTCAGACACTCACCCCCAGTCACAGATCTGGGTTGAATCCATCATCATCTTTAGCTCACTTTGCCACCCCAGTTCAGACACAGCTATAGACAAATCAGTCTTGACCCTGTGCCTTATGGGAACAGTCCAGCCCGAACTGCCAAGCCATGTCTTCCCTGGACCGGAAACAAGCATCCTGAGACCGGTTCGGGCTAACAGCCCTCATCAGCCAAACTGACTTGAATCCTGTGGCAAAGTGAGCAAGACATCAGTGCATGAGCTATGACCCCTAGAATTGGCTATGCTCCTAACTGGCAGATTTAACTTTCAGAAAAGTCAAAAGGGTACAAAGTGTAGGAAAGGGTCTGTAAGTTAAATGTCACTAGTGGACTGCAGCACACATTGTGCCATCACTAGAGTGAGAGTACAAAACATGTCTGCAGTCATACTACTGTAGCCTGTTTGTAAAACTTTAAAACTGCAAATTCAAAATGTCACAATCCTCCTTTTTAGAGGCTGAAACCCTCCTTTTAAATATGAATAGGTAACCCCTACGTAGGCCTTACTGCCCAATAAGGCACAGTGGATGGCATTTAAAAGTAGGACATGCCAAAGTATAACTTTATTTTCTTTGATTTTTGCACTCTGCTCCTCCCTCCACATATAAAAAATAAAATCTGCAGAATAAGGGACAACCCCCGCTCCTATCGTGCAAGAGAGTTGTAGCCCACACTGGTACCGTGAGGTCCTAATGTGAAGAGGGGACCCAATGATGAAGCATGTCCCCCTTGGGTGAGTGAGGGTTCTCGTCTTAACACAAGTGTGCTTTGCAGTCCCTCCTATATGTCTGGTTCTTTTATTTTTTCAATCTGTTTTTCCACCACCCACATACATAGTGTGAGTTGTGGTTTGTGGACTGTTGATGCATCATGACATAGTGTTCTTAGAAGATATACGTCTTCAACTCTTTCCTAAATTGAGGCAGTGTGGTGGCAGTCCGGATGGATACAGATATGTTGCTCGAGATCATGGGTGCCTATATGAAAGAGGCAGGCTGCCTTGTTTTGTTTTTATATTCTTCTTTGTGTTCAGTCTGATAGTGTCCTGTGGCCTTGGGTGTTCCAAGGATATCATTTACAAACCAATCATAATCAGTCCACCCTCTGATGTGCAAGATACGCGGGAGTGCTGGTCATGATGGGTTTGTAAATGATGCAGCTGTTTTTGAAGATGTGAGGCCCAGAAAGCAGAGTCAATGGTGTTCTATCGAGATGGGATGGTGTGAATATATATGTACAGGCCCTGTGTGAGATGTGCTGCGGCGTTAGAGTACCCTTGATGGGTGCCAATGTGGAGTATAGCAGTCCATGGAGCTGGGCACTATCACCGTCTAGATGTGAGAGTGTGTGGGTTTGAACATCAGTCCTGAACTTCCTTTCTAGTACAAGAGAGACCTGGTACCATGTCATTTTGCTTTTTTGGCAATCTGTTCCTTCAGGGTGAAGCTGGTGCCCAGGGTGAATACAAGAAACTTGGCATTCAGTGAAAGTTGAGGTTCAAAGCAGTCAATGTTCATATCCTTTGAGCCAGATTTCTATAGTTTCTTGTTTGTTGTTGTTGGCAAATAACAGGAATCTTGTCCTGGTTGGATTGAGCTACAGGTCAGGATGATTTGCAGGCAGTGCTTGAGGTGTTGCATATCTGAAGTAGAGAAGACATTCAAGTAGAGTTGTGTATGATCCATACATTGGTGAATCGTGATGCTTTTATGTGTGACTAGAACACTAAGTGGCTCCATATAGAGGTTGACGATGACGGGCAACAGTATGGAACCCTACAGGATACCCCAGGTGATAGGTATCATTTGACAACTTGAGGTGTCCTTATAAAAAAACTAGCGCTTATCAGAAAGTTAGGAGAGGAGCCAGTGAAGGAAATTGCTGGTAAATGCCATTCAATACTCTAGGATACATAAGAGAATGGAATGTTTGATAGTTTTGAAGGCAGATGAGAGATTCAGCAATATCAAGAGGCAGGGTGTCATCTTCATCTGTGGTGTAAAGGACATCATCTATGATATGTAAGGAACTGGTCTCCATGATGCAGCATGATCTGAAACCAGACTGGCAATCTTGCAGGAGATGGTTAGCATTAATGTAATCTTGGGATTGAACATAGATGTCTTTTTTTCAATGATCTTATTAATGAATGGTAGGCGAGTGATGGGCCGTAAGTTAGTGAGATTATCTTATTGCAGTCAGCCAGTCTTGAAAGCTTCTGGGAAGATGTCTTGAGTGAGGGAGGCATTGCCGATGGTGGGTAGGGGTGATAGGGCCTCCCCTGAGAGAACTTTGTTGAAAGATGAGGATAAGACTTCCTCATCATGAGAAGTGGCTCTGAAGGAGCTGAGTGTGTCCAAGAGATTTGGGTGAGAGATAGAACTTTGAAGGCTAGCTTTTGCAGGATTCTGTGGTAAGGGGTGGGCGGAAGAAACAAAGTGAGCTTGGTGTTGCTGATTGGCTGTTGGACCCTTTCTATTTTTCCAATGAAGAACAAGTTGATGGCATTGCACGTTTCTATGGATTGAGGAATAGGTGGTTCTGGCAGCGGGCTGATGCCATGTTTGATTTTGCAGAAAAATATTCTGCTTCTATTAGTGTCTTCATTAATGGTGTTGGTTTAATACTTTGGCTGATATGAGAGCTGTCTGCATGTTACTTGGAGGGGCATTAGGTCATCTGGAGTTCTGTTTTACTTCAATTTTCTTCCCTTCCTGTGAGAGGATCATTTATTTTCAGTAAAGTCTTTAGAGTACCATGGTGCTGAAAGCTTTGGTTTCCACTGTGTATTTTAATTGTGGTGTTAATAGTTTTCCAAAAATGTGGTGAACTTGTTTTGAAGAATGTTGGCTTTTGACATAGAGTTGATATGGTAGTGTGAGAAACGGGGATTCCCGGTAGGCTAGGGAACGCCCCAAAGCCAGGCAAAAACCCCCGTTCTCGTCAGGGCGAGGGAGCTTCACCCTGAGGATAACCCCTGCTCACCCCCTTGGCAGCTAGGCATGAGCAGTCAGGCTTATTCCAGAGGCAATGTGTAAAGTGTTCGCGCAACACACACACACAGCGGCGACACACTAGAAACTCCACACAAGGTTATATAAAAATAGCCTTTGTATTATGAAAACGCATTAGAATACAATTATATATATATATATATATATATATATATATATATATATATATATATATATATATTCTCACACAAAGTTCACCACACTGGAAGAAGCCACATGGGTTTGTTTTATAATAATATCATTGACTGTGACTGAAAAACGAACTCACTTGAGGAAAATCACGGAACACTACAGAAACCAGCAGGCTGTGCATACAGCCACGCCCACTGAGGCAGGATCTTGAAAATGCATTGGTGCACGTGAATCTCGTTTTTCCACTCACAGGATGCCATTGAGAAAGGGAGAAGCACTCCAGAAACCGGTCTGGCAGTTTGAACTTTGCAGTTTGTTCATCCGTGATTTACATTGAATGCAGGTACCCTGAAAATAAACGGAACAATTTACAGTCACCTTGTGGCTTCTTCCAGTGTGGTGAACTTTGTGTGAGAATATATATATATATATATATATATATATATATGTATATATATATATGTATATGTGTATATATATATATATATATATATATTCACTGAAAAAACCATAGGTTATAGATCATATATAGTTAGGAATTAGCATTTACAAAACCTTGAAAATTCACTGAAAAAACCATAGGTTATAGACCATATATAGTTAGGAATTAGCATTTAAAAAACCTTATTTTACTCACACAAAACCATTGAAATTCCATATATAGTTAGTTGCACTAACTATATATCGCGCACCCGCAATCCACTGCTGATGATGTCACATATTACATCATTCATGACATGGTCAGTGACATCACTGATGACATCACTGATGACATCTCAAATGACATCACTGATGACATCATCCAGTGACTGTGTGTTTCTGTAAAGTTTAAATATGTTTTACATATTGAAGAATGAGTAGATGTAGAAATGTCTGGATGAAGGATTTAGTAGGTGCGTGACTGACTGTATGAGTGAGTGATTAAATGTGTCTCACTGAGTGCATGGGTTAGTGACTAAACTGTCTTAATTTGTGCATCATTATGTCTGTTGTTCTGTAAACTGCTGCATGTGTTGGTCAGTAGCTATATGAGTAACTATATGGGTTATTGATTGATTGCCCAAGTATTTGTATGGGAGACTGAGTGTGTGTGTGGCTGGCTGGGAGGTGTGTGACTCTGTGGAGATCAATGTGTACTTGTATCAATGATTGTATAAGAGAGTAAGTATGTGTTAGTATATGTTTCAAAATGTAAGGTGCTCTATGTTTAACTGTATAGATTAGAAAATGGAAGTGTGATTGATTATTTACAGGACTGACTAGGTGTGTGAGTAACTCCATGGATGAGTGACAGAGTGTGAGAGTCTGTATAGGTGTATGAGTGCATATGATAGTGTTGTAAAGATGAGTGATTGTATGTATGAATGATTGTATGGGTAAATGAGTGAATGTGTGTGTAAACATAGGAATCACTGAGTGCGTATGTAGTAACTAGTATTGGTGTGTCAATGGTTTCAAAAATTATACTCTGTATTTAACACTGGGTGTAACAGAGGTTATATTAAAGTGTGAGGAGATGCATTGTATTGTCACATGAATGATATCATCAGTGATGTGGTCATTGATGTCAAATGAGATGTCATCAGTGATGTCATCAGTGATGTCATTTGAGATGTCATCAGTGATGTCATTTGAGATGTTATCAGTGATGTCATTTCAGATGTCATCAGTGATGTCATCAGTGATGTCATTTGAGATGTCATCAGTGATGTCATCAGTGATGTCACTGACCATGTCATGAATGATGTAATATGTGACATCATCAGCAGTGGATTGCGGGTGCGCGATATATAGTTAGTGCAACTAACTATATATGGAATTTCAATGGTTTTGTGTGAGTAAAATAAGGTTTTTTAAATGCTAATTCCTAACTATATATGGTCTATAACCTATGGTTTTTTCAGTGAATTTTCAAGGTTTTGTAAATGCTAATTCCTAACTATATATGATCTATAACCTATGGTTTTTTCAGTGAATTTCAATGGTTTTTTAATAGCAAATATCATAAGCTGTCGAATGTCAAGTACGTGGTAAGTGAAAACATTTTCGTGTTTATGCACACTGATCTGCTTTGAATGGTGCCCCCCCCTCATTTCTATTAGGAGTACTCTCTCTTTGCACATAGTGAAGGGTAGTTAACGCAGGCCTTTGCCCCCGTTGTAATACGTCGTGCCTGCTTCTCTCTCCATTTGATTGATTGTTATCCAAGTATTTACTGTTTTAGAATTGGTTCTCTTTGGTTCATTCTCTATTTACAAACAAACACAGAGTCGCAATACTCTGTTTAGTCTTTGCAGATAACGAAAAATCGTGTAAAAAAAAAAGAAAAGGAATCGAGCAAAATCAGTAGGCCACTAACGGGATCTCTTTTTGACCTCGCTAAAATAGAAACATTAGGAACAACCCCTCATGACAAATACAAAACTAGTGAAATGAACTGAACTCCACACAATGATGGCTGCAAAACAGCTCGGCTCCGCACCCACCCCGCCCAAAATAACGATAAAGAGCGGCTGCCATGATTGGTTGCGGAATGGCCACGACGGAGCTACGAAATGGTACTGCTCTCATGCTAACCCCAGCTTCAGTCTGAAACATCCAGAAACACTGTAGACTACCAATTCGATCAGTTCCGGTAGCGCCCCAATGTAACCCGGTAGAGAAGAACTAGCCCTCCCCTCTTTGACTGATGGTTCTTGTTGCCTGTCCCTTCTGTTGTCATTTAACAGAACTATTTAGCCTGCTGAAAGGGGTTGTGTTCCGACCGCTGGTTGGTGGAGACATTTTGACTATATTCTGGACCTGCATTGTCGCGTAATGCGTCATATGACGCGCCGCGTTAGCGCATCCGGAAGTCATCCGGGGCGCGCAGCGCGTAACGTAAGCATAACAAGTCATGTGACTTGTTAATAAAACTTTTCATTGGTTCATTTTACTTTTCTTATTCTAATGATGAAAGGCTTGGTCATATGACCTAAAAATTACGCTTTTTATTACTTCCGAACATTATTTTTTCTTAAATATATGTTATAATGTTCCAGGCTAATGTACTTTCCCGGAAAATTTACAACTGTCCTGCAAGTAAAATATATTCTTTTTTCGAAAAAAAGAGCGTTTCTTCGTCCCATGACGGAGCCGTTGAGCAAAAGAGGGTGGACCTGCTGTCTTAGTCGCCGATACGCCTGAATATGAGATTCTTATCGATCACTTTATGTTGCAGGAATAGAAAACACAACAGCCCTTGACCATTTATCTTTACTGCGTTCCTTCGTATTATACCTTTTACCCTTCATGTAATTGGTCTGCTTTATTTCACTTGCCTTTTAATGATTCTAAAACAGTGACTATTATTAAAAACTTTACCAATGTATATACTACTACCATGTTTTCTTTTAAAAACCTTTATTGTGAAAATTTCATTATACAAATACGAGCCTATAACCACGTGGGCCTGCCACGGAGCAAACTGTAATCGTATATGATGAGTAGACATTTACACTGTAGAGGAACGTAACGGGCGGGCCATTAGGTTGCAAGAACTAAGGTGTCTAACAGTTACGGAATCGGTGGACGTACATTTTATAATTAAAATACGACAGGGCCAGTTACAATAAAATTATCTAGATATACATTTGCGGGCAAGTACCATGGGTGACGTTAATTCGAACTTTCAATAGTACAGTAATCAATAACACATCAGAACTTAATATCAATAGGGATGTCGAAATATTCAATCAATTCTCGTCCCCGCCCGCCATGTGCTTCAAAACTGCATACGTATCTCGTGATTTCAAGGTTCTGCAACCAGTACACAACAAGGAGTTACGAGTCCCATTTATTCCGGCGCCATTTTGGGCGAGGACGGGCAGGTCCAGGATATAGTCAAAATGTCTCTACCAACCATCGACTATGATGATGTTCATATGCTGTATTTATTAGAGTAACACTCATCTGTCCACATGAAATTAATTTGCCACAATCTAAACATGTCATTTTAATCTTTCCAAAGTTCTTCTAAATATTTGGGACCGTTTCCCTTGCCTCTGATGCTGTCAGTGCCACTTCTTTGATGAATGTACTAGCAGGTCGGGGGGCGTGGCCACGGCGGAGAGCGGAATGGCCGCACTTTGGTGAAGCTCCTCCAGGCAGGCTCCCGGCGGAGACGAACACGGCATGATCCGCCCGCCTATCCTGCAGCAACTTACCTGCGGAGCCTCCTGATGCAGCCTGGTGCCTTCGGAGCCTGAATCCATCGTCGGGAGCGGCCTCGGCGGTGAGTGGGGCGTAGGGGAAACGAGGCCTCCGGACCTCGGCGCCATCTTCCCCTCGGGGCCGGTACTCTGGGTGGGCGCGGCTCGGCTCTCGCCCGCCGGGCCTCGGGTTCTCTGCTGCACATACGGGGCCTCCTGCCGTGCTCTCCTACCTCCGTGCCCTCTCCCCGGTTGGGGCGCCTGCTTACTGTCGCGCTCCGGGGCCCTGGGCCTGTGAGCGCGCTGTGACCGGGGCCTCGATTGGTGGCCTGGTGCGAGGGTTCTTTGGGTGGCCGGCGGGAGCGCTTGACTGGGGGCGGTGGGACTCGGGGCTCAGGGCGGCCGCGATTACCGGCGGCGCCTGCCGGTGGCTTCCGGCGACCCTGCCCCACTCGCGCCTGGCGGAACGGCTGTTCCCCCCCCCTCCTCCTGACCTCACTTCAGGAGAGGGTCGCTCCCTGCCTTGCAGGCCGCTGAGTTTGGACCTGCGACGCTGCCAATTCCTGACCCTCGCTGCATTCCTCCTGCTCCCTGCACGCTGCTGTTGACTGCTGCCAGGCTCCAGGGCGCCATCTTTGAGGACAGCTCCTCTGCAGCCCTCACTTGCCGCTTTCCACCGGTACTCTCTCCTCTGGGGATCGCCGAGGCTCGAACCTGCCACCCTCCTGTTACCGCCTGCCCGGTGTGTTGGCGCTGCAATCGATTTCTGCTACATCCGCCACTCCCTCTCGGCCTTGAAGATGGTCAAGAAGGACCCAAACCAACGGAAGCTCACTTTTGACAAGACCCCTCTCCCCGACACAGACCCCCCGCCGGGACCGGCCACTGGGGCCGCTGGCACAACGGAGGCGGGGGACGCCACAGCGATGATGGCCGCCATGATGGGGGAGATGCGCGCAGGCTTCAAGGCGCTGGACACTCGGTTTGATGCACTGGACCAGCGACTCCCAGACATGACCACTGCAGTGCAGGCCCATGACCGTAGGCTTGATTTGGCGGAGTCCAGAATTTCGGACATTGAGGATGGGGCTGCGAAGTCCCTGAAGCGGCTGGAGAGGGTCGAAACCATCCTTAAAAACGTGGCCATCAAAAATGAAGACTTAGAAGCGCGTAGCCGGCGCAATAACATTCGCATTTTGGGCGTTGCGGAGACGACTGCTACTGGCCGGTTTGACACATTTGTGGAACACCTACTCATAGAGCTCTTTGGAAAAGACACCTTCACTGCTGGCTTTGTTGTCGAGTGCGCCCACAGATCACTGGGGCCCAGTCCCCGCACGGGTCTTCCACCCAGGCCTATAATAGCTCGCATCATGAACTTTCGCGATCGTGACGCCGCACTCCGCGCTGCACGTGAGGCGGGAGACGTGCAGTGGCAGGGCAGCAAGTTGTCTTTTTTCCCGGATCACACGCTCATGGTGCAGGAGGCACGTCGCAAGTACACTAGCGTCAAATCCGCTCTCCGTAACCTTGGCCTGAAATACGCCATGCTCTATCCTGCGAGATTGAAGGTGGAGGCGGATGGCAGATTCCGCATTTTTGACTCACCGGCTGAGGCGCAGGTCTTTTGTGCCGACTATAAGCGGCGACGCTCCTCGTCCCCCTCTGGCTCTGGAGTGCATTCTCCACCACGCACTGATACGCAGTCCAGCGCCGACCTTTTTGCGGATGCGGACAGAGGCTGATTCTCCTGACTCTTCTCCTCTTTGTATGCTATCTGATATGGAATTAATGGTTCTTTCTTTCTGGTTTGTTGCACGACCATTGCTATAGTGTTCGCTCTGCCGGATGGCCCGAGTGGCGAGGCGTTGCTACCCCCCAAGGTGTACGCCTGCTTGTTAACCTTCTTTAAGGGTTTGATGTTTTTTTTTTCGAATCTGTATTTACTGCAATTGTGGTTTTCATACATGTCAACTTTTGCTATGTTTTTCCTTTTGATGGGGGACTGCCTCTCTGGGGATGTCGGGAGGCTGGGTGGCGGGTGGGGGATGGGTTATGTGTTGTATTTGTGGTTTTTTTTGGTTGCATCTTATTGCGAGACTCATTGGCCGGGCTTGCCGGATACGCAGCTTTCTTTGATTATTCATGATGTGATGCCATGGCCGGGATAGGTCTTAGGGCTGGCCCCTCCATGCTGACGATGATGACTTGGAATGTCCGTGGTCTGAACACCACACGGAAGCGCAGACAGGTTCTGAACTATGCTGTGCGCCACAGGGTAGATGTGCTGTTCCTGCAGGAAACCCATTTGATGCCTTCGGACACTCAGTCTCTGGCTAAGGGTGCGCATAGGGTGTTTTCATGTTATAGTAGATACGCAAGAGGGGTGGCGATTCTGGTACATAATCGTGTTCCCTTTGTGTTGCTCGATAGCAAGACTGACGAAGAGGGTAGGTTTGTGCTTGTCTCTGGAATGCTGCATGGGTATAAAATAGCCATGGCGTGTGTGTACGGCCCTAATGTCGACTCCCCGGCCTTTTTTCAACACATACAGCTTCTGCTGCTTCGCTCTGACATTGACTTACTGGCGATGGGGGGTGACTTTAACCTCTTGATGACCCCCGGCAGGGACAGCACCTCCCTCTCCCCGGATTGCAAACCTCTTTCCCGCTCAGTGATGGCGGACATCTGCTCCCACTTTTCCCTAATCGACGTGGAGGCCAGGGCGCACCCGCAATCCCCTGCGTACACACACCACTCAGGCTACCATAACACCAGCACCAGAATAGACTACTGGCTACTCTCTCCAGGAGTGGCCGGTTGGATGCATTCCCTTTCCACGCCCCCGCGCACTCTGTCCGATCACTCACCGGTGGTGCTGACACTAGCAGTCCCGAGACTGGGAGGGTACGAGAGGCAGTGGCGTTTCCCAAGCAAGGCCTTGCTTGACCCGACTTTTACGGAGGAGGTCCGCACAGCCATTGATGACTACTTTGACACCAACACGGGCTCGGTGGCCTCCTGGGCAACACTGTGGGAGGGTTTTAAGGCTACCATCAGAGGGGTCTGCATCGCCAAACATGTTGGGGCCCTTCGTGACACTCGCACCACTCTAACCCGCATAGAGGCCGACCTCTCTGCACTGGATAGGGAGATACTTGGGGATCCCTCCCCAGACTGGGAGGCCAGGCGCCTGGAACTCCTGCTAGACTTTAGGGACGCTGCGGATAGGGAGCTCCTATTCCTGGGTAAGCACTACACAGCGCGGCAGTATGGGGAGGGGGAAAGACCGGGCAAGTTGCTAGCGCAGATGCTCCGCCCGCCACACCAAGCGGCGTACATAACTGACATCTACGACGCTCAGGGCACTAAACACTACTCCACTCCCGATGTTTGCGATGCCTTTCTAACCTACTACACCCGTCTCTACACTTCATCGCTAAATGATGCCAACTGCGACCCAGGGCCATACCTTAACGAAATAGCCATGGTCTACCTCGAGAAACATATGCAAGACTTTCTGGCGGATCCCATCACCCCAGACTACATAATTGAGGCTATAGACTCGATGAGGAGCTCCTCTGCGCCTGGCCTGGATGGGTTTACTGCCGATTTTTATAAGGAGTACAAAGACGAACTGGTGCCATGCTTGATGGAGGTCTATGCGGAGGCATTGGAGACGGGCGTGCTCCCCCCCACCCTCCGTGAGGCGGTCATAGTTCTGCTTCCCAAGTCGGGCCGTGATCCCTCCCACTGTAGCTCTTACCGCCCCCTGTCCCTCCTCAACCTTGACTATAAAATCCTAGCGAAGGCCCTGGCTATCCGCTTGGCGCTTCTTGTAGATTCCCTGGTCGCGCCGGCTCAATCCGGCTTTGTCCCCCACAGGTCCACCTCTCTCAACCTCCGTACGCTGTTCTCGGTTCTACATAAAATTGACCCCTCCGTCCCGGCTGCTGCGGTCTTCCTAGACGCTGAGAAAGCGTTCGATACACTGGAATGGCCCTTTTTTTTTATCCATCATGCGCAGAATGGGAATGCCTGCGATGTATGTGGCCACGGTAGAATTGCTATACACTGCTCCTACGGCACGTATCCGTTTAAACGGCACCATAACTAAAAACTTTGTGCTCTCCCGAGGTACCAGGCAGGGCTGTCCACTGTCCCCACTCCTGTATATTCTGGCAATGGACCCTTTAGTCCGTCATTTTCAGGAGAAGCACCTCCACAGAGGTCTACAATTCCGCACGGGTCCTCTACTTGTCTCTTTATATGCGGATGACACGGTCCTGTATGTCCGCACCCCTAGTACAAACTTGGAGCCCTTGATCCACGAGATCGCACGATTCGGCTCATACTCTGGCCTGAAGATTAATTGGCACAAGTCGCTCATTTTTCCCTTGACACCCTCCACGGCGCGATGGGATTGCCCCTTCCCTTTGGAGTGGTGCACCGATTCTGTCAAATACCTTGGAATACACATCCACCTGGATGCGGTATCCATTGTGAGACTGAATTATGGGCGCGCCCTGGATTTTTTGGAGGAGAATACGGAGCGTTGGCTCCGTCTTCCGCTGTCCATGGCTGGAAGGATTGCCATTGTCAAGATGGTTGTCCTCCCTCGCTTTTTATACTTGTTCACTAATATCCCGATCCCTCTGACCAAGGTTTTCTTTGCACAGCTTCGCTCTGCCCTGCTGCGCCTGATATGGGGCGGCAAAAACCCTCGTGTGGCTTGGCGCACTTTAACCTTACCTTATGAACGAGGAGGATTCGGGATGCCGGACTTTCACCTTTACTACCTGGTGGCGCAATGCTCGTACGCGCACTCCTGGTTCCACCCGGATGCCAGGATTCCCTTCTTGCGACCTGAGGCCGATACGGCTCTTCCAGTGCCGCTTTGTTCCATACTTCCCAAGGGACTTCCCCGCGATCCACAGGACATTCAGCCGGTCTCCACGACTAGCTGGGCCTGGGATAAGTTACGGAGACTACTCCGCATGGACAAGTTGTACTCTCCCTCGCTCCCTCTCCCCAACCCTCACTGGCTCCCCATCACGGGTGAGGCGATAGTTGACCGCACACTGTCCAAGTTCCAACTACACACTATTGGCGATCTGTTCCCTGAGGGACATGCTTTTTCGTTGAATGAGGACCCCCGCTTCGAAGACCGCTCGTTTATGGATGCGTTCACCCTGGCCAGGCTCCGATCCATGCTGCGCGCTGAATTCCCTACGTTCCCATTGACACCGCCCGAGGACCCGGCACTCACGTTCATCATACAGTCCCAAACGAGCGCTCACGTAGTGTCGCGACTATACAAGCTGTGTATGACATCTCTTCCCTCCTTTGACACCGCGGTGCGTGCTGCGTGGGAGAGGGACCTGGGCAACCAGATTACTGATGACCAGTGGGAGGCATGCTGCGCTGTTACCAAAACGGTGTCCATGAATAGTAGGCACAAGCTTCTCCATTTTAAGTTTCTACGAAGGATGTACCACACCCCCGCGCTTGCCCATAAAATAGACGCTAACAGACCACACAGTTGCCCTAGGTGCGCCTCTCCTCATGCTGACTTTTCCCACCTGTCTTGGACGTGCCCGAAGATACACGCCTATTGGCTAGAGGTACACCGGGTCTTGGGTGAGATACTGGGCTTGACACTACATCCCACCCCCGAAATTGCATTATTGGGCTATGTAGCTAACTTCCCACAACCTCTCCGTAGACTTGCATCCCTGTGCTTCCTCCTGGCCAAGAGGGAGGTTGCGCTGCTCTGGGGCGCGCGCCGCGCTCCGAAGGTTGCCGCATGGCTAAGGAGTGTGGCCCACTGCAATGTTAACAGCGTGGAGTTTTCGGCCTTGCTCCCCTCAGCTTCCCGTCCGACGGACATATGGGGGCCATACCGAAACTATGTCGAAAAATTGACCCAGAAGGCGCAGTCCCAATCCCTTCATTCCATTGTCCCGGAGGGGGTGGGTTAGGCTGTGAGCGGCCCCTCCGCTCGCCCGATGCCATCGGATGTCACACTCACCACTTTTGGCTCGGCACTGTGGTTTGCCTTGGATGGGAGGGTGGGGTGTGGGCATGAGAACTGATGTGTTCCAATATATGATGCTTGTCACCTGTGGAGTTTCGCTCCTTACTAGGGAGAGACCTGCGATAGCGGACCTGTGGCGAGATGCGTGGGCTATGTCCTAGGCCACCACGGCGTTCTCACTACTTACCTGTAACTGTGCTGCCCGACCTGCCTCTTGATTCTCGCATGCTTGTTGATTTCCTTTCCTTTGCTGTATTATGTATTTGTTGTTTTTATTGCACTTTGTTCATTTTTTTGTCTTTCTAATGCTCCTATATTGGAAAATGGCACTTTGTATTCCTGATCGAACAGGCCTGAACTTTCCCGCTCCTGCATTACCCTTCTTCATTTGACATGTATGGCATCGCCCAATGATACGCATATATTGTTCTGGTTTGTTGTAACCTGCTGTGCATTCTATTTAGTGCTGAATAAAAGTCTTTACAAAAAAAAAATGTACTAGCAGGTCAGGGGTTCTCCTCCAAATCTCTCTTTTATGCAGCACTATAATTAATTGGTGCCACCTCTCCATATGACGATGCATGGTATAGTTACCATAACTATATATTTTTTCGGTTCCTCTGGAGAGTTCATCGTGGCAGATGAAGCGTGTAACGTACCGGGCATTTACCTTTTTTTGCATGTACAGGAAAGGAAAAAAAAATCGAGCGTCCGAGTTCTAAGGTGTCCCAGGGCCATTTTAGTGGACCAGGCCCAAATCCAAAGAACAGGCCGCCATTTTGAGAGTCCTGTTGCAGCCGCCTGTCGCTGTAGCATCAAGAGCAGCCGAAACTCAGCTGAATGGCAACTGAAACGGTAAAGGGGCGCCCCACTACAGCAGACGAGCCTCCACCTAGGAAGGCCCGTTCACGCCGCCTCCCCCCCCCCCCCCTTCGGGCACCCCACGCCGTTATTCGGAGCAGTATTGTAGGATGGCCACACCAGTGCGGCAACTTGCTAGACATCACCTCGGTGGTAACCGAATCTCAACGCCTTGTGGTGTCTTCTATTCAGAAAACATTGTTATGCTGCCTTCGACCTATTCGCCGCAAGTGCGCACACAACTCAACTGCATAGCTTGCTAGACACCACCTCGATGCCATCCGGATCTTGGAATCTCAGCGCCTTTTGGTGTCTTCTCTTCAGAAAATATTGTTGCGCTGCCTTTGGCCCCATTCGCACATCGGTCCGCTACTGACGCCATCTCACAGGCTAATGGGGTGCCCCACGCCGACTTTCAGCATTGTAGGAGGACCACACCAGTACAGCAACTTGCTAGACATCACCTCGGTGCCATCCGGATCTCGGCGCCCCACTGCAGATGAAGTGCCTCTCAACTATGAAACCACCACGGTGACATCCGGATCTTGGCGCGTTGTGCTGCCTTCGGCCTATTCGCACATCGGTCCGCTACTGACGCCATCTCACAGGCTAATGGGGCGCCCCACGCCGAGTTTCAGCATTGTAGGATGACCACACCAGTACAGCAACTTGCTAGACATCACCTCGGTGCCATCCGGATCTCGGCGCCCCACTGCAGATGAAGTGCCTCTCAACTATGAAACCACCACGGTGACATCCGGATCTTGGCGCGTTGTGCTGCCTTCGGCCTATTCGCACATCGGTCCGCTACTGACGCCATCTCACAAACTAATGGGGCGCCCCACGCCGAGTTTCAGCATTGTAGGATGACCACACAAGTGCACCTTACTAGACACCACCTCGGTGCCATCCGGATCTTGGCATCTCACCGCCTTGTGGTGTCTTCTATTCAGAAAATATTCTTGCGCTACCTTTGCCCCATTCACACATCGGTCCGCTACTGACGCCATCTCACAGGCTAATAGGGCGCCCCACGCCGAGTTTCAGCATTGTAGGATGACCACACCAGTACAGCAACTTGCTAGACATCACCTCGGTGCCATCCGGATCTTGGCATCTCAACGCCTAGTGGTATCTTCCATACAGAAAATATTGTTGCGCTGCCTTTGGCCCCATTCGCACATCGGTCCGCAGCCTAGACATCACCTCGGTGCCATCCGGATCTTGGCATCTCAGCGCCTTGTGGTGTCAGTCAGAAAATATTGTTGCGCTGCCTTTGGCCCCATTCGCACATCAGTCCGCTACTGACACCATCTCACAGGCCAACAGGGCGCCCCACGCCGACTTTTACCATTGTAGGATGGCCACACCAGTGCCACAACTTGCTAGACACCACCTCGGTGCCATCCGGATCTTGGCATCTCAGCGCCTTGTGGTGTCTTCTATTCCGAAAATATTGTTGCGCTGCCTTTGGCCCCATTCGCACATCGGTCCGCTACTGCCGCCATCTCACAGGCCAACGGGGCGCCCCACGCCGACTTTCAACATTGTAGGATGGCCACACCAGTGCGGCAACTTACTAGACACCACCTCGGTGCCATCCGGATCTTGGCGCGTTGTGCTGCCTTCGGCCTATTCGCACATCGGTCCGCTACTGACGCAAACTCACAGGCCAACGGGGCGCCCCACGCCGACTTTCAGCATTGTAGGATGGCCACACCAGTGTTGCAACTTGCTGGACACCACCTCGGTGCCATCCGGATCTTGGCGCGTTGTATTGCCTTCGGCCTATTCGCACATCGGTCCGCTACTGACGCCGCCTCACGTGCCAACGTATTTTCTCCGCATTTTATACCCTATGCCGCATAACAGGTCATGTGACTTGTTTATAAAACTTTTCATTGGTTCATTTTACTTTTGGTTTCCTAATGATGGAAGGCTTGATCATATGACCTAAAAACAACACTTTTCATTGGATGAAAACTTTTTTTTTTTCCCAAACGATGAAAGCCCCTCCTTGTTTCTGGATGTTTCAGACTGAAGCTGGCGTCAGCATGAGAGCACCACCATCTCGTAGCTCCGTCGTGGTCATTCCGCGAGCAATCATGGCAACCGCTCCCCACCAGAAGCCTACAGGAGTCGGGGGCCCCCAAAACTTTTGATGAATCCTCAAGGCGGAGGGGACGCTTTCGAAAATGGGGTCCAAGACCTAGCAGACAAGCGTCCGATTTCCAAGGTGTCCCAGGGCCATTTCAGTGGACCAGGCCCAAAAAGGAAAGAGCCTGCCGCCATTTTGAGAGTCCTGTGACAGCCGCCTATCGCTGCACCGCAAGAGTGGGCGCAACTCAGCTGAATTGCGGCTTTTGACACAGTGGACCAAAAACGGACGGAATGGCAACTGAAATGGTAAAGGGGCGCCCCACTACAACAGATGACACTCCACCTGGAGAGGCCCGTTCACGCCGCCTCCCCCGGGGCGCCCCACGCCGTTATTCGGAGCAGCATTGTAGGATACCAAAACCAGTGCGGCAACTTACTGGACATCACCTTGGTGCCATCGTTCTGCTGCCTTGGAACTATTCGCACAACAGTTTGCTACTGATGACCCACCCCCCGCGACGCCCCACGCCGGAAATCTGGACGTTGTGCTGCATTGGGACTATTCGCACAGCCGACCGCTACTTCGTTGTTTTTCCCTAAAAATGTTTATATGTTATTACTATTTTTGTTTTCTTGTATATATTTATAAGTTATTAAAGTTTTATAATCTTACTACTTTGTCGGAGTGCTATATATTTTTAATGTGACACATAATTGTAAAAACTTTGATGTACAAAGAGTCATCCCTGGAATCTTCCGCTTCAGGCTCGGTCCCCTCCCCAATCACAATACAGGATGGTTTTCAGATAATAGGAACGCGTCTGCTGTGACGGATCTCATCGAGTGTGGGCCTTGATCTACTATAACTCCTTTGAAGAGGGGTGATTCTTTACAGCTGGGGCCATAAACTACATCTGCAGGGCTAGCTGATACCCTAGGACCAGCCTGGACAATCGGACACAGAGGAAAAGGAGTGTCAGAGGGTGCGGTAGTGAATAGGGCGAAAGGGAGGTGTCGGGCGGGCACAGGGTGTGATTCTCAGGGTAGAGCAGCGCAGATGGGGGGAGGTTTATTACCCATGCATAAGACAGAGAGCGGGGGTGACCACTGCCTGGGGGAGATGCTTGCGAGGGTGGGGAGCCATGCTAAGGATCGACAGCGTGCACAGAGTGGGTCTGGTCAAGGCATCTAAAATGGCTGCCGTGCACGACAAAAGTGTGGCATTTGAAAAAAGACAAGATGGCGCAGACAATGTTTTTCAACACTTCCTGATTTCCTTCGAATCGAACGTTAACAGACGTTGGGGCATATTACCAAAGTTAAGCGATATTTATCCCTAACGATGCTTAGCAACGATTTTTTTACCGCTAAGCATCGTCAGAAATTATCGCAGATAAACCTTGCTATTATCAAGGTTTATCGCAAATACGATAATAAACGACCGCAATGCATTAATATCGCTGAAAACTCAGCGATATTCATGCATTACCGAGCTAATGCTCTTAGCCATGTTATCCACCTCCCATTGGATAACATTGCTAAGAACTGCTCAGGGCAGGTGCTAGCTTTTGGAGATATTCGCGCTTATCTCGAATATTTCCAAAAGTTGATAATAGGAGATAGCGATGTTAGCGACTGTTTCCAGTCGCTAACATCTTGGCATGCCCACTTTGCATGTCATTAGTGATAAATATCACTCACATGCAAAGTGGGGCCCAAGATGGTCGCTATCTCCTACTAGCCGTCGCTAACTGGTGTTAGCAACAGCTAGGTAATACAGATATAATTTTATCTCCGCGAAGCGGAGCGCTGTTACAGATATATATCTTGTTTTTGAACGTT
This sequence comes from Lissotriton helveticus, assembly GCF_964261635.1. Taxonomy (NCBI): domain Eukaryota; kingdom Metazoa; phylum Chordata; class Amphibia; order Caudata; family Salamandridae; genus Lissotriton; species Lissotriton helveticus. Next base: position 713,109,867 of record NC_136057.1, on the reverse strand, counting down.
AATTTCTCAAAATCCACTGAAGCACATATATTGAGACCTAGCAAAGGCACATCGAGCTACCAGTCCCTACAATTTTGCCAAGTTTCGTGCAAATCCATTCAGCCGTTCGATTATTATTATTATTTTTTTTTTGCCCCGCGGGGCCCTTTTAAAACCTCCACATCAAACCTAAGAGGTCAAGGAGGATCTACTATGCCCCCTTATGGTCATTTGCCCCTTCGCTTTGGCCTCCTCTTGTCTCTCGATCCTACCGAGAGACAAGATGGCGGCCGCTACGGACTGTTTGCAATGTTTACAGACGCCGGAGAACCAATCAGCTTCGCAAACCTCCGTTACGCGAAGCGGAGCGCTGTTACAGATATATATCTTTTTTTGAACGTTAATTTCTCAAAATCCACTGGAGCACATATATTGAGACCTAGCAAAGGCACATCGGGCTACCAGTCCCTAATATTTTACCAAGTTTCGTGCAAATCCATTCAGCTGTTCGATTATTATTATTATTATTTTTTTTTGCCCCGCGGGACCCTTTTAAAACCTCCACATCAAACCTAGGGGGTCAGCGAGGATCTACTATGCCCCCTTATGGTCATTTGCCCCTTCGCTTTGGCCTCCTCTTGTCTCTCGATCCTACCGAGAGACAAGATGGCGGCCGCTACGGACTGTTTGGAATGTTCACAGACGCCGGAGAGCCAATCAGCTTCGCTACGCGAAGTTCCGTTACGCGTAAAGTCCGCGAACCGGAGCGCTGCCCGGTCCGCTGTTACAGATATATATCTTTTTTTAAACGTTAATTTCTCAAAATCCCCTGGAGCACATATATTGAGACCTACAAAAGGCACATCGGGCTACCAGTCCCTACAATTTTGCCAAGTTTCGTGCAAATCCATTCAGCCGTTCGGGCTAAAAGTGAGGCCAACCGCCCTATGGAAAACTCAATGTTAAAAACACGTTTTGGGACCCCCCTTTTTTCTCGACCCCCCCTGGACGAACCCCCCCCCAATTTTCAGGGGCTGCTCAGAAACAAAATGTGCCATTTTCCTGAAAATTTCAGCCAATTCCGTCCACAAACGCCAAAGTTATTAGACATAGAATTTTCAAAAATCCCATAGAGAAAAAATCCTAACTATATATACCTACTGGCGACCGCCAGTAGGTAATATATATATATATATATATATATATATATATGTATATATATATATATATATTTATATATATATATATACTGTGCCAACCGGCAACAGGCCACAATTTACAGGGGTTATGTACAGGGCAGCGCCAATCAGGTCACTGCCAGAACCATCGCAAAAGTACAAGTAATCAATATAGAACACCCAGTACCTACTGGCAAGATCATAAACTTAACACCATCACATTAGCATAAGGCCTAAATCCATTAGACCAGGTATGAACCTAAAACACCATAGCAAGATATTAGGTGACCTCAAAAGCATAAATGCAGCATCATTAGGCATACAAATACATTATGTATGCACCGGTTAGAATGGTGCATAAACACATTAGATCAGGCATGAACCCAATAACCTGAGTTTGGCATCCAATCAGCATAAAGGCATCAAAATACATTATACCACAATTATGGGGCATAAATCACATTTGGCAAGCACCAGCATGAATACATTGTGCACACTCCTATTAGAAGGGGGCATAAACCATAATTAGCATTCGGCATAAACATGTGAGTATGGAGACATCATCATCAGTGTAAGTGCCCCATGCATATCGCATTACCACCAAGGGCAGATGTGAACCCCACTGTGGGACTCTCCCAATAGACTTTGCCCCAAACATTGCAGCTGCCCACTTCTGCGGTGCAGCTTTGTCCACTAGAATGGGCACCCTTGTGCCCTTGCAGCCCCACTCTTCAGATAGTTTGTCCAAAAAACGTTGCAGTGGCCCGCAACTACGTCGCTGCTGTGGACAAAAGTCCCCTTTGGGACTCTGAAATTCCAAGAATGCCCACAAGAAGACTGGTATGTTGGAGTCCCCCTTTGGGACTCAAAAGCTTAAAATGCCCAGCGTTGCAGCTACCCGCTTCTGCGGTGCAGCTGTGTCCCAGGGAAGGAGAATGGCACCAATGTGCCGGTTGGAGCCCTACTCCGGGGCTACTAAATCCAAAATGCCCCCCGGAGCCCCACTCGGGGACTCCCACAACAGTATTGCCCAGACGTTGCAGCTGTCCGCTCTTGTGCGGCGCAGCTGTGCAGCAAAGCCAGCATGGGCACTACGGTGCCTTCCTGGAGCAAGATGCCAACACTGTGCCCTGCGAGCCCAACTTACCTCACGGAGCGAAGTCTCTGCCAATTCAGGCTTCCTTCGGGCCACTCCTGATCCTTTGGCCACACTGGAGCTGTATGCGGGGCTCTCCCTCTTCACCACGGGAGCCCCCCCTGGAATGCTATATGGTGCTGCCTGCTCCGGGGCTCTCACCGTCTCTCGGGATCCCCTCCCAGGAACTTGAGAGGCTGCCCTTTCCGTCCGGGAGCCCTGCCCGCAGCCAGGCACGACCTTGCCTGACTTCCAGGTCGCCGCGCAATCGCGGCATCTTTGTCCTGGGTTGTGGCGGTGATTTCATTTTCTCCTGGCAGCAATGAGGGGTAGGCTCCCTCTTAAGTAAAAGTATAAAGCGGGGTAAGCCCCAGCTGGAGAGTGCACACAGGTGGGGTGGGCTCCCGCTCCCTTGTTAAAAAATCCAGAGAACGCGGGGTGGGCACCCGCTAGTAAATATGCAGGAAACGCTTGTTGGGCACATGCACGAAGGCAGAAAATGCAGGGTGGGCACCCGCTTTACTTTATAAAGTGCCCACATGCGGGGTGGCCTCCTGCCGATCTCAGGAGTGCAGGGGGGAATCCCTCACAGCACGTCGGCAGCACAGCTCTGCAGGATGCACGCTCTTTCTTGTCCTGGGGTGAATGTATGACATTGTTCTACATTCTGTCCATCAACTGTGTTTTTTGCAATTTTCACCCCGAGTGGGCTGGGTATGCTCAGACGTGAATCCCAGGCTCCCCACACCACTGGAGTCAAGCTGTCCAGGCTGAATGAAGGCTGATAGCCAGAAACCGGTCCTTGGATGCTTGATTCCGGTCTGGGAAAGACATGGCTTGGTAGTTCGGACTGGACTGTTCCCATGAGACACAGGGTCAGAGCTGATTTGCATATAGCCATTGTCTAACCCAGGGTGGTGTGGAGTCTAAAAAACGATGGATTTAGGCCCAGATCCTTGTACTGGGGTGAATGTATGACATTATTCTACATTCTGTCCATCAACTGTGTTTTTTGCAATTTTCACCCCGAGTGGGCTGGGTATGCTCAGACGTGAGTCCCAGGCTCTCCACACCACTGGAGTCAAGCTATCCAGGCTGAATGAAGGCTGATAGCCAGAAACCGGTTCTTGGATGCTTGATTCCGGTCTGGGAAAGACATGGCTTGGTAGTTCGGACTGGACTGTTCCCATGAGGCACAGGGTCAGAGCTGATTTGCATATAGCCAGTGTCTAACCCAGTGTGGTGTGGAGTGCAAAAAAACGATGGATTTAGGCCCAGATCCTTGTACTGGGGTGAATGTAAGACATTGTTCTACATTCTGTCCATCAACTGTGTTTTTTGCAATTTTCACCCCGAGTGGGCTGGGTATGCTCAGATGTGAGTCCCAGGCTCTCCACACCACTGGAGTCAAGCTTTCCAGGCTGATGAAGGCTGATAGCCAGAAACCGGTCCTTGGATGCTTGATTCCGGTCTGGGAAAGACATGGCTTGGTAGTTCGGACTGGACTGTTCCCATGAGGCACAGGGTCAGAGCTGATTTGCATATAGCCAGTGTCTAACCCAGGGTGGTGTGGAGTGCAAAAAAACGAAGGATTTAGGCCCAGATCCTTGTACTGGGGTGAATGTATGAAATTGTTCTACATTCTGTCCACCAACTGTGTTTTTGCAATTTTCACCCGAGTGGGCTGGGTATGCTCAGACGTGAGTCCCAGGCTCTCCACACCACTGGAGTCAAGCTATCCAGGCTGATGAAGGCTGATAGCCAGAAACCGGTCCTTGGATGCTTGATTCCGGTTTGGGAAAGACATGGCTTGGTAGTTCGAACTGAACTGTTCCCATGAGGCACAGGGTCAGAGCTGATTTGCATATAGCCAGTGTCTAACCCAGGGTGGTGTGGAGTGCAAACAAACGATGGATTTAGGCCCAGATCCTTGTACTGGGGTGAATGTATGACATTGTTCTACATTCTGTCCATCAACTGTGTTTTTTGCTACTTCTAAAAGTGGCACTCCTAAAATTGTAAAAATAAATCTGTGCACACCATTGCACAGCATTTATAATTTCCATTCCACACATACCAAATATGCCATACTTATTTTGTTTTATTTAGGCGTTGTCCCATAAATTGAAGGGAGCCAATGGAGGGCAGAGAACACATGCACTTTACACTGAACTACAGTGCTAAAGTGCTCAGAGTTCTAAAACCACCAACACCATGTCAGCAAAAAGGCTAGGAAGAAGGCAAAAAGTTTGGGATGACCCTGCAAAAAGGGCCAAGTCCAACAGGCAGAGATGAGTCCAAGCATATTTATGGAGAAGGTTCTGAAGGATCCAAAAGTTTGGTATTTCCTTTTGGGTTGACGTTGGGTTGTTAGTAGGACCCTGAGCAGGAATATAGAGATGTTGAAGAAGTCAGTCCAATCCAGGGCTGTAGGTGATTTACTCTGGTTTGCTGGCAGTGTTGAGAAGACAAGGTTAAGGATGTGATTTTTTGAGTGTGTGACATGCTTTACCATGATTAGTATGTCAATGTGGTTCAGGGGGGAATGCCTTTAGTTTTCTTTTTATCTTGTTTTGTTTGGGAGGTTGAATTCACGCAGGAGGGTAGTGTGGGCATGCCAGATAGATGTGATGACAAGGAGAGGTAATCAATGAAGTCCTTATTCTGCCCAGGAATCCAGAAGATGAGATAAGATGGAAGAGCATGATCTGGGTTGCAGAGTGGGGCATGACATGTCAGCAGCTTGAGTTTTACTTGCTCTGTCAAGGGTCAGGAGGAGTTTTGGGTGACAACAATGTCTCCTCCCTGCTTTTGTGTGCAGTCCACATGATGGATGATGTGGCCTATTGGAAGAACAGCATTTAGGAAGAGTGAGAACGGGAGAGTGATCCATGTGTTATGAAGTGATTGTGATAGTTGACGAAGTCTGTATGTATGGTGTGTGTAGTATGCAGAGTGAGTGTTAATGAGCATGATTGGATTGTCTTCTGAAGTTTGAAGGTGTATGATTGTTAGTGAGATAAGTAGAAGGTTGTGTCTATGTGATGTGCAAATGTTATGTGAGTGTATGTGTAATCTAGATCTAGCTGTGATTTTAGGTATTGCTAGTATTGGGTGCTGGGTAGGACACATTCTTACATCTCACCTTGTAAGCTTCAGTGAAACAGAGGCTCTGCCTGAGATCTTTCCTGTCCCTGACAGGCCCAAATAAGAGATGCCCTTTTCTGTTTCCATCCTTTGCTGGCGATGTCTAAGTTATAATACTCCCTGCGGAATTGATAAAAGTAGGGAGCATGCAGAAACTGACGTTAATGCCTATGCAGATGGATGATGAGAAAAGCAGTGATTATACCTTCGTGTGCACAAAGGTGATGGGAAATGAAGTTCTATTGCCTTGTTTCTTCTTTTAAAAAAATGATTTTGTCAGGAAACCCGTGAAGTCTCTTCCTGTGCAGATGTATAATGTGAAATGAAATTCTCTTGCCTGATTCTTCTTTTAAAGACGTTTTTTGCAGTAAACTAGTGATTTCACCTCTTGTGCAGAAGATGGATGATGGCAAATGATGTGTGGCACCCAGCTCCTGAATACAGTACTTATGTAGACATCAAATATTAATAAATTCAATAAAAAGTTGGCCTGGATGGAATTTCAAGTATGCCAGAGTAATTGAAGTATGTTTTGTAGTTCTGTGTTACTCTTTGGCGTGGAATTGCCAATAATAACGCAATTACACCCGCTTGTGGACTTAAGAGTAATTTGAGGGGAAAAAATCCTACTGCAGAAGAAAATTTTGCGCTACTATTTGTGTTCTGATGCATTTAGCGCTATTTTTATAGCAAAATGCATCCTCACATCCGTTTTGGACACAAGGTGGCCTTTTGTGCTAAGAAAATAGAACTGAATTAGTCTTCTCATGTAATTCCACATACTCTCACAGACTTTTGAGGTCATTCCATCTGAGAACACTACAAGGAATTTCACGAGTTGCGTCCCCCCTATAAAAAGTGTGTTATGTACTTATTTAGCTCCAAAATCTATTGCATCACGTTTAAAGGTATCAGGCACACTTAACTCTGGTTTAAAAGTAACAGGTGTACTGTGAAAGTCCTGGAACAAGAGTTTACTGATGTGGATTTACCTCAAATTCAACCAGCATCTCTCTGTGGCCTTTATGTACCAACACATGTCTGCACATACACAGAATCGGTAAAACCTTTTGATAGATATTGCCCTAAATTCAGAGGGGTCAGGAATGTTAATTCCTTATTTTAAAGAGGCAATCGGTAGAAGGCTTTGAAGTATGAAGATGTGGGCGACAGACTTGGAGTTAGAAAGTTAGTTATTGTTCCAGTGCCCAAACTTTTCCCAACCCATTCCCACAGAGATGTATTTCTGTCAAGATGAGGAGCAAATTCCTTTACAAGGTGGGATTCGGCAGGAAAGACTTATAAAATTGCAGGTCCATTGGGAGAAAGTAATAAATGATTCCAATCATGAAAAGCCATTTTTGCATGCTTAAGTGTACCTGTGTACAACTGTACATGGGAAAGTCCTTCATATAGCCTCAGAAATATAGTGCACTATGTATATATCTTTGCTGGTTGTAAAACCTAATGTGAATTCTATTCAGTGCCAAATGTCATGCCTTTTAAGTTTCAAAAGCCATGTTTATTGAATGCATATATAAGAAAAACATCAAAGTAGTATGAGGTACAACATCAAAAGTACATCGTGAAGGGCATTAATAGTAGGATAGAGGCAGGAAATGACAAGAAAAATGAAATTCATGGCAATAATAAAAAAATAGAAAAAGGTTCAAGAGCTAATAAGTATACATCTAGAACGAGTGTAAATGGAACAAAATAAAAGTATTAATAATCACAAAATCAGAAAATTCAAGGAGGCTGAGCAACTTTTTGCATACAAGGGACAAGAGCAAAAGCTTTTTTAGCACAATTATCTAAGAATAATATAATGGGAGACCATAGTTGTAGTCTTTTCTTGGCAAGAGACATAGGAAATGCAAAGGTTGTGCCCAGTCTATGATTGTGACATACAGAGTACCACCAGGCTAAGTACGAGAGTTTGGAGGCATCCTTCCAGTTTTTTGTTATGTGCTGAAAAGCAGCTGCCATTAACAAGTCAATGATTTGCGATTGCGCTTTCATGCTAATCCAACCATTGGAAAGGCTACCCAGAATTTGTTTTGCAAAAGACAGGGGAATGGTAGTACCAAAAATTGTGTTAATTTGAGACCAGACTTGTTTGCAAAAATGTAGAACCTGTGGACATGGAAAACGTAAGTGTTGAATTTCTGCCTGTGGAAGTGAGAATGACCAACAAGTGTCAAGACTATCAGGATGCCTTTTGTGTAAGGAAACCAGTGACAATAGGAGCTTGTTGTAAATAAAAAAGAGAGTTTGTGTAGGATTAACCACTCTGAATGACTTTCTAATTTTCATCCAAATCTTGTCCCAAACAGGAATGGGCCAATGTATACCAAGGTCAGCTTCCCATGAAAGCTCAGTCTTTGTTTTGGCTCTTGCAGTGAAGGGATGTAATAAGCAAGTGTAAAGAGTAGAGGCTTTGGGCATGCTACGAAGTAGGTGAGGCCAAGTGGGATCTGGGAAAGTAGAAGGCAAGGATTTAAAATAAAGGTGTGAGTCTAATATAGCTGTGCGTAAAGCCAAAAATGGATGTATAAAAGAGGGAGACAAATGAAAGAGAGAGCAAGCCTTTGAAAAAGTGAGGACGGTGTTGTTATCGAATAATTGATGGACCCACAGAATACCTCTATCTCTCCAAGTTCTCCAGTGAATAGGTTTTTTCTTAATGCGGATGAAATTATTGTGCCATGTGGTGGAGGTGAGGAATGTTTCCAGATCATGTGGTGCAAAGTGTAGAAGAGTGCTCACAATTTTGCAAGAATGATAAATAATTGGAGTGCATAGTTTTTGTGGTTTCCACGTGAAAGATAGGTATTCCTGAAAAGAAAAAGGGGAAAGAAAAGAACTCTCTAAATCAATCCATAGAGGCGATTCAGGAGAAGGGTCAGACAACCACTTGGATATATGACTTAGCAAAAAGGCTTTATGGTATTTGGGTAAATAAGGGAAGTGAATTCCACCTTCAAATTTCAGGCGTGATAACTTTAGTAATGGCATTCTAGGTTTTTACTAAGCCACAGAAAGGAGGTAAGAATGGAATTGGTTTTATGAAACAGTTTTATTGGGATGGGTAAAGGAATATTAGAAATAATGTAAAGGGTAATAGGAGTTAGCATCATTTTAACAGTGTCGAGGCACCCCCACCATGAAAGATGGAGGGGATGCCATTTAGTTGTGAGGGTGCTAAGCTTCTCAATACATTTTTTGAAGTTTAAAGAAATTTAAGTTTTATTGGAGGAAGTACCAAAAGCAATAAAAGAAGAGATTAGAATTTACAATTTTGGTAGGATTAGTTGGGAAAAGTGATAAAAAAAAAATTCAACTGTAAAGCCGTCCGGACCAGGGGCCTTGTCCTTCTTGAGGGTATTAAGTGCGTAAGTAATTCAATTTGAGACAGATCAAATTATAGGAGTTCCAAATGTGAAGGAGAAGTTGTGCATTTTTGGATTGAGTAGAGATAAAGAGAGATATCCTCGTCTGAGGGGGTGGTCTCTGGTGTATAAAGACGGTCATAGAATTGAACAAATTCTTGTAGAATATCAGCGTCTTTGTGTTTAGGAGAATTAAAGTCTGTAATTATGGATTCAATATAAGTTTATTTTGTTTGGTCTTAAGGTAGTTAACTAACGATTTACCAGATTTATTCTGTCCACCATAGAATTTGGCACAAGACTTTTTTAGAATCAAAAATATTACGAATTGCGCACAGGCTTAATGGTTTCCAAAGGATGTAGGAAGTTGTAGCGTGCCACGGAAGTATCACCTCGTCGTCCTGGAGGTGTTAAAAATTACAAAACAAATGCGTTCCTTAAAGATTTAAGGGTGTCCCTCTGGGCGCAGCTTATTAAGTCGAACACGCCGACATTCAGTGTAATTAAATCCAGTTTTTCAAAAAACAAAATCCCAAAAATTGTCTTTTCATCCGTTTTTAATTCAAACAGATAAGGTTCAAAGATTCAATGTAGTAATTCACATTTCTTCAAAAATATATCCCAATGCAATAAACGATCATATCCCAATGCATTTCGTGCCCTAGGCACTTCGTCAGGGGAATCTAAGATCAAACAAAACAATAGAATGAGGACTATCTTATATAGTGACATTTGGTGTTGCATCACATACGTCGATAAAAAAGTAAATGAGAATCAGTATTTTTTAACAAGTCTTTTTTAGAAATAAAGAGGCGCTGTCTGTCGTATCTTTATTGTATTGAATCTTAGCATTGATCAAATCAGTTAGACACTCTTTCAATTTAGAGGTGTAATAAGTATGTTCTAAGTTCTTAATTTTAGAGAGGATTTCTGCGTTCAATGACCAGGCAATTTTTCGTTTATTAGAGGTGTATCGAATGATAAAGTCTTGTGAAGAGGCCTTGAAGGCATCCCAATTTATGTGAAAGGGCAAGGTGTCAGTGTTATTAAGATAAAAGTACTCATTGAAAAATAAAATAAAGGAAGTGTTAAAGTGAGGATCTAAAAGTAAGGCGTTATTAATGCACCATCTCCTTGGATGGTCAGATTGAGGTAAAATATCTACCTGGGCATGGTCAGAGATGAGTATGGGACCTATGTCAGCTGACAATAAAGATTGGGAACATTGTGTGATGTGAAAATATAATACATTCTTGATTGTTTCTGGTGAGCTGAAGAGTAAAAGGTATACTCTAGCAGGATCAGGTTACATAGTCTCCAGGCATCATATAGGCGAAGATGCTTTATAGTTTGTGTGAAAGACTTACGTGCTTTTGTGGGGATGAAAGAAACTTTGGATTTCCGGTCTAGAAAAGAGTCAAATCACTGATTGCAATCCCCGGGGAGGATTACATTGTTAGCACTTGTATAATTAATCAGTTGATGGATTTGGGTCCAAAAGGGGGCATCACCAGAAGTAGGAGCATAAACATTGAACATAGAGAGCGAAACACAATCAATCTCTACTTTGGTAAAAATCCATCTACCCTCTTTAGCCATCTCTTGTGAAAGGAGCTTAACATGCAATGATTTGTGATCTAAAGTGATAACTCCATTTCTTTTGCCATCACCAGGTGAGAAAAATACTTCTCCAACCCAGTCTTTCTTAAGCCTTAAGGCTTCAGACTCTATGAGGTGTGTTTCTTGTAACAAAACAATATTAGTATCTAATTTAGATAGGTAAGATAATACTCGTTGTGTCTTAATAGGGGAGTTTAAGCCTTTAACATTCCATGTAATGATTTTTAAAGCCATAAAATAAAGAGGCATAATGAATAACAAAATGAACCCACCACAATGCATACATCCTTAAAAGGTAAACAAGCTACGTAGAAATATAAAATGATGTTAAAACTTAAAGAAATGAAAAAGAGGTGAAGAGAAAAGAAAAAGAAGCATTGTGAATGATGAGAATCAATGTAGTAGAAGAGGATAACAAAGTAGTAGTATAAGGGAGAAAAATAAGATAGAGTTACAATGAAAAAGGACATAGGAAAGAAGAAAAACATACCTACAAAAAATCCCAGGCAAATGAAGGATGGGGGAAGATGAGGCCACATGGAACAATGACACGTCCAGACTCCAAGGGAATGGCGGGAGGAACCGTAGGACATACAACATGTACAGCAGATTAAACGAACAAGAAGAAGATGAAACCTGTAAGGAGAGAAAAGGGGTCAGCAATACAAAGTGCATAATAACAAACCAGTAACTTCAACTAGCAGTTAAACCAAGAGAATATCTTAAAGTAAATTGTATGTGATAAACAAAAGGTATGACAAAACCAAACTATTTGCTTTGCGGTGATTAAGTATCCATAGGCTCTGCATTACAATTGTGAAGCAAACTTTTCAGTTTCTTGGGATCCTCAAAGGTAATAGTCTTGTTATTGTAAGTCACCTTAAAAAGGCAAGGTTGAAAAAGGCTAAAGCGAGCACCAATAGAGCGAAGGTGCAGTCTCAATGCCAGGAATTCCTTACGTCTGTCAGAAGTAGTCTTTGCATAATCTTGTGAGAAAAAAAGAGTTGCCTGACCAAGACATACGCTTGATAGAAGCAGGACCCAACCTGTGGGTACGCTGAATATTGAGGAGAGTTCCTTCCGGCTAATTAAGGATTTGTGAAAGGAAGGATTTAAAGAAGACAATAGGATCCAAACCCTCTGAACCCTCTGTCAAACTATAAATCCAGAGGTCGTTCGTCTGTTCCTGTTTTGGAGGTTTTCAACCTGTTTCTGGAGTGCCGTCATTTGAGACTGTAGGGCATCCACTTTGATGCTAGATGAACTGAGAGATTGTATACTCTGTTCTGCAGTAGTGAGTCTTTCTTCCATTCTTGACCAACTATATGCCAGAGTTTGCAGTTTAAAGTTTGTTTCTTCCACAAAAAGGTGAAGAGCTCTGATTTCCTCTAACAGGCGATCTATAGAAACTGATGAGATTTGTTTGGGGGTAGAGGAGGGATCCTTCTTCAGTCTCTTGCTAGGTGCTTTGTTAGGACCAGGGGATGTGTTGGCAGCCGATGTCAAAGAGGCCTTAGGCAACACATTTGTTGAGTCTTCCATTTGAAGGTGCAATGAGATACATTTTGTGCACAAAGAAATGCAGAGGACACCAGATGAGGATCAAATCCACTTATAATGTGACAAATATCAGCAAGGAAAAAGATGATACCGCTATCACGCAAAAAGGCTCCTTATAACTCATATGATACCAATATATTAAGTAATAAGGTAAAGTACCTCAGCCAAATCTATAATGTTGAAGTAATTAGCCTCCACATAGCCTCAGACAAGTCAAACACAGGGAGAAAAACCCCTGTCAAAATATATACTGACTTCAAAGTAGGACCCAAACACATTCATAAAAGCGAGTGTTGAGTCAGCTGTGAGGATTAAATACTGGTGAGAGGCTGGTGAGTAAATGTGATGAACATGCTATAAAGAGCAGTGGGCACACCATCTGGTAAATACATGGAGAGAAGTCATTTGAGGAGAAAAAAGTGTACAGAACACATTTAAAGTAGCAGGAGGTAGCATGCTGTATCCGGATTAAAATTTCTGTGCAGGGGAAAGAATTCCATATAGAATAACTTTGAAAGGACCATAACCGTGACAGTGTCTGAGGAGAATTTTCACGGGATGCAAAATGGAGTACGTCGTTCTGACGAAGTAGCTTAGATGCGCCTACTGTGGAAAATGAAACTTGCGGGAAACTGTGCGTTAAAGCAGCTACATTGCCAGAGTCACCACATGAAGCGAAGCCAGTGCCGTCATTCTGGGAGAATTACAGGCATCTGGTGAGTTGTAGAGTCTGCCGCTCGATCCGCCGTCTCGGGAGAGTCAAAGGAACACCGCCATTTTCCTCTGGTGCTAGCTGCGCCCCCACCAAATGTCATGCCTCGTGGCCCTTAAGCACGGTAGATGATTGGCAAGACCACTTCTGTAGATAGTTGTACAAATGCAGCATTTAAACCACCTTACCACTGCCCACAGTCACACAATATTTGACCCAGACCTTTATTGAAGAACTAGACTCAGGCATAGTGGCGTAGGTACCAATAGTACAGCAGGTGCAGTGGCACTGTGGTCCAGGAGCCTGAATTAGAGATGTTTTACTATAAAACCAATGTATGGGGGCCTATTTTTTTGCTTCAATGGGGTCTATGGCACCCTTTCTAGTCCCCTCTCTAGGCAAAGTCATTTTTGGACAAATTTCGAGATAGTCTTGGCGTCCGAGAGATTTGATGAGCACTAGCGACCCAGGATAACAAATATTTGAGTCAAGGAGTCACAGCAGCCCCCTCCCAATGGCAGAGGCAGCAAGGGAGGTTCCGCAGCATTACACACAGCTGTCCTGAGCAGCACCTAGACTGCTAGTTGGTGCAATGCCACGCTGGTGAGCATCATTTGGAGTGTGTGCTGTTTGCTTGGACCCTACTCTTTTGAAATGCTGCTCTAAGCACAGTTGTTCATCGGGCATTAGGTCATTGGGCTTGGCATGAACATGCCATCTGTTTACTGTAAACAATAGTGACCTGCCTTTTTCCCTAACGCAAGCTCTATATTCCATTCCTGTGACAAATATGCCCCTTATCCCTGTATTCTCGGTAGGTAGGCTTAGCTATTCTGCTAAACACCTTTCGGAACGCAAAAAAGTTGAACCCAAAAAGTATGTGTTTGGGACAAGTCTGCCACAAAGTGATTTTCTCTTATGTTTTAGCATGAAACATCATATTGTCTCTTTGCAAACAAAACCAGTATAATCTCATTTCCTTCACAGTGACTCAATGTAAACATTCTTTGTTTAATTGGAGGGTTTCTAAAGCGCCTTGTGTCTCCATTTGCAGTGGCGGCTCCTCGATGGAGTGTTGCAGGGCGGTGACGTGGGGTGGGGGAGGGGCTGGGTGGGGGGTAATAAACTCCGGCATACGGCCGAACGGAGGTAAGTTACAGTGGCCGCGCTGCATCGTCATTTGGCATTGCAGCGTGCGCAATGTAATTGGTTTATTTATTTATTTCTTTACTTACCTCAGTTTGGCCATTTGCAGGAGTTTACTACCCCCCACCCTGCCCCTCCCCCGCCCCGCCCCATCCCCCCGCAGCACTCCCTCAAGGAGCTGCTACTGTCCATTTGGCTACTTCAGAGCACTGAGTGTTTCCCTTACTGTGGTTGATGTTAGTAGGAATGTTTTTACTAAATGATGTCATCATCAAAGTGATCTTCTCATCATGGGTGGTTTACATCTTAACTTAGTAAAACGTATGCAAGTTGTATACATCCAGAAGACACAGTAAGTAGCTCAGATTTCATTTCAGTATGCCAATAAGTAGGGCAAACCTCTCTCCTAAGGATCCAACGCACAGAAATAATTGTGTTTTTGAATAATGTATAGCTCTGCATTTGCCCCGTTGCTTGATCCCCATTTCCAAAAACATGAGGTCAAAAGCAGCCCTGCAATAAAACTCTTATTCATGTTTATTTAATTTCGTATCTTATTTGCATTTTGGTGTTTAATCTGAAGCCTCTCACTGTTAAGAATACAGCGCTGATCGCCTCCATTAGCTGCGGGGCTGGAAGAGGCTATCAGCGCGTTTACAGCCTCCGATAGCTTATGGAGATTTGCGTTAAGCCGGAGTATTAAGGCTGGTGTTGGGGAGCCAGCTTAGGTCCCAGCAGAAACACATACACTGAATATGAAATAGCATTTGTCAGTTCGCTTATATTCTTTGTTCAAAAGGCAGATATTTCTCAGTGAGTTGTTTATCAGCAGCTTTGACTCCCGATTTGCAAGGCATAAACACATTTTTAATAAACAGTAGTGCTCTTTCGCGTCATCCCAGCTGCAGGAATCTGGGGATCTTTTGATATGCCTAGATTAGTCTAATTTCCTCAACACTTATTACAGACCCCAGGGCCACACAATTTATCTTGGAGAAATATTGTGGGGGTTTTTTCCATTCTGTTTGCTTTATACTAAGCATTTAAAACCGCAAAGTACCTGCTGGCAGCCCAGGTGTCAAAGTCAATCAGAAAGACTTGGAATAACGGCGTGGAAAGTAGATCGACAGGAGAATTACCATTTGGATTTATGAATATTGGTGTGAGGGACCAATAAAAGAGATGTCTTGTAAAAGAAACTGTCCAGCATGTTTTGGTTCCTATTTCGTGAAAGATCATGTCAGAAATGTTATAGAACTTCTAGTATGAATATCCTCCAGCAAAATAATTTGGAGGTGCTCACGATTGTGAAGTTAATTGATATCACTAAGGAATTAAAAACGTCTTTACAAAATATGCATCGACGCATCTATGGATTCACCTCACAATTCAGACACGCAAAAATTGCATGTCTGAAAATGGCCAAAGGTGAACTCTCCTTTAGTCAGATATAGAGATTTATAACTAAACCTAAAAGTAATATCATTAGTTCAAGGCACCTTCTATTCATTTATTTTAGTGAACATGCATGGTGTATAGCAAGATATGCCCTGAGGGTTGTCAACTTGCTGTACTATTGTTTTAAGTATACAAATTAGTGATGGTTTGGGATGCGGCCCTGAGTAACTACAAGTGGCTGAGATTCATTCAAGCATTCCATCCATCAGTTTTTTGTGTGCAACTGTTTTAAGGCCAGGCATTAATCATTGCTTATTATGTGCAGAGATCTCAGTTCACTTTAGGCAGTGGAGGCTTTACCTTTTTTCTTTAGTCAGTCATGTACTGCTCAAAAATATCAAACATTCAGAAATGAATGTGACTGTCTATCTTGTAGCGTTTAGTGTACACTCGTCCAAAAACAATAAGCTGAAAGACTACTGTGTCCTTTTTCTTTACAAACAATACGCAGAGTCAATTTACTTCATTGAGTTTGCATCACTAATTGCAAATAATCTATGTTGTTGCCCCCATAGTAATTTGGATTTGACGATTCTTAAGTGTGGCTCAAGAGACATGTTTAGCTACCTTACTTTTGGTCTGTTCAAGTGTCAGGATTTTTACTTTTTTACTTTTAAATGATTATATTTTATATTTTGAAAATTAACACTTACAAAAATCACCTGCTTGTCAAGGGCAGACCTATTGGCTTTGTCAATGCTTGTTTAGTAATTCACAAAGAAGACACCAGGGGTTGTATTATCAAAAGTGTACTTTGGGTGCAATAGGCATGTGCACGTGCTTTTGAGCCCCTGCACACTTTAGCATTACTGAAGGGCCTCAGACACTTGTGTTGCACCTTCTTCATTACAGATCACGCTCGTGCACATGTAGTGTGGTGCAATCTTCAGGGGGTGTTCCCTCATTTCATGGGAGCACAGCCCCAAGCAAATGATTAAAAACTTTGCCTTTGCTCCTGCATCTTGTTTCACATATAGGTTCAGAGGTGAAGAGGCCATCAACAGGTGCACATAGAGGTGGCACACAGTCAGTGTGCTCCACGAGGGCGGCAATAGGAGAATGAGAAAAGGGGTCGTATGGATACCCCAGACTTGCCCCTGCAGGGTGGGGCGGCCAATGATTGCACCTGCCTGCAGGGGGATCTTTGTCCTCCTTTGTAATGCAGGCTGTGTCGGCGCCTGCCTGTAAAAACAGGGCCAGCAGCTTTTAACAGCCCGCCTTTCACTAATGTACTGCCTTCAGAGCAGGGGCGAATTAAAAGCTGCACAGGGGGCAGCACATTCATTGGGTAAGAAGTACTGACGTTATCTGCACCCAGAACATCCAATTGAAGTTGAGATGGGGCACAGAGGTGGACAGTGCACCCTCTTAATAATACGGGTGAAGTAATGATTCTTTCTAACTAGTACATGCGCCGGTCGGTCCCTTTTGTGCATGGTTGAAAATGCATAAATTAAATTACTCCTCTTTTCTGCATGAACATTATCAGCCACTAAATGTTAGCAATGAAGAGCCAAAGTGCTGCTGTACAAATATGTCACTTCATGACTACTTAAGGTTTCATACCTCTACAAATAAATGAACACATTTTGCATCAATGATTGTGAAGAAAGAGCTCTCTTCACCATAAATCATTGTAAACGTTTGGTAGAGGTTGCAGAAAGCAAGTAAAGCAGTGCACTCTGTGGAAGTGACTGCATAACATTTATGTAACTCATCACTTTGCATTTTTAATGGCAATGGCACCTGTTGTCTGCAAGTGTGTATGGTGTCACCTTGTTGCATCTTCTTACTGACTTACTCTGAATGTTATAGATGAGGTGTGAAGAAGGATCGGCTTACATTTTTCCGTACTATTCAAATATTAAACCAAGTAAAATATGAATAGTTTATTTCATGGATTATTTGGACTCTAACATTAAAAGAACCCTTTGGTTAGCCTGACGGCCCAGATTCACAAAATTATGGCTTCACAGTTGGTAATGTACAAGCAGAGGCTTATTCCTACATTGATTACTATCCTAAAATTCAAAAAGAATTCCAGAGGTACTCTGGGAATCTATACCTGCCATTGATTCCCAGAAGCACTCACTTATGTAAACCTTTGTAAACGTTGAAATATAGAAAATCTACATTGCAGCCTATAAGAATATCATACTCAATCATATTCATATTTGCAACTTTTTCTTTTGTATTCTCCAAGAGAAGACATTTACCAATGGATACATTATTTTTCCCACAACCCTGTCAATTTTCTGAGTCTTCCCACCACTTTCCTTACCTAAATAAACACTTACTACTGCCATTGAGAGGATAAAATCTCCAATTATATTTAGATTTTGAATGTGCCTGCCAAAATATTGTTAATGCCCAAATATTCACAACTTATTCACAACCTATGTATGCCAGTGTCCACGCTCTGACCCTACCACAGCCTGCCGTTTTGAGCAGAATTTTAAATCTGTGTCAGAAAGTCCATATACAAAGGCAAATTTATATTTTTGGGCTTAGTTTAATGAAGTTGCACTGAGAAATCATGGTACTTGTGCAATTGTGTGTCACTGAGTTGTGCAAATACCTTTGAGAATCAGAGTCAATGGAAATCCAGCACCATTTTTTAAATTTTTCAACTGCTACACTAGATTGTGGAAATGTTGTTAATCAATAGTAAAACTGAATCCCTATGAGCAGAAATTGCTTCAAATATGCCTGTTTTGAAACGTTCTTACATACCATCACCACATTAATCCTCCTCCTCTATGAATTCACTCAGTTTTGTGCCTCGGATATCTTAACTTTGTTCCTCCCCGAGGTAGGATTCATGTAATGTGAAGTCATCATCTTAGCTCCCCCAGCACATGTGTGGATCATTCAGATAAAATTCCGTGCCTTCCTCTAAGTTGGTGTCATTCCTCAAGTCCTAAAACATCAAAATATCAGCCCACTACTATATGAACGATATATCGAGCGTAACTTTCAAGTCATCTACTGACCAGTTTCAGGCCAACCACAAAGAATGAGAAATCCACTCGGCAAGTATTCTTAGTTCTTTGACCCATTCAGCAATTTCTAGTCATGGATCAAACCTCACCGCAGAGAGAAGAGCACAGTTCTGAATATTAGTCCTAAATCTCCTGCAGTATACTCCATGATGTTCCCATTGTCTGACTTGCAACCTTGGAAATAATGTAGAATTTTGAATTTTTTTTAGCAATCATTGTCAAATTTGGTTATTGCAATCTTTTTGATGTAAAAAGAAATGTTGAAGTCTATTTTCTTACTTTTTATAGAAAATGAACTCGACTGTTGTTAAGAAGTATAGCTGCCTCTACGACATTCGCAATTTGTCAAACCTTCCAACTTATAATGGAGCCTCCTAATGTGCTAAATTGCCATTACACATTACATGAACTACTTTATTCCTGAGAAATTTAAAGTCAACAATATGACAAATTCAATTTACCTGGAAACTATGACCACTCTACCACTGTGTCCCTCCTGCCAGGAAATTGCTTGTCCAGGTACTGGGGTCACAGAATGAGGCAGCAGCATATCTCCACAGGGACATGGAGTTGAACATCACAGAAGGTAATTTGTCCCTGTCCTCAGTTTTTGAACTTCTGCATGCTAGTGAGATATCTCCAACTCTCTCACCCTGCCCTGATGTAATATCCAACTGCAGCTCACTATACTAGTGTGCAGTCTCACTGTATGCGCTGTCCATATCACCTAGTTCTCCTCTCTTCTGCAGCTCTGCTAGAAGGTTCTGCCCTTTCAAAGTATCCCATACATTCTTTACACTTTTTCTTGTGCAGTCCTTCACTTTCTGTTGGTGTGATCTGAAGCCCTACTCTTTGTCAAAGACTACATCTGGATCTGGAGATATATGTCTCCCCATCTAATCAAATTTAATATGCTGTGAAGTTGTACTTCCTTGTTTCAGACTGAGTCCAATTCTTACCACCTCCCAGTGCTTTACAATCGATCTCTCTCTCTCTCTCTCTACTGATGTTTAGACCCACACCCTCACAAAGCCCTCTTCTGAAGTCCTGATTGTTCCCAATTCCACTACTGGCTGTATCACTTCAACTCTCTGCTTCGAAGTGCCTCTCAGATGAAGTCTGAAAACTAGAGTCAAGCTGATAGATGCATCAACGTTCGATTTTGCGAGTCCTTAATTGCGAAGTTTAAGGATTCGCATTTAGGGACTCGCAAAATCAGATGCATGTAGGATTTTCTAATATATTAGCAATTCCCAAATATTCCTTATCTGCGACTCACAGAGTGCGATTCGCAAATAAGGAATACATCTCATTGATTCCTATGGCCCAAGAGGCCGATAGGAATGAATGGGGAGGAATTCTCAATTTGCGATTAGTAATTAGCTAATCGCAATTTGAGAATGCGATTTCAAGGGTGACGGTTGTCCAAAGGACACCCTGTTGCACCCCTTAAATTGACCTGGACACTGGTATTGCCCACACACATTTTTCACAGTTTTCGCTATTTACCATGAAGTTTGATTTCACGGTAAATAGCGACCCCTATCAGCGAAATCGCTAGCTATTTTACATTCATGCATTGCATTTAAGGAATCTCAATTTGAGAATCCTTAAATGCAATAGCAAATAGCGATTTATGCATTTGGGATGATGCATCCCAAATGCATAAATACCGGTCGCAGGAATCTGCCCCTTTGCGAACGGTATTTCGCTTGATGCATCTAGCTGATGGTTCTTTATACAAGTGATCATTAACAAAAACGGTAGAGAAAAGTGTGAATTTCATATACAGGCACCACTTCATAGGCAGTGAAAAGTCTATGGGTCGCACACTTCTGATAGGCTTACTGGATAGGCCGCTGGTGAGGTCAGAAGTGTGCGACCCGTAGACTTTTCACTTTATATGGTTCCCTTGAACCTTGGAGCTGACGAGCTCGGACACCGCATCTTCGCGCCACGGGGGGTACCAAACCTGTTAATACTTTGGCAACCTATCCAGTAATCCCTGAAGAAACCTACACTCTGCTGATGAGGAACAACAATTCCGAAACACCGGTGTACAGAGTTGGTGCTGCAACTTTGCCTGTTACACGTCCAGAGCTACGAAAGGCGCACACGCCTAAAGACTGCATTTACCATGATGCTCGAGGGTTACACCCGCTGGTGAGGTCAGAAGTGTGCGACCCATAGACTTTTCACCACTTCATAGGCAAGTTCTGTTGTCCGTGACATGCAAGATTACTTTTTTATTTAATAACTTGATTAAAAAGATAGAGCAAAAACAGAACTAGAATGTTTCTTTAAACAGTTCATTTGTTTAAACAGAAGCAGTTACCCAAACACCACCATCTGCATTTCCCAAATTATTTGCTGCGGTAGTAATGTATTGCCAAATAGAAACATGTTTTTTTCTGCAAGTGATTACAATTTCTCATTTGTACAGGTGGGGCCTAACCACCTGCTGTGGGGGCATACATGCTGTGCTCACACACTGTGACACAACAACCCTCATTCAGTGACACAGTGCCGGCAAAGAGCACATGTGGTTTAGGACCCATTTATTTATAGCCTCTGGCCATGCCTGGCCAGAGGATGTAGTGCAACTACACCCGGGCAGTGAACCACCTCCTTAGAGTCCAGAAGGCTCACTACATCCCTTCCCCAATTTGCTCTGAACCTTGCCCCTTGATGTTGCTCACAAAGTCTGCGAGCTGCTGGTTAGGCTTCGGGTGTGGCAGGAGATCATACCACTGGTGGTGTGAACTTTCTGCTCCAGCTTCCTTACTCATTTCTCCTTGTGCCTCCACTGACACCCTCCTCCAACTGTCTGCTCTCAGGGCATTTCATCACCCAACTGTTGGCTCAGCAGCCCCTTTGCCTTGTGTGTGTTAACGCTCTTGCAGGCCTGATCTTCCTCTAGGCCCGGCTGACCAGACTGGTCCACTTTCTTAAACCATGATAAGTTTTGACTGTCTCTTCCCCTCTTTGAATAGATATTGTTGGACTTGGCCCTTTTGGCAGGTTCACCCCGAAACGTTTTGCATTTTTCCTAGCCTGTTTCTGTAACCTGGTGTTGGTGATTGTAGGCCTCTGCGCACTTTTTCACTGTGGTCCATTGTAAAGTGCGTGCGCTCTCTGTGTATGTGTGGTGAGAGTGGCCAGCCCTCCCATAGGAATGCATGGGGATATGTGTGTCCATGGTAGTTCCTGATGTGTGGGGAGTGCAGGGTCGAGTTTGGTATGTGCAAACTCGTGAGATTAAATGCTGCGCGATGATGTACGCGGATTTAATGTGTCTAGTGTGGAAGTGCCACTTCTAGAAGTTGGTATGTCTGTGCAGTGAATGTGAATTGACTGTCTGGCTTGTGATTGGCTGTAGCTGGCTGGTGTGCCTGGCTCCAGGAGTCAGGATGGGTCTGCCCGGTGTTGAATGGGGAGATCTGCATGTTGATGGGAAGGAGGAGTGCACCTGGGACCTGAATAGGGCTGGGTCTTCCCTCCACAATGCTGGCTCCAACCCCTGTAGTGTGTCTGATGTCCCTGACCCATCCTGTGAACAGGCAGAGGGGCTGAGCAAAACAAAGTGCTCAAGAACCAGATGCATCTGGTACGCCCCTTGCCTGCACCTTTGGAAAAAATAGGGAAATGGTGTATAAAAGAGGTGCTGTGACCCCATGAAAATGTTCTTGTGCTCAATTTGAAACAACCAGGGGCGTGCCGCTGCTGGGGCCCAGGGGAAGGCTTGCCTCCCTGGACCCTGCCCAGCCCCTGGATGCCTGGGAGTCTTTTACCTTTGTTGAGGAGCTTGGTGCTCCCTTCCTTCCTCCCCAAAAGACTTCAAGGACTATTAGGACTTGGTACTTAGCTCCTAACGCCCTGGGAGCGCTGTATTTTAAGCTTACAGCAACCTTAGTGGTTCTGAGGAGGAGCGCTGTGTTTTCCTGTAATTGCCCATCTCAGTTGCAGCGTGGGCTGTGTAGCTTGATGCTGTTCGCCTTTCAGGAGGGAACCCCCCTGTGGGGGATTCCCCCATCATGCCGGAATTGCGGGTGCCACCCTGCTTATCTTTATTCAATTACGGGTGCCCACCCCGACTTGGTGCTGGTAATTAAGCGGGTGCCCAACCCGCTGCGTATTTTTAAGGACGAGGGAGCCTACCCCTCTTTGTGCCTGCTGCATAGAGATCACCTCCGCGGCCGCGGCAAAACCGGAAGTCAGGCGGCCGGACACCTGGAGCAGGGCGGGACTTCCGCTTGCTGGAAGGAAGTCCTGCTTGCCGCCCGAGGAAGTCCCGGAGCCTCGCAGGCTCCATCTACAAAGTCCCAGTCCCGAGATTGGGGGACCGGGTGAAGACAGGGGCCTACTTGTGCGGGGCTCCCATGATGGAGAGAGAGCCCCACAGTCGCCCACGAGTACTGGTGGATGGCGGAGGTGGCTCGAGGCACACTGCCGGTGCCTGCCCCCATTGCGGATGAGGAGTGGAGGTGCCGCCCCCGATCAGCCCCGTGAGTGAAGCAGAGCTAGGGGGGCACCGTAGGTCCATGTATGGTGCCTGATCGAGGCACCAGGCTATTTTCCTGTACGAGCGGCCCCGTCTTGCAGTGGGCCGCTCCAACATTGCCATAATTGCTTAAAGCGCCATAGTTATTCTGAAGGTCCCGTGACCCCCCCTTTTTTCTCAGTGCCCCAGAGTGAGGGTGACTTTCATTGCGGTGCCGTAGTTGTGGGCCGCTGCAACGCTTAGGGGGGCAGTGTTATTTCGGTGCCCCAGAGAGCCCCAGAGTCTGAGGGGCATTTCGAGGCACATTGTCGGTGCCTGGGCAGTCCCGCCCAAGAGTGGGCCGCCCCAATGAGAGTGGCATTATTTGAGAGGAGCCAGAGTGCTCCTAGGGACATGCTTTATTTCTAGAGCCCCGTGACTCCAGCATTTGGCGCAGTTTTGATTTAGGAGTCCCTGAGAGGGACAGGAGCGGCACAGTGGTGCCAGGCCGCAGTGGATTTACAACTGCCTAGCAAGTAGTGGGCAGCTGCACCATTTAGGCATTTATTTCAGGGGACATGTGCTTTTGGACTCAGGAGTGGGACGCACTCCTTCACCCCTACCTTGGCCTTTCACAGCTGCGCAGCACTTAGTGCCAGCTGCAGCGTTTAGGCCCCAGTTCATTGTCCTCAGCTGCCCAGCAAGTAGTGGGCAGCTGCAACGTTTAGGTTTGCACAGATGGGGCACCCCTGACTGGCGCTGCGTTGGCAGCGCACCCTGACATTCTGGACACAGGACATTTGAGCCCCTTCTTGGATGGCCAATTGGCCAGGGGGGTTGGTATGTGGATAGGGCGCAAGGCCCTAATGTGATTTATGTGCTAAATGTGGTGCTAGGAAATGTAATGCGTTTAGTATGTGTTACGCACCCTGTTTGATACCTCTAGATATGGTTTAGGCCTAGGAGGTTGTTTTACCTATGGAGGTTTGTGTTAGTGAGATTGTACTTCACTGTGATTTACGCCCCTAATATGAGGTATACTTAGGAGGTAGGGTCTAATGTGTTTAAACTAGTGAGGAGACTACATAATGTAGTTTATGTTACAGGTTGAGGTGGAGTACAGTGATTACCAGTGGCTACTGGTTGTAGGTTTATGATCTATTTTTACTTGTACTAATTTCTGCTAAGCAATGATCCTGACAGTGGCCCATGTGGCCCTGTCCTGTTCCAGTTGGCACAATGTATATTGTGTGATTACTATCTGATGTGTTTTGAGAACACAAAAGTTATTTTTATATACCTTGTGTGGAGTTCCTTTTGTGGTGTGCCTGGGATGTTGTTGCTGTGTGCATGCGCAAATGCTTTACACATTGCCTCCGGGATAAGCCTGACTGCGCGTGCCAAGCTACCAAGGCGGTGTGCAAGGGTTATCTTTGACGTGTATCTCCCTTGCCCTGACTAGAGTGGTGGTTTCTGCCTGGCTTTGGCGCAAGCCTTATCCAACCAGAAATCCCAGTTCCAACAGATATCATGGTGCCTTCCACTTCTACCACAGTCTAAATTCCGAGCTTGAATTGAGTCCTAAATTTCCACCCAGGCCTTCAGTCTTTTAGGAGTACCAGATTACCCAGTTCCATCTGTCGTAGTTCTACTCTCCTTTTGATGCTGGCCCTTGTGTTGTTCTGTGTCTGCCTGCTCTTGGCACGTTTCGGGTCATATTCAAGTCGAGTCCACTCCGAGTGGACAGGAATTGTATCTCTCCTGTATCCTCACAACATCAGAGCCCATGGAAGGCACTGCATGGTACAGTGTGGTGTGCCCCTGTATTCCCTTAGGATCCAATGAAGGTAGACTTCCGGGTTTACACATTCATGGGTAGCGATCCTCCTTATTTTGTTGAAAGTCTGCATGAATCTCTCCACCTCTCCATTTGCTTGAGTCCACTGTGGAGTGATGCGATGATGTCGGATTCCTAGGCAACCAAGCAGATCTCAGAATTCAGATGTCTGAAAAGGTGGTCAATTGTCTGTCTTAATTTCCTCAGGCAGACTGAACAGAGCAAACACCTTTTCTAGTGCTGGCATCACATCTTCAAATGCTGTCAATTCCACAAGTTCCATAATTGGACACTTAGAATGACTATCCATGAGTGCTAGGGTGGCCCTTCCATCTGAGGACCTCCCTAAGTCCTTGCTCACTTTGGACCATAGGGGAACACATGGCTCCTCCGTGATGACTGGAGCAGGCATTTCTGGACTGTTAGTGATCTGGCGTGCCGGACATTGTCTTACCAATTCATCTACCACTGCTCCAAGCCCTGGGAACAACCCCTTCTCCCTCAGGTGAGATTTGGTTTTGGCCATGCCCTGATGCCTTCCATGGGCCAACTTGGCAACCCTCTGCTGTAGACTTTGAAGGATGACCAGCCTATGGTCTCTAAGTATGAGTCCCTCTAAGATGGCACTGAGTTTGTGCTGCATCCTCCATAGTTGGGTGGGGGCTTCCTTTTGCTGTACACTCCAGCTGTTGGCATCTTGAAGAAAGTCATGCCATAGTCATGCTCTAGTACCTCCAGAACTTTCTTAGGCACTAGGGGCCAGATGTAGGTGAAATAGATTTACAGATTTTAAATTACCGAATTTTACCGATTCGGTAATTAAAAATCGGTAAATCTATGGGGTCGACATGTAGGTATTCCAGATGTGCTGGAATACCGAATCGGATGATTTCGGTATTTACCGATTCGGTAAATACCGAATCGGTAATGCCCATTCATTCCTATGGGCTATGAAGCCCATAGGAATGAATGGGCATTACCGATTCGGTATTTACCGAATCGGTAAATACCGATTTGCACAAGGGTGCACGGGGTGTCACTTTGACACCCTCTGGCACCCCCAAAACAGGCTCGGGTGCCATGTGGCAGGCATACATGCCCTAAGGGCAGGTCTGCCTGTCACATGGCATAGGTGTGCATGCACACATGTGCATGCACACCGAAATCGGTATTTTACCATCAAATTTATTTGATGGTAAAATACCGATTTGGTAAGGCTCCTTGGACTCTGAAGAGTCCCACCTACATATGGGTGGCTCAGATTCTGTAAATTTACTGATGTTTTATTTTACCAAATCGGTAAAATTACCGATTCAGTAATTTTACCGATTCGGTAAAATAAAGCCCCCTACATGCCAATCACCTATTTACCGATCGGTAACGGCCGAAAATACCGATTTTCGGCCGTTACCGACCGACCTACATCGGGCCCTAGGTCACAGAACGTAACTTTGTCTATTTTTGGCAGGCATTGTGCCCTTGGCAAGTATCCTTGAGACACCAGCCGGATGTACAACTCTGTGAGTAGTCTCTTTCTCTGCACCCCATTACCTTGGGACAGTTGGCATGACAGGAAGTCCACCTAGTTTTTGGATCATTCCTGTAGAACACCTCAAACTGATATTACAGCTGTTGGCATGGTCCACCATGCTATGCAAACTGGTGGATGAGGTGCTGATCTCCTAAATAGTCAAGAAACACCAAAGGGCCTTGACTCTACTCAGTAAGGGTGAGTCACTATACCAACAAAACGGAACACTTGCCAGTACTGAGCAGCCCTCCAAAACCTTATTACATAGCCAGATCCTATGAGTAAAACATATAGGTCCGCACTTTTTACTTCGCCATGAATTCTATTTACTAAGCAGATATTTTTCACATTACTGAACCAACAACACTTTATACACATGTGATTCAACAATGAATACAAAAAAAGGGAGACAATATATACAAAGCTAAATTGCATCAAACTAAAACAATCACAGAGACACTACCAAACACTCAATGCAAACCTTCAAGTGTACCTCAAGCAGATTCAACCACACACTTACACCAGGCACTCACAATATCCAACCATCACACCAGGGCGGGAACACAATCACTTTTATGTGGCCCCAGGCCTGGTGGAATGCACTCAAACTCCCAAAGACAAACAACCTAATAGATCGTATATATTCCTTCTGGAATGCAGAACAGATTCTAAGTAATCACCATTTCCTACAACCAAGACATAGTTCATTACATCAGTGAGTCAATAACATAACAAGGTTTGTTTGTCAAAGGAAAAGAAGGTTGATGCATTTCAACCCAAAGAGTCGCAGCCAGACACGATTGGCCTCCCGGGCGGGCTTGTATCACTTTTGTGCACTTTTGGCAGGACATAAAAGACCGGCACCCTTGGACTTCTATTTTGCAAAAATCCATATTCTTTTTGGCATAGTATGCCCTGGTCAAATCCTTTTTGGAGAATACTCCCAGTATTTCTAAATGTATCGATTTCTTTTTGAAGCCTTTTATTCAGGAGATTCCTGCACATTTACAGACACCACAGCGTTTATTAATAGGCTTTCTACAATTCAATACGACGATGCAAAGGATATTATGCTAACAATGGACGTAGTGTCCTTATATACCCAAATCCCTCAGGAAGAGGCCCTGGAGGCACTAACATACTTTTTGGACACAAGAGAAAAACCAGCTACAGTTCCGACTGGTTTCATCATAGAGCTAGCTAAATTTGCTTTATAGAAGAATTCTTTTTCCTTTGGTTCTGACTTTTTTTTACCAAACAAAGGGTATTGCCATGGGCTGCCCTTTTGCTCCTGAGTTAGCAGTATTATTTATGGAACTATACGAAGATAAATTCATTTATAACAACAATCCTTTCATTGAGCGCATCTCAAATTAGATGTGCTATATTGATGATGTTTTCTTGATTTTGTCCGGGACACAAGACCAACTCAATGATTTTTGTAATTGGCTAAATGCAAGGACAGAAGATATCAAGTTTAGTTGCAACTTTTCTAAAAGTCTGATCCCGTTCCTGGATGTACAAGTGTACCCGTCAGAAGGGGGTCTGGCGACAACGTTGTTCAGAAAACCAACGGATAGGAACAAGGCGCTCCATTAAATGAGCAACCATCCTAAAAGCTTGAAACAATATCTGCCCTTTGGGCAATTTCTTAGCATTCGGCGCAATTGCTCCTTTAAAGACGAGTATTTTTTGCATGCGAGCAACCTAATGGACCGCCTAGTAGTGCGGGGCTACCCCAAAAAATTGTTAAAGCACACTATTCGCCGTGCATGGTGGGTTCCGAGAGAGACATTATTGGAAAGAAGAGTCGAACCTCAAATGGATCGAATGGTATGCGTTACAACAGTCTGCCCAAATGAAAATCAGTTCAAGAAAATCGTCAATCAAAATTGTTACTTAGTGAAAAATTTGGACAAAGCACTGCTACAGGCCCCATTATTCGCTTTTAAAAAAGAGAAAAGCATCGTAAATCATATTGTCCGGGCAGCACTACCAAAATCGGAAGGAGCCACTTTAAGGAGCATGATTGGCCTGGCACCGGCGATGGGCCACCATAAATGCGGTTCTTGTTCTTGCTGCGACCAGACGTTAGAAGGAGTTGTTTTCTCACATAAAGGTATCAACTGGAGACATGAAACATTCACAAATTGTAAATCAAAAAATGTGGTTTATGGGATCCTGTGACCATGTCCAAAATTGTATGTGGGTAAAACTAGTCAGGAAGTTCGCCAACGAGTCACGCAGCATAAGTCAAGGCTTAGAAGAAATGTTACGAACGCCCCGCTAGTAAACCATTGGAAGTCAAAGGAACATTCATAGAAAGATTTGAAATGGACTGTGATCTCCAAAATTGAGACAGACACCCGGGGTGGTGACATTGAGGGCAAATTAGGTCAACGCGAGGCACTATTATTTATGAAGTTCAACACAGCGATTCATGGACTGAATGAAGTGTCTGAATTATTCAAACCATAAGATGTCACTTCCACTGTGCGGAGAGTTGTATGGCTACGTCAACATGTTGGTAAATTAGGATATTGAATTGGAGTTTTTTTTACCAAATAGTAGTTTTATTAAGAGAAGCCTTTTTTGAGGGATTTTTTTTTTAAGAAAAGGCCTGACGTGCTATTCTCATTTATTGATTTGACGGCTTTTATGATGGTCAATGAGGGCCGGCTGACCCCCACTCTAGACCGTAGGGACTTTAAAGCACACTTACCACACGTCCTGGCATTTAAGTAATAACGTGGATTTCTTGAGGCCAAGATTCATGATACCAGGTATCCTAGCCCGTTATCCCGAAAAACCTTAATTTGATCGGTCTCAATCTTCAAATAGTTGATACTGTCAAGATGACCCAGTGGACGATTTACCATGGTTCCGGGGACTCCTGGCACCTTTAGGGGCGATCCCTTTGGCAAACATAATTAAATCTTTGAGATCAGCGGCAATAGTGGCTCCAATGAGCTGGTTGAATACTAAGATCTCCAACCACCATTTGCCTACCACATATCACAGACGCGCATTCCAGGCATTTACTGCAGCTCAGACAAGGTTCACGGGCGGTGCAGCATTTTACAAATAAAGCTTTTAGCTTTTGAATTGTCACTATGATGACGTGGCTTGATTTTGAGATATGACGTACATGTGGCCACACCCAGTGAGTTTGCATTGGTGCACGGCACTGGGACTTTAAAACTACGTATCCCAGCCACCCTCCACATCCCAGCATTCTATGCGTAAGCGGCTGTTACACGCCACACTGAGGGGACGTGGGCGTTCTTCTAAAACGGGAGACAGATTTTCTAAAGGTAATCAGCGCGCGGTCAACGAATATATAGTTTGGTTATTATGTGAGTGTTCAAACAAGTAAATGACCATACATCTTCCCCCACAGATTATTTTGCAAAGCGGCGATACGGAGTAAAAGTAGAGTGTTTCCATACATCCCAACGTTCCACTCAGGTAAGCCCCACCTTCTGTGATTCAAACAGTATTATTCGCATGACGAATCAATATGTATTAACAGTCTGCCACTTTTCGGGAGGTCACCCTGAAACTGGCACCAAATAACAAGGGAGCACATACACAGGCTCTTCATTTGGTAAGCGACCTCGATTGAATTCCAATGCCACGTTAGGACTGTGCTTGATCTTGACATTAGGGTTAAAGAGTGTTTTGTGTCTTATATTTGTCGTTTCAGAATATTTAAATATTTGTGGTTTTGAGCCAGCAGATCTGGTCTGCGAACTGAATAAGGTAGGCGATCTGCACCGGCTGGTGTGCGCTTTTTTAAAGCAGTGGTTGTAGGTGCCTCTTTAAATAAGAATTGTTGTTTTCTTTCTCTTTCTATAGAATTTCATGGTCCTGATGAGAACCCGACAAAACCGTTGGGTTTGAAACGCATCGACCTTCTTTTCCTTTGGCAAACAAACCTTGTTATGTTATTGACTCACTGATCTGAACCTGGTCTTGGTTGTAGGAAATGGTGATTACTTAGAATCTGTTCTGCATTCCAGAGGAATATATAGGATCTATTAGGTTGTTTGTCTTTGGGAGTTTGAGTGCGTTCCACCAGGCCTGGGGCCACGTAAAAGTGATTGTGTTCCTGCCATGGTGTGATGGTTGGATGGTGTGAGTACGTGGTATAAGTGTGTGGTTGAATCTGCTTGAGGTACGCTTGAAGGTTTGCATTGAGCGTTTGATGGTGTCTCAGTGATTGTTTTAGTTTGATGCAATTTAGCTTTGTATATATTGTCTCCCTTTTTTTGTATTCATTGTTGAATCACATGTGTATAAAGTGTTTGATTGAATCTGTTGAGGTACGCTTGAAGGTTTGCATTGAGTGTTTGGTGGTGTCTCGGTGTTTGTTTTAGTTTGATGCAATTTAGCTTTGCATATATTGTCTCCCTTTTTTTGTATTCATTGTCGAATCACATGTGTATAAAGTGTTGTTAGTTCAGTAATGTGAAAAATATCTGCTAAATAAAAATAATTCATGGCGTAGTAAAAAGTGCGGACCTATATGTTTTACTCATAGGTTCTGGTTATGTAATAAGGTTTTGGAGTGCTGCTCAGTACGGGCAAGTGTTTCGTTTTGTGATCAGTGATCACTGCAAACAATATATCACTTAGATACGAATGAAAATGTCGACATATCCTCATAATCACGAGGACTTCTCATTCGATTTGCGCATTCTGCGCTTCCGTTAATGTGAGCACTTTGCTTGCAAATGCCAGGGGTGACTATCTTCCTGCAAGAGCACGGCCCCCAGACCCACTGGGCTTGTAACAACTACCAGTTCAGTTCTCTTTTTGGGGTCAAAGAAGGCCATTGTGGCCTTGCTCAGGAGTGCTGACTTCACCCTATGAAAAGCTTTTTTGCTTCACCCAGGACCATCACCCAGTGACTATACAAATTTGTCATTAACCTTAGTTATTCTGAAATGGTCGCTAGGTTGGGAATTAATTCAATACATTGCTTAGTGTCTGTGCCAGCTTGATGGCATGTGATTTTAAGGGATGTACGGCATTACAACGCGGGCTTTTACACCGCGTGCCGTTACTACTCTGTTTTTACATCGCAAGTCGTTACGACGACTTGCGCTGTAAGGGCTGGATAGTGGAATAGTTTAATTTTTTATTCCAACTCCAGCCCACGTTACAGTAGGGAAGGTGTTGAAATAGAAAATTAACTATTCCCTATCCAATAGCGCCCTCCAGCGCAAGTCGTCGTAACGACTTGCGTTGTAAAGGCAGCATCGTAATAGCAGCGCGGGGTAATGCCCCCGTTGTTAAGGATGTTTCCCGATTTTAAGGGATAAACTTGCACTCCTTCCTGAGCGAAAACATATCTAAAGAACTTAATGGTGGTTTAAAAATAAAAGCATTTCTCCCTAAGAAGAGTAACACCTTGCTCACTGAGACGGTTCAGAGTTGCCCACACGGATTGGTGATGTTCCTCCACGGTTGCCGAGTATATTAAAATGTCGTCACTGACATTCATGTGACCCTGCAAACCAGACAGTACTTTCCTGATGGCATTCTGGAATACTTCCACTGCGGATGAGATGGCAACACTCAACCGCTCATATCGCCATAATCCTAAATGTGTGGAGAATGCTGTTGCGGCTTTCTTTTGCTAGCTGGAACTGATGGTATCCAGCATTCAAGTCCAACTTTGAGAACCACCTCACTCTGTTGAGATCGGCATTATGTCATCATTCGTGAGAGTGATGTGTCTCTCCCTTTTGATGGCCTTGTTCGGAAGGCGCATTTCGATGCACCTTGTCAGGCTGCTTAGGCTTCTCAGCAATTACCATTGGGGATACTCTGGGCATCAATCAATCAAGGTTTTGTAAAGTGTCACTAATCACCCATGATGGTCTCAAGGCACTGGGCCCGATACCTTCTCAATCGCCCCCAGGATCTCTAGCTTGTCTAGTTTCTGTTCAACCAGTGGCCACAAGTAGAGCCACGGATTTGACTGCGTATTGATTTGTAGACTGATAGGTGTGGCTCACTGAGAGACCAAACCTTTGAACAGCCCTGGGAACTGGTTGTATGGTTCATCCACCTAGTACACTTGACCCTTCCTGGCGAACAACAATAGGATGAGATTTTCTAACATGTGGCTTTCAAGCAGGATGTCTGCCTCCTTGATGATGACATGAAATACTGCCATGATCTCCTGGCCTTTGGATGTCATGCTCACCTTCATGATCCCTTTGGGTGGCAGCAGGAAGTGCCCACCCATCTATGTAGATTTTGGTGTGGGACACAAAACAGATCTCAGATGGAGGCACCGATATTATTGGATGCCAATTGCATTTACCAATGCACCTGTGTCAATGAGGGCCTTGACATCCTACCCAGCTATATCTACTACATAGGTAGGTTGTGGTCTTCTGTGCCTCCTTAGGTCTCCTGTAAATGACATGAGATACACTTCTTTCCTCCTCTTCTGATGTTGATTCATCTTGTAGGTATTTGCCCCATTGGGTGCGGTTTCCTGCTCCCTGAAACTCTGGTTCATCCAGGGACAGCTGCCAAATGGCCTTTGTCGGTGTCCACGTCCCACGGTGCCTCTATTCCTTGGACCACCTCTATTCACCTTTGTGCAGTGGTTGAGCTTCCCACAGATAGAGCATGTGCATGCCAGTGCTGGGCAGTTTTACAGGTGGTGTTCTTCTCGCCCACAGTTTCGGCATTGGTCTCCCGATGGGGTGGCTTCTGAAATGTTTGGTTGGGTTTTCATCACCTTGTTGGACATCGTGTCTCCATGCTCCATCTTTATACTGTGTGACTTGGTTGGTGCTTGTGTCATCATCATGTCCATTTCTGTGACCCTCGCTGCTAACAGATCGTGAGATCTCGCCATGATGAGGACATCAAATACAAAGGATTAGATGCAAAAAAAAGCAAAAGACATAAAGTCAAATCCAAAGTTCTTTCATAAACTATGTGACAAGTCTGATTGTGCATGAATGTTTCTTTATTTCTTTTCTTTCAGCTTGTGGACAGAAACAAACATACGCAGCCAACGCGTTTCACTCAAACATGGGCTTCTTCAGGGCAGAGTTATTCTTATTGTGGTAATAGTGCAATTGGTGAGTGTTAGACCTGGCATCCTTGGTGTGGCTTTCCCCAATCTTGTTGCCTCTGCCTCCTGTATTCTTGCTGTGTGCTGGTCTAGATGCTTTGGGCAATTTGCCACTGCTGATCAGAGCCCAAGTGCAAGTGGTCCCTCTGTAAATTGTGAATATGGATTGGTGTTTCCATGATTATCGTGTTTGACTTACAACTAAGTCCCTAGTACAGTGCACTGTACTAGGGCCTGTAAGTCAAATGACGCTAGTGGGCCTGCAGCACTGATTGTGCCACCCACACAAACAGCCCTTCAAAGGGATCTCAGACCTGCCACTGCATTGTCGGCGCACAGTCTCTACTTCTATGTTGACCTGGCAAGTGCACCCACTTGCCAGACCCTAACCTTCCCTTTTCGTACATGTGAGTCACCCCTAAGGCAGGCCCAAGGTACCCCTGTGGGCAGGGTACAGGATTTTTTTAAATATAGGACATGTACAGATGTGTGTGACATGTCCTGATAGTGAAATACAGAATATTTTGTCCCATAGTATGGAGTGTGAGTTTATTTATAACATCGTTTGAGTATAACTTCCCATTGGGACAAGATAGGAAAGTGAAGTTTAGTATGCCTGAACTCAGAATATAAAGATGCATCTTTTAGTAAGGATGATTTTTACATTCTGTGTTTGAAAATGCCACTTTTAGAAAGTGAGTATTTTCTTGCTTAGCCATCCTGAGTGCCTCTGCTGGTTTGTGGATTAACGGTCTGGTTTTGGAGAGACAGGGGCTGGGGATGTGCATTCACTGTAGACAGTGTAGTCGCCGCCTCGATCGGGCTGATACAGAAGCGCTCCGGGTGAACCACTCTCACAGTAATCCCAGATGAGCACAGTGCCAAACAGCTGCCCCATGGCCTTCTGCTTCCCACAGCCCGTGCTCCATGGCAGTGGGTGTGGCCAAGCACCACACCGCAGATTGAGTCCCTCTGAGTGTAGCAGCAGCTCCGGCAGCTGCAAGGTGGGACTTTTTCACCACAGGTGGCATCCTCATCGCTAGTGTACAGGTGGGGCCTAACCATCTGCTTTGCATTGTATACACGTTGCGCTTGCATACTGTGACACTACGACCCTCACTCAGTGGCACAGTACGGGCAAAGTCCACATGAGATCTAGGCCTCAATTATTTATAGCCTATGGCTGTACCCGGCCAGAGGATGTGGTGCAACTACATCTCGGTCAGTGAACCACTTCCTTAGAGTCCGGGTGGCTCACTACACAATTCATTCATCTTTTTGTTCACTTGATTTGTGCAAGACAAACTCTTGGTACTTTCCATGTTCCTCTACTGATGGGGTAAGGTATGCAGTAGATGCATGTGAGGAGTATGGCACAATCAAGAGCACCCAAAATAGAGACTGATAGAGCACGATCCCTGATACTACCTGCTGGTGGGATCGCTTAGTAAGCTGAACACAAACCACTGAAATTTGCACTGTTCTCGAGGGCACAAGTTCAAATCCCAGAATGACGGAGTCATCAATCAAATGGAGTAAAAAAGGTACCATACAATTGGATAATGGATATTAGTTAAAGTGTTTAGTAACAGCAGATGTGTGCAATGAAAATCTAAATCAAGAAGTTATTATGAATAGCTTCACCCCTATAAAAAAAATAGCTGGTTATAGCTCTGCTAACAAATTTAAACAGGTTTATGAAACTTGTGGGGATGTGAGATAAAGCATTTCAACGTTTGCACAAGGATTTATGATTGCCAATATATGTGATTATATAGGTCATTGCACGACACAAGGAGTACAGTTAGATTTGTATCTGAAGGCTGCTTTGCAGACACATTGACCAGGATCAAGGTTTTCTTTACTGTGAGTAAGGTTTCAAAACAGGTTCATGTTTGTTAAGCTTCGGCATTTATCTGTGTGAATGTTTTGTGTGCTTTGACTCAGGGTGCAGTCTAGCATCCATAAGAACTGCAGGGAATCTGCTGCCATCACAGAAATAGTAAGGATGCAGCCGACTGAAAGATGTGCTTGATGCTGTTGGTGAAAGTTCAGATTTAGCTGATGACAGATAGGGAGCTGTGCACCAGTTTTCAGTCTTCAAGGTGGTCTTAGCATAGGTTTCTCAATTTAGGAACATAGGTGGGGCCCCATCAAGTTAGTTCTTGAGAGGGGTACCTGGCACCTGAATTACTGATCCAGTCAAAGTCTCTTAATGTGTCACTGTGAGGTGAGCGGTGGACTCTGGGATTACAGAATCACAGATGAATTGATAGCATCCTAAAGCAGCATTAGAGGGGGGTATCTTCCGAAAGACACTGATGATCCAGCAGAAGGCTTCACACTCCCATAAGTGTAGGTTGAAACTGGTAGTAAGCAAACTTTTGTCCCAGAGTAATAATGTCCGGAGTTGAAAGTGCAGTTGTAAGTGGTGAGTGTTCACACATAACAAGATTCATATTCTGAAAAGAGTTCTCATTTGTCCTCGAGGATATTGACCATAGTGTAGTAATGTCTTAAGGATATGTATGTGATCTTTAATACTTTTCTCATGAAAGGAGTAATTATTAAAAGGAATGATTTGTCCATTACAGTGAAAGACATTGATAGGGAATGAGAATGGTGAACTGTGAAAAAGGACATGACCTAGGAAAGGCTGCCTGATTATTAATTATTATGTATAGAAATGGTCTAAAAAACTAGTGAAATGTAGGTGTTTATTGCTTTCCATAGCAAGGAGTTGTGACACAGTAGCCATCCTAACCAACAAAAATAGTAGTTTAGAAGTAACCATGTCTGTGGAGTTGAATGGTTATTCATCCTTCAGTACACTCTGCAGGAAAGACTTCTATTTCTTTTGGTAAACAAAGAAAGGTACGCAGTTCCCCTATGGGGGAGGTTGGAGGCTAGGGGAAGGGGGGCAGAATGAACCAAAAAGTGGGTGAAGGCACATGTAAGGGGGGAATCTTTGTTTTGGAACTAGAACCCTCACACACCCAGCAAGCTAGGTGTCATGCTTTATCATATGGGTTTGCTTCTCGTCGAGTCGGCGGTGCAATACCCGACGGGCACCCATAAAGGGGCTCTTTGGCGGACATCTTTTGTTCCTGCCATGTGGTGCCGTGGGTGTGAGGGCCCTAGAGGAAAGTGTAGATGTGGATGGGTGGTGTATTAAAAAAGGATAGATAGTCCACTGAGAAACTTTAATACCGTGGTAATCTACCTTGTTAAAAAATGTGAAGAGAGGCTGCTCTCTGGTACAATGATCTAGGGGAACAAAGCTCTACTCTGTAATGCTGGTCAACATGTTTCATGCTATGCGTTCAAAGATACAGTGCAATTCATCAGGACCTAAAAAGTAGCTGTCTTCACCCTGTGGTATGGGGAAGTGTTCTACCTACCACTGGATTCAGGGGCGGACAGTAAGTCCCGCCGCTTCTAGTGAAACCTATACAGGGATGACAGAAAGAGAAATAGGTAGTAATGAGTAACGTCATCAACCTGGCCCAGCTGGCAATGGTTCATCAAACTAGTGCTGGTTAAGAAGGAGCTATTGGCTATCACTAGCCAGGATCAAAGGGGTAGTTTAAAAATGGGGGGGAAGAGAGGGTGTTTATAATTTAAAAAAACAAACATAGACTGGTTCTAGGCATAACGCAACATGCATATGGCAAAAAATGAGGCAAGGAGATGTGATCTCACCCTACTAGTGAGAAGTGCTGGCTTCAACGGTCTTCTCTGTCAAAAGCACCTCAAATGTAGGTGCCCTATGTGAAGGAGGTAAAGTTAGAGTAAAAGCAAAAACCGATAATCCGAGACGCAAGTTGCTCTCTGCAGTGGCATGATAATACATAGAGGGGCCGTCTAGTCAGGGGTTAAGGGAGCTCAACTAACCCCAAGCAACTGTATGTCCCTGTCAGGTCATTTAACGATAGCATTATTGCTGCAGTTAGTGAGGGGAGGGCTTGGTGCACCAGGCAATCTGTGTGCGTGGCCACGTCCACAGTTCCCCCATGGCCCCCAGCCACCCCGCATCCAACGAGGATAGCAAACCGGCTAAAGTAATGGCCAAACCTCATGAAGTCAGTGATTGGTCCAGCATAAGTACTCCACACATATGTGCCCCCTGAAATGCAGCACATAGTATGGTTAAAACACCCAAGTCGGGGAGGCAACAGCTTTCGTCCCAAATTGCAATAGATCCCGCTCACCAAGCACTTACCTGTCCATAGTCGGACACACTCCTCGAGCCTACCTGCGTGTTGGTCCAGAGAGCGGTTTCTAAACACAGCCTCAGCATTTATATTGAGCCGCACTTTCTCGAGGCTCATGGTAACGCGCTATGGCAGGGGAGAGTGGTTCCATGCGTGCGTCGCAAGTCGTGCCATGTGAGCGCGCTCGCACACAAAGGTTGTGCTCTGTAATTAGTAATGCGGCCATCTTGGAGTGTCCAGGCGAGGGTCTATTCAAAGGTTAATTCACGTGTATACAGCATGTCCGGCCAATGTCACCGGGCAGTGTGCTATAATTCTATTTCTTTTGAACATAATGGTATTTCTCTTGAGCTGAACAGCAATGTGCCTGCATAAAATCACTCATGTGTTTGTCTTTATTGGCAACAATGGCAGCATCTTTTATGAGGACTATACGTATTGACCACATATGAAATGGTTGTTTAAAAATAAGAAATCGATTGTGGGATTGTACTGACAATTTTATTAAGGAGACTTTCTAACATGCAATAACTGTGTTTCAATTGTACATTGATGCAGTTCACAGGTGGCATTTAACTTTTCCATGCCATTGATGTATTTCCCTACACCATCGTTAAGTAGGTAAATTAGGAGTCAGACAATTTTACCATGGTTTTAGGGTCAGAGTGCTTACACTAAGACCTGGACAACAGTGCCAGAGTTAAAAAAAAAACAGCAATACCAGTCAGCAAAAATGGGAGTGACCAAGCAAAAATAAGTACTTTCTCACAAACAGTGTTGCTTATAAGTGACTATATATGTAACATTATTACACTATGCAGGAATGCCTCTGCCTTTTGGATGATGTACGCCTCAATTACAAATTGCATATTACTGGTGGGGTGTACCTCTGTACCCATAATTTCGTTCCCTGCCCTAACACCCTGCCAGAACTGTACGAAATGAAACCCCAGGGAATGGGGAATAACTGCTGAGCTGATGTTGCCCATCGTGAACCTGCATGGAATTCCCAAGTGCATTGGGTTTAGCACTCTCACTTACCGCCTGCTGAAAGTAGGTGGTAAATCTGACTAGTGGCATCTTGGCAGGGCTGAGGTGAAGGGAGTTGGGGTGGGGAAATTGGGGAAGGGAAGTGTCCTAGTAGTGTGGAGCACAGAAGGTGCCCCCCTTGCTGTAGAAGAAGTTGACAAATGCAAAAAATAACAATTGATGGACAGAATGCTGAACAATATCAAACATTCACCCCAGCTCAGAGATCTGGGCCTAAATCCATTGTTTTTCTGCACATCATGCCATTCCAATTTAAACTCAGCCATATGCAAATCAGTCCTGACCCTGCTCCCCATGGGAAGAGTCCAGCACGAACTGCCAAGCCAGGTCCACCCCAGAATGGGAACAAGCATCCTGGAACCGGTTTCAGGGTATCACCCCTCATTAGCCAGGCTAGCTTGACTCCAGTCGCATGGAAAGCACGGGACTCATGTTTGGGCATACCCGTCCCACTGAGGGTGACAAATGGAAAAGGAACAATTGATGGACAGAAGAAGGTGAGACAGAGATGGGGCAAGGCCTGGCTGTTGCAGGTAAAGCCTAAAGCAATTTTACTCAGTGGAATTTCCGGCCAGTAAATTTGGTTTCAGTGTTCCTAAACCCAGGAAACCCCAGGTGGGGGAGCACAGGGCCACTCATGATCAGATGAAATAGAATTCTTGTAATTCCCATCAATAATTCCACTCTTTCTGGCCTGTACTCCGGGCTCCAAGCCTACATGTGCCCTGACAGAATGGAGGTATTATAATGCATATTTAGAGTATTCTCAGAAAGGAACTAAGGAGGTTATATTAATATTTTCCCTGGGCATTCATCTGAACTGCAACATATTCCCATTGTTATTATAACTAAGAGATGAGACAGACTTACCACTCCCAGGTCAAGTGAGTGTAGACCCTTGTATTTGGAAATCAAGAGCGTAACTCACCTCTTTTTTGTTTACAAAAACATCATATTTAGCGTACAATGAAGAAGCTCCACTACTGCTTCCATTTTAGGGGCCGATTTCGAAGCAGTTGGAAACGGCTCTGACCGTCAGTCGGAGCCATTCCGACTGCAATGAAATGTCCGGTTTGGATTCCTTTATGACCGACCAATTATGATGTGGTCGGTTAGAAAGAACTTCAAACAGGCTTTCCAAATGGCTCCCTATGGGCTCGGAGAGGCCGTCTGCCATTCGAAAAGGGGCCAGTAATCCCAAGGGTGGCCCTTTCCGCCCACGGATTATGATGATGGTGAATTCCAACAGCCTTTCTGTGCCGGCCTTTCCAACACAGAAAGGCTGTTGTAATCCGAATAAGTGGCCCCCAGCAGGGCCCCCCCAGGTGCAAGGCCCCCAGATAGTGGCCTAGGGGGCACCTGTGGTACCCCTGTGTTGATCCCTGCACCTGCTGACAGGAGGTCGATCGGTCTCACTTCCAGATCGATGTTGAATGTTTAGACTGTATGCATGTAAGGTACATGAGGAACTAGATGAAGTATACTTTAATATTTTGATTTACACCTGGACTGTACAATGCGCTGCTTTGTTTATAGTATTTTTTAGGGGTGAAGCCAAAAGACAACTCCATGTGTAGGCTCCATTCATGGGTACAGCTTCATTACTCTATTTTCCTTCAGAAGCAAACAGTTTCTCCATTGTAGGAAAAGTACAATGGCTACACCATTATGGCCGTCTTCAAATCCCTCTCCATAATTCTGCCAATTTAAGGGCATGATTGCAAGTCAGACCGAAATGAATGCATGCTTGTGTGGCTTCATGTTTGCTTTGCCTGAATATTACTGGTTGTTTTTCCGCACCTGGATTTATCAGGGATGGAAGAAGCTGACCTGATTTTTTCTAGCTGGTAAAACTGGTCAGAAAGCTCACATGAGGCTTGGGCTGCTGCCAAGTCCCATTTAATTGTTTTTCCAAACTGGGGGAAGCAAACAATGCGTCCTCTTTCTTAAACGAACCTCTCCCTTCCCTCTATTCGCGCACATCATGCACCGGCCCTGCAGACGTTTACCACCTGCTCAGAGCAAGTGCCCAGTCTATGCAGAAAGAGTAAATGGCATGGAGGATTTCGTGTGGTTTTCTTACTGGAAGAGTTTGCTCCGTGTGACTATGCAACACGTTATTAGGGCCTAAGATGGCGTTCTGAAAATATGACAGCTACCACCATAATGGTACCACCTTCCAAAACTACACAATTGGCAGCACCCTTCTTTTAAGCTATTTAGGGCCCCTTGTGTTTACATGATATAAATTCAATTTTGAGTTCCAATTGTACATAAGCTAACCTGTTAAACTAGCTATTTCTTTTAAATGAAAATAATTAACCTTCAAAAATTAAATTAAGACTTCTAAAAACACTAACATCCATCCTGCAGGTGTTAGCACTTACAGATCCAAATCTAAACACTAATATCTACAAATGAATGCATCACGCATTAGTGTAATCATGCTGTTATGGAAAATAACATCATTTAAGAGAGCAGCATAACACATTGATTTCAAATTGTTAAAAATAAAAATAAAACATTTTCTCTGTGTATAAATGTGTACATTACTTTCCATTCTTTCTGCAACTATTTAGAGTAATACTGTTCACAGAACATATATATTGGGTATTTATAAAATACATGAATGTGTTTCTAAACGTAAATGAAAACTTTGCTTTGATATGTCCGTTGCATGGTTGCCTGTGTTTCCTGGAGGCATCATGCGTTTAAATATATTATTTTATATGCATGAACAACATTTAAAAGTAGAAAATGCTAGCAGGTACAAGAAAATACAATATTACAAATAAATACCGTAGAATCTAAATATTTGTTGCATGCGAAAGTGGGTAATGGTAAAATTAGCATTATAATTTAAAATATAAAAGTACAAACCGATCAACACTATTAAAAGGGTGAATTACTTGAGCCCTAGATCGATTAACACTGTTTAAATGTACATATATTACTGTAAGTAGCGAAAGCATTGAAGCACAGACCTAGGGGCCGATTAGGATGGCGGACGGACTTTGTCCGTCCGCCATCCCGTCGTAAGAAGGGACCGTCCACCACAGGGGCGGAGGTCCCGTGCGGCGAATTCATCCCGCATTTTTAACATTGCGGCGGGCGGTGCTGAAAGCACCGTCCGCCGCAAAGCTAAAAATGCATGTTGTGCGTTTCAAAGCACAACATGACAGGCACCGCGCGGTGCCTGCCATGTTGTGCTTTGAAACGCAGGGGGTACCCCATGTGCACCCCCCATCCCTCCCCCTTCACCCTGGGGGCACACAACAGGCCCCCAAAGCAAAGACCGTATGCCTTTCCACGGCGGCAATGCCGCCGTGGAAAGTCATAAGACCGCCGGCATCGTAATATGGTTGGCGGTGTCTCGCAGACACCGCCACCATATGTAGGCGGACGGTCTTGCCGTCGGCTGCGGACTCACCTGCCATCCTAATGTGGCGGGGGATCATTTATGTCAGATTGCTACCGCCAGCCCGGCGGGGGCAATCCATCCGCCATCCTAATCGGCCCCTTAGTTTGTAGTCACAGAATAAACCCATAAAACAAAGACACAGCAGCACAGTCTCATTCGCAGCTCATCATGTAAATATGGATCTATGATTTTCTATGTTTCTGTGTATTGTTCTTTAAATGACAAGAAATGGCGACTAAACAGCTAATTTCAAAAAGGCTTATCACTGTCAGCTTGGCAGCCTTCTGAAGATCATATTTAGGCAGGTCTGATTGATGCTAGACTGTGAAATTCAGTGTGGCGGCTCCGTCGCACCACTGCTTTTGAGCAGTGTAAAGTAAAGGAAATATAAAATGATAATAACTTTGAGTTAACATTTTATGTTTCCTTTGAAGGTGTCCGGGTGGACGGGGATGCTCTGATCTTGGAGCAGGGCAGGGGAGGAGTGGTTTGTCCACTCCTAAGTGCACAATGACTGTTTGGTCGACCCTCTCGGGCTGCCCAAACCACTCATGTGCACTTTCCCTAATCTCCATGCATGCTGCGTTACAACCTGCATGGAGAACAAGCCCAGGCCCCCATTCCCGGGTTGAGCATTGAATCAGGAAGCTCAAAACCAACCTCAAAGGATGCATTGCAGCATAGTGATTGGTTAGGGGAGCCTGGCTGTTCTTCCTGGCTTTCGGTTCCTTGAGTCTTCACGAGGAGAGTAGGAGCAAGGAGTAAAGACACGGGACCCGGCGGCAAGGTATATGTATAGTTGTTTTGTTTATTTCATTGTACAACCCCGCACCCCCCCCATGCGCCCCCCTCATCCCACCTCCCGCTCACCACCAGCAAGTCATGCCGGCCACCACTGGTGAAAATAAAATATATAAAATGTAATCATAGATCCATTGCAGACTATCTGTCTATGACTCTATAAACACATTTGAACCGTACCTTCTCTCTGTCCCAGCAGTCTCTCAACTCTCATTCCTAAGTGCCTTATTAGAATGTTTGTGCTAATTCTGTTTCAGGTAAAAACTCCTAAATTATGTGCTATGCCAGAATCTGGTCATTGCATATTAACTTTTTGCTTGTGTGCAAATTGCTAATCTCGACACTAATAGCGTACAAATTATTGGCAAGAATTATCAGCTGAAAACCGTGGGCCCGATTCACAGAACTAATTTAATACAAAATCCTAAACTTACTCCCATTTTGGTATTCAAAGAAGGCACTTACTCATTTTGGTATTCACAGAAGGCACTTACTCATTTCGGTATTCACAGACATTTTATGAGCAGGAAGTGGTACCATGGACCACTCACTGCCTGCCCTTAAAAAATGAAAAGAAAACTT
This sequence comes from Lissotriton helveticus, assembly GCF_964261635.1. NCBI lineage: Eukaryota > Metazoa > Chordata > Amphibia > Caudata > Salamandridae > Lissotriton > Lissotriton helveticus. Next base: position 713,066,517 of record NC_136057.1, on the reverse strand, counting down.
TTTCTTTTAAACACATCATGTTAACCTTTAAGGAAAACGGGCTGCATTCAGAAAAGCAAAGCATTGCTTAATTGAAAAAGAAAACATAGACATGGTGGTCTGCTGCTGCCAGGATACCACCAACTCTGTGATTGTAGCCCATTCCCATTGGGTCATAAGTTGCAATGTTCCTCATGAATATTGATGAGACAAGTCATTAGCGACCGCATTGGGAATCGCTAAATGTGCCTGAGACACATTGATACATTCCGTTTTGCGAGTCGCACATTGTGAGTAGAAAAATATTGCAATTTGCGACACTCACAACGCAATGGTCATACATCTGGCTCTTAGTGACAGCTGTCTGCGTCTGTTGTACTTTACCAGCACCAGATCTTCCTAGTGCTTGTCCTTATAGAACATCAAGAAGCATTAGCCCACTCATAAAAATAGTGAAAGGTTGGTTGACATTCAAATAAATAAATGATCATCTTTGATTTTAAAGTCATGACGTCTTGCCTGTGTATAATACATTTGTGATTTTGTCACTTTTGAGTCCAGTCCTGTATAGTCCAGCCATCCATTAGATTTTGTACTAATCTTGCAACCTGGAAGCCTTTTCTCCGAAATAAGATACAAAAATGAACCTTAAACTTCATAGCTCGTAGGACTGCTTATTAAGTTGATTTTTTCGCATTAGATTGTCTTCAGAGAACATACAGCGCCTATCATTCTATTAGGATTGCAGCAGCATTTTCCCCGAAGCCGTCAGGCTTCTTTGGTTTCTCAGCTCAGGCTGTAGCATTATCTGAATCTTCAGGAAGCTTTGCAAGGGCTTATCTTTGGCTGCTGACTTAAGAGTAGCTTTAACTCTCATGCCAAGTTTGGCTTCATTAACAAAGACTTTTGATTGATGTCACATGTTAATACCTCACATCACATAAATATCATGGTTGAATGAAAATTATTAAACCATATTAATTAAGGGTGATTAAAAAGTCTACCAACAAAGCATTGTATTTGATGGTGAATTAAAAACTTTGATAATCTCAAAAAGTTTTGCTTTGGATTAGCAGGCTTTGGCTGATTAAGAGGAAGGTGATGACATGTAGATGGTGGTATAAATCATTTAGAATTGATTTTTGGAATAAGTTTAGGCATAATATATCAGATCTTTGTGAGGAAGCTCTTTAATCTGTATAAGAAAGCATGTTTAATGTTTATTATTTTTTAGTCCATGTGCCATTTGAAAGTACTGAAAACACTCAGGGTCCAAATCGCAAACTGTATTTTATAGAAAATAAAGTGGTACACCAGTCTTACTACTTACGGTAAAGCACAAGCATACCCCAAATTAACCTGTTCTGACTCCCTGGAAGCTTGGCACAGAGTAGTCAGGCTTAACGTAGAGGCAATGAATAAAGTATTTGTGCAACACTCCAAACAGTAAACAGTAAAACTACCACACAAAAGATCCCACAACAGGTAGAAAAATGGTGCAAATATTAGTAAATAAAACAAGACTGAAATGACAAAACTCCAGTCAGTAGAACCGGGGTTATACATTTTTAAAGAATAAATGAAAATAGCTCCTAAAAGCATAACGCGTCAACTGGGAAAATCTGTTCGTGCTGGACTGGGTCAAAGTCAAAATTTCAAGCCAACTACCATGGGGCTTGGGTCAAATACGGTCCCAGATTAGTCCAGCTGGAGGTTTACCTTCTCAAGTGTTGTGCTAAGAGTCGCGTTCGCATTGAAGAAAGTCACTAGGAGCAAGGAGAGTCTCGCTGCCAGTGGTCGATTTGGTGCGGGGAGCAGGCTGGGTGTCGCAGATGGGCAGGCAAGTACTTTGCATTGGCGGTACTCCATGGGCAATTGATGCTTGCTGGGCAAAGAAACGGGCTTGTGGCGATTTTATGTGCAAGCATCATGATTCCAGTGCAAATGAGCCCATTTGCGAAGAGCCCAAAAACTTGAATCTGGGAGCTCGAGCATCATGCCAAGGGTCCAGGACCAGCGAGATATGCCATCTGGGGGTTAGGAACTCATTGAATATGGGCCCAGGAGCTGTTAGGGGAGCCTGTTAGGTCCCTGAGGCTCAGATCAGGAGGCCAGTAGACTAGCCCTTTAAATCACTCCAGGGTCCTGGGTTCAAGATGGAGTTGCAGGTCCAGTTCTTCTTCCCCAGGCAAGAGGTCAGCACAGCAGAGCAGCAGTTCTTGCAGAGCAGCAGTTCAGCAGAGTGTCAGTGCTTGTAGCAGCACAGCACTCTTTCTTCTTGGCAGATTACTGAAGTAGTGGTGTGTGAGGTCATCTTTTATACCCTGGTGCCCTGGTTCTGGAAGATGGGAGAAGCTTCCAGACATTGGCCTTGAAGTGCAAGGAATTCCATGTCTGCTCTGCCCTGGTTCCAGGCTGGCTCAAGTGACAATGTAGGGTCATTAGGCCTTTTAATTGGAGATGCAACACAGCCTATTTAGATGGAAATGAGACTGTGTGCAGCTCCTCCATCCCATTCTGCCATTGATGGCCCGTCCAGTCACACCTATGCATAGTGTGTGGCCGGCTAGGAGAAATACACAAATCCCAATTGCAAAAAAAACCCTGTGCACATAGATGGGCTACAGGCACCAAATGGCTATTTTCTAAAAGTGGCATTTTCAGAACTGCAATATAAAATCCACGACACCATAAGTTAGGGTTTGAAATTGTGATTCCAGAACCACTAAACATCAACCAGGCATCTCTTCCCATTTGAAAATAAATTACACTTATATAAAGTAATCAGGCAACCCCAATGTTATCCTATAAGAGAGATAGGCCTTTAAGAGTTTTTTACTACCAGGACATGTAAAGCCTAGAAGTACATGGCCATCTTTTGAAATACATTTCACCCTGCCCACTGGGCTGTCCAGGGCCTACCCTAGGAGGTGACCTATATGTGTTAAAAAGAAAGGTTTGGGCCAGGTAATATGTTTATTTTGCCAGGTTGAAATGGCAGCTAAAAGCAGACTATACAGGCTCTCCAGTGGCAGGGTAGAGACATTTTTAAAGTGCTACTTAAGTAGGTGGTACAACCTATGCTGCAGGCCTACTAGTAGCATTTAATTTACAGGCCCTGGGAACATTTAGTGCCACTTTACTAGGGACTTACAAGTAAAATAAATATGCCAATTAGTTATAAGCCAATTCTACCGTGTTTGTAAGGAGAAAGCACAAGCACTTTAGCACTGGTTAGCAGTGGTAAAATTCCGAGTCCTAAAGCCAACAAAAATAATTCAGCAGAACAAGTATGAGGAAGAAGGTAAAAAGTCTGGGGATGACCCTGCAGAAATGGCCAGATCCAACAGACATGCAAATACAAAACACACGCACACAAAAGAGGTCAAAGCTGCAGAATTCCTTAGTCAAATGATACATTTTTGATATTTTTAAAATCCTACTTCCATTAAACGGTATTTTGCCTATAAGTAGTGTCACAGGGTTTCTGTTCTCACACAGAACTGTGCACAAAGGATTGGAACCTCGGAGAATTAGGGTGACCCAAAACTCACCTAAGTACCCAACAAACCCCTTACCGAGCTAGCTACAGTGTCTCATTGGTCATAACAAACTCCCAATGTTTAGACAAACCAGAACATGAACTTACAGTACCTCAGGATACGTGGAACTCATGAACACTCTTTCGTTATACTATCATTACAAACCAGAACATGGAGTAAAGAAGAACACATGTGCATTTGAAATGTTTATTTACTAATGCCGTCTTCTCAGGCGCAGTATCTTAGATAATACAAGTAAACATATTATCAATAGCAAAGTTACCAGCATAGTTACTAGTACATAAACAGCGAACGGTGACAGCATGATAACATGCTGTAAATGAATAAGAGTTAACAACACTTATATCTCACCCTCCCTAACACACATATTATATTATTAGCTAAGAAGGTCTCTTTGGGTTGTATTAGGGCGGGCCCATACCTTAGTGTCCTAGCATGAAGGAATCACATCAGCATACACCAGCTCTCTCTTCATGTGAACCGCATCAAGTGTGTTTTTGTGCCTCAAGCAAAGCAATATAAAACCAGCCTCAAGCCCAAAGTTGGCAGAAGCTGCACTTATGTTATGTCTATGAAGCCGTGAAGATCAGACCTCATAACAAATCTGTATCGTGTTGTTCCTGAAACTTCAGCACTCTCTGTACAGACATAGTTTATTAAGCAAAGCTGATATCAGAGTAATAACATATTATTCTCATGTAAACCACAACGAACTACTAGGGTGAAAGCTAAATCAACAATTAAGTGTCGTGTGCAGAAGTTGCAAAAAGGAAAAATGGCGTTTAAACCTCTAATGAGCCTATGCTAACTTAACACGGTATAAAGATATTCAGTAGCTACATGACACCCCCCCATGATCCGGGAACGGACTAAATAAGATAACAGAAGTGCCATCTCATGAGAGCAGAGTGCAACATTATATGAGCATGGTTCTCAAACTAAACATTAAAAAAAATTGCAAAATTTGTAATAAAATTTAATGCGAAAAAATAGCCAAAAAGTCAATAGTGGCTCAAGCCAATAGGCAAGGGAATTATAAAAAACTTGACAGATAAGTCAATTAATGTCAATGACATGCTAGTACTTCAGCATGTCAATACACGGAAGTGTCTAGGATAGAACTGTGTATGCAAAATAAGCAGCAACAGCCTCCAACAGGAAATCACCGTCTTCATCCAAAAACAGTTCAGCCATCCAATTTAAAAGTGGAAAAGAACATACGTGTTCTCCCAGCACCGGATCCTCTATCACCATCAGAGGACAGCTCGGTGGGTTTTCAAGAAAGCTCAGTTCCAAGAAATCCTGTGCTGCCGCCAGTATATTCCAGGGACCAATTAGTCCATGCATAACTGCTTAGGCCATAATCCTTTCGCCAGGACAAACCAACTCGTGAGTAATGATAGGACTCATCAGCTGATTAAAGTCGACGTCAGGAGAAACTGGTCCGCAGAGACACAAATCAATGGCCCAATCGAAATCACAGGTCAGGCAGTGAAATACAGGCTGGACACAGGTGAAGTAGGAGAATCGAAAAGAAAATCCATATGCCGTGCTCAATATCGCTAACGGCAGCGTGCCATAATATTCAAGCATGCGATTGCGGAACAGCGTCAGCAGCTGCCGGGCGGTGCCTTGTACAGGAAGGACATCCATATTTAAAGATACAGAAAACCACTAGAGCGCCCGCTGCTAATGCAAGTAAAACTGGGAATCCACCAAACAAAGATGAAAAAATAGAATGAAAGAAAGCAGGGATGACTCCAAAAATCGTTTCAAAGGAAGTCACAAGACCACTGCTAACAGTTTTAAAAAAATGTGGCAGGCCCTTTGTGGAGGACGCGTTAAAGATAGAACGAATCATCTCGCTGAAATGTAAAGGCAAATCAGTATTTAAAAGGGCCTGAACCTCTGTACGGGTGTTCGCTATGTGAAGAACGAAAGTTTCACGAGCCGAACTCAAGGCCACCTCCTTCTGGGACAAAAGAGCCCTTATTCTTGCCATGCCGCTGAAATCTGCTCTCAAGGTTGGTATCTGTGGCCAGATGGAGGACTCCCTATGTTCATGTGTGGGTGGATACAGAACATTTCTGCAGCAAATAACACGTTCACTTACTGTTACAATAAAAGGTACACCCTTTATTAACCCGCAACAGTCTTCATTATTTAAAAGTAAATAACTACCATTACCTAATAAGGTAAATGTGGGGATGATAGCAGGAACCGGTGTGCCTTGCAAAACACAAGCCAAATTCGGTCGGTGTTGGTTGCATGAACCGTGTAATTGTATGTGTCTACACATCAATGAATGATCTGGTGTCTCAGTACACTCCTCCCCATTTAGATAAACTTCTTGACCATCTTTGAAACACCTGTATGTATATGGAAGGGACCAGACTTCATGAAGGAAACCACTACCCAATGGTTCATAACGACCAATTGGTACATATCTCATACAATTTGAAAATGTATATAAAGCAAAAGGCAGCGTTATTAAACAGTGGATAAGCCACGTTGCAGCAGTGGCCTCTGCCACGGAAAAAGGCAAAGATTCTAACCTCTCAATATGTAACATACTAAAGGTAGCATCACGCATTGAAAGCAAGCGTTGTTTGTCAGTCAAATTAAACGGGGCAAAGAGTGAAGAAACGTTCATGTACGTCCAGGGAACCTTATTATTTTTCAGAGTCTGAAGGGTCCATGCAAATTGCATGATTGACCGTAACTGATTTTGACCATGATACAATACTGACACTTCATCATGCACAATATCCACAACGGACTACACAATATTATCTAAAGTGTAAATACGGGAGGAAAGCACGTTAATACTATTGTCAACAACTGCAAGCACTTTCTCCAAATTCGCCTGATCAATGGCCCTAAGGCGTGTAGCAGCCTCAATCTGTGATGTTTTCCAAATTTCATTGTAAACTGCATATATCCACCTTTTTGACCTGCCACTAGCTGGACCTTTAATGAAATCATTTAAATCCACGTCTGCATTCAGTTTAGAAAGGTGACTTTTAACTGCAGGTAAAGTAGAATGTTTCAGCCAATTTTGACACAATTTGCCTACAGAATAAGTTGTGACAGTGTGGACTAAGTCAAAACGGGGATCAGACCTAACAGTTTTAAAACCGTCAGATAAACCTAAGAATCGATGCTGACAAGAATCAGCACAACGGTGCCAAAGCAACCAACCTTTTGGATCCAAACTGGAAATGTTAAAGGAAGAATTAAGGAGTAGGGCCTGTAATTCTCTAATGGACAACTGAGTAAAATTACTCCAACCATCATATTCCTCCAAATCCGGGACAGTAGGGGTGTTTAATTTTTTAGAAGTAGCCAATCCAAAGCATGTGGTCTGGGAAATAGTTTCATTCAAAAACAACATATGATTCGGGATGAGACATGCACGGTGCAAAGCCTCCATGCCTTGTACCTGCCAGGCTCTTGAACCCCAGACTGATTTTAGGTCTATTGTATCCTTCCATACATCGTAGCCTCCAATAACTAATTGATCAAGGAAGGCTTTCGAATACAACAATTTAGTATCGGTAAGTCTAACCTTGGACATTGGCATTTTTATAAACTTAAAATACTCGGGATTGGACTGGTTAAAGTCAGTGAAATAAGTATACTTTTTCAGAAAAGTTCCTGAACTGCCTAGTGCAGGCGCTGGGCAATGTTCCCACTGTGTAAAATTAACAGTATCCCTTCGGGACGATGTTTTATGTAAGAAGTGGTTGCCATAATGTTGGTAGCAAAATAAATCACCATAATTAGCAGATTCTAAATATAAATCCTCAGCATCAAAGGCAGCATAATATTGCAAATCAGAAAACAAACTTTCAACTGTATTAACATCCCAGTCATCAGAACGAATGTTTTGTTTCACTACATCCCCCATATTCACTCTAAGTACATTAGGAACGTTAACGACTTCCGTTGGGCCATGAATTTGAAATCGAACCGCATCCCACACAATTCCATCAAGGACTGGCCATGCTGTGATGTTAACCAAAGTTAAGTCTCTTTTCAATCTGTGTGTAGAATGAGACGAGGAAAGTGGGGCCAAAGTTCCATTTAGATGTGTAATGCACGTTCTTTCCTCGACATAGTGTCCATTGATGAGTCGAAAAAAATAAAACACAAAACCTATTGACATAAAGAGGTAAACTGAAAAAAGGACCAGCCAAATGTATGTCCAAGGGGGAATCAAAACATTTTTTTTAAACAGGCTGGCATAAACTGCAATACGAGAGGGTTTCTTCGAGGCAAGGGAAACAGAGTCAAATGAAAATCTGGATTCCGTGGCTAAACGTGCTTGCAGGTCAGGCATGGACAAATCAGTGGGGTAGGTATAGTCTATCTCATCATTGTTAGTTCCGGGTAAAGTATTTAACAAAGGACTGGAAACAGCAGGTAACTCGATGGCCACTTCAGGCTCAATATTAGAAGCAGTGGGCATAACTGAATTTCTCACAATGGAAGGACATGAAACAGCCGGTGTCATGCTAAGAAGAATCGGCCACTCTGTGTATCTTGACATTGTCAATTGAAATAAACCTGTTTTCCTTACGACCAGGAAGTGGTGGTAAAATGACTGTTCTGGTGCCCTTCACTCCAAGGACTGGAACCGGAGCTCGATAGGAAGGACCAAATTCTTTCTTGTTATCGATCTTCTCACGAACCAGTTCTCCAACTTGGGGTAGCCAGCTGACTACCGGGATCTGCAACGCATCATCCGATGTGGAGGGCAAATGTTCCTTTGCAAGACTGTCTCTGGTCTCTTGTAGATTCTGTAAAACATTGCAATGTTCATCTGCGTCAAAGGAAGTGGCGCGAACCACACAGTCTAGACCGTCAAGGTCAGGGACGTACATCTTGATGCCAAAGAGCATTTCGTATGGGGTCCGCCCACCCAGAGACCTTCTAGGGAGATTATTAAGAGCACGCTGCACGCCATTGAGGTGGGTCAGCCAGTTTCTGCCAGTGCCTATAACTCGAGCTGTCAATGATTGCTTTAAATCACGGTTCATTCGTTCCACCACACTGTTACCCTCAGGTCTGTAGGGAGACGAAAACTTGGCTTGGACCCCCAACGAAGTCATGGCATCCTTATACGCCTTAGAGGCGAAAGCCGGACCCTGATCCGAATGGAAGGTACCACAGGCAAAAATCCCTATAAAGACACGCAAATCTCTAATGACAGTCCGTGAATCAGCGCTGCGATGGGGCCATACCCACACAAAGCGTGTGCATGAGTCAACTGCTACTAAGATGTACTTATACGCAGTATCAGATGAAAAAGGACCGCAGTGATCTAAATAAACACAACCCAGTGGTTTATTAGAAATGTACAACTGTGTCTGTGGCGGACGCGTAGCAGTTGAAGGTTTAATCTGCTGGCATATGTCACAAAGAAGGACATAATCACGCGTCTGTTTGTACAGTCCCCGCCACCAGAAACGTTGTTGTAATTGAGTTACAGTGGCCGAGACGCCCGCATGCGCAGACGCCACACCTTCATGCGCCGCTGTAATCAAGTCAGCCCTGCGATCCGAGTTGGGAATCAGACGTTCCCCAACTTCAGGAATTGTCACAAAAGGAACCTTTTCGGGACTTAAGTGGTATTTGTACTTCGAAGGGAATCCCGAAGGATGTTTACCTCCCTTCTCACAGGCAGCAACTGCTGCCAAGATGTCGCTATCAATCTTAGTTTTAGACCTAGTAATTGCTGCAACTAAGTATGTAGATACTGCTGATTTCGCCGCTTCATCTGCAAGCGAGTTACCGACAGCGTGAACCCCAAGACGCTGATGGCCAAGAGTATGAATTACATAAACGAGTGGTAACTTATCCTTAAGTTCAGCCACTCGAACCCAGATCAATTTATGTTTTATTGTGCTACCCTTGGAATCACGAAAGTCATTCTGAATCCAAAAGAACAAGTTTTCATTGTAAGACCGGACACAGTAGAAAGAATCACTTACAATAAGAGTAGTAACACTAGGATCTGCGTACTCCAACGCTAGTAAAAGAGCACGAAGCTCTGCCAATTGTGCGGTGCAATCTCCAAGCGGCAACGTGTGCACTTCCCTGGATATGAACTCATCGTTCAACATAGCACCGACCACAATGGCGCAAGCGGAAACGTAGGCATGTTTAGAGCCATGCGCAACCTGCGCCGAACCATCAGTGTAAATGATGCAATGGAAGTCCTCCAAAGGTCGCATAGCTAGAGGAGCAGGGTGAACAAACTCATACTGCAAGTACTCCTGCGACCGCAACGAGGCGTCAAAAATAAACGTGACATCCGTGGACGTCAAGGACGCAGCCCACTGAATCCACCGAGGGTGCAAAGCTTTTGAATTAGGTACACTGGCTTTCGTGACTGCCTCCAAGTGAGGACAGGGTGTTACAACCAACATGCGTTTCCCTTGTGACAGAGCCCGTTCCTTAAGAATAGCCATCTGTACAGCTGTTAAAACCTTTTCCACAGTGGGAAACCGCATCTCAGCCGAAGTGTACAAGTGTGACTTGTAAGCAATAGGTACTGTGTCTCCTTCATTAAAAGTGAGGTACGTGAAACCCACTGTCCCTGGTATTATTCTTATCACCAGGTTGGTATGGTTGTCACGAGTCAGTAAGAACTTAGAAGCGAGCAAATCAGCCTGCAAGGATTGCAAAATGGCTGAATGCTCAGGCAGCCAGCATGATTTCGAAAAAGTTGGTTGTATCAAAGCATACAATGGCTTGATACGCTGGGCATATTCCGGAATGTATGTTCTCCCGAAATTTAAGAAACCCAGCAAGGACTGTAATTTTTTCAGTGTAGTAGGAGCGCGCAACTGTGCGCACTTCTCTAAGAAGTGAGGAGCCAAACCTCTACCTTCATTGTTGAGCTCATAGCCCAAAAACAACACTGTGTGTTCAGCAATGTGCGATTTTGCAAAGTTAAATTTGTAACCCATGTCAGCGAAGTTACAAATAACAGAATTTACACGACACAGATGCTCCCAAATATCGTCGTCTGTGAGATATATATCATCCACATACGAACAAGCATCTGGGTCAAGTGCCTCCAGAATAGAGACAATGCGAGCGGTAAATATACCAGGACTATTCTTATAGCCCATTGGGAGACGCCGGAATTGTTTTTGGACCCCAGCGCACGTAAAACTGGTCCATTGGGAGCTAAAGCTGTCCAATCTGTGGGCATAAAAACCGTTGGATATGTCAAGCGTTGTCTTGAAACGCTTTCGCACGAGACTATCCACAAGGGCAGAGCCGTGAGTATTCTGTACTGCACAGTTACGGCAATGCGAGTTTAAAAGCCGGTAATCCAAAACCAAACGATATGATCCGTCAGGTTTGTTCACAGTAAAAAGGGGATTATTCATCGGTGACACACACGTTTCAATAACTCCCTGATATTCCAATTGTTCAAGGATTTCCGCGACGGAAGATTTTGCTTCACGCCGAATGGGATATTGAGGTTGAGGCTGCGGCTGAGACCGCAACGGAATTTCGTGGCAAGGCGACAATTTATCCCAACCACATTGGTTACGGTACAGAGCCGGTGCGAGAGCCCGAGCCCACTCTTCTGCAAAATGCTGCGCATGCTCTTTCGAGACAGTGTTCGCGAAACTGGGGAGGATTACCTCCTCCCCTCGCGGCGCCGCGAGCACAAAAGGTGGGGGACAGTCAGCCTCCGAAAGCAAAATATCATACGTAGAAGACAGATTTTCCCAAAATACCCCTTTAACGGAGCGCTGTATGTCACCTTCAATTAACAGGACAATTTCATAAAGTCTTTCAGGGGGAGCAAGTCTCGTATCTGCTGTTTCTATTACAACGTACACATCAGTCGCTGTCACCCTCAGTAGTGGACGCAGCGCCTCTCTGACTATGGTAATCTCCGCCGCGCTGTCCAGCAAGGTCAGAGCCCACGTCAGATTCCGAAGCCGCGTTCTCACTATCTGTGGCATATCTATGCGCTGTTAAGGCTGCGACTTTCTTTTTCGCAAACTGCGGTCGCTGTGGCGTGGAATCCTCCTGCTTCGCCGCGCCGTCAGTCTGGCGGGGTTGGCCACGTCCTTGCTGGCCACCACGTCCCCGTCCGCCTCCTCCTCCACCGGTCTTCGGGGCCGATGTGTCCTGAAAGGAACGAGGAGAGCGTTGATCAGAACCCTGAAATCGATCAGGTGATTTAATCATCGCGCGATCGCGCAAATCATAAACTTTTTCTGTCGGCGCAGGAGCTTGTTTTGCAGGAAAAGAATCCTGAGTCTGCTTATTTTGCTTCCCCTGTGTCTGTTTTTTAGGCCAATTTTGTTTTTTGGACTTGGGCTGGACATCTGACACAGCAGATTGTCCCTGTGGTTGTTTTTTCTCCTTTACTGAAAAATATTTCAGACCTCTACTTGTGCGGCCAATTGTCTTATAAGCGGCCACAACTATCTTCGCTAACTGTCGGGGTTTATCGGCATCGGGCAGAGCAGCCAAAGCATTCGACACCTGAAAGTTCACCGCATCTCCTTTAATATTGGAGAGTATGAGATCACTTACTATCTCAAACGAACCACACAGGCGCATACCCAATTCAACCGCTGCCTCCGGTCCGTGATCATCCTGAACACGTTTAACGATCTCAGGCAGTGCGGTCATAGACGGGGTGCCGAAGCACCTCGTATAAACGGCCGCAAATGTTTTTCCCCAGCTCTCACAGTCAACAAGCTCAGGAGTTAAATCCTTCGGTAAAGTTATCGTCAACATTCTATGTTTATCAGCAGGAGTAGCATTCGGAAACACCGCCTCCAGTTGGTCAAACTTCTCAGCTAGCCAAAAAGGGAAGTCATCGTTATCAACCGGACGTGCACCAAAAACCGAATTTACCATCACCGGATTAAGACGTAAACCGCCTCGATCCGTTGGAACGGCCGCACCCCCCTGGGGACCACCCGGGAGATGTCGACCTATGTATTGCACTAAAGCTCGAATCACGGAAATTGAGACTACATGTAGCCTTCGAATTTCTGCAAGGGTACAAGCCCCGTGATTCGGGTGCGGGGTAAAACCACCCAACGCAGGCCAGTTTGTACCTGGAATTGAGAGTGGACCTAACCTCGCAGCGGACAAAGAGTGGGGGAGGGCGCCATCAAACCAAACTCGATGCTGCCAATGATCAATAGGTATTTCCAGTGCCCTGTACGGTGTATACTCAGCCGGTACAGGGGAGGCCGTGTAGGAGTGGAACAAACCAGAATTTGCGCCCACAGCCGGAAACGTAACCCAAGAGTAAAACAATTCAAAAGGGAACGCCGGATCAGCACACACCACTAAAATCACAGCCATCCCATCCACCGGGACTTGGTACGTCTGTAGATGTGTGCGCACCGCTACGCGACTATGTTGCGCAATTGCCACCGCCGCCATGATAACACTGGAAATACGGAAATACAAAGAATACTTTGTAGCACAACTGGGTAGTAATTCAAAGAAACCGTTTTAGAAAGAATCAAGCTTGAAAAAGATCTATTACCATAAATAGGTAGGTTTCACCGACACCCCGTTTTCCGGAAACGGATGTGAAGGGGTTAAGGTTTGAACGATATACTACTCGAGTGTCATGATATAAGACCACCGAAAACGTTGGGCGCCATGTCGCAGGGTTTCTGTTCTCACACAGAACTGTGCACAAAGGATTGGAACCTCGGAGAATTAGGGTGACCCAAAACTCACCTAAGTACCCAACAAACCCCTTACCGAGCTAGCTACAGTGTCTCATTGGTCATAACAAACTCCCAATGTTTAGACAAACCAGAACATGAACTTACAGTACCTCAGGATACGTGGAACTCATGAACACTCTTTCGTTATACTATCATTACAAACCAGAACATGGAGTAAAGAAGAACACATGTGCATTTGAAATGTTTATTTACTAATGCCGTCTTCTCAGGCGCAGTATCTTAGATAATACAAGTAAACATATTATCAATAGCAAAGTTACCAGCATAGTTACTAGTACATAAACAGCGAACGGTGACAGCATGATAACATGCTGTAAATGAATAAGAGTTAACAACACTTATATCTCACCCTCCCTAACACACGTATTATATTATTAGCTAAGAAGGTCTCTTTGGGTTGTATTAGGGCGGGCCCATACCTTAGTGTCCTAGCATGAAGGAATCACATCAGCATACACCAGCTCTCTCTTCATGTGAACCGCATCAAGTGTGTTTTTGTGCCTCAAGCAAAGCAATATAAAACCAGCCTCAAGCCCAAAGTTGGCAGAAGCTGCACTTATGTTATGTCTATGAAGCTGTGAAGATCAGACCTCATAACAAATCTGTATCGTGTTGTTCCTGAAACTTCAGCACTCTCTGTACAGACATAGTTTATTAAGCAAAGCTGATATCAGAGTAATAACATATTATTCTCATGTAAACCACAACGAACTACTAGGGTGAAAGCTAAATCAACAATTAAGTGTTGTGTGCAGAAGTTGCAAAAAGGAAAAATGGCGTTTAAACCTCTAATGAGCCTATGCTAACTTAACACGGTATAAAGATATTCAGTAGCTACATGACAGTCGCGCCTTGGAGCCCACAGGCCTAGATGTATTATGGGAAGTGACTTAAATATGGTCTTAACATGTCACTGCCATTACACAATTTGCTATTTTACTGTACAAGTGTGGCCATTCTTTCCCTGTGGTAAAAGCCTATAGTAGATTTAAAAAATACACTTTCATAAGTTCATTTAGGAACGATCTAGAAAATTCACTTGCCTGGCATTCCGATAGCAATCAAAATCCATTCCAAGTGTGACTGTAGATATTGGTAAATATGCTCTGAAGACTATTTCTTTAGAAGTTGTCCATCTCTACTTAAACTCTAAAGAAACCTCAAATTAGTTCTTCCAGGATCCCTTTCCTACAGTGACGTTTATGAAGTTTCTACAGTTCAGCCAAAAATATATAAATGACTCAGATAATATCAAAAACAGCCTTTAGAAGCAGTGGGTCTGATGGTCAATCCCTGGAAGTTATACAGAGATGGGTGGGGCGTTAATTACAGGAACTTTCACCCATAGTTCTTGTCAGACTCAAGTCATCACTAACCTGTTGCTCTGAATGTTGCTATGGGCATGGCGTGAAAGCCATTAGGTTTCCTTCTCCATTGACAGTGCCAGGATAGGGATATAAGGAAATGCACCCAAAATGCAGCAGAGTTTTGTAGTTATACAGCTGACCTCATCAGATGTGAAATGCTCTTATATTTTTACATTCTCTCACAAGTGACAGGTTTTCCTACTACAGAGCTGCAAACTGTTTATACTCCTATTTCAACTTAAAAAAACATGCAGCTTTTCTAATTTACATGAATTTCATATGAATGGTAACACTTTACAAGTGGAAACAGTGTTTACAACACATCATGTACCACACAATACCTACACCATGCATACGCCTTTACCACGCATGCCTTTATAACGAAAATGTATGTACCTATCAGGTAAATGAAACTCCCTTTTTTGTATATATATAATATATATACCTATATATATATACATTTATTATGAATTTGTGAAATTATTTAATGACAAATTACTATATCCGTTGTAAAAATGTAAAAATATAACCGTGGTCTTTTTTCCCTATCTACACAGGGTTGAGACCACGTGACACGGAATTGTTTTGTTTTTAAATGGTGTTCTCTGTGAAGCTCACTTGTCGGTGAGCAAGGAGTGGAAAGCTCCGAAACGCGTCTGACGAAAGCCTGAATAAAAGATTTTAACTGCGCCCCACATGCTTTCGTCCTTCCGGGTGGGGAAACTGTGGATTTAATTTTACGGACCTGCTCCTTGAGGGTCCGACTGACGACACTGCTCACGTTTGAGGTGGCGACTATATTTTGTCTGGGAGACAAATGAAGATACATATATATATATATATATATATATATATATATATATATATATATATATATATATATATATATATATATATATATATATATATATATATATATATATATATATATATATATATATATATATATATATATATATGTAATAATCCAACAAAATGATTAAGTACACAGCACTCTCCTTGGCTTGCATGGGATTCTTTATTTAGACCATTCCTCTCCTCCTCCTATGCTTTTCGAACACAAAATTCTTGATCACGGTAGTACATATATACCAAAAAAGTGTTTGGGTAGCAGGAATATTGCCCGGCACTTTTTAACCTCAGTTACTGGTTCCCACCAGTATATTAACAATTATATAAACCAAAAAATATTACTGAGTGGTAACCAACAAATACAACAAACTTTCTTGTAGTATTTTTTTTTCTTCTTTATTCTTGTTTCCACCATGTATCATATTAATACAGTAATACTGTGCACAGCTAACACATGTTTCGCGGTACACAGTGCTTCTTCAGGGCTTAATGTTTGTGTTCTTTAGACTTTCCACATATACTTGGTTTTGTGTGTATTAAGACTTCAAATCCTAATTATTCTCTCTATTTTTACTTCTTCTTGGTCACTTCTTCACATATTTATATAGATCTACTCCACTCTTTTCATCCAGTCATTATGTGAGTTCGGTAAAAATATATATTTCTCCAGTTTCCTCAATCCATAGTGCTTTTGTTTCTGATCTCAAATGTAGTTCAGTTCTTCTGTTCTTCCCAAATCAGACGGACGGACATGCTGTTAACCACTGTGTGTCCCGTATCAAGGGAAAGCTACAAGAAGAAAGAAGAGAAGCATTAAACTGTATTTGAGATCAGCTTGTTCTGGTCCAGGTTGGACCTTGCCAAGCAGTTCGGGCTGGAACAGGGTCAAGACCAATTTGCATTTGGCTGGTTCTAAACTGGAATGGTATGATGTGCAAAAAAACAATGGATTTAGTCCCAGATATCTGTATTGGGGTGAATGTTTGACATTGTTTCATCATTCCACCCATCAATTGTTCTTTTTGAATTTGTTGCCCTAAGTGGGAAGGGTATTCCCAAATGTGGGTCCCGTGCTCACCATGCCAGTGGGGTAAGTTAGCCAGGCTGATCAGGGGTGATACCCTGAAACCAGTCCCAGGATGCTTGTTCCTGGTCCAGGGAGGACCTGGCCTGACAATTTGGGCAGATCTGTTCCCATGGGGAGCAGGGTCAAATCTGATTTGCATGTGGCTGGGTCTAAACTGGAATGGTCCGGTGTGCAAAACAACTATAGATTAGGCCCAGACTTCTGTACTGGGGTAAATGTTTGAATTTGTTCTTTCCGCATCAGTTCAGTAGAAGGCACCTGCAGGGTCCAGTGCGGGTCCAATAACAAGTGTTCCGCTTAGCACTTTAGGAAAGCGGACTTCTTTCAGCCTTTGTGTCCCTGTAGCTTACCAGGAGGTCTGGCACTGAACCCATGGAGTCCACATCTCAGTCCTGGGAGCAGTCCTGCTGTCTTCCACAGAACTAGAGGTATTCTGAAGAGGGTACTGGAGGTGCCACATTTATGCCCAGTGCAAGCCTTTAGATGGGAAAAATTCCTGGCCAATCTCTAACCAATGAGACTAAAGTTGCCTAGGTTGAATCCACCCAGTTTTGCAGCACTTCCTGTGTATTTTGCTGTAAAGTATCCCACAGTTTCTTCTCTACTTAGAACCAACATGGCAGAACCTTTCTTCCCTGGTGCAGGGCTACTTGTGCCCATCCAGAAGTGTGGCGATGATAATGGTCAAACACTCTCTTGTGTTCCGTCCCACTGAGTAAGGCTATGAAGACAAAAGGAAGGCTGGCCAGGTGTGAACTACATCTGCCAGTGACAGGGTAGGCATCTGTTGAAGCTTAGGAAGGAGCTGGGAACAGCCCCCACCCGCCAGGCCATATTGCTTAGGGAAAAAACATCTCCTCACATCCAAACCCTTTGTACACTGCCTGGGAGCAATCATCTCACCACA
The DNA here is from genome assembly GCF_964261635.1 of Lissotriton helveticus. Classification (NCBI taxonomy): domain Eukaryota; kingdom Metazoa; phylum Chordata; class Amphibia; order Caudata; family Salamandridae; genus Lissotriton; species Lissotriton helveticus. The sequence goes on along the minus strand of NC_136057.1, from coordinate 713,049,004 downwards.
AGAGAGCAATCAATAGTCAGGTGACACTTAACACGAGCATCAATTAGCAGTTTGCTCAGGCAGGAAAATGTCAACTTTCTAAAAGTATCATTTTCAAAATAGTACCCTAAAATCTGACTTGACCATTATGTTTATTTTAAATTACTATTAAAATTAGTCCTTGAATAATTTTCCTAGCTATTCCCAAACTGAAGTTAACCGTTATAAGGTGTTTTAATGTACGTCATTGTTTCCCTATGGGAGGGCAAAAATACAAAATAACCTCTAGTCTGACCTGTATGATTTCATCAAGTGATTAGATCACAACATATTTCACAGAGTATGCAATGTGTAGGAAAAGACTTTTATTTTATTTAAACATGCTATTTTTTTACTTTTCCATTTTTTCTTTTTTTGTCATATTTAGTATACATTCATTTTTTTATATAGAAAGATCTTATCAACATTTTATATGAATCAATCTGTGTGACATATGTTTTAAAAGGAAACTCTTTATGCAAAGAACCCCGTAAAGTCACCATAAGTTCATACCATTCATTCCGTCATACACACTACTTCACTCATTAACCAACCCATAACAAAACTAAACTAACATTAGAGACATAAATTAATAAACATACAACAAAACTGCTGAGAATCCCCCATAGGTTTTACAAAGTCAAATATTCAAAATCTTTCACTTTTTTGTTTGTACATTCTCCATTCTCTATGTTTCTTTTTCTTCTTTTTCTTTTTTATATTATGACTCTCTGTGTGGGGGTCTCAGATGCATACGGCCTACGTACGTTTCGGTGATTAATAACATTTGGTTCACCTTCCTCAGGGCCACAAGAACAAACTAAACAACAAACAATTATAGATACTCAATATTAAAAGCAGGGGGTTCTTTAGTTTCTGAAATAAGAACATATTATATTCAGAGTTAGTTACAATCCTTATATTCCATGCTAGGAGCGCTGCCACCGCATCCATAGCTCGGTCCTGGGGTATGTTTGTATATAGTGATTCTATATCACATGTCACTAGGAGTTGTGTGATGTCATTAAAGGGTGTATGTTCTAGGGTTGAAATCATATGACCAGTGTCTTTTATATATGATTCATAGGTGGTAGTAAGTGGGCATAGGAAGGCGTCTAGGTATTTCGAAAGAGGCTCTGTGCTAGAGTTGATATATGCCACTATGCGTCTTAAAGGGGGGTCTACAGCATTTTTGTGTATCTTGGGGACACCATATAATGCTGGAGTCACTGGGTTAGGTTTCATTAAGAAGTCCATTTCTTTTTGACATATGTAGCCTTCAATGAAAGCTCTATTCACCGTTTCTTCAATTTGTTCTTTAAGAGTGGTCGGAGCTCGCCTATTGATCTTCAATGCCCAACATCTGGTTTATTTTGTCAGAGTAGTGAGTTGCATCCATGACTACTATCCCACCTGCTTTATCGCAGGGTTTGATTGTTATATCAGCATTCTCTTGTAGTCATTTAAGGGCTTGTCTTTCTGTTTCTTCCAAGTTAGCTTGATGTTTCGGGATAAATTTAAAAATTCTCTCTAGCTCTTTTAAGACATTCTTCTCAAAGACACCCACTTCACCAGTAACTTTACCATGTGGGATCCCTTCTTAAAACAGGTAAAACTCCTGCATGCCCAACATTTCTATACTGTTGTGAGTAAAGACATTTCTTCAGTTGTTGCCAATATATTTTTTCACCATAGGATTTTACCATCACCGTGTATCACAGTTTTTCAGCACGCAAATAATTCATGGAATGAGCCCTCTTGAAGTAAAATAGAGGTATTTTCTTAGTATTTGGTTACTCTACATTGCATCATTAGAGATAGGACCAGCACATCTATTCTTTTAAATGTTATACTCAGGGTGAAGAGGTGATGTCTCGAACTACTATGTCTCGAACTATTTCGCTCTTGCTGAGATTCTGATTTTAACACTTTATCACACTCTTCTTATCTTTTCTCATATATTCATCAGAATTCTATAAGACACTGTGTGTATCAAATTCTGCCACCGGTTATCATAAAAAAGTCATCACACAGGTCTCGTAGGTCGAGCCTGTTCTCCATACTATAGCATGCAAATAATTTAAAACTTAAAAATGTATGAAATGAATTACTATGTGGATGCTCTATAAGGATTGTAACTAACTCTGAATATAATATGTTCTTATTTCAGAAACTAAAGAACCCCCTGCTTTTAATATTGAGTGTCTATAATTGTTTGTTGTTTAGTTTTTTCTTGTGGCCCTGAGGAAGGTGAACCAAATGATATTAATCACCGAAACGTACGTAGGCCGTACGCATCTGAGACCCCCACACAGAGAGTCATAATATAAAAAAGAAAAAGAAGAAAAAGAAACATAGAGAATGGAGAATGTACAAACAAAAAAGTGAAAGATTTTGAATATTTGACTTTGTAAAACCTATAGGGGATTCTCAGCAGTTTTGTTGTATGTTTATTAATTTATGTCTCTAATGTTAGTTTAGTTTTGTTATGGGTTGGTTAATGAGTGAAGTAGTGTGTATGACGGAATGAATGGTATGAACTTATGGTGACTTTACGGGGTTCTTTGCATAAAGAGTTTCCTTTTAAAACATATGTAACACAGATTGATTCATATAAAGTGTTGATAAAATCTTTCTATATAAAAAAATGAATGTATACTAAATATGAAAAAAAAAGAAAAATGGAAAAGTAAAAAAATAACATCTTTAAATAAAATAAAAGTATGTTCCTACACATTGCATCCTCTGTGAAATATGTTGTGATCTAATCACTTGATGAAATCATACAGGTCAGACTAGAGGTTATTTTGTATTTTTGCTGTTTTTCTCTCCCCCCTCTTGACCTCAAACTGTATTTGGGAGTACTCTGTTTTAGCATAGCTTTTCCCTATGTTACATTATTTTGAAGGTTTTTAACTTCCATGACATGTAAAACATGAAATTGACATCCTACTTTTTAAATTCCATACACACTGCCCTATGGGCATTTAGAGCCTACCTTAGGGGTGAAGTATTTAAAGTGAGGATTTAGACATGGCAAAAGGTTTACTAAAGGCAGGAACTGCAGGAGGTCTGAACCAAGTGGTAAGTGGCAGAGGATTCTTTTGATGCTTTATGATATGAACTGTCAGGGCCAGCATGGATTTAGTTACAAAATCTGATCAAAACGACAACACTGTAGATTTGGGGTGTCAGGAGCTCTTGGGCAGCTTTGTTGCTGGCAGGCATGTCCCTAATAAATGAAATGCATTATGTTGCCAAGAAACTGGGAGGTAGAAGTCAAGGAAATGTTATTAGGACAAGCTACACTTCATCACCAATAGTTGAAGGTACACAATTTAAAATACCTTGGTCTACCCACTCATAGCAGGGAATTGAACAAGAGGAGAGGAGGCAATCCTCCCTGCTGCTGCACTGAACAATTCCTGCCCACCTGTTGAGCAGAGAAAATTATCTCCAGTCTCTGTTGGACTTATCCTACATTTTTCAGGTCTGGTCACGCCAACCTTTTGCTGTTGCACAGTAATAAGATGGTCCAGAATCTGCCAAAGGAGTCTTCTTGCCATTGCAAAACATCCTTCCAGTGGTTGTATAGTAGAGAAGATCTGAGAGAGTGGAAGCTGCTTCCTAGCTGTAAGAATTATATTGTATTTATTTATTTATTTTATTTATTTCTTAGCTTTATATTGCGCATAGCTGCCCCAGCAACGAGGCGTCCCAGCGCAGACCAACAACTCCTAGACAAAAAACCGCAGCAAACAGCATTAAGCCGGAACGAGCCAGGTCTTAATGGCTTTCCGGAACGCAAGATGGTTTTGAATTATTCTAACGGACCCAGGGAGAGAGTTCCACAGTTGCGCAGCCAGGCAGCGGAAGGAACGGCCACCCGCTCTGGCTCTCCAGACACGCGGGGTGTATGCCAGCGCTAAGGTGGCAGATCTTAAAGGACGGCGGGGCGCGTAAGACTGCAGCAGTCCCCTCAAACCAGCCGGTGCCTGCGGTGATAAGATCTTATGCGCCAAGCAAAGCATCTTAAATTTAATACGCTTTGCTATCGGCAGCCAGTGAAGCCTCTGCAGGACATGGGAGACCAAACAGGTGTAGGGGAGGGCTAACAGCATGCGAGCAGCAGCGTTCTGTGCCCTGTGCAGACGCTTACGCTAGCCTTGTTTGCGCCTAGATATAGGCAGTTACCGTAATCTAATCTTGACAAAATGGTCGCCTGTAGGATGAGTTGGCGGACTTTCGGGGGGAAGAAACCCAGCAGCGGTTACAAGCCCCTCAGAACGCCAAAGCACATTCCGGCCACGGCTTTGGATTGGGCGTCTTCACTGTCGAACCAGATACCCAGATTTTTCACTGTCTCCTTAGGCAAAGGGGCCGGTTTCAGCTGGTCAGGCCAGTAACTCTCAGACCACATCCCCCGATCTTTTCCGAACAGCAGGATTTCGGACTTGCCAGTGTTCAACTGCAAGCAGTTTGCTGCCATCCAGTCCGCTATCACAGCAAGATCCTCCTTAAACTTCAACAGATTTGTGACGTTTTTTTGGGAGAAAGCGATCACCAACTGAGTGTCATCAGCGTAAGATACCAGTGCCAAGCCTCTATCCCTTGCCAACACAGCCAGAGGCTGGATGTAGATGTTGAACAATAGGGGACTTAACACTGACCCCTGCGGTACACCCTGGCACAGGGCAAACTCCTGTGACTGAAAAGGTGGAACATGAACTTGGAAGGACCTTTCTTCCAAAAAAGACCGGAGCCACTCCAAGGCCAGGTCTCTAATGCCAATTTCCTGTAGGTGTTGCAAGAGAATTACATGGGATACAGTGTCAAAAGCGGCACTTAACTCCAACAGGACCAAGGCCGCTGAGTCTCCAACATCCAGGTTTGCCCGGATGGTCTCCGTGACCACCAATAATGCAGACTCAGTGCTGTGCCGGGCCCTGAAGCCATGTTGGGATGAGTCAAAGATGTCATTTTGCTCCACAAACCTAGAGAGTATGGCATTCACATGCAATTCAGTTACCTTGGCCAGGAAAGGCAGTTGGGAAATTGTATCATTTACAAATGGGCAGTTTGTTTTGTGCACCTGAAATTTCAATGGATGAAAGCTTTCTGAATATTCCTCAAAAACAACAGGAGGTGTGTATATATGTGCAATGCCTTTCTGTATTATACTTTTCCAATGCACGAGTAGATGTAGCTGCTGTGACAGATCTGTTAAGTCAATGTTGGAAATTGGATTGTTTGTGTAGTAACACCAATTCCTTTTGTATTGAATGGATGCAGTGGTTTATTTGACTTTGAGGGGCTGCTAACAGTACTGGGGCGCTATCTTTTTTAACATTCTCATTCTAAGTGACATATTTGGCTCTTAGGTAAGGTTACATTAATATGAAACAAAAGACTCTGGTGGCCTCAAAGTAAGATACCATAATTAGATGCATTGCTCTCTTTCACCACTGACAGAAATGTCTTTAAAAGCAACGGTTCCTAACTGCAGTCACTGTCATAAAATCACAGTCAGTGCATGTCAAAGTAAACTGTATTTAATATGCAAAATCCCTTCATGTTACCTAAAGTAACTAACACATAAGTAGTGCCTTGAAACCCACATGGTGAGGCCGCATAATAAAAACAGCAAGGCATGCTGTATGCACTGACAATTCTCTAAAGTGAAAAGATTCAGAGCACGTTTTGACTCTATAAGCTGCAATAATCCTTTCCTATTATAAAGATTTCAGTAGGAAAAAAAAGTCTTATTTTCAATTTGTTGGCTTTAGGATGATCTAGGAAAAGCATCCACAGACACAATTTAATATTTGTCAAAATTAAATCTCATTTGTGGACATGGACTTTAGATGCCACAAAGACGTTTTGGAAAACTCTGTTCATATCTACTTAAGTCTGCACAGCTACCAAGCTACTTGTGGCAGATTCCCTTCATTCAAGTGGTAGTAATTTAATTCCCCAGCTCTACTCATTTGTGTGAAGTTGCTCTCATAGAAGGTGTAGCTGGAAACATATAATGGGCTACTAAAACTCTGGGGAATAGTTGTGGGAAAGTTAACTACTAGATACCTACTCCACGTTGTCTTAGATTATGAGGAAAGTATCAGGAAAATATGGATACACAGAAACAGACAGGAACCCTAATAATGCCTTCATGTGGGTGCACCGTTTGAAATTTGCCTTCCCCTTGCCCATCTAGCACAAATTCCTGCTGGAGATAGCTTGGGCCGGAAACAGTTTGAGTGGGTCTTTGGATTTAAAGAAAGTTGCGGTTCTCATTTTCATAAGCCACACAATGTGAGAGCTGAGAGAAATATGCAATGGCCCTGTGGTTCTGTAATTTTGAAAGGCCCAAAGAATTGGGTTTTCTGGGATTGATTTGTAGTAAAAATACATGATATGTTGCAAATAATTTCTTAACTTAAGTGTGACAACATTCTGAGGATATATTGCTACCTTATTTCCAATCACTAACCAAAGCCTTCAAGAAAAATATTTTCACGCCATAGACTGCAAAACGCAACTGGCCTTGGAGAAGATCATAACAGGAGTATCCTTCTGTATGTCTGGTGGACTGGTGCTTGGCATACTGCACTAGAACCTAAGGACTGGATATGCTTTCAAAAGTCAGACCACCTGCCCATCAGCAGTCCTAGGGAAATAAAGATATTAAAAGTCATTGGTTTATTAATGTGTGGGTGTTCATCCCTTTCTCCCCTCCCCAAGTCAATAATCAAGGACCTTACAGTGACTATCAAAGCACATCTCTTATCCTGAATAATTTTATGTAGGACAGTCTAAATCCATGCATTTTTCAACCATACATAATGTAAGCACCATCTATCAATTAATTGTGCAAGACAACAGTAATACAAGGCCAGAGAAACAGTCCATTGTGCTGTACAATTACCAGTAAAATTAAACTATTTTGTACTGATACGTTGAAATGATTAGTTTAGGTAGACAGTTTAAGGCAATATCAAGAACTATTTTTATATATAAAAAAGTCACCAGTCGCTGGTATAGTATTTATACAGAGGGTAGATTTAGCTAACTTTTAGTAGCCATGTTGCTATGTTTTAACACACGCATTCCAATGGACTCAATTGACTTACTTTGAATACCAGACTCAAATGATAACATACAGTTCGAATATTTAAATCTTTTTGGTATGTGTTTCCAGGCTTGTTTATTCTCTTGCCCATGCTAAATGACTATCTCTGGAGTACAAGCATGAGATTTTAGCGAACAATTAAGTTGTATTTCACTTGGACAGAACACAGGTACTCTAAACATTCAAAATAAGTTGCACACATTATCTCTCCTGTTCCACTCACTTTAATGCATATATCCATTATTGGTTTCATGATATTTGGCTACACTAGTGTTAATACCATTTTGAATACCACGTTCACTTGGGGTAGATTGTGAATGTGATTTATATATTTGACATATATATGAGTATTTGTTTGTTCTCTTTTTGTACCTATGTGTTCACTCTCTTCTTCTTTTATTTTAATTTATAACTACTATTGTCATTTATTTTTATTTTTAATTTAAATTGTATTTGTCAATTTAAATTATAATGTGAGTCGTTATTATGTATCTCCTAAATTGGATATTATATGTCTTTTTGAATGTAGATGTATATGCTGTTGAATATTATCTGTATGTTTAAGGACAACCTTAAAAGCAGGTGAGGAGAGCAAACTTACATAAAATTATTTTAAGAATAATAATATACATTAAAAAAATGATGATGGGTAGAACAATTGACAGGCACAATGTGAATATTTAAGGCTAGATTGGAACAATACTCATAAACGTATAAGCAGGAAGTGTAATTACCAAACAACATGTAAGGGTGGATAGGTGAATATGAATATGATCATAGTTATACTCTTTCCAATTAATTTTGACTGATAGGAATTACTGTGTTGTTCTCAAATATACTTTCTGACCCATTTATTGTTAACTATGCTCTTTAAAAACGAAATGTGTTGATTTATTGTGTATTCATACATAATGCAGTTATGCTATACTGATTGATAGTAGGTACAAACAGAAAGGGGTTTACCATCTAGGAATATACAAATAAATTGTAATGTCGATGTCAGAGACATTAGAAAAAGAAGCGAGTACCTGGGGTTTGGCAAGAGGTTAAGCAAGGGATTATCAGAATGGAAGAAGGTAAATGGAGCTATGTGGGAATCAAGTTCCTAGATGTATAGTTAGTAAGGTTTTTTTGTTTTGTTGTATTTGGAATTTTGGCAGAAAGTGACTAATCTGATATTACTGGGAGAGTTGCTTCTTATGTTGGGTCTTTGCCAGAAAAATGGTGTGAGAGGGAGAGCTTGTTCTGAAACCTGGGGGCATATGTACAAGCCCCTGTCGCCACGGGAACGTCACTTTTTGTGACGTTCCCGTGGGGATAGTGGCCTTGGCTCGTGTACAAGGCAGCGTTAAGCCACTTAATGTGGCTTAACGCTGCCTTGTACATAAGGCACCCCTTCACGCTATGTTTAGCGTGAAAGGGGGGTGCATGGGTGTTGTGGTGGGCGTTCCACCTCAACACCCATTGTATTTGACACAACCCCCTATGTACAAGTGTGGCTTACATAGGAGGCAGCGCAAAAATTAAGACCAGGAAAATCCTGGTATTAACTTGGCGGAACAAGGAGAAATGCATTATTTCTCAGTTTTTGCTTTTACCATGTGTGCTGCCTTGTGTAGCACACATGAGAAAAGAAAAATGCCATTGTTTGTTCATGCACAGGAAGGTGCCCCTTCCTGTACATAAACAAACCTTTTAAAAAAAATGCCATTTTGTAACTTTCATGTGTGCTGAATGAAGCTGCACACATGAAAGTTACAAAATGGCATGTTAGGATTGTTTATGTGCAGGAAGGGACACCTTCCTACACAAAAGCAATCCTCCCCTGCACCCAGATACCCTTGTACTCTGGTGCAAGGGTGCTAAGTTGGTGCTAAGTTGTTAAACCTAGCACCATCGCAGGGGAAAACGCAAGGCTGCACCACATTCTTGTAAATATGATGCAGCCTTGCATTTCTGAAGTGGCGGAGCATTTCGTTAAGCCCAGGAGGCTAACAACACGCCCTGCCACTTCATTGTACATATCCCCCCTTGGTGTCTAAAGCCTTAGAACTGTTTTTGAGCTGTAATTGTTTTCACCTTCAGGTAGGGGCTGTTTATTTGATAGGAATTTAGGTGTGGTGAGTATTATTTATTTACTTATTGGTGATTTATAAGTCGAGATGGATATGTCAGAGGGCCTTGGGAGATGAGGCAGTGGGAGAGGAGCAGGAAGAAGAAGAGATAAAGGATACAGAAGCTTTTCCCAAAGGCAAAAGGAAGCTATGAGGTTCCAGGAGTGAAAGGAATAAACATTTCAAGAGTCAAAGAATATGGAAGCTCAATTTTCAGTAAGGAAGAAAACAACTTAGTTCTGTCAGTAGTGAGCAATCGCCTATGTAAGTGTAAGATATTGTCCCTTCAGACCAGAAGCAGCATCTGGGAAAGCCTGTCGGAGCATGATTTTCTTCAGCTGCCTTCTGAATTTATGTGATCCTGTTGCTGTATGAATCTAGGAGTTGGGCTGTTCTAAGATTTAGGGCTGCATATGCTTAAAGGGAAAGGAGTGATATTTTGTTAAATATCAGTCTTAGGGTGCAAGATGGCTTTTATTTACTAAATAATTTAATTAGTGTTTTGTTCCCTGGAACAAGTATGCTCTATAAGTGATATGCCGTTTATTGAAGGTTACCATCTGTGGTGTAAAGAGGGTATTGATGATTTTGAAAACAAGAGAGTTACCATGTTATTGTAAACATTATGATATTATTCCTCTGATATTAAATCTCTCTTCTACGCATGTGCTAAACATTTTGTGGTCAACCATGCTGAATACTGTAGATAAGTATAACAAGGCTAGCAGACAGACATCCACAACATTAATAATTTGCAAGATGTCAACCATGATGATTCTGTGCATCTATAAATCTTGATTGATTTATATCTAATAAGGGGTTTTTACTTACATGCAAATGTCGTTCTGCTACGCAGATCTCTGTGAGTTTTGAAAATAATGGGATGTCAAAGATTTTGTTTTAGTTTTAGGTTTGGTTGACGTCAATGAGGTCGTCAGAGACAGTAAAAATCAAAGCACCAGCACTCAAACTTATCCCTGAGCTATATTACTATCTATTGTGATATATTATCTTGCATAGAGTTAGCCAGTGTGAATCATCTGGATTCCAGTCCCGTATAGCCACATTTTCTCATTTAAATGTTAATTGTTATGTCTTTTTACAAACTGACAACTTGATCGTATGGGTTCATAACACTTACGTGGCCTGTGGTTTGTGGCATCGGGAAAATGTCCCTGGACAAATATGGGCCTCTAAATGCTATAGATCATGGTAACACAATAGCATGCAATGGCACTGGATACCATGACCCGCACACCTATCACTAACTTGTTTGACCGTGCTATTGTCTAATGACTGTAAAAACTAAGAAGATTAAGGTTAATATTAATAAAAAAGAATGAGAACATTAAGAACTACCAGAAGAACATGAACGCCAGGATGACAAAGTAAATCAGCAAGAGCAAAAAGAGTAATAAAATAACAAGAAAGAGAGTAAAAACACGAAAAATTACAATTCACGAGAAACAGAAAAGGACAATAAAAACATCAGCAAAACCAAAGCAATAATAACAATAACCTTATGGACATCCTAAAGAAGAACTATAATGGCCCATATGAAAAAACAGAACAAGAATAGTATTGATGGTTATAACACTATGAGGAACAGGGACTACAACAGCTAAAAAATAAACAGCTTACCAAGGCTTTATATTTTGTATTGATTTCACATGATACACAGTATGTATGACACTGGCATCATAACACCAACATGGTGGAATGTGTAATTTATTGTAAAAAAATAACTTAGAACAACGTTGCAAATACAATGCCAATACAAACAGCGAGTTCAGATAGTAATTAATCTCATTTATAAAAAGACATGTTAAAGTAATGAATAGGGTTTGCTGATAGATAACAGCTGGGGAAAAAAATACCCATCAAGGGTAAAATAAAGTTTCCTCCAATTTTCTCAAGGAAATCATCTACATTGTCAATTATGGACTGATTGTACTGATAAGTGCTGTCAGAACCCATTTAGTACTAAACACCTGCTTGTTGTTAATATTTTCCAGTGACAGACTGGTTTCTGCATATTTTATCATTTTAGTTTTATGCATAGAATTCTAAAATTCATAGGCAGGGACGTTGTGCGCAGAGAAGCCAATATGTGGACATTTTACTGAATTCGTGGCTGTAGAATAATTTGTTTAGTGATTAAAATAGACATTTATTTAGAATTTTATAAAGTTAGTAAATCATTTTTGGTTCTGAGTTCCAAGGGAGCCTTTCTTTATTTCTTCAGCCAAATTATGTTAGGTTTAACGTGTGAGACTGGTAGTAGAATCCCCCCTGATTAACCTTTGCCTGGGAGGCGGGGTGCCAATGGAGATATTCAAGAGTTTACTGAAGTTGACTATTGTGAGGATGTGACGTGTCCTAAATCCTTATACCTGGGATTCAGTTAGTCAGCAGATGTAGTACTGGGAAGTTTGGTAGCCTATAGAGTGAAAAAAAGCACATTATCCTGCTGACAGGCAGCTGTTGTAATTGCACAATGAGTTCTGCCTCCATTTTCAACGTAGTAGTAGCAGGGAATCTGCCATGCAGTTTAGCAGAATCTTTAACTCTGTCTTGGTTTGGAATTAGTGCCTTGGATGAATAGCAAAGCATTGGCAGAGAGAGAGTACTGCCTCCCTTCGAGATATAAATACGATTCTTGGTGGACTTTTGCAAATATGCCCTTCCCGCACCTGACTGGTTATCATTATGTGGAGATTGAATTTTAATCCTCAAATTTTTTTAAAGTGTCCAATCAGTTCCTACATTGTAACATTTTCTTTTTGTCGCAAATGTGGATCGTACCCCCAAATTCAGATTAAAAAGTAATTAGGTCCGTCCAATGTTTGTTATTGTTAAGTCTTTATTCTTCTTTTGTAATAAAAAACAGCCAACGCGTTTCGTCCAGCTTCATTGGACTTCATCAGGGCTCATTGTCAACATTCAAATTCCTATGTTGGTAAGGAATTGCAATCATGGTGTACTGTTCAATATGTCTCCCACGTTTTAACTGTTCCCTCCTGTATCCAGGGTGGTTCACTATTGCTCGGCTCCTATGCCGTACACAATACGATTTCGGGACGCCAAAAAATCTGTGTCTTCTCCCATGTAATCAGTTTCCTGACATCATATCCTCCTTAATACCACTTATAGGACCAAGGAATTCGCCAATGAAGGATGAACCCATAGACAAATAGCATCCCTAAACTATTTTGCGTGTGTTGTGTAAAATATATGGGGTTTAGCTTAAATATGGCTTTGGGGTGGCACTTTTATCTTGTACTGTCCACTAATACATTGATTTATTTATTCACCTACCCTTGCATTGCAATAAGACAATTCAGATGCTTATGACCCAATGAGGTGGAAGCCATGCTCCACATGGAACCTCTGCGTTCTACCATTGACAGCTTTTGCATTAAACATGTATGAAGCAGAATGTTTCAACCATTTTTATAATTTCTGCTAGAAAGCACTAATGAGATAAGTATAACATTCAGAAATACCCCAACCTAGCATAGCAAATAAGCACAGTGACTAGGCCAGGGGTGTCCAAAATAGCTTCAAGAGGGCTGGATTCATGGCAGATTTCCTCAATAACCACTGACTAAGTCAAAATTGATATGTACAATTATATTAGATGGATGGGTATTGTGAATATCTGGCATTAAGCCTGTCTGTCATCTGGCATTTTTAACACCCCTAACCTGGGCAGATTCTTGATTAATACAGCTTCATTTTAAACACCTCTGCAAATATATCACTGGTTGAATCGGGAAAGTTATGAATGTTGTGTCCAAGGAGCAATTTGTGGTGAGCCTCACAGTTACTGGACTTCATTACATGATTGAACATGTTTCTAAAAGCTTGTAATTAGTTTTGTAGTCACACATGGAGCCACTTTGCAGTGTTCACTGTTTCACATTCAATGACATTTGCCTTGTGCTTTGGCTCACTATGCACAGTCACTATATAACCTTTCTGTGGCATCCGAAATGTCCAGCCAAAGCAAGTAAGGTGAGGTGGTCAGCAGTGGGTGGGATGATTGCATGAGATACTTCCAATACATATTTTTCTTTGCCCAATGTGTTAATGGTGTAAACGTTTATAGTGAAAAGAGTGCTGATGTGTTGTGGCTTAGCTATTCTTAATGGTGCCAGGTTTCAGGATGTTAGAGGCCCACCTAACCCCAGTTATGTGTGTGTTGAACTATTCAACTGTAACAAGTGGACCTATTATGCTTTACTGGCATTAGGCTCCATAGTACACTTGCTAAGCCACTGTGACCATCACAGAATGTCAGCTCAACATTGTTTTCCAGTTGTGGGATCCTCCAACGTTGCACACTACCTCATATGATCTGTCCACAGATTTTTCCCTTCATTGTTAAAATAACATTCCAACCAAACATTCTTATTACGCATTGGACCAGAAAGAAATCATGGACTCATTTAGAGGCTGGCAGATGTGGGCGCTCTACCAAATCCAGATGCCTCATCCGGCAATCGTGGGGTACTCCTGGCGGGTGCCGCTCGGAGTTGCTGGGTGAAGGCTTGGCTGCTGGAGCCAACTGGGAGCGAACACATCCTTCACCGGTCTGGGAGCTGATTGTCCACCACATCGGGCGGAGGCAGTGACAGGGGGACTGCGAGTCCCAGGATTCCGACGGCGTCTGCCGCACCTGGTGAGTCTTCCCGTCAGCCCACGCCCACCTCCTGACGTCCTTCCTTTGCATCGCCCATAAGATCACGCCTGGTACGCGCATCGCGCGCGGGCGGGTGCCGTTTGAGGCCGTTAGAGAACGGTAGAGACTGGACTGGGCCACCCCCTTAACGCTTCGCTTCTCTGGTACCGGGCCTCGTCCTTTTGGATCGACCGCCCCCAAGACGCCTCCAAGACGCCCCACCATGGCTAGCAGGGAGACCAGAAGTAAGTCTGCCTCTACTCTCTCCGGGACACTGGACAAATTCTTGTTTAAAGCTAATTTATTATCTAATAAGGGTACCTCTGTATCTGAGGAAGGTAAAGACAGTACCTGCTTGTTTTCGCCAGGGTCACTAACAGATACTAGCACACCACTCCCGCCTGAGGCGACCCACCTCTCCCTACTGGACAGCATTGACCAAACTATTGAGTCAGTCTTGCAACAACTCAGAACACCGTCATCTGTGCCAAGGGTCAGAGGTGCATCACGTACTTTAAGTGATGTAGAGGTTTCCTCTGTTACAGAGATTGTGCCGCATGGAGATCAGTATAATATTCAGGGAGTTAGGTCCTGGGACGTACGGACAGCTGGACCATATGTCAATTTTTGAAAGAAATGTAGTGCTGCCCATACATATGATTTATAACGCCTCCTTATTTGGAGTAACAAATCGCCTTTTACTTGAAGATTTGTCTGGTATTATTTATTTATACCTTGTGAATCATTTTTTAGTTAGAGAGATAGTTTATACGAAAAGACAAACCATGTACAAACAATTATTAAAACAATAACTATACAAAATTACAAAATTACAACACTACTACATAAAACACAAATCTAAACATTTCATATGTACATTTGCACAATATCCACATTTTTAAATGTTATATGTACATTACCACAGTATCCGAATTTTTGATACAATTCCAATCAAGGAATAAAGAAGAAAATTAAGAAAAAATCAAGTGGAGAAGAGATGAATCAATAACATGCACAATATTAATCAGAATGAATAGACTCAATCAGTGTTTTAGTCATTCAACAGTGCTTGTCTCCATTTGGCCGACGCGTTTCAAACTCGTTATATTAATTAGCGAGTTCTCATCAGGGCTGTATGATTTTTCCTTACAAGAGTTGTCGCAGTTTATTGGGGTTCAGTTGTCGGGGTTCAATTGTTTTATGAAATCCCTGCAGTGGTTTCTTAATCGGCTTGCGGTAGGCATCCAAAGTAATTTCTAGGAGGTCTTGTTAGGTACCCACCGGTACCAATTGCGAGCCTGTGCTCCGAGGAGCGTGTTTTCACTGCGCCACACGGTTTTACACAGAAACAAATCGAAAATAGTTCTGCGCGGTGCAAGACCTGAGCTCCGGGGCACGTATCCTCACTGCTCGGAGCGGCTTCAGACAGGGACAGCTCGAGACCAGTTCAGAGCGGTTCAAGTTCCGTTATCCTTAGTTTTGGGGCTGTGCTTCCAACTGCTGGTGACATAACATCATTGCGCATGGAGATCAGGGCACGGATGTTAATCTGTCTATGTGCACGGGTGGTAGTGAGGATCCCGTAGCTAAAAGGAAATGACCTAGTAAGCCCAACGGTGCTAAAAGGACCAAAACTATGCATGTAACACCCCCTGTGGAGGTATATCTGTCTGCACCGGAGCCTATAAGGTTGGGAATAAACGGGGCTATTCCAGCTGTTCTACCTCTTGCACCTACACCAGTCCTCACACAGCCATTCATATTTGGAGGGGCCACCACTAACACCCCAGACGCGCTTATTGCCTCACCCACCACTGTCCTTGAAGGTCTTTTGAAGCCTATTATCCTTAGGCTGGATTCGATTGATTCGAGATTGACTATGATTGAGAGACTCAATGGGGGCATTAGAATACACTCTGGGAGTAGCGCAAGTTTAGATGGAACAATAGGGAGTAGTATGGTTGCTGTGTCTCCTCCTCTGTCAACTATGGTTCTGGGCCCTCCTACATGTATAGTTTCTAATGGGAAAAAGAGTAATAATATCATAGTTCCCAGTGTTCAAACTGTACCTGTACCTGTACCACTCCCCAGGTCTGCTCCACCGATTCCTCCTCCGAGAAAGTCAATACAACCAGCACCGGTTATACAGCACACCCAGGAGAGACCAACAAATGTACTAGCTCACAGTTCCAATTCACAGGATAGCTCCAAAATTAGGCGTACGGCAGTTAACCTACCTCCTGAGGCGGCCGGTTATACTGCAATATTAACGGGGGTTCCTGAGCTGGCCAATGGCGTGAAAGAGTCCTACGAGTCTTTACGTAATAAGGTACTTAGCTGGCTCAATATCCAAAGGCCACTTCCATCTAATCTAAAGGGAGGAGTTATATTGGTTAGAAGGGTTCCTTGGATTGGGTACACTGCTAAGAAAACGGGGGGGATTGCATAATTGTTAGCTTTAAGAGCCCACAGGTTGTTACCTACATCTGCAATTGGCTCGGCAACATAGGCAATACATCCATTGAATTGGTCCCTCTCTCGCATTTCTACCCTAAACCCCTGAGGAGTGATGACGGGTGGACACGGGTGGGTTTCGCTGTAGATGGGACCAGATATAGACCCAGGCACAATGCCCATCCCACCACATATAATTTTGCCCACCCAAATAGATTCAACTGCCTGGACGAGGTAGATTGACTCCGAAGGGGCTTTTCCACGCAATCTTGCCCAGTCAGCATAGTTGAACCTACAGGACAGGGGATGAGTGCTGTAGTGTGTGACACTCCATATAGAGAGTTTGAGGACTGTAGCTTGAAAGCGCCTGGCCAAAGGGTCCCTTTAATGACCTGTCCTGTAAATCTAATCGGCAATCCACAAATCCCTCAAGTCATCTGTCCTTCCAATATAGCGCTAACTGCCCAAACTACCCAGGAACTGGAAATACAGTGTCCGGTACTCCTAAGTCCTGGCACTGTACCTGAAGTAATGGATGGGTCTCCTTCCAATTCCATGTTTGAGACTCTGAAGGTCCTCTCCTGGAATGTGGCAGGTATTGCAAACAAACTATTAACACCAGACTGGGAGCGTCTACTAGATTCTAATGATATCTGCCTTTTCCAGGAGACGTGGGCTAGGGACCCATTGACTAGTCCGGGTTTTGCAGTATTTGAAATTCCGGCCAGGTGGAGTGGTAGGGGGAGACCCTCGGGGGGCTTAGCGATTTGGGTGGCTAGTCACATTGGATGTACTGCAGAAAGCATTCCCACGTTTTCGCATGACATCCAGTGTGTACTTCTCAGGTGGCCCAATGCACTAAAACTGGCTATCGTTAATGTCTATTCCCGTCCCGTCAGTATAGCCAAAGAATCTCCCACCCTGGAGGATCTCTCGTGTTTCCTGGGGTCATTACCAACTGACCACAAAATTGTGTTAGGTGGAGATTTTAATTGCCACTTCGAACCTCTGGAAGGTTTAAAGGAGGGCGCCTTTACCTCTGAAGACGACAGCTGGGGTGTCCCCCCATGTTCATCCCCCCATCCCCTGTCTTGGTCCCCGCTTGCAGTCCAAATCACGACCCTCATTTTGAACTATGCACTGAGGGCTTGCAACGGTCGTACGTCGTCAGATAGCCCCTCAGTGTGTACTTTCAATAGGAAGGACCATGAATCGAGGCTGGACTATATATTTGTCAACCTCGGTCTGTGGTCCATGGTCCATGATTTCAGAGTATCCCCAAGAACAGACAGTGACCATAATGCCCTCATACTGGACTTGAAACACCTCGCTCCTGCTCCTGACTTACAATCTCCCAAATCTCATGATGACCCAGGTAATTTGGTTCTCTCTTCCAATAGGCGAAGGGTGAAATGGGCCAAAATTATAAGCTCAGAGGAAAACATTAGAAAAATCTTTGAAATAGCTCTTCCAAAGTTTATAGAAATAGATGTTTTAATTGAAGAGCCTAGATCCCAAGGTTTTAATAGTAAATTGGCAAGCATCCATGAAAATCTGGTGGGATCTCTATCGGATGTCTTTTTCCCAGTGGCAGCCCAACGGCGTAAGCAGACCCGAGTACCATCCTGGTACAACTCAACCTGTAAAAAGGTCAAATCTGATTTAATTGCCGCTATCAAAGCAGGAGCGGGAAGGACCCTGATTGCCCAACTTAGGACCCAGTATAAGGAAACAATCGCTTCGGCGAAAAAAGAGTGGGATTGGAACCACTGGCTTGACCTCTCCTCGGCCTTAGAATCTAGGGATTCAAAAAATTTTTGGACCCTGGTGAACAATGGCTCGGGAGAGGCCAAAGCGGCAGTGGACACCAACATCGCATCATCCGTCTGGGAAGGCCACTTTGGCAGACTGTATCAAGATTTTGAGCAGCCAGCCCATGAATCGGCCTCTAGTGATACATCCACCCCCGGAGTGGGCCTAGCATTTACCCTAGCCGAGGTGGTTAGTGCAATAGAGAGATTGGCAATGGGGAAGGCCCCGGGATTAGATCGTTTGCCGGGTGACCTTTTCAGACAACATCCTGAGATCTGGGGCCCATACCCCCTTATTCTCTTTAATGCCATCCTAGGAGGTATGGAGATGCCCTGTACTTGGCTGGGAGCAGAGATAGTGCCTATTTACAAAAAGGGTTCTCCTCTTCTCCCAGCCTATTACAGGCCGATCAGCCTCATAGATGTTCCCCAAAAACTCTTCTCTCGCCTTCTTTTGGACCACCTCAACGATTGGATGGAGGAAAATGAAATCCTGAGTCCCCTCCAGGCTGGCTTCAGAAAAAACACGTCCACCATGGACCAGGTCTTCCGCCTCATCCTCCTGTATTGGAAGACGGTGAGGATTGAGGGGGGGAGGCTATACATGGTGTTCGTGGATCTGAGGTCAGCCTTTGACCTAGTCCCCTGGAAAAAACTCTGGCAGGTCCTTAGGGAGATGGGTGTTCCATCCCATTTGTTGCACACCATAACTAGGCTCCATGATGGCAATTATGCGCAGGTTAGGTGTGGCAGGGATGGCGCTTTGTCATCAAGGTTCCCTGTTCGCAGAGGGGTAAGGCAGGGTTGCGTTTTGGCGCCGACCCTGTTCTGCCTCTTTGTTAACAGCGTTATATCGCACCTTGATGACGTTAAAGACAATGACGCCCCCCTTCTGGCCGGCAGGAGGGTTCCAGCTGTCATGTTTGCTGACGACACCCTCCTGCTCTCCAAAACCCCTATGGGGATCCAAAGGATTCTAGATGGATTTGATCTTTTCTGTAGACAACATGTCTAGAGATCAACACAGAGAAGACCAAGTTTATGATCTTCAATCCATCTGCAAAAACGAGACCCAATCCCACCCTGGGTTCTGTCAGTTTGGAAAGGGTCACAACCTTCCAATACCTGGGGGTAACACTTCACGAGAACCTATCCTGGGAACCCCAAATTGTAAGAGCTCGGCTTAAGCTGTCTCAACTTTCTGGTGCTATTTTGAAGGTTGCAAATTCGTCAACATTCAAACCAATAAGCCCGGCACTGGAATTGTACAAAATGCATGCCAAAGCAGCCGCTTCATATGGCAGTGAGCTATGGGGGCATAAAGCAGGATCGGTTCTCGCTACCGTTGAAAACAATTTTCTGAGACGTCTCCTGGTCCTCCCCCGGAGTACACCTTTGTTTCCTTTGAGACTTGACATGGGTTTACCTTCCATCACTGCTGAGCTGGAGTCTAAGCCAATAAGATTCTGGCATAGGCTTTGGTCCACCAGTGTGCTTGCCCATTATAGGAATGATCTTGTACACGTTATGGGATTGAATCAACGTGACAAAATTCCCTGGCTGAGCTATATAAAAAAAGAACTGTACCGGTTAAAATTACCTGAATTATGGGAGGTACCTGAATCGGGATGTCAAAGGCTTTCCCGCAAGCGTTTGTTACAGATCCATAAGGAGAAAAGCTTGGACCTCCTCCTGACTTTGACTAAACACGGCACCCTAACCGAACGATTTTTACATTCCAAAAATTCATATGAATTCGAAGGTTTTATGGATATCATTTACCCAATTTTAGCCAGGAAGCTGTTTATACAGTGGAGGTACGGCACCCTGCCACTTAAATGCTTCACTTGTAACTGGCTTCATGCTGATGACAAAATTTGTTCAGGGTGCAATTCCCATGATGAAGATGAAACACACTTTTTCTTTTTTTGTCCGGCATACCAGAGACCGAGGAAATACTGGTTGGTCCCACTATGCAGGAATCTGGGATTTAGGACCCACATGCATGCGTATAGAGTATTAAGAACCAGCACCCTGCCCCATATAGTTTTTGCAGTGGCAAAATTCATTCATGCTATGTGGCTGATTAGGAAAAAATTGTTAAATGCACAACTGCCGTGAATACTGATAATTGTATTTTATCCAACGGATTGTGTTTTCAAATTATCCCATGAACTGTCCTTTTTAATGATGAATCGGTGTCTCTTCTCATCTGACTTGAACATCCTGGCAAGCAATCTGTATGATGTGTTTTTTCTTTTTTTTTAGTTTTAGTAATCAATTCTTGGTGTATTCTTATAACTGCATTTTTCTCTTTTATGTATGTTCAAATGTATGCCTATTGTATCTTTTATGGTCTCTACGACCGAAATAAAGAATTTTTGGATTGGATTGGTACTCCTGGCCCATTTAGGGCAGCCTGCTTTATGCCAGCTTAGCATCAGCTCTCCCTTCCATGAATTTCCCATGACTTGGCAGCCCATTTTCTTCTAGCATCTGGGTCATAGTGACAGTCATCCCTCGCTCCAAAAAAATGAGTTGACTATCACTGGTTTTCCCTGCTTTTGACGCTTGTTCTTTAACACTTAAAAAGCACAAACCCATGCACAAAATATTTTGCACAATTATGCAGCCTGCGCACGAACAGGGTAGTATAATTCTTGGAACGAGTATGTGTTTCTTCCTCAGCATGCGTATAAAAAGGCTTTTCCAACGGCTTGGGATTAAATAAGAGTATGTCCCTCTGGCCATTCAGAGGTAAGCATACCTTACATTCACATACTTAATAGCCTCATGTTCAAAATCCTGATGATAATACACGCATCACCTCAACAAATGCCATCAGAACATTTGAAAAGAACTCTTGACAAGGCTATATCCTTGAAACTGATGGATGTGTGCACATCTCCTTAGTTTGATCCGTTTTAAATAGCATTTTACTTCACAGCATATTCATTCCACACGTGTCTAGTAATTATATCACAATCCTTTTGAGTACATCATTGTACATCGGGCTGCAATGAAATCTAGAAACCATTTTTACATTAATTGACATGATTAATTGGAAACTGCAGTATCAAATGACACAATTAAAAGTGCAGTGAGCGAGAAGGGGAATCATACAAGTGGAAAGTGTCCTCAGCGGGGCACATGCTTGTTGATTAGAATCGTGCTTCTTCTAACCCGAGAAAAATGTTTGAGCCGCTAAGGAAGTTACAAGCTTTAATAAACTCAGCAGCCAATCAAATGAGTTCATTTAATTTAGCAAAATGTCGGCTAAAGCATTGAGTGGTACTCTTGAAATAAGGCCCTTCTGGTTGGAACGTCCCATACTCACATACAGGAAAAGAAATGACTGTTGACGTTAGGCATACAATAACTGCTATAATTTTTATTTTCAGGATCATTGCCTCTAGTTTCCTTTACAATTCCTCCAGACACTGGGTTTCACAATCCTGCACACACCACTATTCTCCAATTGCCATTGATGGAATTATCATAGAGTCTGAGGTAGCAGAGGGCCTGCTTCAAAGCCATCACATGCAGACAGTTGCTGCCTCCTTTCCTCGTCCTTCATTATGGCCGCCACAGAACAATGTGAGATCCTCATATAGGCATTGCCAAACAAGATCTCTCACTTTAAAAACAAAGACTGTAAACATAATCTTATATCTGTAGGCAGGGGGAGTGTTATATGCATCTGTAGACATCTGTAGGCAGGGGGCGTGTGATGTGCTGTTCAATAGTTTTGGCAACATAACATTTAGACTATTCATGCATGTGACACACGTTTATTTCTATGTTTGCAATAGCATAAACTGCTCGTAATAAGAAAGCTCATGAAGGAGTTAGCAGCGCACAAAGAAGGTGTTGGAGGGTCTTTCTGATTTTTTATCCCTTGAAGTTAGCTTAGAGTTAGTGAAGATCATTTGCAGGAGGTGAACACTTAGATGATTTCAGCATTTAGAAAAGGTGAGCACATGGTACTGAAAGGCCATCAAGTGTTTGACTGCAGTGACACTGGGATGTGAGCTGGTGTATGTGGGGGGATAGGCAAGGAAGAGAAATGAAAGAAAAATGTAAGTATCAGTGGCACAGAGGTGGTAGAAAAAGGTGACAGAGGATTTAATAGCACCCAGTGACGTTTGTAGTGAAAAAAAGTAGCAAGCCTCGTCAGAACCTTGAAAGGAAGAATGGTGCCTGTGGTGATTATCATGATATTAAGTCTCGATATTTGGACTGGGAAGGAGAACCCAGTCAAGGGCCATGCAGATGTCCTCAGACGACAAGGGTATGCATCAAGATTGGATTTGCGATGGTGTCACTTGATGAGAAATGTGTAAAGAGGTAAACATTAATAACTTGACTTATTTTCATTTGAAGATCACCAGCTAAATAAAAAATGTTAAAGCTTCAATATGGGGCCTAGCACTGCAGTCGGAATATCCCCACTGCCTCAACATGCCACAAACCCCAGTCAAACTGGTCCATAGCCGCAGGCTTAAGGTGTTCTTGATGAGCTGCGTACCTCTCCTTCTCTGATGCTGGTAGTGTCAGCAAGGAAAGTGGAAGTAAGCAGCTCACCAATCAGTTGCCATTGTTTATACCTGCTTTTATTCAGCCTTGAGTATTAGAGGTGAAAACAATTTCTAGCGGCTGGATGTATCTTCGTAAAATAAGAAACTTTACAATTTCAGACAATTACTGTAAGAAATTGGGCTGTGAAACCCTAATCAAGCAACAGCCACAATCCTTGTCGGGGTGAAACACTAAAAGTTACTAGATTGGTAGATAGGCACAAAAGCAGTCAGGCTTGTCTAGGAGGCGATGTGGTAAGCATTTATACAGCACGCTAAAACTAATAAAGTGAAAACACAGCGCAAGAAAATCTTACATGAATATAGAAAAATATAGTAAAACTTTATAAATCATTTCACAGAAAAATTACAAAAATGCAATCATTAGAACAGGAGGTATGTAATTTTAAGGATTAAAAGTAAGTATAGCGCCTAATAAGACAAAGTGTCATTTGCGGTTATCTGGACATGAGAGACCTGGTGAAAGTCACAAGTTCAGGCCAACCGCGATGGAATGAACTTCAGATACAGGGACCAGGTTAGTCCCAGTGAAAAAGTTACCATATCAAACTCCGGCGTCAAGAGTCATTTTGTGGCAGAAGAGGCCACAAGGAGCAGCAAAAGTGTTATGGATGGTCCTCGCTGTAGCACGACAAGCAAGAAGGGGGTCAAGGACAGTCATGGATGAGGCACAAAGATCCTGTCAGGTGGCGTAGAGAATTGAGCTGTTGATGCTGTAACGTGAAGTTCAGATCTCGCTTTGCAGGTCGTCGCTGACAGTCACTGTAGTGCAAAGAGTCGGTTTCACTAGAGCTTCATATTGGCAGTCAGCATGGACGGAAGGATCTTGCCATGAATGGGCCTGTCCGCGGTCGCGAGGAATCAAACACTTCAGAATGTCTTATTTCCTTTTAAGGAGGAGCTTAACTGATTTCACACCAGGACCAGGAAAACACCTCCTGGGGATCAGAAACCCATCCAACAGAGGCAAGCAGGGTTCAGGCACGTCAAGTTGCAGCAGGTCAGATGGGTAGCTGCAAAGAGGCCTCTGGAGCTTGTTGTGTCCCTGTAGCTCAGAACAGAAGGTCAGTAAGCTAACTCTTGGAGTAACTTCCACCTGGGATAAAGGGTGCATGTCCAGTCTTCCTTCTCAGATGGCAGGGAAGGCCTCCAATAGCAGCGCATCTGGGCGTCCTTCTTCTATAACATCCACAGGTCCAGGAGTTTACTGAAGAGTGAGTCTGAGGGTCCTATTTTTATGCCTGGTGCCTCATTTGATGTGGGAGAAGCTTCTGGACTTTTCCCGTTACAGAGGTGTGTGAAATTTCCTGTGGCCCTACCCTGGTCCCAAATTGTCTGGAGTCCTAAACAGGTTCAGAAAACAGGAGGGATGAAGGCAAAAGGTTTGATGGTAACACTGCCGAGAGGTCCAAGTCAAAGAATTACATACAGAAATAACAGATTGACACATCCGTAACTTGCACCTGAAAGGTATATTGACCTGACATCCTTGACTTGGTTTCCCCCCAACCTTTTACCTTCCATCCTCCTGTTTTTGTGACTTTGTTTTTGCTGACTTTAGGACTCTGTGCACGTTACCACTACTAACCAGTGCTTAAGTGCTTAAAGTCTCCCCTTTAAACACAGTAACATTGGCTTACATCCAATGGGCACTTTTCATGTATTGTAAGTTCCTGTAAATTAAAAGCTATTAGTGGGCCTGCAGCAATTATTGTGCTAACCACAGAAGTAGCCTTTTAACAACTGTCAGATCTGCCATTGCAGCCTGCGGGGACTTTTAAACTGCCATTTCAACCTAGCAAATAAACATTTTGCCAGGCCCAAACCATACTTTTTAATAAACGTACATCACGCCTAGGGTAGGCCCTAAATAGCACATAGGTCAGAGTGCAGTGTATTTAAAAAGTTGGACATGTACTATTAACTTTGATGTGTCCTGCTAGTGAAAAACTCTTAAATTAGTTGTTCACTAGTGCAAGGCCTACATTTCCAATAGGATAACATTGGGTTTCCTTATTATATTTAATACGTGCTAGCTTTCAATTGAGAGTAAGTAAGAATGTCGAATTTGGTGTCTAAAGAAATGCAATTTAAAACCCTCTTTAATGATGAACCCGGATTTGAAGTCACTATTCTGAAAATGCAACTTTTATAAAGTTGGCATTTTCTTTTCCTAGCCATTTGGTGCCTGCAGCTTGTATCCTGGCTCACATGACTAGGTTTAGCTGGGAGTTAGTCTTTGTGTATTGCTCTCAGATAATGAGAATAAGGAGGAATATTTTTTGGCAGGATAGGCACTCTCTGACTTAATAGAGGGGAGAAGCTGTCACCTAACACACTTACACATCACAAATCTTCTGCCTCAGCACTCTCACAAAGTGAATCACACTAGTGTTTAATGTCTCCAGGCAATCAGTAGGGGTAGGGGCAGGGTGGTAGGAAATTCCAAGCACCTCTGGGAGTGTAAACCTCTAGAACCTTCTATTTTCTCCAAAGCTGGCACCAGGTATAAATACTGGACCCTCAGAACCAACACTTCAGTTCACCTCTGGACCTGTGGAAGACTCAGAACCTGTGCTCCCCTGCAGGAAGGACTGCTACTCTGTTGCCCTGCTGTTCTGCTCCCTAAGTGAAAAGGACTGGACCTGCATCGTGAACCCAGGACCACCAAGGTGACTCCAATGGCTAGTTGGCTGGCCTCCTGATCAGAGTCTCAGGGACAGAAACGGCTCCAATCACCTTGAAACCAGCAACTGGACTCAGTCTACAGTAAGTCTTGCCCCCAAGTAGTACCACCCCAGTTCTGGGCCCTTAAAAGTGGGCCTGAAGGTTCTCTTCCTGCCTAGCTGAGGTCCTGTGAGCAGAACTGATGCAGCACAAAACATCTCCTCACAGCCACCTTGGAACCACTACTGCGCCATGCATCACCAATGCAGGACCTCACATCGCAGGCTGCAGCTTCCTCAGAACCGCTATTGCGCAATGATACTCGATGCAGGACTTTGCATTGCATGCCCCTTTCGACTGCATCTTCAAGAATCACACAGGACTACGCATCACAGCCTTGACGCTTCCTCAGAATCTCCGGTGCACAATGTATCCTCGACACCGGATCTTGCAACTCTCCGCAACATGATTTATGGTGTTTTGTTCAGCAGGCCTATCTTTGTCCCTGTAGACCAACCCACACTTCATAATGGTCAGCCTGAACCTATGACTTTGTTATTCTGGGTACTATTTTCCATCAAATCTTTAAAATTGCATATCTCCATTTCTACTGATTGGATTTTTGTCATTTTGGTATCAAATAATACAATATATGTTACTCTATTTTCCCAAATTGGTGTGGGAGTTTTCTTGTGTTGTGTTCTCACTTTATTACTGTTTGAAGTGCTGCATATTAACTTTACACATTGCCTCTAAGTTAAGCCTGACTGCTTTTGTGCCAATCAACCAAAGAGGTAAGCACAGGTTAATGTGGGGGTTGCTTGTGACATAAGAGATAAGCCAGTCTGGAGTTAGATACATTGATTATTGGTTTAAGTGTTCAAGAATCTTAAAATAGGAAGGCAGCTGGGAAACAGGTCTATAAATGGAAAGAAGGCGGGATCAGCCACAAGTGTTTCAGCAGTGGAGTTTCCACAGTTTACTCAAAGCTTTCAAGGTAAGTGCCTGTCAAGAGAGATAGGAGAAAACAAGAAGAAAGGGTGAGATGTTTGATGATCCCAGTACAGAGTAGATCAGAGGAGACACAAGAAACATTGGCCGACTAAACTATAGGCTTTCTATGTCTGTTTTTAGGGATCAAGAGGTAAGTGAGAAAGTGAGTGAGTGGGGTGGGTGTAGTGTTGAGAGGGTGTTCCAGATGTTGAGGATATTTGAATAAAAAAAGTCATTAGCAGGGAGATTAGCGAGGGGGGCTTTTGAACAGGGACAGAAAAATCAGACATAGGTACGTTGGATAAGATCAAAGAGATTCAATGGGTTCTTGGTATGATATCAGTATGGGCTCACTAAGTGGGGAGCATATTCATTGTCTGCGTATAGTTTACTGTGTGCTTGAGAGAGTGTGACTTCCACCACATCTGACTTTAAGTTTGTTTAGTTTTTAGGAGTGAATGTGGGTCCAAATTCAACGTTTGGCAGTGGAGTAGAGGGGTTAAGGCACAATGGAAATGATATATCCCTAGAGTTGAAAGCAGTGTGCATTTGAAGTGGTTAAAAGAGAGTATGTTGAGCTAGTGGATAGCATTTCTTTGAACTTAATGTAGATGTTGTCAAACGAACACTGAAATGTATTCACCTTCTAGAGTGTTCATGGATGTTGGAGTCTGATATAGCACCTAGAAGATGAGGTGGATGCAAACATAATCAGCGGCGGATGGGCTGAAGGGGGGGGGGTTGGAGTACGAGAATGAGTTACAATTTGAGCCCAGTAAAGTAAAATTGTGAGTGAGGGGCAAAGTGTGTGTGTTTGGTGACAAAATGATCAGACACGAATCTCAAGGGGACAGTGCTCTGTATTTGTTCTTCTGGGTCAGGTTCATGTCTCTGGCTTCTCATGCCCTCAAATGCAGCAACTTACAGAATGAGTTGACAACCAAGCTCCCCATGCGTAAGTCATACTGTACTGGCAATTAGCGCCTGCATATCAATATCCAGTACTTCTATATGTCACTTTCTTTTTACCAAAAGACCTCCACTGGGACGAAGATTGTGCTCTACAAGAGAACATAACATATATATGAAGTGGTGTAACACATTTAACACATTGATTTTATTTGGTTATAAATGAGTGTTGAAAATATGTTACAATGCAGAAGGTAAGTATCAAAGAGATATGGAAAAAATATTCCCTGTAACATTGGGAACTGCTTCTAGTATCTTCAGTTTTTACACTCTTGTGGTGAGCAGGGTATAACATAATATAACAGACATATCACTTTAGTTCCCAGTCTAACTACACTATGTAGAAAATAAACTTTGATGGAATACGATTTGCCAGTTTGTACCATTCTGTTGCCAATACCCAAGGTGAATATTAGGAAACTATTGTAGGTGGTGTTTAGAATTCCAGTCGGACCAAGCAGGTACAGGCCAATGTTACTGTGATATGAGAAATCACAGAACACTTTGCAACAGTGTGATACCTGTTTCTACAAAACGTAGCAAGTTTCCCAAGGTCTTGAAACTGGTGGACAAAAAGTTAGAACTTTTCCATTCGCCCTCTACCAATCCGGTGGCTATGCAGAGAGAACGGATTGTGGTAATGTTATATATTTCATATTTGTCAATCATATGTATGCAATTAGGAGTGCAGATCTCCACTTGCAATGAAGCAACAATGGCACTGCTTAGCAAAGTTTACATTACAATGGAACAAACTAGTGGTGGGGCTGTCTGTTACGAGGTGTGATGAAAGAAAAAAAGAAAGCAAATATTTACGATTGCTCCACTACAACACACTATATCACAATTCTTGGATGCATAGATGTGCAGTTAAAGTATGCCCCCTTGATGTCACCTTATGCCTGTATAGTCCTTTGTTGCAAGATAATGCCATTGTTTCACCACTCATGACCTTTTTTCATTAAATTAGACTTGAACTTATTTTTGAGCACATGCAGGGTTGGTTGCCCACATCGTAGTTTGAGTGGCACCATGTGAAATAGACTGAAGTCAAGGATCCGGCCTTCCATTGTGAATAGTAAGCTTATAAGGAATGTCCCACTGGAACCCAAGATCACACTAGTCTCCCAGAGTCTTCAATAGAGCCAACTCCTTTACACCCACCAAAAAGATACAACTCTCTTGGACAGATGAGGAGTGGCGCTGTCATCCTCTGCTCCACAACAGCCTGCCTTCTGCTTGGTTTCTGATGTGAACTGCCAGCTGGCTGTGCATTAGAAACCCTTTGCCGGTGGCCTATCCTCCACAGGGCCACTGGCTTTCTAGGGTGAGGTGAGGCCACAAACAGGAAAATCAACAGTGACCCTGCACTATCTTGGACAAAACTCCCTGCCCTACAGGGACATGGCCAATATGTCTTTCAAAAACACCCTCACTCTTTGGGGGTTTGTTTCTGCAAAACAAAATAAAATGAGTACTGGACCCCCACAATAAAGTGGCCAGCCCCACTTTACGTTTTCACTCAAAGTGGTAGCGTAATGTCGACAGCACCACTTGCCACAAAAAGTTCCCACTTCCTTGGAGGGGATCTTAAGATAGACCAAACAATAAAAGAGGTTCTGCATCCTTTCCAACTTCCAAGAGAAAACTTGTTGCTTTTCTTGTTTGTGACATTTATCATTTTTGCATTTTCCATGCAGGCAAAATAAAATGTGTCACATGAAAGGCCAAAGTAAAATAAGTATTCAGAAAAGAGACAACTGTTGACAACACTTTGATCACCCGCTTACCGTGATGGCCGCTTTAATTCCTATGTTTGTAAGCGACTTGTGGCTCCGTTGTGCCAGCTGTGCGCTCCGTGAAAAGGTGTCTCTTAGACGGTGTTTACAATGGCATAAGAGCGAATGTAGAATATCATTTCCAAATACACAAACGAAATATGCGAGGGAGACAATGGCCTATTTAAAACGCCGAACAGATGATGTATTGTACTTGATGGCGGGCGAAACCTCCTCGTCTTAAATTGAATGCACAAAATAAGGTATTCACCTGTCCAATGTGCTTGCCCTAGATAATGAGAGGAAAGTCATATGCAAGCAACGGGAATTCAATATCATTGTGAGGCAGCCAGTGAAAAGCAATATACGTCAAAAATACCACAACACGTTATGGTCAGACATTCTCCTGACACTATATGACACTCAAAGAAAGCTGCAGGGGACAGGAGCCCCTTTGGAATAAAACTGAAATTATCTAATTGCGTATTTTATTTGAGTACAAAGAAACTTCTGGAAAAGTCTCCCAAGAAAGGAGAGGAATCCCAGAAAAATATTGCAATGAGAAAGCTAAGTTCAAGTTATTATTTTTATGTTTGCCAATATTTTTTTTTATTATTATTGACCTCATTTCGAAGCCATTTGCAATTGGATGTCCCACTTTAATGTGCAAATGGCATGATTTATGAAAAAAACTATGAGATTAAAGTGAATTTCATGTAGTCAATCCGTTTTACTTATGAGCAGGGTTCCCCCATAAACAGGTAAGTGGGAAGGTGAATGCCTAGGACAGAGGTTGTTAACCTTTTGACTTCTGTGGAATCCCATCTAATGATTACTGACCCCCCACTGAGTCATTACTGAAAGCTGAGGACCTTGCCTAAGAAATTTTGATGATTTGGACGACAAAACAATACACAAATGATGAAATACTTTACTTAATTCTCAAAGAAATATATATATTTTTAAATCACAATTACAATGTTAATGGGAAGGTAGGAGTTTTTCTAAATTCAATTAAAAGAACCCATCATCCATACTAAATTTGGTTTGATGGATTCACACTGTCCCACAAATGAATCTGAAAACATTTTATATTTTGCTTCTTTATGTATACACTTTATTAATCTGTTAATATTATTTCATTGTTTTTGGAGTCCCATATGCCATTTGGCATCTCCAACTCGAAGAGGTTAAAGCAGTCCATTATTCTACCAATTATGTCATTCCCCCTCCAAGGTGGCAAATCCCTTTTATGCAGCCCGCTGTAACACACCCATGCCTTCCTTGGTCCAGTGGCCAAGATATTGTCCTTTGACAATAGAGGTATTAAATCTAAGAATGTGTTTTGAGCCTCTTGTGTTGAGATGAGTGGCAAAACTGGTTCAAAGTCAGTTTTCGCCTTGGTAGCACAGGGTTCATTTTTATAAAGCTACTATTCCACTAAAGTTATCAAAAAATTGATTTTGTTATTAAATCAGAATTTGATACCTTAGTGGAAACACCTTTGACTCATTTTCCTAGTAATTTCTCAGAGGGAGGGCCCTTGAGTCAACAGTTAAGAACTGCTGGCCTAGGACATGGTTTCCCTGGGAAGCTTGGTGTGCTCAAACTTCTCTCCTACTCTTTCACACCCAGGAAATGGCCAGAGATTTGCTTTGGTCAAAGACATTGGTGAATCCCTTTGCTGGGTGGGACGGGGGAAGAGAATACCCCTAGAAGAGGGCTGTAGTGAAGAAAAGTAATCAAAAGAAACATATTAAGCATTGCACAAAAGTGCCGGCATTTTCTAATGAGTAACTTTAATGTCTGTACAATTACAGATTGTGGAAATGCATCCACCAAATGGGTCAAAAAGTTGTTTGTTAATAAGTCCACAATTATGGCTGGAACTCTGAAATTGGTGGGCTCAACCTTGAATTTTTTTAATGCACCCATGTGAGTTTATTGATGTGTTGGGGCAATATCATAACTATTTTTCTTGAGTTGAGAGAGAAGGAATGTACATGTTTCTGGATCTGTGTTCTGGACACAAGTGGAGTCTTGGTCCAGATAGCATCAACACAGTGCAGTGACCACCAGCCACTCCTTCCCTGAAAGAAATTCAGTGCAAGCACAACACACCACCCAAGAAACAGGTCACACCAACCAACATCCTCCCATCCAATACATGTAGCCACCGCCATGTCTTCTAAGGATGACAGAACAACTTAACAAGGTCACACTAATGACATCTGTTAGACCTGGCATCTTTGACGTGGTTTCCCCCTTTTTGCCTCTACCTCCTGTATTTTTTGATGCTGTGCTGGATTTCGTTTTTGCTGGTTTAGATGCTTTGGGCACTTTGCCACTGCTGTTCGGTGTCAAAGTGCAAGTGCCCTCTGTGTAAATTGTTATTGATATTGGTTATCCATGATTGGCATATTTGTGTCGCCAAGAAGTCCCTAGTAAAGTGCACTGAGTGTGCCAGGGCTGTTGATAACAAATGCTACTAGTGGGCCTGCAGCACTGGTTGTGCCACCCACATGAGTAGCCCTAAAATGGTGTCTCAGGCCTGCCACCGCAGTGCCTCTGTGCAGTCTGTGAACTGCCATGTCCTCCTGGTCAGTGTCCCCACTGGCCAGGCCTAACCCTTCCCTTTCTGTACACATTGGTCACCCCTATGGAAAGCCCAAGGTGCCCCCTTGGGCAGGGTGCAGTGTATGTGAAAGGTAGAGCATGTACTTGTGCAGGTGACATGCTCTGGTAGTGAATTACAGCCATTTTCGTTTTTCACTATTGTAAGGCTATCTTGCCTCATAGGCTATCATGGGGGATGCTGGCTACAGTGGCTACCAGCATATCTTCCCATAGGAGCAAGATAGGACATAAAAGTCTGGTGTCCCTGAACTCAGAATTTAATAACACATCTTTTAGGAAAGGTTGTTTTTGAATCCTGTGTTTGAGAACAGCACTTTTAGAAAGTTGCTTTTCTCTTGTCTGACCTTTCTGTGTGCCTTGGCCTGTTTGTGAATTGACTGTCTGGTTTGTGAGTGACAGGGGCTGGGTGGCTCCCAGAGTCTGAGTGGGCCATCTCTGGGCTGATTAGCTCCATCTGCATCTAGAGTGGTGGGAGGGGGTAGCAACTGGGCCTGACTAGGGCTGTGCCTGCCTTCCACAATGCTGGCTCCACCTCCTGCTGGGTGGCTGACGACCCTGCCCCTCTCTCTGAAAGGAAAGGAGAGGCCAGGAAAACAAAGTGCTCAAGGAACACCCAGAACTGGTTCAGACCGGGTTCCTGCACAAAGGGATCAAAGACTTTTAGGGGTATAAGTACAGGACCCCTGACTACAGAAAATTAGATCATCCTGGAATCAAGAAGGAACCTCTGCCAAGGAGAAAGCTGAAACTGAAGAAGGAAGACTGTCCTGCT
Organism: Lissotriton helveticus; assembly: GCF_964261635.1. Lineage (NCBI taxonomy): Eukaryota > Metazoa > Chordata > Amphibia > Caudata > Salamandridae > Lissotriton > Lissotriton helveticus. The sequence goes on along the minus strand of NC_136057.1, from coordinate 713,016,380 downwards.
GTTGCTCTGCTGGACTGACCCGCTGTTGTTTTGCTGCCAAGGAGAGGGGAAGGACTTTGCCTGAAAAGAGCTGTCTCCCTGTTAAGAAGTCCCAGGAACAAAAGGACTTTACCCCCAGCTTCCCTGAACTCTGCTGAGAGAGTTCTGTCCTTCCTAGAGTGCTTGGGCCAGTTGTGGAGCCTCTGGAAGTTGTACCTGTGTTGGGAAGCTGGAAACCAACCTTTTAAAGACTTTCTGCAAGTTTTGTCGCAGTGCTCGCTTGCGGAGTGCATCCCCGTCAGTGCGAGGAAATTCCCGCCGCTACGAAGGCCGAGATCGTCGAAGCGCCTGTTGCCGCTGCCAGAGTCGTTGCATCCTTCCTTTGCGGGACACACCAGTCCGGTGCGGGAAGATTACCATCGCTGCGAGTGTCGTCACAGCGCCTGTCGTCGCTGGGTGAGATCGTCGCACCGCTTGCTTGCAGATCGCATCACGTTGCTGCGAGTGTCGTTGCAGAGTCATCGCATCGAGGAGCTGCGAGAGGAAGATCACCGCTGGTCCGGGCATCGTCGCCCCGGAGATCGTCGCAACTCCAAAGATCATCGCATCGTGCCTTTGCAAGCTTTCTCACTACGGAACCTCCGCACCGGAATCCATACAAGGTCGCATCCCTCCCCATACAGACCGGAGTCACTGCACCACGCCCGCTACATCCAGCGGGGCTGTCACATCGCCTTCCCAGGGTCTCAGTAGTGATGCATCGCTTGTTTTCCACTGCACCAGTTTCTGTTTTGGAACTTTGTCGCATTTAAAGGTACTGTTGGCTAAACGTGACGCAACTGTGAACTTTTCGCGCAACTGTGGATTATTTTATCGCAACCTTAAGAACACTTTTGAAACCATATTCTTGAACTGTGTATGTTGAATTTTTGTTATTTTGGTCTTGTGTAGTTTAGATTAAATACCTTTATTTTTCTAAACTGTTGTGGAGTCAGTTTGTGGTGTTTTCACTGTGTTACTGTGAGTGTTGGTACAAATACTTTACACATTGCCTTTGATAAGCCTTGACTGCTCGTGCCAAGCTACCAAGGGGGTGAGCAGGGGTTATCTCATAGGGTTTCCTCCTTACCCTGACTAGAAGCAAGGGTCCCTATTTGGACAGTGGTACCAACCTCTGCCAACTTGAGACCCCCAGTTCTAACAACATCCATACACTATATAAATGGAAATTGTTGACAGCAAATTTCTGCAATAATGTGTGACAATCAAAATCAACTTGAGAAATACATGTAGTGTTTATTCTGAACTGTACTATCATAAGCTTGCAAACTATTAGCTCCGTGGACTTTCTATTTCATCAAGTAAGCCATCTCCAGGAGGGTGATAGCATGCTTAGTAATCAGAATTCATTTAGCAAGTGAGATGACTTGACAATTTTCGGATGTTCTCATTCGAGCACTTTTCATTGATGGGCTCAATATGCCAGCGGTGCTGTGGCAGGGAAGCAATCAATGTCTTTGTTCTAAATGTTAAAAAAGGGATTATCACAAACAGACCTTTTTGACCATGAAACGTCTATGTGATTCTTAGTAATCCTCTCAATAGCCACACTTTTTTCGGTTTAGGCTAATCTTCCCTGCTGTTGGATTAATCAGATGTATCCACAGGAGGTGAATGAAACACCGAAAGGGCAATTATTTCACTCTAAAGTCGTTTTCTACCAGGTGAAGAGCCCTCTTGAGCTCTGAACACCTCAAGATATTCCCATGTCTAATTTGCCAGGTTATCGCAAATGTTGCTGTACCTGCAAAAATATGCAATCAATTTTAACAACAAAGTATAGAGAAAAAAAAAAAAAAAAAAAATATATATATATATATATATATATATATATATATATATATATATATATATATATATATATATATATATATATATATATATATGTGTGTGTATTTTTTTGATGTGGTTGCAGTCACCATTTCAAATTTAAGTTATTGCCACATTCTCCCACAAGGACGTTATGTCAAGGATTCCATTCCTTAACGCTCTTTACCAAAATATAAATACACCTTTTAAAAAAAAAAAACAGGTTCAAACGCTTTGAAATGAAGAGTTTGTCGCTGAGTAACCCATTACCACAGGGGCTATTTTATTATTAATAATCCCGTAGCATACGTTATGTTATGTTGTTATGTTAAAGCAATTTTTATAGCGCTACTAACACCTGAAGGTTTCTTGGCGCTTGTGCTGAGGAGACAGAAAGAAAATGAGGGACAGAGCTAATTGTAGGCCTCAGTAAACAAAAAAGTTTTAAGGAGGGATCTGAACCTAAAATAGGAGGAAGACAGCCTTAGAGGGAGGGGAAGGGCATTCCAGAAAAAAAGGAGCTAAGAAATAAAACCTAAGTCCACCATGTTTCTTCCTCTTGAATCTCGGGACTGATAGCAAGGCCAGTTGGGAAGAGCGAAGATTGCGCGGGGGGACATATGGGTGAAGGAGAGAGGAAATGAAAGAGGGGCCACCGCCTGCAAGGGATTTAAAAATTATGCAGCCTAATTTAAACTTGCAGCGTGCAGTGACCGGGAGCCAGTGAAGACTTTTTAAAAGAGGGTGAACATGTTGGTGTCTGGGTTGTCGGAAGATGAGACGCGCGGCCTGATTTTGGATCAGCTGGAGTCTCTTGGCTTGGTAGTCAGGAATGCCTACGTAGAGCGCGTTGGCGTAGTCAAGTCTAGAAATGACTAACGCCAACAAGGCCAAGGTAAGGGCTTCGGTAGTGAGGAGGCGGGAAATTTTGCGAATCTTCCTAAGCTGAAAGTGACTGGAGGACACTACCGTGCTGACTTGGGGTTTCATAGAGAGATCGCTGCTTATGATAACCTCCAGACTTTTGGCTGAGTTCACTGGGCAGGGGGGGTTACCCAGACTGGACGGCCAAAAAGAAGATTGCCAGGGGTTAGAGGGCCCCCCGACAAGAACCAGCTCGGTCTTGTCGGGGTTGAGCTTAAGATGGTTTGAGCTCATCCAATTGCTGATAAAACAAAGGGTAGTTTGAAAAGTGGAGATTGATTCATCCGAGGGGTCGATGGTAAAGACCAGTTGAATGTCATCCGCGTAATTAAACGCGGTGACATTCAACCTGCGGAGGGAACGGATCAAGGGAGCCAAATACAAATTAAAAAGGAGTGGGGACAAGGAGGAACCCTGCGGGACTCCGCAGGTCAGCCCGACCTGGCATGCTGAAAATTGGGACAGTCTGACTGCCTGTTGGCGTCCAGACAGAAAAGAGCGGATCCAGTCAAGGGCGGGGCTCTGGATGCCCTCTGGACGACCAAACTGATCGCAGATTAACCAGCAGAGAACTTCAGTTGGACAGTCCTGAACATTAACATTTTCCCCATACAACATAAAAAAACTCTGCTAGTTTTTCAAGATGCTCAGACCAACCTGTAATTTGAACAGTCTACCCTTCTCTTTTGATCCGGAAGAATTGTTTTGACCAATTGTTACTGCATCACGTGTAAATGGAAAAGATGATCATAAATTGAAAGAATACGATGTCTTATCAACTATAGGCAAACCATTTAGAATAACCTTTTTTTGAGTCAACCTTTTCCTCCAGCCCCAATTCCAGGGGAGTTATATCAAATTACATCTTGGTCACATAAAAGTGGTATGTGTTTTGTTGCTAATACAGCTTTTCTGCATGGTCACCCCTGATTTTTCAACCTTTTGTGGACCATATTTGTGCTGGCATTTGGGCACAGTGCCACAGGATGGTTGCTCTCTTCCTACTATTGAACTGTCAAACTGGCTGATTCCATATGGGTCACTGAGGCCCTTGTCAGTTGGTGCTGCACCAGTGACATGAACATTAAAATCATATTTGTGCCGCAGCCCCTATTTACACTACCCTCAAATTTGTAAAAGAGTATTCTCCAGACAGTGTCCTTGTGCTGTGGCTGGGGGACAAGTTAAAAGCACTGCAGTGTTACATAAATTGGCAAAATACCTGTGCAATGCCCGAAATACAATTTTTAAATATTAGCTAATTCAACCCCAGATCTGGGTGCTTAATTTATAAAAGTGAGGCATGCTCGATATTAAGGAGAAATATTCCCCTGCAGAGAACAGTTAAAACAAGTTGTTTGGGACTGCATAGGTAAGAGTGCATTTTCCATAAAAATGCTAATAATGAATCAAAAGCACGTTTAGCAATATTTCACTTGTAAGAATTCTAGGGTAGTCCACAAAAAGTTATCGTCTACAAAGGTCACTGAAAGTAGGTTTTGAGTAATGTTAATTGAAAAATAATTGTAGACAAGTGTACTTTGTGCTTCCTTAGAGTAAACTAGTGTTCAATTGGTTTGTCTCACAGTCCTGCTTTAGAGGCAAAATGCAAATCCCAGGCAGACTGATAACAACACTTCTTGTAGAAACCAACGGCTTGGACTATGGCAGAGGAATAGCATAAGTGGTTTTAAAAGAGACTACTTTGCAAAAATTAGCTTTCTAGAAGGGGGTAGGAACAATTGGCAAAAGAAATGGCAAGCAAGCAACAGGAAATTCTCAGAGCTGTAAAAGTGTGTGTTAAATTAAATCCAAAATTCAAAACAATTGTAAAGCCGAGATAAAAACAGAATAAAAGTCTCAAGTGAATTTCGTAAAAGAAATACATATTCAATGAGCAAAAAGGCATCGAAACAATTTTAAAGTTTTACAGGAAACGTTCCTACAAAAAGTAAAGTGAGATTGAAAAATTTCAGTTGTCAGTTGACTGGGACCTATGCAAGATTTCAGGATGACCTCAATGTAGCTGGGTCAGATTTAACAAGTGGCTCACCAAAGTTTTTTGCCTTAGGACTATGTCCTTTAACCCCTTGCACGCTGATGACGAGCTCAGCTCGTCATGAGGTACGCCTGTCGTACGCTCATGACGAGCTGAGCTCGTCATGTAACGCGGTTTTTTAAAAAACTCAGCGTACGGCGGGAAAATGCGCCGCACACATGAGGTTAAATATAAGTCAAAATCTTCCAGTGCACCATGGTCCAAGCTGAAACTGCTCAGGAACTTTCTCAAAGTTGGATTCATCACATTTGATCTCTGTAAAAAACATGGGGGCATATTACAAAGCAATAGCGATAATTATCGCTATTGCTTGGTTAGAGATAAAATTTTACCGCTAAGCTGCGGTGATTTTTATCGCAGATAAACCTTGGTATTACCAAGGTTTATCGCAAATGCGATAAAAAACGGCCGCAATGCATGAATATCGCTGAAAAGTCAGCGATATTCATGCATTACCGAGCTAATGCTCTTAGCCATGTTATCCACCTCCCATTGGATAACATGGCTTAGAACTGCTCAGGGCAGGTGTTAGCTTTTGGAGATATTCGCGCTTAGAGCGAATATCTCCAAAAGTTGGTAATAGGAGATAGCGATGTTAGCGACTGTTTCCAGTCGCTAACATCTTGGCACGCCCACTTTGCATATCATTAGTGATAAATATCACTGACATGCAAAGTGGGGCCCAAGATGGTCGCTATCTCCTACTAGCTGTCGCTAACTGGTGTTAGCGACAGCTAGGTAATAGGGAGATAATTTTATCTCCGCTTTCTTGGCTTTTAAAGCCAAAAAAGCGGAGATAAACCCCCTTGATAATATGCCCCATGGTTTTGATGCCAAATATTCTCAGCCAGATAAAACTGGACTTTGTAGCTGGAGAGGTGCCTTCATAACTGGGATATATTTGCTGTCTCTCGCCGGTCCAAAGTTTTACTTTTAGATTAGTCATATTTGTGGGTCTAAAAATCCTCCAATGGTGTAAGACTAAAAGTTATACTTGGGACAGTTTCACAAGGCCAGATACCATTCACCAAAGTCCCTCTGAACCCTTTGTCTGCATCGCTGAAAGCTCTTGGGGGGGGGGCGTCATGGTTTCCTCGTCTACCTTGACGCGACCTCCTTTGGCCACCCTCAGCACCTTGTCATCATCTGAAGGTGTGAAAAATGACTAAGAACCCGATTACGAGTTTGGCGATCTTGGTGCGGGTCACCACCCCAGCGCTCCACTCCAAGACCACCACACCTATAGTCAGTCCACATGCCAAATTTCAAGTTGTCATCCAGGTGGGTGGTACTCCCGCGGTGGTCCCACAGCAGTGCCTTTCTAAACTTTTAGCTTAAACCCTACACAATAAAAAGCACTTTCAGACATTCCGGCACTCTGAAAGCCTATTTCAAATATGTAGAGTTCCACATTTTAATATAGGAAACACCCTGTTCTGTGGATTTACAAGTTTCACTTTAGGGATTTAACAGACAAAATATTATGATTCCTAAATGGAAAATGCTTTTTTTCTTTCCATGTGTTGCTGCAGTCCATTCAAGCTACAGATCAACCTGAACAAACTGGTATTCCTTGCAGCGATATACTTCTGTGGAATTAGTGCATGGAGTAAATGTACAATACAACCTATATATGAAATATAACTTCTATGCCATTGGTACATTTCTTGCACCATTTGCTAGGGTATTATGGGAAAGGTAAATAAACACATTTTGTGAAACAATTTTTAAAAGTGACAGTTTAGGGATGAGCACACACATTTTGGCACTAAATAGCAGTGCACCGAGTCCTAATACCACTAATAATAGGATCTAGAAAATGGTGGGAAACACCAGGTAGGAAAACCAAAATTGAAATATGTGTTCATATTAAATGCAGAATCTCTTTTTAGGAACCCTCAAGTGGCCAGTGTAGATTCAATATATGGCACATTTTAGTGTTTACAACACGACCTAAAAGAGATCAATCACCAGCATAACTCTGGCCACCCATTGTGGTTTTTAATATATAATGGCTACTCAAAGCTCAAGAGATTCTGCATTTAATGTACAAATGCAGGATCAAATATATTTCAGTCTGGTAAGAATATTATTATAAAGTCCTCACGAAGGTGGCTTTATATTCTTGTTCCACCCCAAACGCTTCAGCAAAAATGTTTTTGCATAATCCATCAACACTGATCAATTATGCATTAAAAATTAATTTGTATTTGCACAGTGGCATGTAATAATGTATGTGTTTTTGATAGCTAATCTTATAACCTGAATTTATATTTGTTCAGATTTGTGAATGATGAATACATTTCATGACATTGTTATGATGTTTCAGGCTTATGATTGTTGTGTAAAAAAATTATGAATTGATATGCAATTGTAATATATATATTTGTTATCAGATTTTAATTGCTGGAGGGATTGTTTTCCCATTGTTGAAAGGATGTGTTGTGTATGAATTTATGTATGATGCTTTGACTGTCTAAACAGTGAGTAAGATTACCTGGAGGAAGCTACTTTTCTTGGTTAGTAATAAATAGCCTGTTCTCTTTGTTCCGAGGGGTTGCTGTCATATATTCATTTGAAAAAAATACTAGTTAAGAATGAAGAAAAGAAAGTTTTGTTGCAGAATCCAGCTGATGAAATGATGCCTTTTTAATAAAAAGCATGATGAGGGTCTGTGTCAGTGCTATCATCCCTTCCTGCATTGATCCATTAATTTTCATATTAAGCAAAGATCCCTGTGGCAGGGCAGAGGTCTTCTTTGGAAGCAGGCATTTTACCACGGGAAATGCATGTATGTTGATAACAGGTTCACAAGAGAAGCTAATGCAAAGATTGAGATTTCTTTGACTGCTTGCAAGAGCAGTTATTTGGGATTTTGTCTGTCAAGACAGTGCTCAGTGTGTTGCAGAGCTGTGAGAGATGACCGAACAAACGCATAAGGACTGATTACTCTGTGGGACACTTTTAATGCTTCTCATGCATTTAATGGCTTGTAGGTCCTTGCCATGACACGTTCTCTAGTTTTTTTCTAGAAAAACAGGGTCTTGACCCCCCTGAAGCCGAGGACTCAGTCAATGTGCCAACTGACTATGAAAAACATTTGTACTGCAACCACCTTGCTACCCACTGAACAATATTAGAGGATAATGTGTTTCAGGTAACTATCAATCCCATGAGACATTACAAGGATTGTTTGAGGAACCCCACATCCTCTTACATTAAATAATTACACAATGATGAACACTCGGTCACAATGGATGCATTTTAAAAATTCTATATTAAAATCGAAATCCTTGTCTAGTACACACAATATTAATTGTCACCACAATGAAGACAAATAAAATGTCAGTTTCAATAGTTACTAAAAGCGGGAATAGGAAGAAGTGCTCCAACATGATTCTTGTTATAAATTGATAGCAATCCTATCCTCATTCTGCTCCACCTAAACACTAATTTAATTCGAGCATAGTAGAAAATAAAACCTATTTCAGGGTTGAGAGATGGTACAAACCTGCATACCTGCTTGAACACTAAGGCTTATATCAGTGAAATGCTATTCTAGTCTGGCAAGGCCAGCTGCACTGATAAGTCAGCGAGCAAAGGCCCTCCCATACCAGTACTGGAGATATGATTCTGCATGGCCTGTCCTGGTGTTGCCTGGTGTAAAGATTTCCCTCTACCCTTCACTCTCTCGGCTTGTATTTATAACGTTATTTCAAATTCATTTTGTTACAAACTCTTAGCATAAACAATAAATGGAATTTGGCTTAGACCCGTGCCTTTATTTTCATTTTGTGAGACTGTGTTCTTTTGAATAACAACGAGACACAAAGAGCCAGATGTTCGACATATTTTTGCATGTGCACAGTGGGTTTGCGACCCGTTTGTGCATGCAAAAATACCTGAGGGCTGTGTACAAACCTTAATTAGAGTCGAAATGTATTTGTGACTCGCTAATTAGGATTAGCAACTCACTATTAGGAAGGGGCATTTAAAGGGCATCCCTTCCTAATAGCGAGTCTGAGCCCTATGTTTGGGAATGCATGGGAAAATATTTTTTAAGAGCAGGCAGTGGTCCCAGGGACCACTGCCTGCCCTTAAAAAAAATAAACGAAAACATTTAATTTATTCATTTTTTAATGCATCCAGTTTACCTTTAAGGAAAATGTGCTGCATTTAAAAAATACATATTTATTTAAAAAGAAAGCACTCCCAGACATGGAGGTCTGCTGAGCCCAGCAGGCCAGCATCCCTGGGAGGGCCAGCCATTCTAAATTGCGAGTGGCTCATTAGTATTCATGAGCCTTGCATTTTGCGACCCCGTTGGGAATCCCTAACAGTGTCTCTGACACTGTTGTACATTGGCTTTTGCGACTTGCAAATTGCGACACAATTTTTCGCAATTTGCAAATCACTAAAGCCAATGGTTGTACATCAGATCAAAAGTTGTCAACCTTCTAGAAGGTCTTAGAAATCAATAACAAACGAATGTAAAATAAAGCAGCCAGTGTTCAGATTAAATACTGCGAATATGATCACAGAAGCTTGAATATGTAGAGAGAATGTGTCGTAACGACCTGAGCTGCTGACTTTGGAACTGGGGAACCAGGTTCAAGTCTCAGAATTGGCTCAACATCCCGTGATTTTGGCAAATCACTTAATCTCCCCTTGCATACCAAAAACGAATGTGTCCTTGTGTAATGTAACTGGTGCTCATGTAAAGCACTCTAATACTTTTGGGTCAAGTTTGCTCCATATAAATCTGTGCACAAAAAAATCACATAACAACGCATACCTATCTAGCATATACAATCACATTTGATTGATTGACTGTGACATATAGCTCAAACAAGGGAACACCTGGAATAGAAAAGACATAATATTCCTAACCGGCTCAAAGGTAGCTATTTTGTGCTTCAGAGACTGTTTACTTGTAAGTGGAGGTGTGTGAATATTTTAGGTTTAGCAGAGGTCAGGGGATTTTGTGTTTCAAGTCAGGTTTCTAGCTAATGTTCACCTGTTAGATAGATGGTCAATGAGCCAGGATCTGTGTTGATGTCTGTTCCAGCCATTCTCATGGGGGCACGGGATGCTAAGTCATGGTAGTTGATGTTGGGCAAAAACATAATAATGGTATCAGAGGATGTGATCTTCTCCGTGCTGTGATCACTAAGGTTATCAGTTAACAGGTTAATAAAGTTCTTAGGTAGCCTGTTTTGTTAGAGGCGAAAAAGGCGGATTTGGTGTGTTTTGTTCAGTGATGTCTTTGAAGGCTAGTGTAATGGAGAATACATTTTGATGTCGATAAGGCTGAATTGCATGGCCTTTATTATGTTCCATCACATGTATCTTGAACAACGCACCTAATAAAAAGGAAGCAATAAATATTCTGGTGGTGTAAACAACAACAATAGTTCAATTTTTGATGATTTATGAGGATCATTTGTTTAGCAGAAGATGGCTGAACAGCACTAAGTATGAAGATGTATCTTCTTCTGATGAACTGGAACAACAACTGTGATTTATTTCGTCTTAACCTGGATTTGTGGGGTGCGTCAGCAGAGGATGGTGTCAGTGGTGTCATGCACTCACCTTGTTCCATCTGTGAAGACAATACTGGAACTGATGCTAGACCTCCAATGCCCGCCGGGCCCGCCGGTTCAAGAAATAGTTTCTCCCTAAACAAAGAATGTCCTTTGAGGGGAAGGCAGGTTGGACAAAATAGGAAAAGAGCCAACTGGTACCGTACTGATTCCTGTCAGCAACTGTGCGGCACAGCATTAACTGGAGACCCTCCGAGTCTGCTAGCTGGATGTGCGCAGGACCTCTGATTATGCAAAGATGCAATGCAAGACTCTGTCAGAAACACAGCAACCACAGATTGGAGCTAGACACTCCCAAGGAATAACTTGAAATACAGATTGAAGTTATTGGCACTCCCAAGGAAGCACTCTGAACATATATTGAAGTTAATAAAACTTCCAAGAAAAATCTTAGGACATAGAGCTTGGTACAGGTTTGATACATGAATCAAGTGCTCTGAGAAGAATTCTCTTGAAACTACTGTTCATCAGAGAAACACAAAGCAAAGTCTCTAATCCTTGTATAAACACAGTTCAAAGGCCAAGGTTGCCGGAAGGTCATGAGCAAGAACAATCAAGGTGAACTGGAGGGAAGTCACTGAGAGGAAACTTGAAGACAAGTCTAAAGTCTTGAAGGCGCTGACACTCTGGCCTGCGTACTACTATAAAAGGATAGTGCGCACTTACCTGATATCACATACTTAGCCTCGTTTTTCAGCTTGTCCGAGATTCAAAGATGGCCTCAAAGTCTTGACTCAGGAAGTCACCTGAGAAGTGGAGTACCTGAGCAGGTGGCAGAAATGATGGATGCATCAAGGGAGCTAGAGCCAAGGTGACCACCAGAGAAGCTTTGAACTGCAGCAGAGAAGAGCGCTGCAGGTCTGTTTGATTCTTCAGGTGAGTGGGTAGGATACAACCTTGTTTTGCAGGGAGTGTAGGCCAAGCAAGGGGCTTGGGTTTGGGTTTGGTTTATAATACATGTTCACGGTCCAATTGATGCAGCAGGAACACGTGTGGCACATGGCGCACGTAGCAGTCTGGATGGTTCTTCAGGAATCCTGAAGGAAATACGTGTTCGTACACTGGCTTTGACCTTACAGGAAGAGCAGGTGCAAACTAACAGATGGAATCAATTTACAGGAAAGTAAAGTTTTTTTTGTCTACACGTGCACAAAGGAAAGCACTCCAAGACGACAATACCAGCTAGAACAAGGCAAGCCATTGGTTAACATATTCGGGGAATGCTTGCAAGCTCAGGCATAATGGAATCAGGGAGACTGGGGAAACTCAGGCATGGAATCATTGCATGCCATAACGTCCCACAGGGGTGGTGTAACATGAGCCCTGTGTGCCACTACACAGAGGGTGCATGAGGGGGTCGTGACAAGTGGTGGGTTGGGTGCTGCCAGAGGTAATGATATTCATAACAGTGACTCTGATTTATGTATGTTTTTTGAGCTAAGGCAAGCTTTCACCCTCATGTGCACCCATAAAAAAAGGTTTCCTGATGATCTAAGAAGTCTAGTGGTCATGTGGTAAGACAGTTTCAATTAAGTCAAAATATAGTAGTTGACCTTAATTATGTAAGACCATTTTAACATTGGTATAATGTTTCCATTGACAGTGAAGCCTTCTGATGTCCCAGGCCGCACAAGAAGGAACACTTTGCAACAATAGTAGTTTGCTTTCTGGTGAGAAGGTTTCAGTAAATTATCTTCACTTATAACATATTCAGGACAATAGATTGAAACTCTGGTTTGAAGATGAGATATGTTGAAACTTGTTTAAGCCTTCCAGGATAGAACATCCCACAAATATTACAGTGTTGTGTCTTCACACAATATTTAGCATTCAGACCAGACTGGGAATCAAGAGCAGCCCTGGCAAAAATGTTCCAAGCATCTCTCTCTTACTCTCTCTCTCTCGCTCGTCTAACTCTCTGTCTTCTCACACTTTGATCTCACTTCCATGCTCTCTCTAATTCTCTCTCAAATCCCCTGCTATGTCTGCTGAAGTGAAACCTGTGGCACCAGGATGCCATTTTCTAAAATATACAATTATCTCAAAGTTTTATCAAATTAAACGCAGAATGCAATAGTTCTAACCTCAAGACCCTCTGGCAAGCTTGAAAAGGTAGTTAGTTTGATGTATATATGCTTAACAGATAGTTGTTTATTTCTCAAAACGTTTTTCAGTACAGCAGCGGAATAAAAGTGGGCTAGATGGGTGACAGACACTTAAGCATCCTACCTGATTTTATGGTTACCCGCGTTTCGTAATACAATTGTTCTTTGAAAGTTAGCTTGTGTCAGTCCGTGTTATTTAAATACAGGATAAAACTAAAACCCGGTTGTCTCTAAGGGTCTAAAATGGCCTATATTTCAAGCCTCTCGAGGCCCGCTTCATGTACAGTATCTTCTGTGTTTGTGGGTCACTGACCTTAACTCACGTTGAGTGACATTCCCTGGTGAGATGACTACTTAAGTCATATATTGCCAAAGCCTCTTCCTATGTCAATAACACCCTTCACTTCCGTCTGCCGTCCAGATTGAGTGCCTGAGTCCAGAATTGGTGCCAATGTCTGATAATTGCAGTCTCTTGAGCCCGTAATGAACGCCTGCTGCCCGGTCCAGAGAGCCAGCAAATTATCAAAGTGATGATTAGGAGCCCTGGCTACCAGGAGCTTGGCGAATCTCTCCCGAAGAGACACACGTCGCCTCATATTTCGTACAATAAAGGGGTTTGGCTCGGCTCTCAAATATGTTGTTGGGCGGTGTAGACAGGCTTGTAAATAGGATATGATTTTTGTATTAGAAAACCACGAGCTTGCATTGCCGATGTAAATGAGGGAGGACTGAGAAAGCTGCCAGATGACCCTCTCTGAAACTTTGCTTGAATCCTTACTTTCCTTTTCTTGCAAAAGCTCTTGTGAGCTCTCGGTCCATTACTTTAATAGTTGCAGTGTTCCATAATGAAGTTTTGGCTGTTCTCGGCCATTTAAGTGCTTCACTGGGGTAACCTCGTTTTGAAATAACGTGTACCAGCAGGCCACTTTGATATTATCCCAAACTTCAGAAATTGAATGAGGCCCAAAAGAGTCTGCACCTTAAAATGGATACATTCCTTAATTTGCAAAGGTTCATAGCATTGTCAGTTACAGCATATTGCAGCTTGACACGTTCACCCTGAATAGATCCCGACAGCACCATCCTACAACATTTCCAATTCCACCTTACCATAGCCTGCTGATCCAAAATAGCTCCAATAGCAAGTTCTCTATTCCTTATAGTCAATATAGGCCGGGACAACCAGTCCCACAAAAGAAAACAATAGGGGTGATGATGCAGAAAGGTGAAGTTTCTTATATACTGAAATTCAGTTTATTTGCAAAAATCTAGCATAGGTATAAACAGAAACTTTACCTAGACCTCGACAAAGTCCTCGATTCATCAACAAACATTACTCGGTACTTCTAATATTTGTGAACCTGTAATCCCACCTATAATGTACTCTATTTTATTCTCGTTGCAGGTGCGTTCTGACATCACAGCGTACCAATAATAAGAAAATGATGCACCCAGTCACGTATGATATCTTATTACTAGTGACTTGTGATGTCACAGTGCTCATCAAAATACTCAACATACTCCAAATAGCATGAAGTACCGTGGTGCATTCAAGCCTGCAAAAATGAGCAGTGCGTTTTTGTCGCAGATGAAGAGTAGTAAACAACCCTTCACCTTTGAAAAAAAGATTTTTCGTTTCTGGGGAAGGCCATAGCTCCTTACTTCAGGAGGCTGATTATACATAGCTGGCAGGAGGCCCCTAGTCATGTGTGATGCCTTCAGCAACTCCTGCCTCTGTAGCTTTGGTAAAGATAGCACTAGGGACAGTTGTTTCAGCATTGAAAATCCCAGCATGCAAAGTGCTGTGGGAGGAAAATTCATGACCAGCAGAGACATAACACATGGCCACATGTGAGCTTTGTAATGTATCATGAGAAGGATGGGCAAAAACCCACATTTATGGGATCAATCAATCAATCAGCATTTGTAGAGTGCAGCACTGTCACCGCTGGGGATATCTGGCCGCTGGGGTGCAAGGTCTCAGTTGAAAAGCCAGGTCTTTAGGTAGTGGTGGACGGAAATAAGAACCAAGCATAAAAAGGCAAAACAGGGGGCAGAAAAACGAGCGAGAAGAAAAGGCAAAACAGAGTCGAAGAGGGCAAAACTGAGGGCAGAAAATTTAGCAGAAAAGGCAAAACAAAACACAGACAAATGAGCAGAAAAAGTGAAACAGAGGCAGTAAAACGAGACAAAAAAGCAAAACAGAGACAGAAAAACAAGGAGAAAAAGGCAAAACAGAAGGCAGAAAAACTAGCAGAAAATACAAAAGACAGCAAGAAACGAGTAGAGAAGGGACAAACAGAGGGTAGCTGGTAGACAGGCAGCAGAGGGTAGCGGACTGTGGCAAGCTAGACAGGAGAACTGATGCAAGGGTAGCTGGGTCGAGGGCCTGCTCAATGGGGTCGCACTGCGCCCTCCATTGAGTAGAGCTGGTTGGCTCGAGGAGGGAAATGGCAGAAGGAGGGAAACTGCATGAAAAGAGGGCAGAAATTAGCTGTAGAAGGCTGTTGGAAATGGCCCTTTTTGCAGGGTTATCCCCAAACTTTTTGCTTCTTCCTCCTTGGTTTTTCCTGAAATGTGGTTGTTGGCTACAGGACTCTGGGCACTTAACCACTGCTGATCAGTGGTAAAGTGCATATGCTCTCTCTGTAAATTGTGATTGTGATTGGTTATCCATGTTTTACCAGTATGTCCCAAGTAAAGTGCACTGAGTGTGCCATGGCGGGTGATTCAAATGCTACTAGTGGGCCTGCAGCACTGATTGTGCCACCCACAGGAGTAGCCCTAAAATGGTGTCTCAGGTCTGCCACCGCAGTGCCTGTGTGCAGTTTGTTAACTGCCTTGTTGGCCTGGCCAGTGTTGACACTTGCCAGGCCTGACCCTTCCCTTTTTCTTACACATAGGACACTCGTATGGTAGGCCTAAAGTACCCTCCTGGGCAGGGTGCAGTGTATGTGAAAGGTAGAACATGTACTAGTGTGGGTAACATGTCCTGATAGTGAAATACTGCCAATTTTGTTTTTCACTATTAAAAGGCTATCTTGCCCATAGGACAGAATCAGGAATGCTGTGTAACATGTTTACCTTCTTATCTTCCCATAAAAGCAATATAGAAATTTGGAATCTGGTATCCCTGAACTCAGAATTTAATAACACATCTTTTAGGGAGGATGTTTTTTAAATTCAGTGTTTGGAAATAGCACTTTTAGAAAGTGTCTATTTTCTTGT
Source organism: Lissotriton helveticus (assembly GCF_964261635.1). NCBI lineage: Eukaryota > Metazoa > Chordata > Amphibia > Caudata > Salamandridae > Lissotriton > Lissotriton helveticus. The sequence goes on along the minus strand of NC_136057.1, from coordinate 713,000,613 downwards.
TCAATCTTTCTGCATGCCTCTGCCTGTTTGTGAATTGACTGTTTGTTTTGTGAGTGACAGGGGCTGGGGTGGTTCCAGGAGGCTGGGTGTGTCAGCACTAGGCAGAATAGACCTATTTGCATTTGGAGTAGTGGGAGGAGTAGCACCTGGGCCTGAATAGGGCTGTGCCTGCCTTCCACATTGCTGACTCCATCCCCTGTGGTTTGTCTGATGGCCCTGACCCACACTCACAAAGCAAGAAGATGTGCACTGGCAGAGTGCACCCAGAACTGGTTTGGACTGAGTCCAGGACCCCTCACACGTGAAAAACAAAGACTTTTGGGGTAACAATATAAGATCTGAAACCCCTGAGCTTCAGACTAGGAAACTTCGTGGTCAAGAAGGAATTCCTGCCAAAGAGAAGAGCTGAAGAAGACTGGGGAAAAGTGCTGCCATTGCTGTGTGTCTGGGGGCTGACCTGCAGTTGCTGTTTCTGCTGAGGAAGATTACTAAGGGACTTTCTGCAGTGTGCTGTGTCTCCCTACTTGAAGAGGAACTTTGCTGGGTGCTTTGTTCTTCTGAAGACAAGAGTCTCCAAGGGCCTGAGGAAACCTGGACTCCTGTTGTGGGAACTCAGGCACATCAAAGTTCCCAAGATCGTTGTTTCCAAAGATCGTCCCTACAAAGCTGTAAGTAGGCGGAGGGCTGGTTTTGCGGACAGGAATTTGGATGTTCCCGGCAGTTCTGGGCAATCTGCAGTTTATTGATCACAGAGCTAGGGGCTTCCAGATAGAGCCCATTGCCATAGTCCAACCTTGACAGTGGAAGAGATTGCACTATGGTTTTCTAGGCTTCGGGAGGGAGCAGAGGAAGTACTTTCCTGGCCATTCTGATCAAGCTGAAACAGGTTGCTATTGTCTTTCTGGTTTGCTGCGTTTTGAAAGTCAAATTACGGTATAACCAGATGCCCAGGCTCTTTATTTCTGGCTTGGGTGTGGGTTCTGGGCCCATGCATGATGGCCAGAAGGTTGTAAGTGTTGAGTTATCAAAGTTGCCCAGGGTCATGATCTCGGTGTTTTCACCATTTAATTTCAGATGGGATGAACCCATCCATTTTACAACTTCCATGAGGCATGCTTTCAGAGTCATAGAGTAATGTGTGGGTTGGTTTAATTCTACGACCAGTTGGGTGTCGTTAGCATAGGTGACCATATGGATCCCAGAAGGAGCCAGGATCGAGGCTAGGGGTGCCATATACGCGTTAAAAAGCGTAGGGCTCAAAGATGAGCCCTGCGGTACACCACGCAGGAGAGGCCGAGTTTCAGAGCACACGCATTCTCCAAAAACCTGAAACGATCGTCCTTTCATGAAGGAACAAAGCCAACTTAGACCAGAACCTGCTACTCCCAAGTTGATGAGAATGTGAATCAGAACTTGGTGATTCACCGTGTCGAATGCCGCGCTCAGGTCCAAAAGTATGATGGCCGCTGAGACCAAGCAGCCCAAGCACGGACCACAGCCGAGACGTCATTGCCACAGGTAAAGGCTCCGGTCAGCAATCAGAGCCTGCGCCCGAGACTGTTACTGTGGGAGCGCTGCGGGCGGGGTGCGGGTCTGCGGGAGCGGTCTTGCTGCTGAAGGCCTGCTCCGGTGACTGCCTAGTGCGGCAGAGCTTTGAGGACAGTTGACTGTGTTCTACGGATTGAACCGGTTGCTGGGGACTGCGTCAGCTGGCCGGTACTCGCACAGCTGTTAGCGGCAGTACCGGGCCGTTGTGTGTCACACTTCTTTCTGGGCACGTTTCAGGGTTTAGACCCTGTAGTTAACACCGGAGAACCAAGTGGTGATATTTTGATTACGTTTTCACAAGGAGTGCAGACACTACTGAGTTGTCTTTACAAAGAACAGTCAAAATAACATTTCTAAGGAAAGATTAATTATGTATGTCAGATTTATGTCGTTTTGGTCGTGCCTCAATTAGATAAAGATATCTATAATTTTATAACAACCTGTGTGGTGTCCATTTGTGGTGTTTCACTGTGTTACTGTGGGTGTTGGTGCAAATACCTTACACATTGCCTTGGGGATAAGCCTGTCTGATCATGCCAAGCTACTAAGGGGGTAAGCAGGGGTTATCAACAGTGGGTTTCCCCTTACCCTGATTAGAAGAAAGGGTCCCAATTTGGTCAATGGTACCTACATCTGCCAACTAGAGACCACCATTTCTAACAAGGCAAAACAGAGGACAGAAAAACCAGCAGAACGGTCAAAACAGAGCAGAAGATGGCAAAACAAGGGCAGAAAAACAAGCAGAAAATGAAAAAGAAAGAGGTGAACAACAAGCAGAAAAAGCAAAACAGGGCAGAAAAATGAGTAGAAAAGGCAAAATAGAGAAAGAAATGAACAGAGATGCCACAAAAAAAGGACAGCAGATAGACAGGCAGCAGAGGGTATCAGACTGCGGGCAAACTGGACAGGAGAATTGTTACAGGGAGAGGTGGCATCAGGTATTTTATGAAATAAAATACCTGCTTACTTTGCATTATGAAAGATATTGGATGCTAACTAAGCCTGCAGCCTCACGTAGCTGTATGGAATCAAAACTCCTCAGTGGCAGGCTGTGGTTCCTGTGATGTACAGAATGAAGTACTTTATTCCATATGCAATGGGGAAACTATATCAGTAATCTGGTCTGTATGGAATGTTTTTATTGCCTTGTTATGTTTTGTCACATATAACTCGCAAGTGGGATATTTTTCTTTACCATAAATGGCTTTCCTGTAGACCATGCATGAGTGGAGATTTGTATAAGGTGTCTTTATGAAAAGATCAGCAAAAAAGTGATCACTCCTTACATATGTTATTAAGTTTAATGCATTTAGTACTTTTAAAGTCCAGCTGTTTATTGCCCTATAATGTGCTTCTGTACCACTGCTCTTCTAAGTATTCTTTCAATTAGGAAGAACAATACAAGGTATTGATATAATAAGTCCTCTTCTTGTTTTACAGTGCCACCGTGGGCCTTGATCGCCATTGCCATTGTAGCGGTTGTTTTGATTCTTACCTGCTGCTTTTGCGTCTGCAAGAAATGTTTGTTCAAAAAGAAGAACAAGAAGAAGGGGAAGGAGAAGGGAGGAAAGAATGCAATGAATATGAAAGACGTCAAAGATTTAGGGAAGAACATGAAGGATCAGGTAATGTGCTTTTTAGATCCTTTGATCACTCTTTGTAACTATTGCTGAAATTGTTTGCACCTATGAGACTTTCAAAATCAATCGAAAATAATTAATGAGTTTCTTTTTTTCTATCTAGCTATTGCTAACAATGTCCAGCAAGGATCACCAAATGCATCTTGCCTGGTCATTTCCCTGCCTGCTGCAGCATCACAAATTCTACGTAGTATCAGGCTTCCTCTGCTCAATAGGTCGTCCTGTCGGTCCCATACGTTTTTCAAATCTATTTCTGATTTTTGCTTCACTGACCACAGACCACTTGATTAAAAGTCACAAGCATGTCCATCTAAATTCTTTTCAAGTATATCTAGCTTGTATTAACACCTACAATTGTGGTCGCCATTGCTTTCTTATTTAAGGCCTCATACTCTGCTGCACAACAGAATGGAGGGCCAGTTGAAGATGGGGCTCATTGCTGGCATTTATGCAACCAAAAAATGGACATTATTTGGAAGGAGGTTTTACAAGTTTCTGTCCTCCTCAAGTAATTCTTGAATCCATTAATAATAAGCATAAAAGATGTAAAACCAAAATAAAATATGAAACCGGAAACATTGAGAATAAGCATGTTAAAGTAAACACTTCCTTATTAATACAACAGATAGCAGCATATCATAAACAGCAATGCATATAGTAAAAAGACGGTCACATATCTAAAACAATAAAACATCAATCATCCATCAACTACCGTTTCAGCAAACATTGTCATTTATCTAATTGTCCTTCATGGGTCTTAATTTACTTTTTAAAGATAAAAAGGCATTGATTTTAATAAACACAAATTCATTAGGTAGCATTTGCAAACAAGCCAGTACTGGCCTAACCTGATTAAAGTTCATCCTATTCAATAGGGCTAAAACATAAGTTTTATTCAATTTGATATAGTGCCTTCAAAACATAATACAGTGCATGGTTTCCTGATCTGAAAATGAATCACAATTACAAGGCCACAGATTTTCTACACAATTCCATCCCTTTGGATAGGGCAAAAAGGAATATTTGAAATTTAACTTGAATCTAGTTTAAATATATTACGGTCAGTCACTGAGATCAAACATGGCTCAATAGATGGAGTAATTCTCAGGTCGGCATGTGCATGTACAAGTGGCTTACTCAGTTCTTTTACCTCTCTTTTCTCCTGTGCATGGACATAAAATGTCTTTTTATCCAACTAAATCCCAACTAAATCCCATTTAACAATTAGTTAAAAATATAGTTCTGGCCAACCCTGTTCGGTAAATACTGATTAATTGGATTTCAACCAAGGAACTCTTTCTCCCCCCTCCAAATTCTTCCAATCCCTCACCATTGCCAGGTCGAGCCCTGTTTCCCAATTTAGCCAACCCGAAATCCATCTCATTAAATGATGTAGGTCTAACATATCTGAGATATGTCTGAAACTAAGCTCTTCATGCAAGATAAAAGAAGAGGTAATTTGGGTTAGGGATTACAGTCCCCTCTGATATTTATTTTCTACATCTTGTAGATCTGATGTGCCACAGAACCCCAAATGTCACTGCTATGATTAACTGCTGAGACATATTTTTTATTATACATTTTAAGAGTGCCTTGATAGGCTTGTACCCCAGTCATGTGGCAAAGTCAAAAAGGGCTGAAAAGATCCATGCCATCAAATTTCTTTTGGTGGCAATGAGCGGAGTACATGATCCCTTACAATCAAAAAGCACCCCCTATATGGCTCGGCCTCAACTCTTGTGATTTCACAACTTTCTAAAACATATTTCCTCGCTTTTCCTTCACTCTGGACATATAATCACAGTATAGGATTTTTTATAATTAGTACTTAGATCTAACTTGTTCATAATATTCACGAATTTAATGAGTAGTTGAAAGACAAGAGCAGTTTTTTTTCAAAAAAGTACCACATCATCTGCTTATAATAAGGCAGAAATTAGTTGTGATCCGACTCATGGTATACCTTTAAGAGCTTCACACAGTGTTGATCCAAGCAATTAATACATAGCATGAATAGCAGGGTGGAGAGAATACAATACAGTCTCACTACCTGCTACAAATCAGCTACAACTTGAAATTGCGTAGTTAATTATAAGGCAAAATACATGTAGGGATTGTGATATCCATTAGAGTAAAACTATGAAAAGCATTGTGGGCCTGAGTGAGTGTGTATCACATGAAAATCATTGCTATAGATTGAACACAATGGTGTAAATTGTACAGTTCACGTCGAGCCCTGGGCAACTGCTACAATGAGAATGGGCAGTTCCCTAAGAAGACGAGAAGAAGAGGAAAGATTAGCTTGCATCCTAACAGGGAGATGAAAGTGCTGAGCTGAGCATTGGTATGATTCATATCTGAGGCTCGCCTACTCTGAACAAGTGGCTATCTCATGTGCTAAGAAGAGAGGATGCTTTGAACAGTTTGGGTATAAGAATATGTTGGCATATAAGAATTACATTTATCAAATTGAATGGGCTTTCGAAAGGGCAGATTTTTTGATGAGTGTAAGAGTTTTAATCACATTTTAACCCGAGTGGCAGTGTCAAAGTGATGCCAGCAAGAGACGGCCACTCTGCGATTATCTTTTAGCTGGCTATCATCATTATAGATATACTGGTGGATAGCATGCATTTGGCAGGCATAGTACTGTAGATGTACAAAGCCCGCAGACACGGTCCTATTGTGGGTGGGAGTATGAGAGGCCAATGCAAAGTTGTTAAAGGTTAAGTACAAAGGTTTTAGTGACAGTATTGATCTAAGGGAGTCACATTAATTCGGAGTCAAATAATATTCCCAGAAAATATGGAGGTTTCTTGGCAAATAACAATTCATTAAAGAATTCAGGGATCAGGATGATGGGGAAAGCATGCTCTCAGTGAGGAACATTTAGGGCATCGGAAAATTGCTCTTTGTAAGTGCTCATTTATGGCTGCTGGCTGCTTTACATCCACTATTTTACACCAGCTGGAGTACAAAGTGAAAGTATTTGGTGGGGGGTTTCTCAGTAAGGCCAGAAAGATGAGCATAATGGAAGAAAAGCAGACAAAATGAGAAAGTAGCTGACATACAATAAATACATTGGTAGAGTTGTAGTAACTGTCAAATGCAATCAACACAGACATGTTAAACTAAACACACTGCTATTACTTAACAATCACAATTTACAGTTTTCAGTTAATCTTATTAGATATGTTAAATTAAAAATCTATTTCTAAAAAGATTAGTAATGTTCCTCAAAGAGTTAATGACAATTCTGTTCCATACGGTGTTATCTTGTAACTTCTCTGTTGGGCGACATCTGTCCTACTGGAGAATTTAACTATATTTTATAAGCCTTGGGCACGTAGCCCTTCTGAAGTTTTCTATCCACTGAAGTTTAAAATTCAAATCATAGGCGTTCAGATGAGCAGATTTTACATCAACTTGAATGGGACTGATTACATCTCGATATTTATAACAAGTATCCACGACCACACAGTTTGCCAGGTATTCAACTTTACAAGATAATAATATTTCTAGTCTTTACTATGGAGCTTCACACATTTTCATATTTGTATTTCTCTTGGTCAACACTGATGCTATTATTAGATTGTTTTTGAGAAAACTAAAAAAGCATCCACTTGTCCCCAATGCTTGAGGGCGAGAATGAGTCCGAATGCTATTTCTGTGAACTTCTGCACTTTTACTGATTCGAAAAGAAATGTCAACAGCCACTACCCATGGCATGTACAATTTATAGCGAAGGCATGGAAGCCTTTAAAGGCTGCACAATATATATATATATTTCAATATTTAAAATGTTCGCTAAAGAAATGCAACATTTCAGTTAATACAGTGAAATGATGGCTCGTGCTCATGCAAAAACAAATACAGTAATTGAAAATGTTTTCTTTAGGACAATGCTGATGTGTACTGTTTTCGTTTTTTAGGGAGTCAAGCAAACAAATAAAACAAAGGAGCATTGCATTTCCAGAAAGAATGCATAGTATTTTAGGTTGAATGTTTTTATTTGAGCCAAAGTTATCACGGTTGTTCGTTTTATTATTCCATGTTTTATTGGATTTTGTATTGCATTTGTTATGGCCTGGAAAGATGACCAATAAATCTTAGATCGTAAACGTTTCCAGACAGGAGATGATGATATATCAAGGCTGTTGGTTGCACAGACACACTGCCTTACAAAAATATTACTGCAAACCTCGCTTTAACGATAACACAATGAAATCCTCTCTGTGAACTTTCCATAAATCTAGTATATGTGCAAATGTTATTCGGGAGACATGCACATTGTGGCCAAGACCCCTCTTATACTAACATATTAAAACATTTCAGTGCCTTTTAAATTTGGTGGAGTGTTATTCTGAAGCAATGCCATTTTTTAAATCAATACATTAGCAGTTTATTTAAAAACAAAGATTGATAACAGGTCGCTCACTCAGAACAAGGTCATTCGTCGCCAAACGAAGTTAGAACTGAAGACAGGGGTGTTGGAAACAGAGGTCTTTCTTTGCCTGTGTAACACCTAGCGCCTAGGCAATGATGCAGAAGTGTTTTCCGTGTATAGGCCCTGCTTCTGCAATGTAAATTAATTTCTAGGCTTGTGGCACTCTTACTGTTCACTGACTCAAAATAGCACAACAGTATTTGTATTGGGGCCTCATGCAAGACACACTTTTCTGTGAGCTGTAGTTTTATACTGCTGGTTGTTATTTCCCCCCAGTGGCAGGTTCAAGAAAGCTTTTCCTGCTCCAATCACAGAGCAACCAGACTGCCATATTACTTTTGCAGCACACTGGTCGCTTTTCAAATGCTCCCTCAAACACGAAGCTGTGTTTTTTAAGGTGTCCCAATAAGATATCTACTCATTCCACAAATTTCACCCTCTGGGATCAAGTGTAACTTGAAAGTGACAATCCTATATCACAGCTAAGAATGTACTTTTCTTTACGTTTTTTGTACATTAAATTCTTGTCATCTACACATATTTACAACAGACCCTCACACACCAATACCATAATTGCACATACGAAAACCAAGCATTCCCTTGTCAATGAAATTATTATTAGATAAGGCAGAAGGAAAATAGTGAAGGAAGACAAAGAGACATAAACACAGAAAGTTATTCTAAATCCATATAATGGACGTAAATGCTGCAAAATATTTTAGAATATTATGGATTATGGTGAGACTGATTCACATTTTTAGACGAGCTTGGTGCCACGCTCTACTTTTAATTATGTTAAATTAGATTTTCTAATAATGGACAATAATTTAAAATACAATTTTGTAAAAAAACATTAAACAAGCTTTAACAAGGCTAATAGATCTCGGCTCTAAAATGCTGACTAGTTGGCTTTGCAAATGCTTTAAGCAATTCATGTGCAAATACATGTCTCGAAATGCATGCACAAGTAAGACCAATAATTTTTCTATTAATGAAAAAAAATGTCAAGATAGTAACAGATGCGTTCGCATTCATTATTGTGCATGAGCATGCTGGCATAATGATGCTTGCATGCTCATAATGACACAAGCATGTGCACGCTTTATAATGCAATCCAACAATTTTTGTTTGGGGTGTGTGAGTTTAAGAACAAAGCATGTGAGGAACCAGTAGCACTTTGCAGCTGTCAGTAAGTGCAAAAAAGGGAGTGAGTGGTCATATAGCACTTAGCAGCTATAAAGCTAGTAGCACTTTGCAGTTACTGTGCCCAAAAGGAAAAACATTATAAAAGAAATGAAGTGGAGGAGAGGAGAGAGCAAGGAAAAACATGCACTTATATTGCGTGCTGAGACAGAAAAAAAAGTGCCCTAAAGGCTGCAGGGGAAGGATGCAACGTATCCTATCAGAACATTGTGAGACCAAAAGCTCTAGGGTGGGATAAACACAAGAGTAGGGAGGAAAATCATTTAATTAAGATCAGACACCAGAGATGGACAAAAAGAGCGATCCAATCATGAGCAAGGGACTGAACCTAAGCCCACTCAAAGTATATGATGTGTGTTGGAAACAATAGTCCCGCTAAAATACAGAACCCTAAAAATGTATACTTACATAAAGAAATATGTTCTGGAGGTGTCGTTCATAAATAATCAAAAAATGGCCCTGCTGCAGGAAACATCTTGAATACAAAATGCTCTTTTATTTGATGTAACTGCCAATGGTCATTTCTCCATGTCTTGTTCTAATGTTTGCAAGCGTGTTGATGTTTTAATTATTATTTCTTCCTTTCATGTCCTCCTTATCTGTGTTGTGTCTGATGACTGTACTGGATTGTCACTTGCGGTAGGTTTATTTTGATGTTTGCATACAGCCAGGCCATATCTCTTAGTGTGTGAATTGCATCTGACAGCTTGGAATCCTCAGTGGAAATGTAGTCAAAACCATGACACACGTTTAGAGGCTGAACTAAATTGATTTAATTCAAGGACAGAGGTGCTTTCGTCCATTCTACCAGATGGCGCTTCAAAAATATAAAGTACTACAGCCTGATAAGGCAAATATACCAATTTCTTTTAACAGATTTCCCTTCATCTAGGTATGCATATACACAGTGTTAATATGTCAAGCTTTCCTCATTCACTGCATTTTAGAGCATTTGAATAGATATGCAAACACGGTCTTTCTGATGCACATTTCCTGCAGCAAATGCTGGATCCTTTACAGCATGATAGGCACCAAATACATTGCACCATGATATTTACTGAAGTCCATGGTCTATCCTGAATCTGTCAAATCCTTGGATTAGATTTGCTAAAATTAATTCCCCATAGACATAAATGACAAAATGTTAAAAATCAAATCTTATTAAAATCAGATACTAAAGTCACAAGCTGGAAAACTACATAAAATAATGGAAACCTTACAATTGTGCAATGGGAAAAATAAAGCATAATTACCACTAACACAGAAAAGCAATGTACAGTAGTAAAAAAAGAATATATATATATATAAAATCAAGCAATCAATCAATCATGGACATTTGTATAGCGCGCTACTCACCCGGTAGGGTCTCAAGGCGCTGTGGGGGAGGGGTCCGCTACTGCTCGAAGAGCCAGGTCTTGAGGAGCTTCCTGAAGGAAAGGTAATCCTGGGTCAGCCGGCGGTGGATGGGGAGGGAGTTCCATGGCTTGGCTGCAATGTAGGAGAAGGATCTTAACCCGGCGGTGGCTTTGCGAATGCGCGGTACGGCGGCGAGGGCGAGGCTGGTCGATCGTAGCTGGCGGGTGGGCGCGTAGAAGGTCAGGCGGTTGTTGAGGTACTTGGGGCCCAGGTCGTGGATGAGGAGCCTGAACGTGATCCTCTTGCTGTCGGGGAGCCAGTGCAGGTCTCTCAGGTGGCCCGAGATGTGGCTGTGTCGGGGGACGTCCAAGACGAGTCGTGCGGAGGCATTCTGGATGCGCTGGAGTCTTTTCTGAAGTTTGGCTGTGGTTCCGGCATAGAGGGTGTTTCCGTAGTCCAGTCGGCTGGTGACGAGTGCCTGGGTGACCGTCTTCCTGGTTTCGGTGGGTATCCATTGTAAGATCTTACGGAGCATGCGCAGGGTGTTGAAGCATGATAATGAGACGGCGTTGACTTGTCTGGTTATCGAGAGGGAGGAGTCCAGGATGAAGCCCAGGTTGCGTGCGTGGTCCGTTGGCTTGGGAGTGGTGCCCAGGGCAGGGGGCCACCAGGAGTCGTCCCAGGTGGAGGGCGATGATCCTAGGATGAGGTCTTCCGTCTTGTCTGAGTTCAGTTTCAGGCGGCTGTTCTTCATCCACTCGGCGACGTCTTTCATCCCTTCGTGCAGGCTGGTTCTGGCGGTGGCGGTGTCGTTGGTGAGGGAGAGGATCAGCTGGGTGTCGTCGGCGTAGGAGATGATGTTGAGGTTGTGTTTGCGTGCGATGGCTGCGAGAAGGCTCATGTAGACGTTGAAGAGGGTTGGGTTGGGCTGAGCGATGATCCTTGAGGTACGCCGCAGATGACTTCGGTGGCTTCGGATCTGAACGGGGGGAGGCGGACTCTCTGGGTTCTTCCGGCGAGGAACGAGATGATCCACTCCAGTGCCTTCTCTTGGACTCCGATGTTGCTGAGGCGCTGCACTAGGGTGCGGTGGCAGACAGTGTCGAACGCTGCAGAGAGGTCCAGGAGGATGAGGGCCGCTGTTTCCCCGTTATCGAGCAGGGATCTGATGTCGTCAGTGGCTGCGATGAGGGCGGTCTCGGTGCTGTGGTTGGCTCGGAAACCGGACTGCGAGGGGTCGAGGGATCCGTTCGTCTCGAGGAAGGCGGCAAGCTGTCTGTTGACGGTCTTCTCGATGACTTTGGCAGGAAAAGGGAGGAGCGAGATGGGGCGTTAGTTCTTGAGGTCGGGGGGGTCTGCTGTTGGTTTCTTCAGGAGGGCGTTGAGCTCAGCGTGCTTCCAGATCTCCGGGAAGGTGGCGGTGTTGAAGGTGTTGATGATGTCCCGGAGTTGGGGTGCGATGATGGAGTCGGCCTTGTTGAAGACGTGGTGGGGGCAGAGGTCGGTTGGTGAGCCGGAGTGGATGGTGTTCATCGTGCTGGTGGTGTCTTCGGTGCTGACCGGGGTCCAGACGCAGAGGGTGGTGGTGGGGGGCGTTGTTGTCCCGTCGTTCTGTGAATTCTGTCTTCTTGGTGGTGCGGATCAGCTGGTGGTGTTTGCGGGTGGCGTGCTTGAGGGCAGTCATGTTGTCTGTGGTCTGGTCGTGGCGCCAGGCTTTCTCGAGGGTGCGGCAGTTCTTCTTGGAGTTCATGAGTTTGTCGGTGAACCAGGAGGCTTTCTTGCTGCCGGGTCTGCTGGGAGGGTTCTTCAGTGGTGCTAGATCATTTGCGCAGTTGGTGAGCCACTGTGTGAGGTTGCTGGCTGCTTCGTTGGGGTCCGTTGTGCTGGCGGGAGGGTTCTGGCAGAGGGAGGTGGTGAGCTGCTCGGTGGTGATCTTGCTCCAGCTCCTGCGAGGAATCTGTTGCGGGTGGTGGTGGGTCGTTGTTCTTCTGAAGCTGAAGTGGATGCAGCTGTGGTCAGTCCAGTGGAGTCCGGTGGAGTGGCTGAAGGAGATGTACTTGCTGGAGGAGAAGACGGGCTCAAGCGTGTGGCCGGCGTAGTGGGTGGGGGTGTTCACCAGTTGCTTGAGTCCGAGGTTGGCGAGGTTGTCCAGCAGGGTGGTGGTGTTGCTGTCTTTGTTGTTCTCCAGGTGGAAGTTGAGGTCCCCTAGGAGGATGTAGTCAGCGGAGGGGAGGGCGCATGGGCTGATGAAGTCTGCGATGTCTTCGCTGAATTGTGTGCGTGGTCCCGGGGGTCTGTAGATGAGGGTTCCTCTGAGGGTGGTGTTGGGATCGGTGTGTATCTGGAAGTGGAGGTGTTCGGTGGCGGTGAAGGTGTCGTCGGGGTTGGTCGTGATGTGGATGGTGTTCTTGTGTATGATGGCGATGCCTCCTCCAGTCTGGTTGACGCGGTCCTTCTGGGTGATCTTGTATCCGTCCGGGATGGCTATGGCGATGTCAGGCGCTGAGGAGGCGTTCATCCAGGTTTCTGTAAGGAAGGTGACGTCTGGTGATGTTGTGTTAAGCAGGTTCCAGAGTTCGACAGCGTGTCTGTGGACGGAGCGGGTGTTGAGCAGGATGCACTTGAGGTGGTTGCTGCTGCTGCTCGGCTTGTCGGGTGCGGTGCAGGTCCAGATGCAGGTGAACTTGCAGGCTTGGCAGGTGAAGGGTCCGTGGGTGCATTTCGGGGTGGCTCGGTAGCAGGTGGGGTTCCGGCCGGGGTTGAGTGCATTGAGGGTGGCGGCGTCGTAGGTCCGTCGTGTGGGCTGGCTTTCGGCGCACGTTTGGCGTGCCCGCTGCGCGTATGCGCGGGCTCCATATGAGGCGAAGTGGCAGGGCGGAGCGGGCGGCCAATCGGGTACAGTAAGGAAAAGGGGGCGGGCCGCGATGGAGCAGCGGCGGGAAGCGGGGAGCGGGTGGGGGCACTAGAGGGATTAGCGAGGCACGCTAAACAAAAAGCACAAGTAAATACAAAGGCAGAAGTTTCAAAACGCAAGTACAGGAACAAAAATACAGTGGGCACGAAAATCGGGCCAAAACGGAGCAAGTACAGGAAACAAACAGTGAGCACGAAAATCGGGCCAAAAGAGGGAGCAGGGAGAACGAGCAGCAGCGAGGGGGCACCGCGGGCGAGCCGTGCGGCGTGGGGGGTGTCCTGAGGTCATAATGATGCAAGGAAAAACAGAAGTTCTAAAGGGTATGTAGTGATATAAGATGTTTTAAAGAGTATGCAATGTGACAGAAGGCTGGCTGTGGGTGATTTGATACAGCGAGATAGACGGGCTGGCCATTGACAATGCCGGATTGGAACGTATCTTAGATATCAAGGTGTAGTACAGGCAGACTCTATAAACAGAAGGATGTCGAGAGATAGAGATGTCCTGCACTTGGGGTGTGTGGGTTTTTTTGTGAGAAAAGTAGAGAGACTGGTCTACGTTTAGAAGCTGTCTAGTTGATCATACACAGCTGTGCATTTAATATGCAATTATCTAAGCACCCTTCAGAAATATAGGGCTTATTGGCTGATTGGCTACGTGGGCTGCACAACGCACATCGAAATTACCACATTGTTTGATAAGTAGCCAGTTCTCCATACATTCTCCCCGTGTGTGTTTTTTGGCATTAACCCTAGTTTTAAATGGGCTGCCTTGACGGGTGTCATAATTTTTGCATTTTATTTACAGAAAGACTAGCCTACTAATTCTGACTTCAGATGAGCAAAGATAAAGGAGTTTTCTATATCAGGATTTGTTAATGCTGGAGTTTATTTGAGCGAGCAATTGGTTGAAAATGTACTTTATTTGCCAAACTATTGGCCACATGGCTTAAAGGATAATTGATTAAACAATATATATATATATTCAAAGATTTGGCCTCAGCTGAATGTGGAAGCATTGTTCATACTATTTGGCAAAATGGTTGATGGTGGGTGAGGTGAAATTCTCTTATGTCTGACATTTTTGTTTTACTGCTGTTGAGTCAAGTAGAATGTAGATATGGACAGCCACTACATTTTCTAGAAAAAGAAGGGTCATACAGAATGAGTTGGTTTTATTACATATGGAAGATCTTTCTCCAACCTGAAAGGTACTGGGTGTCGTTCACAAAATTCAAAAAAACAAAAAAGTGATGGGTGGATTGCTTTAATTAATTTCAGCCACTGGTAATTAGCCAAGTCCACAAATCAGTCATTCGTTTTTAGCCCACACTACCACCTCCGATAGGAGCCAGCCCTACGAAAATTAGTCCTGGTCCAGCAGAAGCAGACCAGTCTGATCTGCTAGGCCAGGTCCCCTGTTAATGGGAACAAGCAAGCCCAGACCAATTTCAGTCTGTTTGGGTGCCTTGTGTAACCCGATCCACAGGCACAAAGCATGTCAACTTGGTGTGTCCTGTAAATCAATTGAGTGTGAAAGGGGAAGGTAGTGCTGCTGTTCCTGCAGTTGCCTTTCATGATCTCAAGTTTTTAAGAGATAGCAGGGGGTAACCCAGCCCCGAGAAGCATGTCAAGATGTCATACAATGTCAAGTTAAGTAAAGGTATTGCAGTGCAGCACGCCTTTTGTCATAGCCTCGTACCACTCTCCTCCTGAGGTGTCTGACCTCAATATTACAAAATATGAACTTTTGCTTCTCACATCAGGGCTATGTGTGGTTTGCTTTTTCTCTACAATGAGACAAATAGAGGGAAGGGTGCCTGTTAGGACCTTCGATAAAGGATATGCTCACATAGCCTCCCTCTGAGGGTTTCAGCTGTCACCTCGGTTCAAAAATATGTGTTCCTCTGATTCTTCTGTCAGGAGTATATTCATTTGATGAAATCTACTCTGTACAGAGATACTTAGGGACAGGAAAACCCATTGCAAGATGCCTATGTTTTATACAGTACAGCATGGGTAAGTCCTAATGAGGTAGCGCCTGGGTCTACCAAACCCCCTTCTGTGTTGTCTACCCTTCAACAGCAGCTGCCTCGTTCACAGACCCGACCTTGTTTGTAGATATTACCTCAACGCAAGCATGCACATTTCAGAAGATGTCTACCGACCCATGTTCTGCAGGGCTACATCCTTCTCTCTAGAAGTGAAACCCTAGGCAGACTATATATGGTGCCACACGAGTCTGAAGAGCAGTGTGGGCTGCGTAGAGGATCCCATCTCAAGCCCTTGGCTCGTCCAATCAATGTAAAACGCTTTACTGGAAGGAAGGAAGAAAGGCATTACTGCTCCTAATGTCCATATGAATAAAGCTCATGTAATAAAGTAGCAAACCCCTTCATGCACCACGATGGCAGCAGGTCTCAAATGTCTGCAAAGGTAAAAAAGAAAAAACCTGTTATACACAAGCAAATAAACTTGTGAAACACCCTAGGGAGACAGTTCTCACAGTATGTGTGAGCTGTGTAGAGAAGTTCTTTCCAAAGGCATCTTTAAAAAAAACAAAAAAAAAGTCCTTTGGGTGCATTGAATTACTCTCTAAAGTAAAAGTGACCCAAATCCGTGCGCCCCTTACATGTAAATGGCACAACCTATAATGTTTGTACCTTTCACGAGGTAGCGCTCCTTTCCGTTTGATATGTTCAAAGCTCCTCACCAGCCTGAAACCAATGGCTCTCTGACAGCCTTCAATCTTGAGACATTAGACTATCTTCCCTTTGCTGCAACTAGATGCATATTATCTTCCTGATTCTCGTTAGATGCCATGCCCTAAATAGCTTTGTGCTCCGAGGAAAAAAGGCGTGGCTAAGCATTTTGATTAGAATACTCTGAGGAATAATTTAGGTTTATCCAAGTAATAAGAGATTGCCTGACCTAAAAACACATCGCGTGACGTCGGGAATAATAGATGCTTTCCGATTGGCCTAAAAGTGGCTCACACGGTAACTACTACTTTATTTATCGAGTAGGGCAGCCTACAGATTTTGTAATTACCAACGTTAATGTTTAGAAACCCTGCGTATTTAAGGCTTAGATAGTGAAACACTTTGGGGTCGATTCCGATTCGGGAAACAAATCCGTACGACGAATCGTATTCGTAGCCGTTTCCGTACGAATCGTACGAATCTGTCCGAATCGCGTAGTATGATCCGTTGCGAGAAAATATGTCTGAATCATTGAGAACCGTACGAAAATGAAGGGTAAATACGTACAACATCGACCCGCACAGTGAACCGTACGGTTCGTAAAAATGCTGTACAACCCGCCAAGTACGATCCAGACAGGGTAATGTGTACGCGATTCGTACGGTAAACGTCAATTATGAGCAATTTATATGGAGGGCAATACTATCACATACGCACCTTGGGGTGTACGAACCGTACCCCTATGGTCCATACACCTACGATCATGGGGTGTATGCACGGGGACATATGCACCGTACCCCTGAAATACAGGGGTGTACGCACTGTACCCCGATGTACCGTACCCCTACAATAATGGGGTGTATGCACCATACCCAGGGGGTCCGTTTCGTATGCATTTTGAGGCAAAATCTGCTTTTACGGACGTTTTAAGCTACTGTAGAAAAAGAGTCATACGGAGTGTTGTCGATACGATTCGTACTTGCTGGGTTGGAAAATGTAGCTTCGATCCGTACTGACATTGCGTACTGCGCGTTACGAATGCGATTCGTACGGATTAGTGAGTTGTACGGTCTTCGGTACGATTCGTACGGAGAACTGCTTTGGGTACACATCGTACTACATCGTACGTACGGGTACGGTTCTGTATACGATTCGTACGGGAAAAAAGCTCCATACGGCTGTTCGGAGGGCATTTTACCGAATCGGAATCGGCCTCTTTGGTTTAAAAATAAGACACAAAATGGTGGCACTTGCGTACTGCACTCAAAGCTGTGTATTGCAGTAATATGATTAGTCCACAGGAAAACAGATCAAATCTAGGATACTAAATGTTACTTATAATGGAATTAGAGCCTTTGTAAATGGGAGCGTCGGACTAGATGAAGTAACTTTTCAGATGAATCGTCTGGTTCTGTGATTTATTTGTTTTTTTTAATGTTGACAGATAGTTCTTCCTTGCTCATAATGGAGAATGTACCCCGATTTAAGAAATTGGGTTATTAGTTGATATGGGTAGCAGCCACATGCAAATAATAAACACACTCCTTGTCAGGCTGAACCACAAAAGTCACTAAATAAACCTGTGTTTAACGCTCTGGTAGCTTGGTGCAAAACTCACCAGGCTTAACTTAACTTAGAGACATTGTGTGAAGTATTTAGGCAGCATTCAAACAGCAATAATGTGAAAACAACACACAACTGAAAAATCCTAGACCAATTGAGAAAAATAGAGCAAGTCTGAATAAATAAAATGTCACCAAAGCAACAAAAATCCAATCAATAAACCAGAGATGTTAATTTTTTAAGTTTTAAGTGAAAATAGTGCCAAAAAGCTCAAAGCACCTCTTGCGTTTATCTGGTCGCACTGGACCGACGGACAGCCACAAGTTCAGGTTGACTGCGAAGGAGTGTTGGTTGTATACAGGGTCCAGGTTTGTCTGCAAAAGACTTACCTTCTCAAATCCACTCAAGGAGCTGCTGCTCTCGATGACGTGGGCCACGAAGAAGTTGTTGTTGGTTCGAGGAGCAAGTCAAGAGACGCGGACAGTCACTGCTGTAGCAAGAAGAGCTGGTTTTTGCAGGACTTTCGGGATGGTAGCTGATGAGGACTGTCACTGTCGGCTCAAACTGCATTGGTTGCTTCAGCCTTGCATTGATGATCCTCACAGACGGTGGCTGTCTGTGTGAAAAGCAGGGCCTGTTGTAGGGTTGTGTTGGCACTTCTCGCGGGCTGTCATTTCTCGGCGTGAGGAGGTCACTTTGTGGTCACCAGATGCTCAAAACCTCTGGCTCCTCACCTTTTCTTTAGGGACAGTACACTCTGATGCCAGCTAAGGGTCCGGGATGTGAGGGACACCCCTTTAAAGCCAACAAAAATAGGTTGAGCAAAGGAAGGCAAGGAAATGTAAAAATCTGGGGTGATCCTCCAACAGCAATCGTTAAGTTGTGATGAAAGATAGACACCATGAATCTGTTTAGTCTCAATTTGTGTTTTGTGCACATAAGCCTGACAGTAGAGTAGTTGTGGACTTCTTCATATTTGGAGGGGGTTGATGACAAGATTTCTTCAAGATTTGGTATTATGTTTGAATGAACATGGCAGAAGTCAGACTAAGCAGAATTAGGTGACCTATCAACAAGCTTTTGGATGTAGTCTGCCTCTGCATTTCAAATAGACAATTTATATTCATGGCTAAGTATTTTTAACATAATGAGTAATAATTACGTTGAGGCAGCATTTATATAATGCTGGGGTAATTTATATAATTTTGCGGATTTCGCATGATGTTTTTATGTGAAAATCCGGTAATTTAATTATGCTTCATTTTACTGCCAGTGCTCTGGAACAATGCAAACGACCCAAACGAGAGGGGCCATTGCTCACAGGACAAGTATTGTTCATGCCTTGTTGTAGAGTGAAGTGTGTCCTAACTTCCAAAATCAACGCAAGGTGATATTTTTTTTTTTCAAAACTGGTTGCAAGGTGATATTTTAAGCAAAGAATATAGTGCTACATGATGGATTTGCATTTAATGTAATTGAGCATAATTGTGCCGAAATTAATAAAATTCAGCGAAAGTAAATTACAGGAATTTGACACACCCCTAATAATAATGAAGAGTTGAATTTCCACTGTGGATTTTACACATTTCTAGTCACTCTTGCACCCAGTAACACCCAATGTGTGTTATAGTGAATACCAAGATTGATATGGATATATATATATCTTTGGCAGTTTCATTGGCCCCTTAACTAACGTACATATGCTTGTAACTGATAAATGCATAGTTTCTGTTCATACAAGCCATGCAATTTTGAGTGTTCTGTAATCTGATAATAATTCTTTGCAAAATGTATTTTGCACCCAGTAAATTTAACTCCTCGTTTTATATTACAGAATGGCATAGGACATTCATTTTAACAAACATAAAAAATAATGTATAATAGGCTTTGTTCAAACACTTAGAAAACCTATGACAGCCAAAGGACTCAGATTCTGTTTTAGTGCCGGTATATATACCAGGATAGTGGAAGAAGTCTAGTATTTCAGCATAGCCCGAAAAAGGGAAACAGTGGTACCCATTTGTCTTACCATCCAATTTTCCAAAGGGAGTCTATTTTCAAATCTTATAGGCCAACATTTATTTTCAAGGGAGGAGTCTTGACAGCGACATCATCTAATAGATGTTCCATTTTGATTTAATTGAGATAGGCACTCAAGTAAATCTATAAACCTATTCATTTCCAACCCAGGAACTAGAGGATCGAGAGGAATTATATGTCTCCATAATCCAAAATTGTGTAAATCCATATACATTTAGATATTCTACATAGTGAATAATTACCTATGGACTCAATTTGTAGTAGAAGGACAACTGCAATTTTCTCCTCAGAAGCAATACAAATCTGCCTTTTAAACTAATTTTTCCTTACTCAGCCTTCTTTTTTTTTTTGCCGCCTGCACCCCGGTCCACCACGGGGCTCTCCCAATTGTTGTGGAGGGTGCAGGCTGACACAGGCAGACAGTCTTTTCTTAGTGGCAGTTGGGGGCGGGGCACCGCGATTAGCGGCGTGCGTGCAGCCTATATATGCCAAAGTGCTTCTCCCTCGCTCTGCTGACGCGCGCTGACAGACTGCAGCAGTGATCAGTATTTAAAATGTAAGGCTCGGTGAGTTCTCTGCCCAGCAATAATAATAGCAACCGCTAGCCTCCTGCAGTAACGCTTTGTTTTTAAAGTTGCTCCTTTGCACATCACTCTGCTTTTTAAACTAATTTTTACTTACTCTGCCTTCTTCCTTCTTTTGCCGCCTGCACCCCGGTCCACCACGGAGCTCTCCTGATTGTTGCGGATGGTTCAGGATGACACAGGAAGACAGTCTTTTCTTAGTGGCGGAGCACTGCGATTAGCGCCGTGCTTGCAGCCTATATCCGCCAATGTCCTTCCGCCACGCAGCGGACGCACTAAGCGGGCGCGCTGCTGGCCCGCCGAAGGTGCGCCAAAGGCAAGCCCATCAGCGCCCGTCCACGGCCAGCGGAGCCAGGGGCCACGCATTATGCCCGTTTTCCTTTCTGTTACTCCTCAACGGAGCTTAATTCCCTTCAGGGGGAGTGGGCCATCAATCCAGATACTACGAGAATCTCAGACAAACTTGGGATTTTGTAACGCAAAAACATCACTTGTAGTTCCACTTCCTATCATCCTGTTCACACGCCATCGACAAGCCCGAGGGCCGCTCTCCCCAACACTTCCATCCCTCTTACCAGATCTAGTGAGGACCACCTTTCCGTTTGGTACCTTAACATCCGCTCGATGGTTTAGCACCAATTAGAGATTTTCTATCTCCTAGACGAATGTCTGACAAAATGTCGATATTCAAAATATCGACCTACAAAAATATCGCAACAAAAATGTCGATTACAAAAATATCGACATCCTATCTCCAAGGTAAGTACAAAAATATTGAAAAAAAATGTTGATTTAAAAAATATCGTAATTAAAAAATATCGTTTTTTTAATAAAAAAAATATGTAATATAAATTAAATAATACTTATAAATTCAATATACATAGTTAAAAATATGTTATAATATTTAAAATTAATAAATAATATACACATTTTAATAAACAAATTAATTAAACATATACATATAATACATATTTTATACTTCCTTAATAATAACTTTAAAAAATAATTTTAATAACTTATAAATAAATACAAATATTATAAATTACAAATAAATCCATACACATAAAATAATAATATAAATAAAAATGAATACAAATGTAAAACAAATTTGAAAAAGTAAGTAAATGTTGGATAGCGTAGGGGTAAAAATTACTATTCCCACTCCAAAAAGTGCAACAGTAGGGAAAGTGTTGGATAGCGTAGGGGTAAAAATTACTATTCCAACTCCAGAGAGTGCAACAGTAGGGAAAGTGTCGGACAGCGTAGGGGTAAAAATTACTATTCCCACTCCAGAGAGGGCAACAGTAGGGAAAGTGTTGGATAGCGTAGGGGTAAAAATTACTATTCCAACTCCAGAGAGTGCAACAGTAGGGAAAGTGTTCGATAGCGTAGGGGTAAAAATTACTATTCCCAGTCCAGAGAGTGCAACAGTAGGGAAAGTGTTGGATAGCGTAGCGGTAAAAATTACTATTCCAAATCCAGAGAGTGCAACAGTATGGAAACTTGTTTGATAGCGTAGGGGTAAAAATTACTATTCCAACTCCAGAGAGTGCAACAGTAGGGAAAGTGTCGGACAGCGTAGGGGTAAAAATGACTATTCCAACTCCAGAGAGTGCAACAGTAGGGAAAGTGTTGGATAGTGTAAGGGTAAAAATTACTATTCCAACTCCAGAGAGTGCAACAGTAGGGAAAGTGTTGGATAGCGTAGGGGTAAAAATTACTATTCCCACTCCAGAGAGGGCAACAGTAGGGAAAGTGTTGGATAGTGTAGAAGTTAAAAATAATATACTTATAAATAAATTTATATTTTAAAATGTTTAAAAAATGTATTATTAAATAAATATAAATTATTTACAAATACCAATACATAATTATTAAAAACATAATTACCAATAAATAATTAAGTAAAAAGAAATTAATAATAAATACCAATTAATAATAATTAATTACCAATTAATAATTAATTAACAATAATATAATTAACAAAAACAATAATTAAAATAAAGTATTACTTAATTACATTTAAATTATTTTCCACCCTATTCCCTATGAACCCATAACCCGCTACAGAACATAATTATCATTTATTCAATTAATAAAAACGAATTACCAATTATTAAAAATTAATTACCAATTCATAAAAATTAAGTTATGATTCCTAAAAATTAATAATTAATTTAGTATAATCAAATTACTTCCCACCCTATTCCCCTATAAACCCATAACCCGCTCCAGAATATAATTATCAATTAATCAAATAATTAAAAGTGATTACCAATTAATAAAAATTTATTACCAATTAATGAAAATCAATTCATAATTCCTAAAAAATAAAAATGAATTTAGTATAATTAAATTACTTCTCACCCTATTCCCCTATAAAACCACAACCCGCTACTGTACTAAAATACAAAATGTACCTAAATTACATTAAAAAAAATACATATTAAATTCGTAATAATATACATAAAAATCATATAAAAATCGATATTAGTAACATCGATATTACTAAGATCGTCATTAGTAACATCGATATTACTAACATCTATATAAACAAAATTGATATTACTTACCTTCGAAATTCTGTTCCATCGATATTAAAAATATCGATATTACTTTCCTTCTATATGCTGTCCCTTCGATATTTAAACATCGACATTATTGTACGTCGATATTTAAAAATCAATATTTTGTCTGTCTACCCTTCTAGGCACCATTAAGCCAGACATACTACTTTTATCAGAAACATGGTTAACAGCAGAATCCACCCCAGACATTCTGGCTCCAATCCCGGACAAGTACTATGTCCTCCAGGCCAACAGGCTCGAGAGTAAAGCGGGGGGGGGGAGTCGCGGCCATAATTTCCCAGTCACACAAATTCACTTCTCTTACCACATCAATAATCCCTTCTGTTGACAGCCTCCTTTTTAAGTTTGAATCTAATGACTCCTCATTTACCTGTGCGTTATTCTACAGGCCCCCTGCCCATATTCCCAGCTTCCCACAATTATTTGGTAATCTTATAGCTGAGTTGGCGATTAACCATACTAGAATCCTGATCATTGGCGATTTCAACTACTGGCCAAATGACCCGCGTGAAAGCCCTTGCTCTGCAGGTTTTTCTGATTTGCTGAAAGGAATGAACTTCTCCCAGCACATTAAAGTAGCTACCCACATAAAAGGACATATCCTGGATCAAGCCTGCACCTCCAATCTCGATATCACTGACCTACAAATCACTCCCTGCACATGGTATGATCACCACTTTATTTATTTTTCCATCCCCAATACCCCAGCCACTAAATCCCCTCTTCCAGATTCTTCCATGGTCAGGAACTGGAGCCGGCTAAACATCACAACTCCCTACACCTTTTTATCCACCTCCATGTCTTGTACCCCTCAGCCACGGGCCATCCGGCTTCGACGCATACTCAGGCAGAAAACATCAATGTATGGTTGGCTTCGGCGAGATATATCCTGGCTCCCCTGAAAAACCTTAAAAACAAGAGGCCCCATGACGTTCAGCGTTGGTTCACCAACGACCTCAGGGATAAGAAACTTGCCTTGCGCCAAACTGAGCGCAAGTGGAGACAGGATTACTGCCCCATCAAAAAATCCATCTTTACGTCAGCCCATAAAGATTATAAAACTGCCATTCTTACAGCCAAATCTTATTATTTCTCCCTGAAAATCCTGGACTCAACTAACAAAGCTAAAGACACTTTCTCCATTGTGGATGAACTCGTGAAACCCGACCGTGTCACTGTTAAACCCTCCCCATCCCAAACGCTCTGCGACTCTCTCAATACCTACTTAATTGACAAAATTATCAATATGAAAACTAGTATCCCCAAGGCCACCACACCCCCTGATCCTGGTTATGTTTATCGTAATCCTCTTCACTTTGACCTTTTCCCTCCGATTACGCAGGAGGTTTTCTTTTCCCTCCTTAAAAAGGTTCGCTCAGGCTCTCCGAGGGACAGCTGCCCTCCTCACATTTCCAGGGAGGTATTTCTCCACATTCCTGAACCTCCCCTTTGGCTCCTCAACAACTCCCTCACCACGGGCATTGTTCCCAACCTCTTCAAGACAGCGGATGTTGCACCTATCCTCAAAAAAGCAGGCACTGACCCCCCATGTGCTTAGCAACTTCCTCCCAATATCGCTGCTACCCTTTCTGGGTAAAATCTTGGAGGCTTATGTTGCAAACTGCCTGAGTACATTTATGGAACACTCCCACTACTTAGACCCTCACCAAGCAGGCTTTAGGCCCCAACACTCCACTGAGTCTATTGCTCTGGCCGTCCACAATGAACTCAGAAAGGGGGCTGACCAGAACATCACGCAGGCATTAGTGCTCCTGGAATTGTCAGCGGCTTTGGACACCGTCGACCACAATTTTCAGATTGACCGGGTCGAGAGCGCCAACATCCGAAGCCTTCCGTTGGGGTGGATCACCTCCTTTCTTAAAGATCGCTATCAAGCGGTTCTTCTCTCCAACTTTTCCTCAGGGAAAAAAGACTGACCTGCAAGATCCCCCAGGGGTCCTCTCTCTCCCCCTTACTTTTTAATCTGTATATCCTTCCCCTGAATTTTGATCTCCGGAAGAGAGAAGTAGTCACTTTTAATTATGCTAATGACCTCCAGCTTATTTTTAACATTGACTCATCACCCTCCTCTATGGAGAACTTTCAATCAACCATGAACTTCATCAGCAACTGGATGAACTTAAACCAGTTAAAGCTTAACCCCGACAAGACGGAGCTGGTCCTCACAGGGTCCTCAGCTAATCCGTGGAACTCTAACTTTTGGCCCCCCTCCTTGGGATGCCCGCCTTCTCCAGTCAGCTCTGTCAAGAGCCTAGGTATTACAATTATTAGTAATCTCACCATGAAGGCCCAAAATAATTTAGTGGTTTCCGTCTGCTTCTTCCACTTGCGAAGAATTCTGAAAATAAGCAGATTCCTATCCTTTGAGGCTCTTATTCATGTCACTCTGGCCCTAGTAATGTCGCGTATCGACTACGCCAATTCGCTGTATGCCGGAATCCCTACATATCAATCACACCGGTTATAAATGGTACAGAATCAAGGCGCTAGGCTTTTCTACGGCCAGCCAAAATTCTGCCACGCCAAACCCCTGCTTAAGAGTCTGCACTGACTCCCAGTAACCCAGCGCAGCCTCTTCGAACTTGGCTGCCTGATTCACAGAGCCTTGTCCTCCCACGGACCTGTTTTTATCGCTACCAGAATACAGCGCTACGTCCCACCTCATGACCTACGTTCGTCCAATTTGAACTTATTGACCCACTTGTTTATTTAAACGAAAAAAACACGGCGATTTAAGATTCTCGCCCCTGGCACCACATTTCTGGAACACCCTCTCACTGGGATTGCGCCAAATCCCCTCCTATCCTCAGTTTAGGAAATCACTCAAAACATGGCTTTTTCCAAGGCCTATAACTAGTTACCTCCCGCCGCATCTGTCAATGCCTCTCTGCCCAAGCGCCAATAAACCGCTGGTGAACGTGCGCTCAACAAATAATTTTATCATATCATCATATCATATCAAAGCAGAACAGCTTAATGCTGTTAATTAAATATAATTACTGAAAACAAAATAGTTATATTTGGAAATCCTATGATATCTTCACTGCAGTAAATTTAGAGGATAAAAAAGTTACTAGGATTGAAATAAAATAATTGTAGTTAAAATAACTAGGATTCAAAGGCCCAAAAATCCATAAAGTAACACATCTAAGAACTGCTAAAGGAGTGGGGTGCTCTTTTTTAGGAACAGATCATTTAATTGAAAACATCAATAGTACCTGATGGGTGGAGCTTTGAAAATGGCTTTGAAGGGATTTTAGAAGAGGGCAGAAATGGAAAATTCACCAAACATTGACCCTCCGGCTGAAGTGATAATATGTTGGATTGGTCCTAGGATTTCCTGAGTAACACTAAAAGCAGCAGTGTTGCAGATTTAGAAGGGTACACAAAGTGCCTCTCCTACTGGCCCACGTCGATTTCATGGTTCAAGACTTCTATCTTGTTTACATATCAGGTCCATCAGATGCAGCCAAAGGATCCACCTACTTGCAAACTTCCCACAATCTAGCTCTTCCAGACCACTTTCTAACCTTAAAATAATGCCTGACTACACTTAGCATGCTGACCCTGGGCTGATGCCGGAGGTCATTCAGATGCCACCTCCCTGTTATTTGGCCAAAAGGTAGCACTTTCGTGCAGTAAGTATTCATGCCACGTAGATGAACTTTCTCACAGGAACATGATCATGGAAGAATTCAGAAGAGCTATTGTATTTATTTTTATATTTAAATTACCATATGATTAACTAGCACCTGGGTGTGTTCAGGCACTTTAAATTTAATGTGGACCATTACAGATAATAGGATGAGAATATAGAGCAACAGGAGAAGACAACCCACAAATAGAACAGAATTAAAGTGTATAGCACAGTGCAAGCACAGCAATAAAACGGAGACATTTATGGGCCAATTCCGATCTGGGTCGGAAATCACTTCGACCGAGCTGGATCCGGGATGTTTTCCGACCGATCCGGACTCCTGCAGTCCGACCGAGCAAGTACGATGTGGTCGTATGCTGTCGGACTCGTTTCGGTCGGACTTCCATTGAAGTCGATGGGAGCCGGTCGTACAACGCGTACATGGGCTCCCATTGACTGAATGGGTACGTTCCAGACAAGTGCACCCCCTACAGTGGGTATGCGTTGGTGCCATCCGCACCTTACCTGCCTGTGTTGGGAAGACCCAGTGTCTGAGCCGTAAGGCTGCGGGTAACAGGGGGTCCGATGCGGACCCCCAAAGTCCAGCTCCAGGAGCTATTGTGAGCCGGAAGCTCCGACTCGATCCGGCTGTCAGAATTGAGCATCGTACTTGCTCGGTCGGAATTCGGCTCCATTGCGCGACATGGTTAGCTTACGGCCGAGCCGTACGGAGCGGTTCGGACCCAGAAACGATTCGGACGGAGATTTCGCGCTTGTTCGCATCGTACTTCGACGTCCGGTCCCGTGTACGAACCGGATGGAAATTCAGGCTCCGAATCTGACCCGCTAATGCCGCACCCGATTCGGAGACCTTCCGACCGAGATCGGAATCGCCCCTTAATAGGACATTGGAGCATTAGCAGAATTGTATCCTGTATGGTTGACAAGGGGAAGAGGGGCCTCATGGTTATCCGGGGAAAGACAGAAATATGTGTTTTTACTTGCTTTTGAATGTGATCTGGGAGGGCTGGCTACTAATTTCTAGTGGTTTAGAGTTCCAGATTTCAGCTGTTGCCAGGAGCAATTCTGGTAAAGAAATTCTGAACCCAGAAACCTCTATCCATAAAGCATTTGGGTTTGAAAGATTTTAAATGCAACTGGAGGCAGGCAGCAGAAGAAGAGGCAGGATGAGCTACCTAGATGCATTTTTTTTTTATGAAAAATGCTTCAGTAAGGAGACATTATTATTCTTGATAATTATAATTCTTGTTAGGATGCACTGTCAGCAAGGTATTTTTTTGAACTAAATGAAGAATTCTATCCTGACCATTGGATCTAGAAGTGTCTGACAGGATAATAGGTGAACTCTATGCAGATGTAGTGTTTTTGTCTGCAGCAGTGCAACAGAGTTCGAAGTGATCCTTGCATTTAAAGATATCCAATGGTGCACCTGAAGCATGAGAGTGATGTGGTTGTGATGAGTATAGAGTAGCTACTGCTGCCATACCTCCTGCTGCACAACTGTAGAATGGTGGCATAGACCCACGGCTATCAGAAAAATCTAATGATAGACCAGCTTACTCCATTCCCCCTGAGCAGAAGACATGGCTGCTAGAGTGTACGAGTGCAAGCTGCCCAAGTAAATAGGGGAATCCAAGAGGAATGTACTCTCATTGTTCCATTACTTAGATGGTCAATCAGTTGCCTCAATTTGTACATGTTGTGGCATTTTCCAGAACCTAGCCTTTCTGCTTTTCATGACCCAAAATGTGAGTTCAAAGTTTAGTACTTTATATCCTTAAAATCAAAGCAATAGGGAGCAGCCTGTTTTATTATATATGTATCAAAAATACTGTAGTAAATTTGGCAGATTCATAATTCTGACCAGGACCAGTTAAGACAAATGTGGATGGTGTAATCGGCATCAACAATGCTCTTGCCTGGCAGCAAGCACTGTTTGCTTCCCATGTCACTATTCTTAATTGGCTGGCGCTTACAATACCCAAGACACTCCATAGCTGTGAGCTACAGCTGTGACCTTAACTCATGAGCAACAACCACGCACAGAAATCCACACCACATGCAGTTCTTTTGCTTCGCTCTGCACATTTTCAACAGATGTATATTTCCTATATCTTATCTCAAAATCTATACTTCACAAACACAAAACAACGCAACTGAGCAGAATATATCATTTAGATTACAGATATATTTTCACTTCTAATGAGACTAATTTATTTTGCTTGACCACATACATATATTTAAATGAATTTTGTTCAGCCTGACATTTCACTGAATCTAAATTGAAAATAGAATTGAGTTAAAAGGGTCTTTTTACGTCTTTTCTGATAGCATGATTTTAGCTTTTATTTCCCCATACTCATCCTCTGCAAATGCATTTGAAATGTTGCCTTATTACACGTGGCGCTGACTGTTCTTGAATTGAATCACACATGCGATTCATATTCGGTGGCGCTATACATACTGTAACTGCATGAAGAACTAGATTTGACATTTGCCAATGTGTTTCTTTCTATAATGAACGTGCGGTCTTGCATTTTTAACAGCATGCTCATTCGTTCGATATATGCTGTCACGAGAAATGGCAGTATTTGCCAAGCATGTTTAAAAAAAATAAAGGGAATATTTCCTTTGTGTTGCAAGCTTTGCTGTGAATTTAGCCTCCTTTAACCCTACAGGGTATCACACATCTGACTGCTGAAGGTGACGTCAGCAACAAGCCGAGTATCGAATAGCTGTTTATGGAAAATCCACAAATAGCTTAGAGTCTTTTTATTTTTCATAAATGCTTGCAACATGTCATAAAGCCGTTTTAGCTCAGGGCAGCTTCAGACTATATGTCTATTATAGAATTGCATTGCATCCTCGTAGCTTGCCAATCAGAATTCATCCTGCATATCTGATGATGAAAAGTGTGGAGGGAGGGACTCACTGAGAAGGTCGTCCTTCAGGGCGTGCTTTCAACTGGCTGGTCTGCAGGCATGACCACAGACCGGTCTGGTAGACCTGTCAAGCAGAAAATTCATAGATTTGCATTTACTCTTTGCAGGCCCTTAAGGAAGATGATGATGATGACGATGCAGAAACCGGTTTGACGGATGGGGAGGAGAAAGAAGCGCCAAAGGAGGAAGAAAAACTGGGGAAACTCCAGTACTCTCTGGATTATGATTTCCAGAACAACCAGGTTGGAAAAATCAAATATTTTTAATGAAAAGCTGAAAAAAAACCTTAATGAACAGTACACCCCATCCCTGTGTTATCACTCATAGACCGTTCCTCCGGGATAAACTCGTATGTTGTATTCATATATAACCATTTCACAGACTAGCCATCTACCATGCACAGTAACCTTTACACATTACTCAAAACCGTGGTAATTTGTGGCATTAAGTAGTTTACCACTACACTTCTATGTAGTCTCCAAAGTTGTGTTATGTCAATATTCACAAAAATAAGGCGATTTAGGCCTTTTCCGAATGTATGTGTTCGGTCTGAATGTATTTCGGTTTAATGATCATTTAGAATAATTCTCAGAAAAAAACAATAACAAAGTATTTTCCTTTCATGTATTTTTTCCACAAATTAATTATGGTGCCGCATTATACTCAAGGGCGTAGCTAAGGGTGCCCACCTGTCATGGAGGCATATTCTGGACAGGACTGTAAAAAATTCAGGACAAAGTGTCAAAATTCAGGACAAAAGGTCAATTTTACAGACACATCAGTGGTGCGGCCTTTCCCCACTACTATATCAATACGTTTATTTACTATTTCTTATATTGCACTTATTTACTATTTTGATGAACTGGGCAATATGAGATTGCCTATAGGCATGGTGCATTATATTCTTGTCCCACAGAAAATTGATGCCCTTGAGCACGGTGTCAAAAGCATCACCCCTACCCAAATCTACTCACTCTTTCTTGGAGAGAAAGCATCATCAACATTTTAATCATGTTTCGAAACATTTCAATGCCCATGACAAACAGTTGGGAAAGCATTAAGGTAAGTGACTTTTTCACCTTCTGCTCACCTCACCCTGCATTAGACATCAAGCCTCAAAAACTTAATGAGGCAGAGAAGATGGTCTGGGTAGTTTAGACAGAATATCGGAACCAAAAATATTGTTGGAGTAAATATTGTGCCAAGAATATCGAGGACACAAATAATGTAAAGGTAAGTTTCTATAGTTAAGGTTTTACTTAATATAGCTCCACATATATGTACTTTGGCAATATATATATCTTCAAGGTACATAGATGTGGAGTTAGGAAAAGTAAATCTATACTTACCTATTTGCACTTACCTTCTTGATATTTTGGTCCTCGATTTTTTGGACACAAAATTGTGTCCATGCAATATTTTTGGGTCTGATTTTCTGTCAGTGAGCCTGTTGTGGGTGACAGTCTCATATCAAATTGCACAATGATAGGTACCCACAACTTGTCTGTGCTCTCACAGCACCAAGAAGACCTGTCTAATACAATAGAGTGTGTATTGGGGCTCTTAATTTATCTCAGGTCTATGGATCACCAGAGAGAGAATTAAAGAGCAGTAGGAAATCAAGATCAGATGGGAGATCCATTGAAAATTATTTAAAGGTTCATTGCTAAGAACTGGACGCATAAGTGCGAGAAGAACAAGGTGGAGCAATTCTTAAAATCAGATGGGCCTTCCTTGAATAACGGAAAGTATTACGTACTTGGAGAGTAGTCTGAGCAGAAGGGTCAGAAACCGAAGAAGCACTGTCAAGTGGTGGAATAAGCTGTGTTCACCCAACCTAGCAAACTCTACCGGTGCAGTGGTCTATTGGTAGTGTTTGTGAAGGGCAGGCATGGGCCCTGAGCAATGGTCCACCCTGTCCATGTCTTGAAATGGTTCTGTAGTCGAGCTAACCCCTAATCAATGGTCTGGCTCACCCTTAAGTGCCCTAAAACATGCAGAATCTTCCGAATATTTGAGATGCGAATTACACAACAATCAAAATATAGGAACATGATAAAGACTTTAAAATGTAAAAAAAAAAAATCTTTCGCGCATGAAAGTGTTTCAATGTAATGCATCAGATGACAACATTGCATTGACATTTATTTGAAGTGGAAGTTTCTAATAATGAACTTTAAAGCATTTCTTAACCCTCCCTCCTGACAAAGTCATGAGTGAACAAAGTAAACCAATTGTCTGGTGTCTCTTATATCATGGCTAATAATATTTGTATCGCTGGTGGAACATATCAGGCTATTAAAGCATATACAAGTGAGATTTTTTGTATAGGATCTATATTGAACTGGAGTACTTGAAAGTGCTCTTAAATATCGCTATCAAGTATACCAGACACATAAAGTACGTTGATTTGACTTAAATCACACAATTAATTCATGTGGGTGAGCCGGGATTTGAACCCAGGTTTCGTGGTCACACATAGTGTATTTAAATGACTGACTAGATAACTTTCTTTTGCTTAATCCCCTTTAGCACCAGAGAACAGTGGCTTCATACAAATAATTTTGTCAGATGAACAGTAGACTGTGTTTAGTAAATGCAGATCACAGGTTAACTTGACACAATATGTGTTGGAAATGGCCCTTTCTAGGGTACTTTCCCTTGACTTTTTGCTTTTCCCCTCCCCAGTTTTCCACCGCTCTGGATGCCAGCCTTAGGACTTAGGCGTGTTTGGAGCTGTCGTGCAGTGTCAAAGTGCGGTGCTCGTCTTATACATACTGTGGATCAGTGTATATAAGATTGGCTGATTCGAGTTATCTGTAAGTTCCTTGTCGTGGGATAAGACCTATACCAGATGCATGTATCTCTAAAGTGCCTCCGTGGGAGTGCCACACTGGTTGTGCTATCCATGAAGGAACCTCGTCGATTGTGCCACGGGTTTGCCCTAGTGGGGCCCGTGTGCACGGTTACTGTTACTCAACTTGGCATTCACAAACCTGCATGCCAAGGTTCTGCATATTTCTTACTATATCAGAGATCTCCCTGTAATGTAATGTAATGGTCACTTATATAGCGCTACTACCACTCCAAGGAGTATCTTGGCGCTCTACCAACCCAGATGATTTAGGTTGGAGGGAAAAAAGCCATTCAGTGAACGCGTACATTACACTAGTGCCCTACAGGCAGCATCTGTAAGGGAAAACACCCAGGTTTTCAGGGATTTCCTAAAATGACTTTCGAGGGACAGTGACCGAAGGCAAGGCGGAAGCTTATTCCATGCTTTAGCTCCCAGGACAAACAAAGATTTCCCTCCTTTGGTTGACAATTTGAACCTGGGAACTATTAACAGATTTTGGCTGGCAGATCTCAGACAACGAGTGGGATGATACCGCTTGAAGCCACTGGACAGATATTTCGGTCCCTGCTGATGGAAGGCTCTAAAAGTGATCAGAAGGATCTCAAACAAGATCCTTTTACCAATTGGCAGCCAATGCAGTACACTAAGAGCGGCCGAGGCAGATGATTTGCGGGGCCACCGTAGTACCAAACGAGCAGTTGCGTGCTGGACCATCTGCAGCCTATGGAGTATGGACTTATTAACTCCAGCATATAGACTGTTGCAGTAGTCCATCCTCGAGGATATTAACGCAACTGCTACCGTTTTCCTAGCCGGCAGAGGGAGGAGATCAAAACATTTCCTCAAGGATTTAATTAGATGGAAGCACATGCCAGCTACGGCTACTGCTTGCTGTTTAAAAGATAATTGGTCATCAAATTTGATGCCCAAGTTTCGAGCAGAGGAAATGGTAGTAGGGGGAACTTCAGCATCCTCAGGCCACCAGTGCCTTGGGGAAAACAGATTTTCTTTTCCAAATGGCAAGATTTCTGTCTTGCCGGAATTACATTTGAGGTGATTGTTAGTCATCCACTCAAACGTAGCTGTTAAACATTTTTTCAAGTTTTCCTCTGCACCAGGCAGTTCCTTATCCAACACCAGAATTAGCTGCGTGTCATCAGCATATGATATTGTGCTAATCTGGAATGACGTAATTAGCTTAATCAGGGGCACCATATACAAGTTGAAAAGTATCGGGCTTAAACTAGAGCCCTGTGGGACCCCAGATCTGATGACTTTGATTTCTGATTGAAAATGGCCCAGGACTGTGACTTGGCGTCTATTATGAAGAACATTTTTAAGCCAAGCCAGGGCTACCCCTCCTATTCCTGCCTGAACCATCCGGTCCTCTAAGATGACGTGTGAGACCGTGTTGAAGGCTGCCGATAGATCGAGTAATATCAGGACAGCCTTCTTTCCCTGGTCCATGGCGGTTCGGAGGGTCTCCGCTGTAAACAGCAGGGCCGACTCGGTGGAATGTTTTGACCGAAACCCTGACGGGTTAGGATGTAAGATGTTATTGTCCTCTAGGAAATTTGTAAGTTTAATATTTACAAATTTTTCCGCCAGTTTAGATATCAATGGGAGCAGGGAAATAGGGCGCAGGTTGGAGAGAGTAGTCACATCCGATAGGGCCTTTTTCTGGAGGGGCTTAACTGCAGCTAGCTTCCATTCATTGGGAATTTCTGCTGTGGCTAACGAAGAATTTATGATGTTATTAATAGTAGGGTTAACCACCTCTACTAGTGTCTGCAAGACTGAAGGTGGGCAGGGATCGAGAGGTGAACCAGATTTACTGGCCAGAATGGCTTGAAGGGTATCATCAAGGGAGACAGAGTCAAATGAATCCAAACAGGGGGAGTTAAAAGATATACTCTCCACCTCTGATTGTTTTGGATTCTTTAGGCTAGAAGATACCGGTGGAAAAGTCTTCACGATATCTGAAATCTTCTGGTCAAAATAGTCTGCAATCGTATTGCAGAGTTCCTGAGACGGAGGAATCTCCTGCAATAAAGCAGGTGGATTGATATACTCATTTACTATTTTGAAGATTTCTTTTTGTCCAGTGCCTGCATTAGATATGGCTTGTATATAGTGGGCTTTTTTTGCTAACTTGATCCCTGAGTGGTATTGCCTTCTGACTAATTTATAGACAACACGGGCGTCGGCGTCGTACTTCCTGCGCCACTTCCGTTCCAGTGTTCTCACCTCTCCTAATTTTAATTTCAAGTCTGGTGAGAACCATGGAGCATTCTTTTTACTCTTGGTAGAGGTATTATTACCATTTGGACCCAATAAGGCACCAGTGGTTGCTATCCACTTACAGAATATTTGATTATCCATCGAAGTGTCACCCGTAAGCACAGGAGTGCTGTCTTTTAATCTGTCTATAAGATCCGGTCTACTGGTAATTTTTTTCCAGTGAGGTTTGTGAATCTTGTCCGAACTTCTATTCCTTGTCCCTTTTAGCGAGGTTTTATATTTCAGTACAACGTCAAACGGGACAAAAAAATGATCGGACCAGATTAAAGGACAAGGGGATTTCACTGTTAATTCATCAGAATTAGAGCAGATACAGTCCAATAGGTGTCCTGCAGTGTGGGTGGGTTCTTGGTTGAGAAGGGTGAGCCCGAGGGTGTTAATAATGTCCATAAATGTGCCTACCCCTGGCTCTTTGGGAGAATCCAGGTGTAGATTCAGATCCCCCAATAGAGTAAAATTGGACGATCTGAGCACTAAGTTACTCATTACCTCACCTAGGCTTTCTAAAAACTCGATGGAAGACCCAGGGGTGACAGGGTGCGGTGTTGTGATGAGGTGTTACCTGAAAGAGTCATGAATGACACCGGATGGTGGGTTCAGTACGATGGGGCCTGCTTCTCGCAGTGGATTAGCATGACGGAGTGTAGGGAAAGTCTGTCAAGCAGTATTTCCTATGGGCAGGATAGTAACAGTATAGTGTTTGGTATCAATGAGTTCATAATGGCTAATCCTCTCCAGTATCGGGAGTAGGTTCAACATTACGGTGGTTGAAATGTCACTTTGGGAAAGTGGGCATTTCGATGCGTGACTCTGAGTGCATAGCAGCCTGTCTCCTAATTTACAATTGGGTGTTAGGGTGACAGTCACATCTGTGCATTCCTGATAGAGGGCCATAAATGAGGGGTTCACAGGAAATTGCGGACCTCTGACTCTGAAGGGCCTTTTTGTGATGGTTAAGTAAGGGGTGGAATTGG
This sequence comes from Lissotriton helveticus, assembly GCF_964261635.1. NCBI lineage: Eukaryota > Metazoa > Chordata > Amphibia > Caudata > Salamandridae > Lissotriton > Lissotriton helveticus. The sequence goes on along the minus strand of NC_136057.1, from coordinate 712,965,276 downwards.
CACCTGCATTTCAGTGGGTAGGATCTTGGCCCCACTAAAGATTGTGATCAAACCTCTCTGGGTAAAATGGCAGACAGGACAACATTTAGAGAGTATCTGTGCATTTCAAAGGTAGCCTTTTGAATTGGACATATCTTCAAGGGGCCAAGGTGGGTATAACTACTGGGGCTTAGGCCTCTGAAAGTAGAGACACTTTTGGATTTGGAACAATACTACGCTGGTTCAATACTGGGACATTGACACAAGGAATCATTAGGGCAGGAGGAACTGCAACTAGACTATACACAGACTTGTGGTGGTTTGGAGATTGTCGTGCTCCAGGAGGGGATCACTTGGTGGATTTTCCTGGATGTTGCTGGCCTGCAGCCAGTGCCAATTTAGTAGCCTGAGTCTCAAAGTACTCTGCAAGGGCTGGTGAGTTGGCCTCCTGTCCATGAGATCTCAGGGATACAAAGGATCTCACTGGCTCCACAAGACGTAAGGGTTGCTCTGGGTGCAGCAGAGACAGGTGGAAGAGATCATGGTTTGGACAAGGACTGTTCTGACATACACCATGTTCTGGGTGTGTAAGAGGAATGTGCACAAAGATCATCAGCCATCTTAGGTGCCAGAATGTGAGGAGTTTGAGGAGTGAGGGGGAGCTTGAAGAGTCTGGGGGACCCATGATTGCCACCAGGGGACGTGTGCTTGCTTGTACTCCAGGGCCAGTGGTGTCCAAGGGTTATTGGGGGAGCCTGAGCCAGGGGCTCTGACTGTCTTTGACATCCAGATCAGTAGGATGACATGCCTGACACTATGGCCTCTGGATGAGGTCATTGTGTCCCTCTCCCTATACCCAAGCCACATGTTGCTTTGTTGTGGAATACACCTTGACAAGACTGAGGGGTCTTGTGTGCTCTGTGGGTATCTACAGCAGGCTTTCTGGAGTCTATGGTACGTTATACCTTCGCTTGTGGGGAAAACATTTCATCAAACGGGAAAGCCCGCCAGCTTCCTGGTCACAAACTTTTGTCTATTGGGGGATAGCGATCTCACACTCCTGAAGATTCCATCGGCACCTGGAGGTCTAATCCGGATGGACAAAACTATGTAACTGTTTCTTTCTGTGTTAGGTGGTTCTGACTTTCTATTCAGCAGGGCACCAGCAGGGGCAATGTGTATTGTTGGCTGTTGGAGTTGAGGGACTGCAGGGCTGGGTCTTGAGGCATAGTCAGAGACTGGTGACTGTTTGACCTTTCTGCATTGGAAAAGTCTGACAATTGCATATAACTGTGAAGTGTATATACAATGTGCGTTTTGTTTTGATTTCAATAGAGAAGTTTGACAATTGCATATAACTCTAGAGTGTATCTACAATGTGTATCTCGTTTTGATTTCAGTGTGTGTGTGTGTGTGTAATTCACAGACACGTGTTTTTTTACACATACCGTGTGGATTATTTTTGTCGCAAATGCAGTGTGTTGCGAGGGGGTTGTTGTGCCAGTACATTACACTCGAGCCCTGAGGATAAGCCTAACTGCTCAGTGCCAAGCTAACAGAGGGGGAGCACAGGTTATCGGACAAGTGTATCGTGCTCTTCCTATTTGGAATGGTGGATTCTAACTGGCTTTGATGCATCTTAACCAGCCCAAAACTGCTGGGTCTAACAATATCTTTAAAAACGGCACATAGTGAAGGTGTGGGGCTATGGCAAACCATATGTTAACATCACTGGCTTTCTCATGCTTTTCATAGCTAGTCAACACAGCATTTAAAGTGCATTAAAGAAAAGTATGGATACTGTGATCCTAATTGCAATTGAGATGGGGTCAATGAGCGTGGAGGCGGAATCATAGGTATTGCTAAAAAGAACAAAATATCTTGTCATTATTTTGTTTATCTTTCCCCATTAGGTAACGGCATATAAAATAATTCACACCTTAAATGAAAAATAAATTCAAGTTAAATTAATCAGTAGGAAAAACACTATTTTATACAATGAAACCTCAGTTGATTAATGGGATCTCTGTAGATGTAGGTGTGGGCAATAGGTGTGGGCAACCAGAGGCACATGGAATTGAACCCTGTCTGGGTAGCTGGGAACAGTGACTAAGAGGTCACTGTTCATGACAGAAAGCACATTGAAGGTGTAAGTTATTATTTTAAATGTGCATTATACATGTAATACATAGGCTGCAAATAAATGAGGAAATACATTTAGGTTAAAGACAAAAAGGAGTTTTTAAAGTGTAGATTTAGTTATATGCAGATTTCACCAAGTGCAAACAGTTTTACGACTGTCTGTTAAAAGCACACACTTCACAGCTCAGCTTGGAACACCCTAACAATACCTCCAAAAAAAAGAAATCTTTCACTTGAGGCAGCTTAAAGTGAACTCTATCAATTAACACCTATACTGGCAGTCAAGCAGCATTTCCATGCGCAGGCTAACCAGTTGCACGCATTTACATTTCTTTGAGGCACCCGGCAACCTTGCAAGAAGGCTGGCTTCTTGTTTAGCTGTCTGTCCCTCCTTCTGGATCACTGCACAGGAGATACGCTCCATTCTGCTTCAGCTAAACCATCTCAACAATTGGAGTCAACATTTGTCCTTAAGCACAAAGACTAAAATTACGGACAAAGGCAGTTGGTGGAAACTTCCATCACGGACAACAGACAGAGTAAATTCAAGGACATGCCGCGTAAATTACAGATGTGTGGCCACCCTAGCGTAGCTGCATGAGGTGTGACACCCCTCAAGTAAATGCATTCTTAGGTTTGGGGGCCCTGAGTCAGGTCTACTATCTCTGTGTCTGTTTTTCTCACATGAGCCAAGAATGAAAGAAAACAGTGATCTTTTATTTAAATGAGAAAGACATAGATACCCATCTGGTGGGTAAATTTCTAAATGTGAAACTAGATAACCTGGAGTCTGTACTGGCTTCCCTTATTGTCCAAATTGTGTGATCCTAGAAAGATATTTTATTTCACAGAACCTCTTTTTTCTTTAATATCACATAGAAGAGCACTCTTATATATTTCAGTGCAGGGTGTGCACTTCATTTAATGGACTATAATTTAGCTCCCTCTAAAATTAGAATCTAGGTCAAGTTTAGGGTTTACTTGACTTTTTACTTGCCTCTTAGTTCACCAATGCCATTGTCGTTGGGGATGAGCCAGGAATGTTTCTAAAAAGTGTCACTTTTAATAAATGTCTGAATATGCAGTGATATTATTTTATGTACTAAGGGGAAAAGCTTCCACTTCTTAAAGAAATAGACATTTAGAACTTTGAGGTGATTGTATCATATTTGTAAAATGAGTTTGTTACATAGCATACTTGCCAATTGTTTTCATTGGCTCCGCTAGAGCATGGACTCATAGAGACAAGCCAGACCCATGCCTCTGCTCTGGCTTGGCTCGCGCTATTAATTTGCCTGAGAGCCCTTCTCTATTTGCTACACGAGCTTAGTACATAATAATTCAATCAGCACTGACCCGGGAAACAGTCCATCCCAAACCTTGGTCATCTCACTCCTCCGCCCAGCATTCTACTCCTGTTGACCCTTTGAGACCCCTACATCCCTGCTTATACTGCACTATCTTGATGATCATGAGAAATTATCAGTGGCTGGGATTAATTCAAGTATAACATCCATCTCTCTATGTGCAATCTTTGGGGAGGTTTTGCTGAGACGTGGGTCCCGAGTTCAGTACACCGTGGGTCTAAAGTTACATTTTACCAGCCAAGGATAAATACCACCCTCTGAGATTAATTAATTCATTCCACCCATTACTTCTCGCTTTTTATTTTTTGTCATTGAGACGACCCAACTGTAACGGTTATGCATAGACATAAGTACCATGCTTAGGGTGCCACGAGAATCAAGCTACACATCAATGACGAGGCCCAACTCAACAGGACTGAAACAGACTGGTGTTGCCTGTGTTCCCTTTCAGAAAAGATGTACCCTAGCATTTGGAGCTAGACTGTTCTTTTTTGGCTGGGAGAAAAACTATTTTGCATATTGTTGGTTCCTGTCTGTAATGACAACATAGACAAGCCACAAATGATGGAATGGGTTGCAGCCCAAAATAACCCCGATAACTTAGAAAAACTATCGATGGCAGAGATTAACTCAAGCATTCCTTCCACGATTGCATCACTTACACCAAATTAAATTGGGTGCAAGTGAAATGCTCCTTTAGGTGTGATGAAAGCACGTCAGACATTTTCAGAGCACCCGATAACTTCATAGGTGTTCAACTATATTGTTAATATTGCGACTGGTCACTCATCAGACACTCCACTTTTAATGTGCACTTCCACAAACCAATGTGGAACGAATGAGTGTATAATGCATTATGAAAATGTAAATAACATTTCATCTTTGCATGCATAATGTCACCTTTTGGGACTGTAGGCTCATTATGCATGCCTAATATTCGCGTTGTATGGCTATATGACTCACACAAGGATAAAGCTTTGCTGAATGAGCTCTGTCTTTTCCAGGAGATAAAGTGTTTTGTGACTAATGTGGTAAAACATTATTCTACAAACCTGAGTACATGCATACCATCAGGAAAAAACATCACAGGAGAATTACTTCTGAATTGTATTTCTCAGAAAAAGTGGCAATCCTGTTCTCCATTCTAAAAATAAAAGACAAACTCTGAATGTGAGCTACACATACATCAGTTGGTGAGATGCCACAGAGGCATGCAGTTTTGAAGAGGTTGTCCTTCTACGTGGATTGTGTAACCCACCCACACATCTTGAGTCCAACTTCTGTTCAAGAGTGGATATTGACCTATTTCTACACTGAAGAGTGGTAATGTTCTCAGTGTCAAATGTACTAATCTGACATGAAAGAATAAAAGATTGGAGACTTAATAAATGTGAAATTAGCAACCAACCTGCCTCACCTCCACTCGGAGGGGTAGAGCTTGTGAATACCTCATGAACCGACATTCTCCTCTGCTGCATGCCTATAAAATCCCGGCTGCAGCATGGAAGGAGGTTAGTCATTCTTATGATCTTTTCTAACATATTTAGTGGCATCAATAGAAGCAGAGAAAGCACCAATGGATACATGGCCATTAATTGTTTAGCTGATGAATTTCATTCTCATCTTTCTTCAGATTTACATCAAATCTCTCCCTTTGACACCAAGAAAATAAACTCGAAAACCATCCACAGCCCCTGATATTCTCAGTAGGACAGGGCACAAAAAAAGCGTTTTGAACATACTGGACAGAGAGCTTCATGCAAATCATAGCAAATTCCCTGGATAAAGTCAAATATATAGAACAGATTATCACCTAGTAAGAAAAGCGAAAAGAAAATTCCAATCTCAAAAATGTTAATTACAAAACAGTCCCACAAGGAATTTATCAAAACAATACAACTCTTAAATATTCCTGCGTAGTCAGGGGGTCTCTCAAGACTTTTTTTTATTTTTTTTTATTGAATAGAGCAAAAGGTAAACCAAAGGTACAAAGCATGTTATACTTTAAATTTCAATTATCACACATTTCCAATACATTTCTTAAATAACAAACAAGGGATAAAAAGTTGAAGACAATATACAAAGATAAAAGAGAGGTTCATCCAGATAGGAAAAAAAATAAATCAGCCTACTGCATCAATAAAATCTCCAGGACATTATGTACAAAATATTCAATTTATAAAGTGCATCTGCAAAAACGTGCAAAACTGCAATAAAGTGCTAGTGCAAAAGTGCCAGAAGTACAGAAAAGTACTATCTTAAAAAGTGCATAGTGCAATCTGGTATAAGAAAAAAGTGCAAGTAAGTGCAGATATCCTGGAGAAAAAATTACAATAGACAAAACCATCAGGTTCATAGATAAAAAGGCTATAAAAAAAAAATCATCTGCTCTCAATTTTCTTCACGAATCATCCTCCCTTAATTAATTCTAGAGTCTCAAAATATTTCCAGTTCCTCTCAAATCTCCCAATGGCTCCCACTCTACCAGCATAAGCCTTTTAAAAAAACATGTTCTCCTCATTTTGTTGAACCATTTTAAGTGTGATGGAATCTCGCTGGACTTCCAGTTTTGAAGTATTAAGGAACGAGCAACTGCACAAGATATAAATATAAATACTTCTTCTGCTTTATTAAGCCCGCTCCTATCTTTGCATATACCGAACAGGGCTACTTCTGCTGTTGGTAGAAGAGGTTTCCCAATAGCCTGTTCGATATCAGCAAATATTCCTTTCCAAAAAGTTTCTAGCTGAGGGCAAGTAAAAAAAATGTGATGCCATCCTCCCTGGCTACTAGCCATACATCTGAAACATTTATTCTCAGCTCCGGGAAACATCCTTTCCAAAGCCTCCGATGTATAATATGCTAACCAGCGAGAAAGAAAAGACATCCTTTTATAGTTGGCAGCACGCAAAGATCTATTCCCCAACTGACAAATGACCTCCCAATTCGTTGTGGAAAAGTTACATTGTGTAGCGAGATTTATTTTCTCAAGATGTCTATCTACTAATACGTTTTGATTTGAGCAATGAAGCATCTTATACCAATATCCGATACCTTTGCTCATTCCACCATACAGGGCTGTTAGTATAATATTAGGAGGATTACATAGGCCACTTATCTCTTTTCTAATAAAATAGAAGATCTGCATATATTCAAAAAGGGTCGGTCGCAATGGACCATTTATTCTAGCGGCTACCTCCTGCCAACTAATTACCCTGTTTTGGACTACCATATGTCTAACCTCTCGGAACCCACAAAGTTCCCAGGTTTTAATTTGATTCAAACTTAGTGGGAGGCCTATTTGAGTACATTCTAATAAACTTAGATAATGAGAACCATCAGTACCATGTTTTCTGAAAAGGAGCGACATTCTTGAGGCGTATTCTCTTAATGTTTTATATCTTGACCTCTTTGGGAGCTTTGCGATTTTTAAAAAAACTGGAATTTGGGAACCTACCTCTTGTAACATTCTTGTAAGAAAAAAATTATCTCTTGTTTGATTACTCCTCAATAATCCTGCCAATATATCGAAAAATGCGGCTTCATAATAGGTCCTTAAATGGGGTAGGGCTAAACCTCCTTGTTCAGCTGGGAGTTGTAATACTGGAAGTTTAACTCTTGAAGCTTTGTTGCCCCATATAAAACCTCTCAGCATTGTTTCGAGTTCTTTAAAAAAAACTAAATTAATTTTAATGGGCACGTTACTAAACAAAAATATGAGCAAAGGCAGCACCGACATCTTAATCAATGATACTCTACCTATAATTGATAATGGAAGAAGAAGCCATTGATCTAAAAGGTTCCGAATTTTGTTCTTCATTCTAATATAATTCATAGAATAAAGCATATCATATTCGGTGGTCACATATATGCCCAGGTATCTGATTGGGTCGCTTCTTGCAGCTTGGGCCTGCAGATTGACAGGGAGAAAATGAAGATCAGAGTTTAATGCAAGGACCTCAGTTTTTTGGGGATTTACTTTATAACCCCCTATCTTTTCATAATTAATAAACTCACTCATTAAATTTTCAATATTTTCTTTTATGGGTAATAAATATAAAATAATATCATCGGCAAACAACTTTAATTTAGACATACCGATGATAGGGGGCTGAATAGCCACGTTGCCCCTAATCTTAACTACTAAAGGTTCAATAAAAAAAGTAAAGAGCAACGGGGACAACGGGCAGCCCTGCCTTGTGCCCCTGTTTACCTTGATCTTACCAGCCTGTTTAGCGTTAATTATTACTTGGGCCGAAGCTCCCTCATAGATGTTATGAAGCATCTTAATAATTGAGGCCGGAAAACCGAATTGACCGAGAGAGTAGAATAATGCTGCCCAATTCACCAGGTCGAACGCTTTTTCTGCGTCCATCATCAAAATACAGGCTGGGGTTAAATTAACATTAAAATAGTCCAATGCCTGGATTAAGAACTCTGTATTTGCTGCCATATAGCATCCTGCAATAAACCCGGACTGGTCTTGGTGAATGACCTCCTGGGCAGCGAGGACAAATCTCTCAGCCCATATTTTCATAAAGATTTTATAGTCCGAATTTAATAGGCTATATGAATTAACATCATATTGATTTTTATCTTTTTTGATAAAACATATAATTGTAGATTCCTTAAACTCTGCAGGGACATACCCACCTAGCCTAACATAATTATATAACTTTTTCAAGGGAATTGCTAATTGTTTAGAAAAGACCTTATAAAATTCGATTGGAAATCCGTCCTGGCCGGAAGCTTTCCCCCCTGAGGTTGCCTTTATACAATCTTGTATTTCGGGGATATTTATTTCAAGACTGATTTGGTTTACCCGGTTTTCGGAGATTTTGGGGATTTTCTATATCTGCAAAGTAGTCCTGGATCATTTCCTCCTCTACCTGATTTTTTCAAAATGATCCAGGAAAATTTTTGAGATCTTGTCTCTGTCCTCCTCCTCCAACCCACTCTGAGGATCACGAAATTTCACTATCAGTGATGACTCCTGTTTTTTTCTGGTAGAGTTAGCTCGTAATTTTCCCACCAACTGGCTATCTTCGTAGATCTTTTGTTGGAAGGCTTTCGAACTATTAATCTCTTCCGCGACAAAAAAATCCTGAAGAAAAGTTTTAGCCTGCTCTAGTTTACTCGAATGATGTTGGAGCTGCAAGGTATATTCCCTCTCTACGTCTGATTGAAGCTTGGCTATTTTTGACTTTCTTTCGTTTGCCTTAGCGCTAGTATATGCGATAATCTGGGTGCGTGCTGCTGCTTTAAATCCGCCCAAGACAGAGAAGGGTTCAGATGTGTTATCGTTTATTTCAAAGAATTGTATAATCCAATCTCTGAATTCTGAAACCCAATCCTGATTTTGTAGGAGGGTGCGATCCAGCTGCCACCTGGGACGCACCTCATCCGCTCCTCCCAGTTCTAATTCTAATTCAATTCTAGCGTGGTCCGAAAACGGATTGCATCCAATCGCAGTTCTTAAGATCTGACATGATCTAGATATTAAAAAGAAATCTATTCTGGATGCAGTCTGAAACCGGTCTGAATAACATGTAAAATATTCAATTTCAGCATTTCTATAACACCATGGATCCCTCAATTGATATTCATGTAAGAGTGCTTCAAAAAAACATTTTGTTTTGGGCTTTAACTGTTTCTTTTTCTTATTAGAAGTATCTCTTGACAAGTCTTGTATATAATTAAAATCTCCTCCTAGAAGTATCTGTCCTGGGACGCCCCTTAGAGATTCATACATTTCTGACAGTCCAGAAATATCGTCATGGATGGGGACATAATAATCCACAAAGTTTATAATTTTATCTTGCAATTTGGCCTCCACCCAAATCCACCTCCCCTTAGCATCTCTATGAACCTGAAGGAATTCCCAGGCTAGATCCCTTGAGAAATACATAGCAACGCCTCTCTGGGCCACCCCTGCTGATGAAAAAAATACCTTGGAGAAGTAATTAGGAATGAACAACTTCGGACTGTTAGACTTCAAATGAGTCTCCTGAAAAAAGACCACCTGGGGTCTAATAAAAATGATCCATTTCAGCAACGCCCCATACTTCTGTTTGTTTAACATTCCATTTGCATTAATTTACAGGATATTACAAGTATTACATTTCATCTGAAAGAATATTCTATCACTATTGAGTACCTATTAATAAAACTAAAACAAGTAAAATACCCATTGCTCATATTCCTTTTTGCTGCATTTACCCCTCCCCTCCCCTAACCTCCCCAGGAATGTGAAAGTCCCCCTCCCTTCCACGCTGGCCACATTCCTCCCACTTCTTCTGATCTGGGTGTCCTTTTGTTACACCCTGAGTGACCCGTGAATCTGATACCGCCCCATACTATTATTGTACACTATTCCTGCTTAGGGAAGAAAAAACACCAGAGCAAAAGAGGCCTAAGTTAGATTTTCCCCTTTTCAGACCTTGCTCCTGAAGAAATCTCCTTCAGAAGAGATTGCGCCTCTTCTATGTCCGTAAACAAATAAAATTTTCCTTTAACCAGGACCTTCAATTTTGACTGCTGCGCAATCGAGGCTTGAATGCCATTTGCCTTGAATAAGTGTAGAATTTTCACAAATTCTTTTCTTCTTTTTGCAGCTACTGCAGTCATATCTGAGAAGATCCTACATTTTACAGTTTCTGATACTGAAAATTGGCGTAGTTGAAAAGCTCTTGAAAGAATCTTCTCCTTGATCCTATAATCAGCAAAGTTCAAAAGAATAGTTCTTGGAAATGGTGAATTTGGGAAACGCTGGGCCGGGACCCGATGAGCTCTTGTTATTGTCAGGTCTCCCTCAAATTCGGGTAGAACTGTGTGGTGAATAAAAGAATCGGCCCACTGAATGGGATCGGAACCCTCTGATCCTTCTGGAACCCCCACAATCCTTAGGTTTGACCTTCTGGAGTGATTTTTGAGCTCCTCTCACTTGATTTCAAGAGCATTTTTCTTCTTGGCTGCCTCCTTTGCCTCACCGCAACCAGATTCATTTGATCTTCGAGTGTAGAGATCCTTGCCTCTGCCTCCTGAAGTCTCTTTGGGATTACCAGCATTGATTCCTCAAATTTATCCATTCTTGATTGAAGGACAGCTATCTCCACTTGCTGATTATGTTTAATTTCTCGAATTTCATCTAGAGTCAAGTTCAGCATTTCGCGGATGCCCAGCCGGTATCTCACCTCTGAGCTCTCTTCTAGTCCCGGAAAATAATCTTTTCCTACTGAAGGTTTTGTTATAGGATCTGAATTGTTCTCGTTGGAGCACCACTGTACCTCATCACCCTCTACATTTGGGGTTCCCAATACCTCGCTTTGTATATCTGGAGATGAGAAGCAGACTTGCGTGCAGCCCACCCCGTCCAAAGCCTCTTGTGCGAAGTTTCTAAAAGATTGCGAAGGAAGAGGTTCAGGTGTCTTATCGTGACAGATTGACTTGGATGATTTTGTTGGGCCAGGGTCATTGGAACATGCAATATTGGCTGGTGAGGCTGGAAAGGCTGGTGAAATTAGTGAGGCGACAGGAGCTAGGGTACTCGGGGATTGTGCAGAAAGAGACTTAGGAGGGGTTTTTTTTTGTAAAGATTGGATATTCTTTTAACTCTTTTCCTCCTTTGCCATTTTTATTTTTAACCTCACCCGCTTGAGGTGGCGTTTCTAGAACTGATACCGAAGTACCGGCTGGTAACTCTAGTCCCAGCTCCGGTTCTAGCTCTAGTTCAGGCTCTGGTCCTGGTTCTGACTGTGCTGTTAGGTTATAATTACCTTGACAATCTATCACAACCTTTTTTATCTCTTTGACTTGCAAGGGGATAGGAGGAGTAGGTAGTTCATCATCCGAAGACTCCGGTAACGTATCCCCCGCCGAGCTCTCCCCCCCAGCTTTGCCTTTGCCTTTATCATTTTCCTTGGCTGCTTTGCGAGAGGACTTTTTGGCTAGGGCTAAGCGAGTTCTTGCTTTCTGACGGGCAGCCAATTTGGCTTTGCTGGTCTTACTAGCCTCCTCACCCTCCCTTTGAGGTTTGCCCAGTTTTACGTGCAGAATTATTTTATTTATTTATTTATTTATTTCGATTTATATAGCGCGTTATAACCCAGGGGTCTCTAAGCGCTTTATCGAGATCAGGGTCCAAACATCGAGTACTGTGGAGAACAACTGTTCATAAAAAAGAAAATTATAAAACACCCCATGCTTGCTGGAAAAGCACTGTTTTTAGTTTTTTTCGTAAGGCCAACAAATTAGTCTCCTTCCGTAATTCAGCTGGCAGCTTATTCCAAGCTGTTGGGAGCAGATATGAAAAGGCACGTCCACCTACTGTGGCCAATCTACAACGTGGTTGAATAAGAAGAGAGGCGTCAGCGGATCGAAGTGTTCGTGCGGGGCAATAGGGGATAAGGCGAGATTTCATGTACATTGGAGCCTTACCGTACAGGGCTTTGTGAACAATGCACAATCCCTTGAACATCACCCTTTGCTTAACCGGCAGCCAGTGTAGTTCTTGCATAAGGGGAGATGCATGAGTATTCCTTGGTTTTTTAAAAATAAGCCTAGCAGCGTCGTTCATGACAACCTGCAGCTTATACAAGAGTTTTTGTGGCAGTCCTATATATAGCGAGTTGCCATAATCTAGCCTAGCCAGGATTGTGGCGGAGACTGCTCGCCTTAGAGTGGAAAAGGACAACAAAGGTGAAACTTTTCTAAGTTGTCGGAGGAGGCCAACGCAAGTCCCTACCACCGTCCTCACTTGTTTTTGCTTGGACAGCCTGCCGTCCACCTGGATGCCTAGACTCTTGACCACAGCAACTGGTTCCGGAGGTGACCCTAATTCTCTAGGCAAGAAATCCTCAATCCATGGGTTCCCTGCGATGGTGATTGGCAGTAACTCGGTCTTATCCGGGTTGATTTTTAATGAATTTCTGGACATCCAGTTGGCTGTATGCTTCAAGATGTTCTGCAGTCTTACGAGGCCACCCGGACCCTGGTCGAGTTGGATCACTATTTGGGTGTCATCCTCATAGTTATATACATGGCAGTCCATCTGGTTGAGCAATCTAATCAGGGGTTGTATATAGATGTTAAAGAGTAGGGGCGACAGGGCAGACCCTTGTGGCACTCTGCAGGTGATCGCTGAAGTGGTGGAAAGAAGGTCACCAAGCTGTACTCTCTGAGACCTCCCTTCGAGGAAGGAGGAGAGCCAAGCGTGTGCTATGCCCACGATGCCGAAATCCATCATCCGCGACAATAGTTGTTTATGACAGACGGTATCAAATGCCGCGGAGAGGTCTAACAGCACCAGGGCACTTGGAGTTTTCTTATCTGCCCTGTTCCTCAAATCATCCAGAATGGACAGCATAACGAGTTCCGTGCTGTGATTCGCGCGGAACCCAGCTTGGTTTGGCTCAAATAGGTTGTTATTCTCCAGATGTTCCGACATGATAGTGAGTACGTGTTGCTCAACCACCTTCGTCAGAAACGGCAGCTGAGATATGGGCCTGAAATTCTTTAGGCATTTCACATCCGCCCCAGCCTTTTTCAGCAGGGGAATCAGCCGAGCTTCCTTAAAGAAAGACGGAACTTGGCCTGTTAGTAAAGAAGTATTTAGTAGGTTCAACATTTCGTCCTCTATGCCTGGCAGTGCTAGTTTAAACACCTCTGGTGGGCACGGGTCTGCCAAGGAGCCCGATTTAACCCGACTCAAAAGAGCTGGCAACCTTTCCTTCGTAATCAAGGAAAAGGCCGTTAACGGACTAGACACCAATGTTCTGCCAGGTGTATCCAACGAGGGACAGTCAAACTCGGGGGTTGTGGCAATCTCAGCTACTAGGTCGGAGATTTTGTTGACAAAAAAATCTTGACATTTTTGGCAGTCCTCTTGCATGAACTCCAAAGTTTGTTCTTTGTTTTTCCTGAGTTCCGTGAGGACTTTAAAGACTTCTTTCTGAGGGTTATTAGCAGTCGTTATTCTCTCCTCAAAGAACTCTGCTTTCCTGGCTATAATCGCCTGTTTATATTGAGCGAGTGCCTGTATATACTAGCTCCGTGAGTTGGAATCATAATGCTTCCGCCAGGCTCTTTCTAATTTCCGAAGTCCTCGTTTCCTCTCCCTAAGGAGTTCATTGTACCAGGGGGCCCCATGTCCTCTACTCGTTATATTCAACCTACGTATAGGTGTCACGTGGTCCATAGTCTTCCTAAGTTTGTCCAATAATTCTTTATTCTTTAGGGAAATTCCTTAAGCGATACTTTTCTGTTAGTCTTGCAAAAAAGAAATAAAAAGAAAATGTCTTTTGTGCGTTTTTCCCCCCCCTTTACGCCCGGTGTTACTCACGGTGCTGAAGGTTCAAAACTTCTTGTCTCTTCTTGTCTCGCCACAGAAAAAAGAGTTTTAGGAATTTTCCAGGGGGTTCCCAGCACTAAGTCCAAAACCACCACCACCTGCGCAGATCAACCGGTAGCTGCAGCTGCAATCCCAGCATTCAATTTAAACAGAGCAGAGCAGAATCGGCAGGTAACAGCCCAAAATCCTGGGGAAATCTGCCCAGGCTCTGAAAGCAAGGAACACCTTTGGCTCCGAGCTCAAACAAGCCAGCAAAGAAGCAGCGTCCGATGCAAGCTGAGCGCCGGGACCAGGGGGCAGAACGCCGAGCGTTGAGCTGTGCAGGAAGTGCAAACCGCGGCTTCCCAGAAGCTCGCAACAGAGACCCTCGGATGCGTAGATGAGCACCAAGCGCTTCAACCCCTCTGCCAAAATTCGTGAAAGCAAGGTCAGCTACAGGGCGATAGCAGCAGCATATCCCCACCGCAGCCGCAGCGTTTCAGTCAGCGTTTCGCGTTTCGCCATCCCAGGGGCGGGGTCTCAGATCACGGGTCACAGGAGGCTACACGGAGGCGTGGAGCTCCGCAGCCATTCCCCGGGGTCCCTCAAGACTTAATTACCTTTCTGTATTGCTACTTCCAGAACAAGGTGAAAAACGTCCGGTAATGTTTTGCCACTAATCCCAATTCAGACATGGATAGCTCTGAGGTGACCGATTTAACTGATTATGTACCTTTAAAGGCAGGACCTTTCCCTCTGTTAGGCTCCATGTCAGAAAAGCAATGCCGGAGGTGTGCAGCTCCTATAGAGAGAGAAAGAGTGTGGTCCTAACTGAGGGGGCACACACGTGGAGTGCTCCTATAAGGAGCAATAGCCTTCACACACCCAGAAGGATGCGATGCTTCATCATCGGGCAGCTCCTCGTTGGCCGGCGCTGCAATGCCCAACGGGCCCCGCAGGGGTCTCCTTGCCGGAGATCTTTTACCTTTTACTCCGGTCCCCCCATGTTTTTTGTTTCAGAAAAGTAATGCGTCCATTTCATTGCTATCTGCAAACCATCAGACACCCCACTAGACATCTATGCAGCAGCACAAATCAAATTGCTATGTCAGGCAGTTATTCCCAGGATTCTGCAAATCCTTATTACATCTTACCAAAATGGAATGGTTCCAGCAACAGTTGGAAAAGTGATGTTCTCCCTATTTAAAAAAAAAAACAACAACCCTCCACTAGCCCAGAGGCTTCAGCTAATTTGCTCCTGATTTCCCTATCACCTATCTTGGAAAATTGTAGAGAAGATTGTCACCTTCCATTTGTAAAGTTTTGTGGAATCAAACAACCTACATGATGTATCATCAGTTGTCATTAAACTAAGACATACCACTAAGTCATTGATTACCTCAGTTGTTGATGTTAAAGAAATAAATAGACAGTAGAGATTTAGGAGCAGTGATACCCTTGGACTTCGCTGCAGCATTCACTTCTAGTGGCCATGACATTCTAATTCGATGAAAGCCGTAACATCTACACCATGGCCCTAAACTGGGTAAAATCATTCATTTCTGTGCAGACTCAATTGTTCCACTTGGCCCTTTTTCCTCAAATACTGTTTCCATGCCCTGTAGTGTCGCAAGGCTTTGACTTAACCCCTCTCCTTTTCTATTGTTATGTTCTTCTCTTTGACTCTTTACTATAAAAAAATAAAGCAATCCAATATTTGTACACAGATGACACCCAATGGGAAATCAATTTAAAGGACGACACTGACCACAGCATCTACAGGTTTGTGCTGTTTGTTAAATTCAGTGATAACTATATGTTTCACATCCAATTCTTACTGAGCACCTCCAAAATGAAAATTCTTCAGGATAAAAATAAGTCAAGCACCTGGTATACACTCATCTGACCTTGTGTGATGGGAGTATACCATGACCAAGTCTCAAGAGTAGGAGACCTTGGAATTCTCATACATTCAAAACCTAACTTGGAGAATCAGATCTCACCTTCCACTTAGGCCTGTTTTTTCAAACTAAGCACTTTCAAACACAGTTGTTTTGTTTTCTATCATTCACTCATGGAGTGAAGTGGCCAACGCATTCATACAGGCAAGAATTAGCTATAGAGACTGAGCATATCTGGGTCTACCATGGAAGAGTATCTTTATTAAACAAAATCAAAATGCCTTAGTTAGATATGTATTTAGCTTTAAAAATGTGTTATGTGATGTTCATTTTACAATATGAGTAACAGTGGTTGGTGACTGCAAATGTGATCACAAACCACCATTAATAGACTAATGAAGAGCGACTTGGAATGGTAACCGATTCTCCCAGTGGAGGCTGCTACTTGGAGACAGGTTCCACTTTGCAAATGTCTTTTGTTAAATATTAGCCATATCTTGACAATTAAATTGGCCAGACAAATTCAAAGCTCTCTAAATATATATGATGTCCCTATCCATTTATGATGCACAGGTTGTTAAACAAAAGTGGGGGAGGGAGGTTAAGAATCTCACTCCTGAAATCTAGTTACAAAATCAAGACATTACTGAACTTCAGGATACCACCAATTAATTAAATACATATTATTCTATACAGATAGTCAAGTGGAAGGTGCATTGAGAATGTTTGTTGAAAGGAAAATTGTCAGCCCAACAATGCTTCAACTAATCTAATCACAGTCAGTATCTTGATTTGATTCACACCACTTCTTTTATGGGGATGTTGTCAAAAAGTAACAAAAGCCTTACAAGTTTGCAGCAATCTGAGGACAGGCCAATGTGTTCTCCACAGTGCTCAGTGCCCCTTTGCAAAATGGTTTGGTGGGACCCAACCACACATGTCTGCTTTGTCTTTCCAAGTAGATCACAAATCAGCAGAAAATGAATCCATGACAACAAGGTTATAAATTTGAGGACCCTTAAGATTCACAGGCCTGTGGGACTGGGCTGTTTTAAAGGGTTCTCTGAGGTCAGTGAATTCAACTGGGTCCAAGTACTTTGAAACTACTAAACAAACAACTAATCGAAAGAGCCTCCTTTTAGCAGACTATTTTTGCATTAAGACAGGTTCAAATAGACCTATGGACCAGGTCAAAAACTTGCTTCCCTGCTTCAGAAACATAGTGCTAGACATGGAGATTCAAGTCAGGGAGTGGAGCGCTATCTCATGTTGCACTGTCAGGCAGATGAACTTTGTATTACAGTACACAGGGAGGCTTATTTTCTGGTGAAGCAAGTTAATAGGTACCAGTTCTTAAGAAAGTAGTCAGGTTAATATTGTATGTGACCATTAACCAATAAGTAGAAAGCATTCCATGAACAACACTTCAACTGTTATTCCTAATTGATGCAGCTCATTCACTTAATGGTACTCTGGGTCTCCTACTCCCAGAGTGCTTTGTGCTCTAAAATCCCTAATGGCAAAAGAGATTACAAAAGCCAAGTAGGCCTTTCTTTTATTCCAAACGCCACCCGTACAATGCGGTTAATCCCAATAGACTTCAAAGGGATTCATGCACTTTATAACAGCACTATCCCAGGATGGTCCTCCACAGTGTGAAGGCTTTGGGACTAGCAAAAAACTCCTCATGAAAAAGAACAAAGTGTGGTCAGCGTTATATAAGTCACCAATGATCCTGCATTGCACCCAGGTCAGGCATCCTCTTTCCTCAACACTTTGAAAATAGATGAGGGATGTCCTCCCAGAAAGACTGGCAAATTAAATTGTGCATGTGCCAGAGTTGAGAAGCTGGTGTGATAATACAACTGTCTGTCTGATTGATAGAAGAGCACAACACCATGTTTCTTAATTATTGATACATTAAAAATGACTAATGCACAATACCTTAGACATTCTTATAGCTTTTGGGGCTAGGAACAGGCTGAATTGTCAAAATTGTAGGAGTGTGATGGTCAGTAGTTGCTTTGGTATGACATTGGCAGTGTTGGGAGGGTCAATGGGTAGTGCATGCATCCGTGGCCTCCCGATGAGGGCAATGCCATTTACGGTTTTTACAAATTAAGCACTGCCAGGTAGCGATGGCTTTTTTTCCTCAGGTCTCCCTTTACACTTAACTATGAATAGGCAGTCTGCACCCTGTTCCCTTTCAAGTCAATGAAGTTCCTGAACCCTTTGTATTTGCCCCTCCTGAGCTGAGAGGAGACCCATACCTTACACCGAGATCTTACGGCTAAAATGCCTAAGCCAATATTCCTGCACTGGGAGTAGTTTTATCATGTTGTTATGTTGAAGAACTGACAGGGGTCAAGTGCAGGCAGGCTAATGCTAATTTGCCTACTGGAGGTTTAAAGTATACCTTTTAAAAAATGACTTTTTCTTAACATTTTGAAAACCCAACTTCACTGGCAGATTGGATTTTTAATATACAAAATAGTAGCTGAGATAGGATTATTATATACTCTAGCCTTTTGTCTTTTGCATGGGATAGCCACAACCTCTACACTGAACATAGCTTGTGGTGGCTAATCACTGTGTTCAACACTAAGGCCCTCCTTATGATGGCCACTGGACGAGTGTCCGACTGCCATCGCCGCAGGCAGGTGCCTGACAATGAGTCAGCGGTCCCACCTACCTGTTTAGGATAGGACCACCAGCAAGGCAGTCTGACTGTGCCTTTTTGTACTGCGGCTTGTGCTGTGGCACAGGAAACGTGCAGCAGAACAAACAGGCACTTTTCAAACATCCGTGCACCATGTGCCAGGCACAATGACATGCCTGGCACACGGAGCATGGATGTTTGGGGAGCATCACATGTTCCCCTCTGACAATTAGCAGTGGCTCACGGGGACAGGGTACCTGCTTGTGGCCCCCAAAGTTCCTTTCCAACTGCCTTTTCATAGTGATGGAACTGCCTTGAAAAGGCTGTGGTAAATTAACTTTCTAATCCCTATGGCGGTGCCTGCACATGCACCACCTCCGATGTAGGGATTAGTGTCTGACCGCTGCCCCTATGGGCACTTTGAGCCTGTCAGAGGAGGCTGTCTATCTCCCAGACCGATCGCCTAGATGTCGGTGGGACCACCACAGACAGCCTGTTTACAGTGGTCCTAGCGACATCAAAATGAGTCCCTAAATTATTGCATGCTCCACTTTTAAATACAAGGCACCCTACCTTGTGGGTTAAAAGACAAACGTAGGAGTGTCTTATTTAATATTTAAAAGTAGCGATTATTCCTTTCAGAAAGGGTTATTTTGATGGCCTCACATGAAGGTTTGAAAGCTGCAGCAGTCAACCTGCATGTGTATGCCTGAAACCATGTTTTGTCTTCCCAGTCTAGTGGATGGAACAATGTGAACTTAAATCCACAGATGACATTTATTTTCCTACTCCATTGGTGTACTTTCTAACACCAAATACTATGGCCTTAAATATTCAAATTCGGGATATGCCCATTGATAGAAGCGGGGTCTCGAGTTGGCAGGGGTATGTACACTAGCCCAAGTTGGGACCACCGGTTCCATCAGGGTGGGTCTCAAAGTACCTTAGACCACCCTCTGGTAGATTCACGCAGAGCAGGTAGGCTTTGCTCAAGAGCCAATGTGTAAACTACTTGTACCAACACCCACAGTGAAACAGGGAAACACCACAAAATGACACCAGGTATTTATAAAAATGAATATATTTATCTAGAATTTGGTAGGTCTAAAATGGCATCAATCCAACATTCACAAGTGAGAGTGGTTTGTTCACAAAAGAGAAGTCCTCTGGTAGAGTGCCTTATAGGAAAAAGGAAATAAACTTGTAGGGTGTGAGAAAGAAAAATAGCAAGGTTCCTGGTCTCTTAAGTCTCTGCACAATTCTGGGGTAAGTTGCACAGTTCACTTAATGGTAAGTGGCTTTCTCCAGCTGGCAGCTGTTCCGCATGTAGTAATTGCCAAGAAAATATACCCCCAAATACGGTGAGATTCCACAGGAGGCTTCCGTGGAGGCCCGGGTACTGCCGTTCCTCAAAGGCAAGTGCAGGCCTCTCTGATCCCTGGGGCTCACTCTACCTGTGCAGGAGACCGAGCGCCGGTTCCGGCAGACCCTCAACCCCTTCCTTCCTTCCACCAGGCGAGACGCAGAGAGCACTCACACTCGCAGACCGGCAAACCCCCTCCCAAGCCAGACGGTAACAATGCCATGCTCCTGATCAGAGCGGTTACCTGGGGGGGGGGGGTCCCTCCTCGTCCTTCGCCGGCACAGCTGATCAGGGGGCAGAGTTGGGACGACTCGCAGTTCCTGGATCCGCTGGGTGATGAGCCCCTAGTTGCCAGGCAACCCCCCCCCCCACGCTACCCCCAATCACAGCGCAGCTTCTCTCTGATGTTGGAGGTGATACAGCAAAGTGTCCCCGGGGTTCCCGGGACGGCGGCGGTGATTTCAGCCAAACAGCGTCCGCATTGGCGTGGTCTGCTCCGGGTCTGTGCTTCTTCCGTACAGATATGCCAGTGTCATAATGTTTTAGGGGAGAGCACCTGCACCTCAGCACTCTTTAGCAGTGTTGAGGCACGCAGAGGCCTAAGTCCAATAAAAAGGTACAGTAAAAATATGGAGGCACATGGGCGAAAAATTTAGGGGGAGACCACCCTGTCAGGTCCAACACGTGTCCCCCCAGCTGAAAGTGGGGAGAACTACCCAACCTCTAGGGCGTTCTCATCACTAAGGTGGAAAAACCTAGAGAGACTGTCAGCATTGGCGTGGTCTACTCCGGGCCTGTACTTCTTCTCTACAGAGTTCCCCAGTACTTTGAAGGTCCCGGTGGGGGCTGTGATTCCGGGCACTCAGCGTTTTACGGCCTCAGCACTTCACAGCGCATTCAGGACCCGGGTGGCGATCTCGGGCAGTTAGCGCTAGGCTGCCTCAACGCTTCACAGCGCATTCAGGTCCCGAGTGGCGGCGGTGATCTCAGGGGCAGTTTGGGGTCCGTTTGCAAACAAAGAGCAGGCACCCGCGCCCACGCTGGGCCCAAAGAGTTCCTTTAAAACAGGCAGTCCTGAAGATCACAGTGCCTGCAGTGCAGTGCGGTATGCAGATGTAGAGCTACAGGGCAAGTCCTGGGAGCATTGTGGTTCCAAGGAGCAATCAGTGCAACGTTGTCCTTAGGAATCCCGCACCAGGCAGGGGGACAGTCAGTAGCAGATTATGGAGACACTCTGGAGGAATTTCCTCAGTCTCCCTGGCAGGGCAAGATCAGCAGGCAAGGCAGCTCAGCAAGTTGGGGCAGCAGTTCCTAGGAGTAGTCAGCCTCAGCAGTGTGGCAATCCTCCTGTCGCAGCAGTTTTCCCTCCAGCAGAGATTTTTCCTTGTCCAGTAGTGTAACAAAGATGTGTGGCCAGGATCGTCCCTTTTATACACTGCAGTCTAGTTACTAGACTGGGGCAGAAGTCTCTGGTAGTGCCTGGGGGCAGGGGTTTCTGGAAGAGTCCAGGGAGTTCTGGGATGTTCCCTGCCTTCTCTGACCTGGCTGTCACAGTGACAAAAGGCAGGGCCGTTAAGGCTACAGTGGGCAACCAGTCACAGCCCCTTCAAGGGGAGAAGGTGTGAATCACCACTCCCACCTCACAGCCCATGCAGACTATCAGTATGCTGATGGGAGGGGGGAATCTGCAGTGCCCAGACTAAGTGCAGGCAGAGAAATATCTACTTTCTAAAAGGGAGAATTCTAGGGTAGTAGTGCCCAATCCCCATACATCATTGGAAAGGGATCCCCACCCCGGTCCCGGTTCTAGCGAGACCAAACATGACAGACTTATTAGGTCCCAGTCAGAAATTATCCCAGAAGGGGGGCTCCCCAATATTAGCCTATAGAGGGGTAAGCCTCACTGCAGTAGCAAGGGCTTGTGGCAGATATGCCAGGGTCATAAAGTTTTAAGGGAGAGCACCTGCACCTCAGCACTGTTTAACAGTGGTGAGGCGCCCAGAGGCCTAAGACTAACAAAAAGGTACGGTAAAAATGGGAGGCACAAGGGCGAAAAATGTAGGGGAAGACCACCCCAAGGCTGACAGGTCCAACGCCCATTTTACTATATTTAGGGGTCAAAGCACATATACTGGGGACTGGACAGCAGTGCTTTACTGTATAAAGTTATAAAGTTTAAAAAACAGCAGTACCAGCCAGCAAAGAATAAGGTTGACAACGCAAAAGCAGAGATTGTTCTTACAACACAGAAAACAGCATAGGGGATGATAGATCTTGCACCTCTCCACAGCGAAACAAAAGTACTTTGAGCTTGTAAGTGGCAATTAGGCCAACAGGAGGCATGGGAGCTGCACTGAGAGGACAAAGCATACTGTATTTCCAGAACACATGGATGGAGTATTTTCATCTGCACCTAGAAGCAGTGGCCAACAATACACAGTTTGAAACTGGAAAATAGGATACAATTAATGGCTTTCTAACAGCAGACATTTTTCTGATCACAAGTAATCATTACATGAAAAAGGTGCATAACTGTACACTTTTTACATCTCTAATGGCCAGATGTATGTACATTGGATTCACAAATTTTACACCAACTTTTAGCAAATCCATATGCATTTTGCATACCAACCTATGGACTAATAGGGCAGTTCACAAAATACTGAATTGCAGTGGGTCTCAATTTGACCTACTTCATGAATATAATGAGTTGGGTCACAAATTATGACCCACTACAGTTCAGTGCCATCACAAGGATGTTGGGTTGGACTTTTTGGGTCGGCAGGCCACCATGTCTGTAATACTTTTAAATAAAGCAAACATTTTTTTCAAAATACAACACAATATGTTTACAAAAAAATGGGTGAGTTTGCAAAACAATATTTTAAGAGTAGGCAGTGGTCCCATGGACCATTGACAGCACCTAAAAAATGATTTTGAACTATTTTCAAAGAGGGATGTGGTCCCCTTGGGACCCTATCCTGTTTGCAAATGGGTGACCCCCTCCTTTGAGTTATTGGTCAAATATTAATGTTTAGTGATGGCATTTTATTTACAAAACATTAATACATCATGAAAAATTACTATGTGAAGGAATGCCCTCAACACGCCCCTTCCAAATGCAATTTCTCCTTATTTCCTAAACCCATTTAACGATTCGTCACAAGACAAGAAAATGCGTTAGGACATCTAGCCATAAATGTTTTCAGTACCAACCTCCATACCCTGCTAACTAAACCCAGGGTATTAGGATGATACATTTAGGGGCACGTTCTATTTAATAGTGCTTAGAATGCCAACTTTAATAGAAAGAAACATTTGGCTGAATCGCATTTTTACAAGGGATAACTCTGCTTTCAATCAATAGTTTCCCTGAAGAATAAGCTCTGCAGCATGAGTGAAACCAGCATGGGATATGATCTTAGATTATTTACTCTTAAATCTTTTTCAGCTTGGAATGCTCCTGCAATAAACAGACACAAAAGAAACCTGGAACCCTTCTGAAGTGCTTCAGGATAATAAAAGTCTTAACACTAGCATTTAAACAAGAGTTTCTTGGCTTTCATGTCTGTACCTAGCTCAGCACCTTTCGGATTTCTTGAAATCCTTATACTCTGCACCACTCAAAGGCAGACAGAAAAACACATAAAAGCCCTAAATCTTTCCCGATAAATAGACTTCCATTTCCTCAGAAGATCAAAAGCTCCTTTTTCTTCCAGGCTTCTACAAGAGAACTGCTGGAGAATTCAATTTTCAAAAGCAATTTAAACTAGTTAAGGTTGGTCATGCAGAGAACACCACATGTAAAGTGGGACTCACCATGAATGAAGGTTTTGTCCCTGAAAGAAGAAGTGAATAAAATAGAAGGTGGCATGTTGCATATGTGTTCAATATTAACGGTACATGACTAACCTTTCCTACAACAGCTTCATACAAGCATAAAACCATGAAGACTGAAATATTTAGTAGCAAGTTATCTGAAAAAATAAACACACGATCCACAAAGCTTTTGGAGGTCAGAATCAAATTAACGCCTGTAAAAAGAACCCTAAGACAAGCATGAGTCACAAAGCCATCTAAGTCAGATATGTGCAAGTGTAAGTATAAGGCGCACAAGCATAAGCGAATCCTGTGGGTGTGTTTCGCCTGCCATGACTGCACGATAAACACATCATTGACTAGGTGCAAGAGTAGAGTTGACTCTTGGGGCCGTATTACAATAATTGCGCCTGGGGCGCAACTGGCGTTTGCGCCCGCTCTGCGCATTCCAGGGCACTTTGGTATTACAGAAGTGGGTGGAGAAGCTTGAGGGTCTCCTTCTGGAATACCAATATCGCTGGTGCACTTCAAGTGCCAACGCTACCTTCAGGGGGTGTTTCCTTATTTGCATAGTGGTGTGCCCTATGCAAATGGGGAAATTCCTTTGCCTCGGCACTCATGTCATATTACAGACACAGGCGTAGAGGCAAAGAAGCTCTCAGGGGCTGCACTGACAGTGAGTACGCCCCCTGAGAGCAGCAATCTGGAGGGGAGCAAGGGGGTCCTATGGACCTCTCAGACATCCGCTTGCAGGCAGGTGCAGTCACTGACTGCACCCGCCTGCAAGGGGATCTCTAATCCCCTTTAAAAGTGCAGTCAGATTGCCGCCTGCATTGTCAAAACACAGAGTGGCTGCCAGAAGCCACTACCTGTTTTCACATGAATGCCCTGCTCCCAGGTCAGCTTGAGTTCGCAACTGCCCTGGAGGCAGTTCATACATCATAATAGGGCGCAATGTCATTGCTTGCACCGGGCGCACCTTTTGGAAATGTTTAGTATGGCCCCATGTACGTCACCTTGGAAAAAAAGAATTCACCAAGGGCTAGCAATACAAATTAGAGGCAGGCCCACAAGATCAAACTTGTTAGGAGATTCAAAAACATGTGGAAATGGGCAGATTTCTTAGAGCCTGTAGAAAAAAGTTTGGCATAAGAAGTGCAAAAAGAGGTTACCAAAAATCTAGGTTGTGCTTTGTTTTTTTACAAAACCATTTTTTAGTGAGGTATCATTCAAGCATTTTCAGAATTTAGGTCGTATAATAAATAGAGCCACAATCAGAAATGAAAAACAAGTTCGTAAACTATGTCTAATTCATTAGGATGGAGTTCAAATACAACTCGAAATCCCCCCATACCCGGCCCCACTACTGTTACCTGCACGGACCGCGGCAGCTGCCTGGGGAAACAGATGTCTGGCTTCACCCCTCAGCCCCCATCCCACGTGACTCCCATGAATCTATGTTGCTCGTTTTCATTCTTACATCTTCATTCTGTCTGACTCCCATTTTCGGCCACCTCACTCTTCCTATCTGTCCTCCATCACCATAGTGTGTTCTGCAGTCTGATGGTCCTTTCCAAACTGTTTAATAATCTGAAATAAATGCTCAGGAAATAAAATATACTAAGTAAAGTAGAGGTACCTTATTCTATTAAGTGAAGTAAAAGGTTTTTCTCAGCACCGGAGGAGCATGCGTTGCCTAGGTTTCCAGATACTTATATGTGCCTTTGATAGCAGTAAAATTTCAAGTTCGGAATTCCGAGTAGGAAAGAAAATGTTCTCTCAAAGGACCACATAACAATCTCTTTCCCTCGGCCATGATGTCTTTGAATGTACTACTATGACAAAGGCAATTTTTGTGACATAGTCTTTGCCATACAAAATTATGCATCCACATTGTTCTTGAATAAATTTGTCTTCAGGTATTATATCAGACGCAACCATATTAGATGACAGCAAAAACCAGCAACAACACAGGCACACTCTCTATCCCTAATATACTGAAAATGAAGTTAATACATGCTAATTGCGACACTTTCTTTTTCTAATGGGGTTTTTCATGCAAGTGAATACAATTGAATTGTAGTGCATCTACTGGATTATTTTGATCTGTTATCATCCCATGAACGTAATCCATAATAGGGCAGGTGTATGACTCTTAATTGCTTTGGAGTTCTACTTTAGAGGCCTTGTTCAAGGAGGGTATTTCACTTAATAGCACACAAGCTTTAGGTTTCATGGTCTAATTCCCAAACCATAATTGCTAAATCAGGATATGTGGAATATTGCCCTTGCAAGACCATATACAAAAAAAGAAACCTCACCAGTATAGTTGATTTTGATCAATTATAAATGCAGGATATGAGGGAGGGGTGGGAAATAGACCTTGAAGAAGTAGTCAAACCCACAGAAACATGCAAGTTTTTAGGTATTCACATGTATGTATGCAGGTAGTTTCCCCACACAGGAAAAGCACTCCAATATACTATGTTAAAAACAGAAGATAGGGGTTCATTAAGATGGCATTGGCGATTATTACGCCTTTGTCATGAGCTTTACCCCTGCCATATTATGATGGCGGTGGGTATCGCGGCAGATGGAAAGTCCATCCGCCCCCTTTTGTCTGGGGGAGGTGGGGTGCACTTTGGAGGTATCTATGGTACCCCCTACATTTTGCTGCACCAAGTGACAGGCACTGTGTGGTGGCTGCCATTTGGTGCAGTGAAATGCCTGGCATGCGATTTTAACCTTGCAATGGGTACTGCTGTCAGCAGCACCCGCCTCAATGTTAAATTGGGGAATGCGATGCCATGGTGGCAGTCGCATCCTAATTTGTGGTGCGGGACCGCCGTATGTCTGGCGGCCGGTCCCAAAACTGCGGGGATGGCGGGTGGACTCAGGTCTGCCCGCCATCCTAATGAGCTCCTTAGTTCATTTTCAGAGTGGGAACAGAGACAAAATATATTTAAATCGAGGAGGTGGACTGTAGGAGGTTCCCTTAAGTGTACTTTTTCACATTATTTACCTTTGCTGATTTTTTGTCACCAGGTGGAAATTCTGCATGCATACATTTTGCAAATGTGAGAATTTCAGACAATCTCCTACTTGTAGAAGCTTGAAGAAATACTCCAGTTTCCTTTGTTGAAATATATTCTCAACAGACTTTGTCCCATTTTACCCATTAGAAGCTAATTTATTTATTTTATTTATTTGTCGAATTTATAATGCGCATAGCTGCCCCAGCGATGGGGCATCCCAGCGCAAACCACAGACTCCAAGACAAGAACCAGAGAGCAGAAGGATTATACATGGAAAAGCCAGGTCTTCATGGCCTTCCGGAATGCAAGATGGTTCTGGCTCACTCTGATGGAAACAGGAAGCGAGTTCCAGAGTTGCACTGCCAGACTGCGAAAGAAATGGCCACCCGCTCTGGCTTTCAAGACACGCGGGGTGGAAACCAGAGCTGAAACGGCAGATCTCAATAGACGCCGGGGCACGTGGAACTGTAGCTGTTCCACCAGCCGGGTGCCTGAAGCAACAAGATCTTAAGCGCCAAACAGAGCGCCTTAAATTAAGTGCGCTTCTCCACCGGCAGCCAGTGGAGTTTCCGAAGTACGTGGGAAACAGAGCAAGATTTAGGAAGGGCCTTCTGCATGCGGGCGGCTGCATTCTGTGCCATTTGGAGACGCTTAACACTGGCCTTGTTCGTGCCCAGGTATAGGCAATTCCCATATTCAAGTCTAGACAAAATTGTAGACTGAAGAATGATTTGGCGGACTTTTGGAGGAAAAAAAACCAGCAGTGGCTTCAGGCCACGCAGAAGCCCAAAACAAGCCCCCACCACTTCCTTAAATTGGGCGTCAAATGTCAGGCCACTATCAAACCAAATGCCTAGGTTTTTCACTGTTTCCTTGGGCAATGGGGCAGGTTTCAGGCAGGCCGGCCAACAGTGCTCGGAGCACAACCCCGATCCTTCCCAAACAATAGGATCTCGGACTTGCTGGCGTTGAGCTGCAAACAGTTCAACGCCATCCAGTCCGCAATAGCTGAGAGGTCCTCTTTGAACTTGGTCAGATTGGTACACCTTTTTTTGGGAAAACGCGATCACCAACTGGGTATCGTCAGCGTACGATACCAGTGACAAGCCCTTTCCCTTCGCCAACTCGGCCAAAGGCCGGACGTAGATGTTGAACAGTAGGGGGCTGTAACATATTGAAGTCCATAATTTCAGGGTATACAATTATATTTGATTTATTGATTTTTGGTATCAGATCAAGATGATAATGAAGAAATAAGTAAGTCCAAATATAATCCCACCAGGAGCAGCTGGACTGCTGCTCAGCCTCAGATGTAACTGACTCTCATCTTAAGCATACACAACCAGCATTCTATATGACATCATAGATGTATGCTTAGCAAGTTATAACAAACACTAAAGAAGGACAGAGAAGAAAGAAAAGTAGGATGTAACAGGGGCTTAACACTGAGCCCTGCGGTACTCCCTGATGCAAGGCAAACTCTTGGGAGTGGAAAGGAGGCACATGAACTTGAAAGGACCTCCCCTCAAGAAAAGACCGGAGCCACTTCAGGACAGCGTCCCTTATGCCTATTTCCTGCAGGCGTTTTAAGAGTATCGCATGGGAGACGGTGTCAAAAGCGGCGATTAGGTCCAGAAGGACCAAGGCTGCTGAATCTCCGACTTCCAAGTTTGCCTGTATGGCCTCTGTAACTACCAGCAAAGCAGACTCGGTACTATGGCGGGATCGGAAACCATGCTGAGATGAGTCAAGAATGGCATTCTGCTCGGAAAACTTGGAGAAAATGGAATTTACATACGATTCTGTCACCTTTGCCAAAAACGGCAATTGGGAAATAGGGCGAAAATTGGCTGGCTCCGCGGGGTCCACGGACGGTTTTTTGAGCAGCGGAAGGACCTCAGCATGTTTCCAGGCCCTCGGGACACTGAAGTGAGCAGGAGTCAGCGGATCGGCTGGCGAACCCGATTTGATCTTCGAACATAGGGCCTCAAACTCCATCTGCGACAACGGGGGAAAAGAAGACAGAATATTTACCCCCATGGAACAAGAGGCCCCCAAGACCCCCACCACCGGGGGCAGGATCGGGGTGGGTAAACCCAGGTAAATCTTATCAACTTTGTTCACAAAGTACCGGGCCAACTCGTTGCACTGCTGATCAGAGGAGATCAATGAGGTCCCCGTAGTGCCTCCGCTCTTCATGCTCTTCAGCACAGAGGAGATCATCTTGTCGGGGTTGGTACTGGCCAGGATTTTATTGGCCACAAACTCCGCTCGAGCTCGCTGAATAAGCTTATGATACTGTTTAATGGCGGCTCGATATTCTCTTTTAGCCGCCTGGTCATAAGAGTGTCTCCAAGCACGTTCCAACTGCTTGCAGCCCTTTTTGGCAGTGACTAGTGAGTCACTGAACCAAGGGTTAGATGGCCTACGGGATTTGCCTCCCAGCCTAGCCGGAATACAACTACCCAGGCCTAGCGTTACCCACTCATTGAAGCAGGAGTTTGCTGCCTCCATATCCGGTGGCAACTGGGGCCTATGGCTAGACAGCCATGCAGAAAAACACCCCGAGTCTAGCTTATGCCAAGGGTGTTTTAAGACAGGAGCTGGGCAGGTCAGATTGCCTTTTTCCAGCAGTTGCAGTACAAAGGAGACCAAGAAATGGTCAGTCCATGCCTGCAGGACGGGCAGTAGAATCGTAAGGGAGCTTAAGTTTGAAAAAATAGGGTCCAGCAGGTGGCCAGCCACATGGGTATCTGCCTGAACCTATTGGATCATCTGATAGGCCTCCAAGTCCGCCAGGAAACTGGAGATCTCAGCCTTCTCACAATTTTCAAGGTGGAGGTTGAGGTCCCTAAGATAGTAACATTTGCTGCCCTGCACGCATATTGGGCAACTTTATTCAGAAGGTCTTCTCTGAAAGGACTAGAAGGGCCTGGAGGGCAGTAAATAAGGAGGCCAGTCATAGTGAGAATGAAATTCAATGTGATTTTGAACAAAGCACTTTTGCAGCCAACAATGTTCTCCTTGCTAAGGGAACAGTTGTAAACATCCATAGCAATGATTGCGATGCCACCACCTCCGCCGACCCCTCTGCACATGCTATACAACCCATATCCAGGAGGAAGGGCCAGCCATGGCTCTGTCACTGAGTCCGGCGTGAGCCAGGTCTCGGTCAGGAATAAAACATCCGGGGCCTCCTCTGTTAGAAGATCGAAAACCTCTCCATGATGTTTCACAAGTGACCTACAATTAAGACTCAGAAACTTAAGGTCGGTACCGTCTCCCCGACGGGGAGTCGAGTCCGTAGATGGAAGATGGCAGGCACAGTGCTTACAATTAAAAGCACCATCATGCGGGGCCCAGACTGGGGAGGAAGACTTGATTTCCAAAATCAGTAGCTCATCACGTAAGTACACAGTGCGAGCGGCGGTAAAAAGGGCAGGGGTCCTGGTGACTGGTGACGGCCTGGCATGGACGGTCATAGACGGGCTTGCCTTTGGTGCGCCAGCGGCGCACCAGCGGCGGGCCCGCTGCGCGCGTCCGCTTCGCGGCCGCAGCAGTGCCGTTATTTCATGCCTGAGCGAGGAAAACAGCTGCCTCGCTGACCTGTGCACCACCCAAGATGGCGGTCTCGCTCCGACCGTCCTATGCGAGGTGCCACCTATCCCCCGTTAAGCCACCACAGAGCCCTTTACAGCCCTCCCCACCGCAGCCAAGAAGCAGCAGCCGTGGGTGCTAGCTAAGGTAAAAGCGTTGCAACAATATGAAAGTTAAAAAATGAAGTGCGATTTTGCGCTATGCAGGATAAAATGTTAATAGAATCATTAGCAGGATAAACAACAACTAGTTCCCGGCTCACGCCTCAGGAGACTGGGGTCTAACTGAAATTATGAAAGGATTTACTTATGCACGCCCAAAAATTAAATTTGTTTTTCTATTAGAATCCAGTTCATGCATGTGTCTTTATAGTTATACTTTTTTTTGAGTTGGTGCCTAGAGTACATAACTATAGAAATCTTTAAGGACTAATCTACTAACCACAGGGGGTTAAAAAAATTGAAATTGAATATGCTGACCAGGGTATCATGTGGCATAAAGGAGACTGGCGAGCTATTGAGTAAGGTGGACATTACCCAAAACCTAAGTAAGTTTCAAACACTTCAAAAGGAACAAACAAGATACAGGCATCCCTCTGAATAATAATTTCAAATGAAATTTATATCTTACATGATCATAACTTTTCACTGCTTTTTAACCCTACTACATCCTATCCTGTAGCAGAAATAACCCTTTGACAACCACTAACAGAGGATTGCTGTTTCTGTTTTTATTACCCTCATTTTTGGACTTGGCACTTAAAAGAGTAAGCCTTCAACTTGGTCAATTCTACTAATATGGAAGACACAAATGGGGATGTTATTTTATGGGACTAGAAAAAATTTAGGCCATACTTGTCTTTGGATATTCCGTTACCTAACAAGGTAAATGTTTCACAAACATCAAATCATGTTTTTGTTTAAATATTCATTCTTATACTGTATGCTTAGCCCAAAACAAACAACGCAAGTAGCTGCTTAATTATCCCTAAAGGATGATATTTACCTAACATTTTAAAAGAAATAAACAAACATTACTAGTTAGGAAATCCTTAACATTTTTGAAAATTACCGAAGACATCAGGAATCATATTTAAAAAATAAAAAGTCTATAAAATATACCTTTAAATGTAACATTAAAAAATATATACAGGCAAGTAAAAACTATTTGCCAATTTAACTCCAATAGATTTTTTTTAAACTAAAAACGGTATATTCTTTTTTTAAATTGCACTACTCCAATCCAGCAAACATTAGCGTAAATATATAAATTGAGAGTGGGGTGTAGAATTACTGATCTACGTCAAATCCTACAAGTATTGAGGAAAGTGCATATGTTTGTGGGTGTGATATTTACTATTCTAACTCCAGTCCAACAAACACTGTGGTAAGTATATATTTTTTTTTATGATGGTAGGCTGACATTTATTATTCTGACCTCAGTCCTACTAACTTTGGTGGACAAGATATGTTGATGGAGGGGTAAGCATTTAATATTCTAACTCCAGTCCACCTAAGATAGAGGAACATTGCTGCAAATGGATTGTGCCCATTAAGTCTACCAGGTTTTTTTGTTTTGCTTTCAATCACACAGTTTTTGGTCCTTTACCGTGAGTGAGTCTCACTCATGATAATTTCATGGAATTTTGACTGAGCAGGCTTGTCACCAGTGCCCACCATTTAAGATGAGGGCTCAGTGGCACAACTAGGGTAAGGGGCACTGGGCAGTTTTTCACATGAACCTATGTGCACACGTGTGTGTATACGTGCCTGCTGCACATGAGAAACTACCATCTTGAACAGCCTAGTGTCTGCAAAGATAACCTGCCGGTGGGAGTTTTAAACTGCAAATTCAACCTGTCAAAATAAAACCTTTTGACAGGCCTAAACCTTTCTTTTAAATATTAATGTCCCCCATAAGCCGACCTGATTGAAAATGAAGGGAGGGTGTGTGGCATTTAAAGGTAGCACATGTAAACTTTTGTGTAGAACCTGTCCTTACAGTGAAATATGACAAAAAGCTATTTTCACTGTGGCAAGGCTGGCTGCTTCCATAGAGAAACATTGAGCTACATTGTTACATTTAATAAATGCAAAATTTGGATTAGTGGCAGCTAGAGAAATAATTCAAAGGCTAATCTTTATAGTGATCCAAAATCCACTTTAGTAGTGAAATGAAATTTTGACTTATTATTAATCAACTGGTATTTTTAAAAAGTTACTTTTTTCCTGCCTAAAGCGTGTAAACATTGAACTGCTAGCTGATGGCTGGTGAGATCCCCTGTAGTGAGATCTGTATTGCTCAGAGACAGTGAAAAAAAGGGCCCTGGGTGTGGGGTGGGTGCCTCCCTCCTTAATAGGATGGCCTGGGGCTATGCCCAGTTACTGGATTACCTTCAAAGGGACCAACCCTGTCACAAGCAGATGAGCCTTACACCAGGCCTGACCCCTTCCGTTATCCTTTAGCCAGTGTGGCTCCACGACCAGTGGGGGGGCGAGTCCCCTGATGATGGGGGCGAGTCCCCTGATCAGGGGAAGCCTTGAACTCAACTGCTCCCCATATGCCCTGCAATTTGGCCATGAAGCATCTAGAGGGCATAGAAGAGGGGAAGGCAGGCACAGGGACCTAGTGAAGTCAGCTCCCCTCAACGTGTGCCCCTTTAGAGGCAGATGTCTCCTTGTGGTTAGAGCTCACCATCAGGGACAAAATGAACCTAAGATCAAGAAAATCAGTCACATGGGGGCATGCTATGTACCTTGGAAGATTGCCTATTTGAAACTCTACAACAGAGCACTGTCACTTTCAAGATTTCACCTGGGGAGAGCCAAGCCCAAAGGTGTTGGTGTAAACCCATATTTATATTTCATATGGGGAGGGGGAGTGCATTGGTCCCACTCCCCAGAGGATCTCACAGCCCAGGGATCTCATCCCCTCAAAGCACGGCATGATATAAAGTGTGCCGGGGACCCTATCCCCAGGACACCCAAATGGAGAGAGTGGAGCACCACCATCCCCCATAATGAATTGTGGCCACCTCCAGCTCCCTGCACCCATGGCAGGGGGGCCCACACAAAGTTGCTTCTTCCACCACAAGCAGGAGCAGCCGGACAGAGACAGAGCTGCTTCCACCATAGGAGCAGAAAAAGGAACTGCTCCCAGCATGCTGAGAGCCAATGGAGGAAATTGCTTGACAGCATGGAAGTGGGCTCCCCGTGCTGCCATTAACCATTGAAAAAGAAAAAAAGGAAATATGTCACGGCTGGCCCAGAAAAAGTGAAAGGATAGCTGCTTCCTGCTCTGGGAAACTGCTGATAAAATATTCAATTTAACCCCCGAGGAGAACCCCATAATGCAGCATGAGGGGTTCATTTGCATAGGGGTAGATGCACCCCCAATGTATTTAAAGAAAGTTCTGGGGGCTACAGGTGATGCAGCAGCCCCCTGCTTGATTAAAAACTCACCCTATCTCTCCCAGGTCATAAGATGCATGACCTGTGGAGATTGTTTTCTTTACATTTAAACACTCCAGAAGCTAGAGCCTTTACTCTGCAGCCTGGTAGTATTGGGACACTTAGGGGCCGATTCCGAATCGGAACGTGTCGGCCGGATTTCTTTCCGACCGAGTCATTCCGATGGGCTCGGTCGGAATGGAATCCGCCTCGGATTTCCGGATGGCTTACGACGGGCTTAGAGAGCCCGTCTGCCATCTGGAAATCCTTCAGTGCCCCCTGTCGCCTCTTTATGACCGAGGGAGTACGATGGCAGTTTTTCACTGCTTTTTCATGCCGGTGTTTCCGGCACGAAAAGGCAGTCGGAAACTGTCTCTGGGGGCCCCCAGCAGGGCCCCCATGGGTGTGAGGCTGCCAAACAGTGGCATTGATCCCTGCACCCGGTGACAGGCACCTTGGGGTGCAGGCGACAGGGTGCAGGGATGAACTGCACCCCTGCATTCCACAATGGAGGCATGCTCAGAATGCATGCTCCCATTGTGAAGTATACAAGTGCGACCGAACAGGGTTCAGTCGCATCATACTTGTAGGGCCATAACCGACCACAGCAGGTCAGTCAGTTATGGCTACTGACCGATGTCGGATGGACCTGAGTCCGTCCGACATCGGAATCGGCCCCTTAGTTGTTGAGCCTGTGTCTGACATCTATTGTTTTAATTGTCAATGCTCTTATTAAACTATCTTGTTGACAATGATTATTGGTGTGTATTGTGATGCTTTTAATAATGGTAGTGATTACATTCCAATATGAGTTCTCACTCCATTTTTATTGTTTTTAATGATATGGTATTCCTTGACAAAATCAATAGGCTTACTTTAAATGTTAATGAGGTGCTCTTGCCTTAAATATTAATGTGGTGACACCTTGAAAAAATAATAGGCCTTCATGATTTAAAAATAACCCCCTTTAATGTTGTGATGTTGCATCTGGTATAGGTGTGGGGAGGGTGTTATGATTATGGGAGTCAGGACCCACTAGGGGTCAAATGTAAGTTCAGAATGTCACCAAAGGTATTCTCATTTACCTTATGTATATATTTGTAAATTAATGTGTAGTATTCATTAGTGTGTGTCTAATAAATTACGTTTTGCTTTTTCAAAGGCACTGACTGAAAAATAATGCATTGAGTGTTGTTGTATGCAAGTGGAGGGGGATTTCTAGCCCACCACACCTTCCCTGAGTAGACCTTGGACTGCTCTGCTTCACTACCATGAGAGAAACAAGTGCTACAATAGGGTATTTGGTTCACAGTAAAGAGACAATTGTGGACCTATTACTTGTGCAGGCCTCACATTCTGCACATATCACTAGGGGTGGAATTGGTGGAATTTGGTGGCTTTCGTAAAGAGGATTTCCAGCCGAATTTCACCATTCTCTGTGTGGTGGAATTTTTTCGTAAAAGGCTCCAGAAATGCAAGCACAAGCGAGATTTCTGCCATTTTCTAATGCAGGTGGTCGTAGTCAGAGGGCTGCTTCTTAAGTAGATATGCAACTGCTCAAGTAGATTTTGCTACCGTAGCAGATCAATATCAACTCAAATGGCCAAGCTCTCTTGTGCACTGCGCGGAGCTTGCTCAACTGCCATTAAATTGCACCATGAGCAGTGCGGCATACATATTTCCACCAGTTGCCAGAAATCCATTGAATCTCACTGAGTTTTCATGGAAATCCACGGACTTCCTCGGAGTGCTACTCCGCGAGTTCCGCCTACCCTTATTAATAACCCAATTGCTTTGAATACTACATATATTTGGGGAGGGGG
Organism: Lissotriton helveticus; assembly: GCF_964261635.1. Taxonomy (NCBI): domain Eukaryota; kingdom Metazoa; phylum Chordata; class Amphibia; order Caudata; family Salamandridae; genus Lissotriton; species Lissotriton helveticus. The sequence goes on along the minus strand of NC_136057.1, from coordinate 712,929,815 downwards.
TCACGTTTACTATTGTACTATTGTAACTCAAATACAAATAACATTGAGAAAACTGCATATATTTTGGGAGTTACAGTAAATATTTTAATTATAGTCCAAACCACAATTGCAGAAAGTATATATATTTTGTGGGTGCAGATTTCCTCTACAAACTGTAGTCCAACTAACTTTGGGGAAGATGTATATATTTACTGGGGTATATTCACTGTTGTAACTGCAATCCAACTAACATGAAGGAAGCCAAACAAACCTTTGATGCACTAATTAATACAAATTCCCTTTTTTAATTTTATATCCAAATTGACATGCAGAACATGGAATGCACATATATTAAAGGGAAATCAGATTTACAATTATTACTCCATTCCAAATGACATTGAGTAAAGTACATGTATTTGTTGGGTCAGATATAATGTTGAACCTTCCTGTTCAACAAATGTTTGGGAAAGTGCATATTTTGCAGTGATCAAATTTACTATTACAACTCCATTCCAAGATTATGGCAAGTATATATATTTTGGGGGCTACATTTATTATCTAAATTGGATCACTGCCAACATTGGGAAAAGTAAATAGATTTACAAGAGAGAGGGGCAGATTTCCAGTTGTAACTCCAGTCAGAAGAAACACTGGTAAAGTGCAACATTATAAAAAGGTTATACTAACTTAAAATTAAATACACAATTATAATTGCTTTTTTTCTCTTAAATTATAATTTATCCCGAAATAAACCACACAATGTAAATTAAAAACATTGGTTACCAGTTTACAAATGTACATAATGAATATAATCATTAATATATCAATATTTTTATCAACAAACTACCAACCCAACCCCGTCAATAATTTCCCTTGCCCAAAAAAAATTAATAATAAAAAACGGAAACAACAATTTAAAAATGATTTTTGTATTAATTGAAATTAATTCGTGTACACTTTCAAAAACCCTCCCCATCTCCCAATAAAACTCAACCACCCAAACAAAAAGAAACTTGATACAAATAAGCATGTAAATGAAAAATAACAAATTCAAAATTAAACATGACTATATTTGTAATGTAAAATATTAAAACTAAATGTCCAGTACAATAATTGAAGGACTAAAAATATAATTTAATGCACTTCAACATTATAATAAAAATAATTGTATTGGGAGCGTGGCCGACAGCCGAAAATGGCGGCTGCCTTTCAGCGGAGCTCCGGACCCGGGCTCACGAATCCTGCCTAAATCCACTTCACGCTGCACCTAAACGCCCTTTTCGGTGCACAAAGGACCAACGGAGTGGTGGCGACAATCGGACCGGCTCACGGCCTGTCTGCTACCCGGGATCGAGGCTCGCTGATGCCCAGGGCCTTCGTGCTGAAGGAGGAGATGTGACTGGCCTAACAACGGGAGCCCATCTGCTGGCCTAATAGATCAGAGCCGGCCCCTGCCCTACAGCGGAGGGCCGGCATAAGGTGTCTGGACGAGGGAGGAGTGCTCTCTTGGCAACCATGCACCCGGCGGCAGCCGCGCATTGGAAGTAGTCCCCAGTGCTGATTTACGCTGGTCCCGAGGACGAATTGAGACCTACGGCAGATGCACTGGGACAGGGCGCTGCTCCAGAAGTGCTGAGCCGCGGCGGCCCCGCTAGTGAGAAGACAAGTACAGCAGTCTTGGGGTCCCCCCGAGGGAGTGCCCGCTATACTCAGGGCCCAGCACCGGGGCTGTGGGATAACTGGAGGGTGCCACCACTGCGAGTGAACTGGACACCCCTGTTGAGAGAGAAGGGGTGGTGTGCTGCGGATCTCATTTGAGGGGAGAGTATGTCCTTAGCAGCAGGGGGCCCACCGCAGGCCTGCTTGGGACAGTAGACACCTAAATTCCGCTGTTCCTGGACGGCCCTAACATCAACCCTGGTGGGGCACCTACACGTGTTGCGATGCCGGAGTGAGCAAGGGGTTCCACGGAGTCCTGACCTGTGGCACGTCATGACCAGCATTGTCCCTAACACTACACGAGGCCTACAAGTGGTGTACACCCCAGGGTTTGTGCGGCCGCCCTTGCTGAGCTGTGATAAGCCCGACTCTCTGCCTGCTCCTACTCCTTAGTATTAGGATGCAGCGGTGGCCTCCTGCGGTCTACCCGACGGTGATGGGCCGCAATAGAGGAAAACAGCAGGACACCGGGCCCAGCGCAGACCCCGCAATGGCGCAAGTGAACCTTAGTGGGGCATTGCAATTGCCCAGCTGCATCCCACCTACAGCTGAGACAGAACCTGTGGACAAACTAGATCTCATCTTGCAGGTGGTCAGGGAATCGAGGAGGGCCATTGAACAACAAATTGGTGCTCTAATAACGGGTCTCACACTACTCAAGGCGGACCATGCTAAAATGGCGGACAAGGTGAAAGATAATACCATGGCGCTGGCAGATCTCTTCTCGCAATAACTCAGATCACGGCCCATGTGCAGCAACTACAGAAGCAAGTTAACATCCTACTGGACCGAGTGGTAGACGCAGAGGGGAGGACAAGATGGAACTACGTCCGCGTCATAGGCCTGCGGGAGCGCTGCGAGGGACTGTACCCGGCTACGTACACAGAGCAGTTATTTTCGCGATCACGTTACCCTGGAGGGTTTCTCCATCCAATACTGTGTGGAACGTGCACTTAGAATACCCACTGGTCAGCCCAAACCGGGCACCCCATTGTGACCCCTCGTTGTCCGGCTGTTAAATTATAGGGATAGAGACACACTATTGCAAAAAGCACGGGAGCTGGGCCAGATAAACTTCGAAACTACACACTGGATGGGTTGCCAGCAGAATTCTGACACTTTCGGGGATTTCCTCCTGCCCCACTTGGAACGCCTGTATAACACGGCATTGCAGAAAGGCGAATTGCCACTCACTACGGCACAGGCGTTGACGGTCACACTCCCAAAACCGGGTAGAGACCCCACAGACATGGAAGGCTACCATCCACTGTCGCTACTGGCAGCGGAATGTAAAATTCGTAGCAAGATTCTTGCAAATAGGCTCCTACCCCTCCTACATGAATTAATACACATAGATCAAACGGGTTTTCTGCCAGCCCGTAGCACGTCTTTGAACACCAGGAGATTGCATTACCTAATGTCGGCTGCCCCACCACACTACCCTCACGCTGGCTACGTGTCACTGGACCTCCGCCAAGCATTTGACACACCAAACTGGGAATACTTGTTTAAGACGCTGGGCAAATTTGGGATATCGGAGGATTATCTTAAATGGCTCTGCCTGTTATACCAAGCCCTCACGGCTCGTGTCCGTACTGGGGGCCATATCTCAGCTGAATATCCGATATGCGAGGAACGAGACAGGGGTGCCCACTATCGCCACTCCTGTTTATATTGGCACTGGAACCCCTAGCTATCAAACTACGAGCGGACGCACAAGAGATGGGTATTCCGATCTGGCCTACCATACACCTTTTTTCGGCATACGCGGATGACATTATGTTCTATGTCAAAGTCCTTAGGTCCAATTTAACATCCCTGGTGGAGATATTTACTGTCTTTGAATGTATATCGAGACTTGCCATTAATCCGACGGAATCTTGCGCCTTTTTCTTCCGAGAACAGGCACTCCCGATGACTGTTCCATTCGGTGCAATAACAATACAAGTCGCACCACATACATTTAAATACTTGGGTATGCATGTATACTGGACTCCCACTGATCTGTTGGAAGGCAAACTACACAGGTCAATTAGAGCCCTTCGTCCTAGTATTGCCTTTTGGATTACGCTGCTGCTGTCGGTCATAGGTAGGGTAGCCATTACAAAGATGGTAGTCCTTCCAAGACTGATTTACTACTTTACGAATCTGCCAGTACTGCTACCACAGCTTACTTTTAAACTTTTAAACACCATGCTAGTTGATCTCATCTAGGGGACTGGTAGGCGGAGGAATAGTCTCAAGAAACTCCCTGGTGGGCATACCATTGACGGATGTGCGTATAACATGCCGTACTTTTGCCCCCCGGACTGAAGCAGGAGTTAGCACGGTATCGGACCTGTTCCTTGAGGGGCAATTGCTAGATTATGGTAACTTTGTCAAGAACACGGGAGTGCCAGATCATCTGTACATCCTACATGCGGCTGTGACACAATATGTGAAAAGACATTGGCCCGCACCGACAGGAACCAGATACACCTGAATTAGTCAAGATGCCACATTACATGGGAAGGGGCAGACACTTAGTGAAATGGTTGTACATGGGGATCTGTGCACATGCGGGAATAGCCCTCACCCAGTTACGGGATGCATGGTCGGAAGACATTGGGCGGCCATAGAAGAGAAGGAGTGCGGGAAAATTATAGAACACCCTAGAAAGCTTACCAGAAATGCCAAATTTAAATGTATCAAAACCATGGTGCTTCATAGGGCCTACCTTACACCTCATAGATTGGACAAAATGTTTCCGCAAACGCATCACCACTGCCCTAGATGCTAGGCAGGTGGCGCTGAGCTGGCACATATGTTGTGGTCCTGCCCTCACTTAGGGGGATTCTGGGACTCGGTCAGACGGCTCATTTCTGCAGCCATACAGAGGAACATAGCCAACACTATGGAGGAATGTATCTTGGGCCTTCATAAGTCCCCCTTGAAACACAAGGTACAATACAGATTTGCAAACCTGATGTTAAGCCTAGCAGTACGAGCCATCACCATGCGGTGGAAGTGCAAGAAACCTCCCCCCATACATAAGTGGCATAGCGAAGTGTTCAGGTGGGGTAGTGCAGAAAGTGCGGCCCTAAGGCGAGAAGAGGCCAGAGGATTACGTAAAACCCGGATAGGACTTGAGTGGGATACAACGCTAGAATCCTTAAAAACACAGGAGGTGGACGTTGTGGAAACTCGTAGCAACCGGCAATAATGCCTGCAGATCCCAAGAACCTGTATTGTACACGTTACTAATATCCACATGATTATATCTCACTGACTGAGGTTGAATAGTGCGAAGTATCGCTTCTATATTGATGTTGGGTTTTGAAAAGTGAAAATGTCAGCTGGGCTTTGTGTGGACAACCACTCTAAAGATGTTCTTTACATGTGAATAAAGGACTGCAGGGAGGGGGAGGGGAATTTAGTTGGGAAAGTTATGTTTTATTATCGCAGACTGTGCCACTATGAGACGGGAACTACATGCCCGGCTGGGTAGTCCTGGCTGCCCGTACATTGATATGAATGTATTTGGCATTGCTAGAGAGAATTATCCACTAACTGTTCAGATAGTGGGTAAAAATGCTAATAACACCAGTTTATGTTGCACAACAGATTCATTGTAAATGTTACAAATATTATGACTACAAGGCTGAGGGAAAGATCTCATGTGTCTAAGACATAATAGTACTTGTAGTGTATAACATGAAAAACTGCTAATAAAACTTTGTTTTAAAAAAAGAATAACATTATTTACAAATATATATATATTATTGTAACAATATTGTAAACTTCTGTATTATTGTCAGAAACTGAAAAGAATATGCTTACCTTCAATATTTTTACTCACAATATATTTGTTATAACTACATTTGCACCATAATATTATAGTCAGACGCTATTTTGGAGTCCATTTTATGGTAAAATAGCCCAAAAGGAGAGATCTCCATTGCTATTAACATGTTAGATACTGATATTTTCATTGCTCTGTCAAATATTCATCTCTGTTCTTCAAAAGGAGATAAACTACAGATAAAATATAGCTTATCCCACTGGAGACTAAGAAATATTGGTGGTTTTACAGTAATTATCAACAAAAATTTTCTAGGCAGAATATGTTTTTGCCTCTCAAAAATATAATTAGCATATAATAGCAATGCCACCTATTTACTGTAATGTTATAGGGACTTAAGGTTGCAAGAAAAAAATAGCTGCTGAAAACATGAGCTAAAATTCCATCATTTTAAGTACATTTTGACTGGAGGATATAAATACACCAAATACAAACACACGCCAAATTGTTCAGATAAACAAAAAGTAGTGACAGACATTTACTACAACTATAATTTGAGAATGCAGGCTAAATACAAGTTGAATTTAGTTTGTTAATGTGCACCAATTCCCAAAACCCATCTTTAATGTATTATTGGGACTATCAAACAAGCCAAATGGAAAGTACATTCAAAGAAAAATTTGGTAAGATGGATATCATTATCAGGATAACATATCTTTTTACTTGTCAGCTTTCTCAAACTCATAGGACATATTACAAAATTGACCAATCAAAAATACTTCTAATATCTTCAGTGATTGATGGTATTAAATTGCTGTATTCTTTAATGGGGAACATGTCTCTGAATGGCCAATATTGCAGATATATATTTGTGTAAAATACCTTCTATGCCCTTTTTGCATAGAGTTGTAATAAGAGATTTACAGTCTCCAAAACCTTTTTGGGCTCTTATTGAGGTTCACCACTTTCTATATCTTTCATTCATTATGTTTTAAATGGAACTGAATGGTGGTTGTTTATGCTTTTAATAGCCACGAGGTCTGGTGATACATGCGCGTTATCCTTTTAACACAGAGAGTACATCAAAGTTAGGATTTATTTTAAATATGCTATTAATGTTGGAACCACAGTGAACACATTTTATTCATTACAGTTCAATGGAGAACAAAATCAAATTAGAGTTAAGACACTCTCAGACAAGATTAGTAATAATCATGCTACCTCATAAACAGTTAACTAAATTGTAAAGAACAACGCATTGGCACTCATTAGAAGGAGCCAATTGATTTTAATGAGTCCAGTAATGGGCCACTTACAAATAGGATTGTTATCTTTTAACCTGTATAGTCGGGTATCCCACAACTGATATGAGTCATCAGCAAAAACACAAACTGACTTAAAAAAAAATAGGGTAAGAGAACGGTGCAGAAAGGAAGGCGAGACATATGGCAATCTAAAAAACCATCAAATTAAACAACAAAATTAATGCATTCAGTGATAAAAATGTGATAAAGTCTTCCTATATTGCTGTAGTGGAACCTTTAAGAAGAACATCGTGAATGACATGTGGGTTTTCTAAACATAGTTTCCAAGACCAAATCTTCTTGTAATAACATACTGCCATTTTCAATTGTTACATTTAATTATAGAGGGGAGAGGAAAGAGGTATCTATTCAACTGAGCATGTGATTCGTTAATTAGTGCTTAAACGCATGTTACCTCCCACAGAATACAATTATGTTCATCAGCAAATGTCCTACTGCTTAGCAAAGCATGTTTGACATAGCATGCATGAAAATACAATATTTAATGCTATTCCGCCCTTAACTCAGACTTTAGCAAACTCTGTGAAAAACCTTAAGGCAATTTACAAACATGTGAGGTATATATGACTGAACTAGGTACATGTAAGCATTTTCTTTGCATCTAAATTAATTTTGCAGTTGTTTACAAACTGTACATCAGAAGTAATACCTACTAAATGTTAAAATGCACATAATTAACAAGGGCAGTGAGACTCAAAATAACATGTATGTTTAATAGTACCATAAGATCATTTTTTACCAAATATTGATATCTTTTCTAATTTTGTAAAGAATAAATATTAGATTTTACTCCTTCAGTTTTCCAGTGTTTGTCATGTGGTAACAATATTGAGGCAGTGTTTTGTTGATGACAGCACCTATTTGGGCTCCTCTCTTTACTGTTGTTAATCCACCACAGGGATAGAGATTCTACAATTCTTGTATCATCAGCAGTATTTTGATTCTGGGGAGTGTGGTTAGTATATCTATTCAGAGGAAATCTGCAGTCTCTGTTTGATCAGTCCTGATTTTGAACCCTTTTCTGTTCTCCGTTTGTAGCTGGAAGTATGACTCTGCACTTTGACCCTACTATCCAGGGCCACAGTAGCTCTGACCGTAAAAGGCTTTAAAAAAATTACTTTACCCCATTAGCCTATATAACCTTCATTTAAGGTCATAGTAAATGCACTGATGGCATGGAAATGAAATGTCATATGTGTGCTGCAGTGTGTTTTTTACATCCCTACTTACATGATAAAACAATATGGCTACAGCCTTAAAGCCCTGCAGTGACACAGGGAAAGGAAAGCGTCTTTGCCGTGTAAAAAAACATATTTCTATATATTACTATGTCAACTCTGAACTGTGATTGGAAACCTGCAGGACTAAGAAAAAGTCATTCCATGTATTTGAAATAGGTGCCCTTACATTGACTGAAGTGCTAAAGCTTTTATCACCAGGAACAGGTCTATATATAGTTTGAATTATTACTTTGTATCTCCACTTGGAAAAATGCTAGCAAATTAATTACAGTTGTTTGCCTCTTCGTTTTTAACTGCTTATTTTAGGGTTAAATCTGATTTTTGATACCTTTAGTGAAAAAGTAACTTTATAAAAATGTACTTTCTGCTGCCTGAGGAAGAACTGGTTTTGATCCATTTCTGCTATTCTTCTTACTTTGAGAAACCAATACACACTACTGGCTAGAGGTAACAACCCTGTCTCCAGAGCACAATATCCTGGGCCACCTCTAGCCCCAGGAAGGCAGGGGTATTGTCAACAACTGACCACTTAGCATGGATTAGCCATCTGAGAGTGGACAAAAACAGTGAGCAAAATAAGGGATAAACTTAACACTACTTCATGTGACTTGGAGATGACACATGGGGCTGCTCCCGTTTATTCCCAGAGCCCACCCACCTAGGACCTTTTTAACTAAACCCAACAAGCGGGAGTACCCATTTGTACCCTAACAGAGAGAAGTAGAGCTTATCTAAATAGAGCAGCAGTTTTGGAGAGAGCCAAAGTCCCTACTGGTGGAAAAGTGTATAGACATCTTGGATTTGAGGCTTCTGGTAATTCTTTCAGGAAAATGAAGAGGACATGCTGAAGAAGGAGCTGGGCACATGTGGGAAATTACACAGGATTGGACACATAACACTGTCCAGTCATTGGCTAGTGCACAGAATACGGAGCACACCTCACCACCACCTCCATTCCATGACCAGGGAAGACTAACCTTGATGCAGAAGGTCTGACTGTAAGAAAAAAGTGGCAGATGCACAAAGCTTCTTTGAGGTCGCAAACGGCCGATTCCCAGAATCTGGCCATTTGCAACCACAAAAAAAACCCATTTTATTATGTACAAAGCCCTATTGGTGATTCGGTAACCTACTACCGAATCGCAAATTGGGTTTGCGATTCGATATTAGGAAGGGGCGTGTTTAAGGTGTCCCTTCCTAATACCAAATCACAGTGGTATGTGTCAATGTTGTGTGACTGCATTTCGCATTTTACCACCTACCATTGCCTACCCATATAAAAATGAAAAGAAAACTTTTCATTTTTCTTTTTGTAATGCATTCCATTTTTCTTTAAGGGAAATGAGCTGCATTTAAAAAAAACTTTTTTAAATAGCTTTTTTGAAAAGCTATCAGAGACATGGTGGCCTGCTACCCCCAGCAGGCCACAATCCCTGTGATGTTTGTGATTAACAATGAGTCACAAATAGAGACCTACCTCATGAATATTAATGAAGTAGATCTATTTGCGACCCTCTGGGAGTTGCAAAATGTGTTAAACACACATTTGAAAATAGCTGTTTGTGATTACCAAATATCAAATCACAAAAATGTGCTATTTGGTAATCGCAAACACATTCATACGTACATCTGGCCCTGCGTCTCAAGACTCCTCATTTCTGCCTGGTACCATGTGACTGCAACTGATCTCTAAGGGTTAGAAGGCTGACCACCTGTTTTCCTGTGCCTGAGACACTAAAGGCAGAAGGACGCATGACTCCAGTAAGGGCCATCTCATCACAGAGAACTAGACCCTGCTGGTGAGAGTCCTCATGCCTAAATATCTACCTCAATGAACTGGGTTCTCCAGATGTGACCAGAAAGGACATTTACAGCAGTTATAGAGAAGTGGGACTTAGTCATGGTTTCCATCTCAGAGGATTGGGAAAAGATGCTGAGGGTTGTCAAAGGAGGTTGCACCCAATGGGGGGTTGTCCAATTCAGCTCTTTTTGTCATGTTGAAAACAGGTTCATTGAGACCTAGCAGTAAAGGTATCCTACCTTGTGCAGCCTTGCCTAGTTACCTCTTCCAATTCTGGCCCACTGATGTAATTTGAGAACCAATAAAGTGATTATGTCTGAGGGTAAACCCTTTCTCTCCAAAGGTTAGATGGCTAACCTCCTGTTTGCCTGTTCCTGGGAAACAAAAAAAGCAAAAAGTCCCCTGACTAAATGTGGGTCCCAGCTGACCACAGATGGCTTGACAATGTCGGAGTCCTGCCTAGAGGAAAACCTGGTGCCTAGATTTCTGCATGAGGGCATGTGGGCTTAAGAAATTAGATGTCACCCTAGGGAAGGCAAAACAAGTTTAATCCTGCTCAGAGTTGTTTGCCACACAGAATACAGGTTAAGCTGGAGCTCAGTGAAAAGGTATCCTGCCTCATGGAGCTCTGTCTGACTACAGTTTCCAGGCTTGCCCAACAGGTAGATTTTGAGGACCAAAAAAGTAACTAAGTTCAAATTCAAAACCTTGGACCCAGGGAAGGCATCAAATCGATGGCAGCAATAAGGAGACTTTTGCAGTTGCAAAATTCAGCTTTGTTTCGCTCAGAACATTTGGCACTAAAATCAACAGCTTCTGCCAGAACATGACAATAAGGCATTAGACTTCACGCAACCCTAGCAGGCTACAACTTTTGACCATCTCCCACTGGAGAACTTCGACTTGCAGCACAAAAGAGACTAAGGGACCTATTATGATGGCGGGCAGATCGCCACTGCTGGGCCGGCGGTGGTCACTGCCGGGCTGGTGGTGGCGATTGGCCCGCCAAATGACCCAGTTTCACCCCCCACCATATTAGTATGGCGAGGGGCACTGAGGCGGACGGAAAGACTGTCCGCCGCTTTTCCGCACGTCGGATTGCCGGCTGGCGGAAAAGGCACAGGATATGGTAGCGGTGCCTTGCAGGCACCGCCATCCATATTAGGATGTCTGCCTTTCCATGGTGGGGACTCCGTCATGGAAAGGCATGCGGGAAATCACCGTTGGGGCCCATTGGGAGCCCCCGTGGCGGGGGTGTGGGTGGCTGCATTGGGGGTACCCATTGTACCCCCCATCATTGCCATGCAAAAGGTGGCAGGCACCGCACAGTGCCTGTCACATTGTGCATGGCAATGCACAACATGGGCCTTAACTTTGCGGCAGGTGCTGCTTACAGCATCGCCCGCCGCAATGTTAATGTCGAGGATGCGCCTGCCAGTGTGGCGAGCGCATCATAATTCGCCTGGCGGGACCCCCACAACCCGTGTTCTATTACGGTGGCAGTCGACAAAGTCCGGCCGCCATCGTAATGGGCCCCATAGTCACAAGGTGAACATTTTGACCAGGAGGACCTGTTTTTAAATCCGACCTCTGGTCCACTACGATGAGGAATAGAAAACAAGTGAAGGATGGAAGGCTTGAATTAAACTCAGCCACTGATAATTACTCAGGGCTGCATCTCAGTCTATCACTTTTTTGCCTACCAGGCCACATCAGATTAGACCCATTGATATGGAAATCAGGCTTTTTCCGGTGCCATTGGTAACAGTACAGCCTGAAAAACCAAACCAGGACATCCCTGGACTAGAACATAAGCCACCCAAGACAAGTTGTGGCCCATGGGGCCTCTTCAGTCGGGTGCAGCTTGGTTCCAGTGATACAGTGTGCAAGGAAACCATGTCTGGGATTACCTATCAATTGGAATGTTGTCCGGGGTAATTACCAGTGGCTAAGATTGATTCATGCATGACAGCCATCTCTTTTTCTGTGTACCTAAGTGCAACACTCTATTTTTGATGGATATGCCCTGACGTGGGTCTTATTCTCACCATTGAACTGAAGCTACACCAAATCAAAGGGGCCCAAATAGGCAGGAACTTGTCTTGGGTTGCTTGTGTAGCGCCAAGACACCTCTGGGTATACATGAGCTCAATAAATGTTATTAACATAATGTAGCCTGTGTTCCTGTTCAGAGGGAGCCTGGCCTGACAGTTGAGGCCAGATTTTTTCTACTGGCACATGAGCAAGACTGATTTGCATGTAGCTGATTCCTGTCTGAGGTCGCATAGTCAGCAAAAGAATGATGGACTGGAATGCAGCCATGAGTAATTACAAATGACTGAGGCTATTTTAAGCAATCCACCCATCACTTTTTTGTGTAACTCTTCTCTTCCGTGGTCATTCTCAAATTTGGCCTAGTACTTAGTCAACTGCAAACTGTTACTTCAGACTGGTAGTTTACTTTTCCTTTACACTTTTTGCCTTATCCTATTTTGTTGATTATGGTGTCTTTTTGCCTTTTTATTTTTCATTTTATCCAAATTGACTTTAAGCTTTTATTGTGCTGCATTCATTCTTTACTTCAAAATTGCTGGTAATACTTCCACTTCACATAAATTTCTCTTGGGAGTTGCCTGCTGCCAGTGTCGTAGCAACCAAGGATTGAACTATTACGTTAGTAAAGCCCTCCCCCCTTCCCAATTAAATAACTCAGTTTCTGACAGATAGCATACGATTCAAAGAATTTCACAGTGATGGCATTATCTGGCCAGAGTGCTTGTTATGAGGACTTGTTTGAAATTCAGACCATTTTGTGACATTTCTTGTAGAAGTGAATAGGAAAAGTGTCTTTGTATTTTTTGTGTCGCTGTCTGATTTGATCAAGCTGTTATAGAGTGCAAAATGTTTCCTATTTTAGTAACTTTTCTAGCTGATTGGGAGATGGATGGTTCATCCAAGGCTTTCATATGTCTCCATACGGTGGGAAAAAAACTCTGAGGCATTGGGTGGATGCTTCAGTTTGTTTGGAAGTATGCGTCAGCAAGGTTATGTGCTTTGAGGTCAACTTGAAGATATCTAAGAGCTTCAGTTTGCACTTTTTTAAATCTATTATGACTAGTTGGGACTTTTTGTATAGATTTGCCTGTTAGGATGATACTGGTCTATGGTTCTGAATAATCTAGAAATTGCTCTGAGCTATAAACGAAAGCTTGTTATTTGTCTTTGTAATAGAATGCCTATTTTTGCATGAGCACCCTCACTTTGCTGTTGTTTTTTTTGACTCACTACATTGGGACCCTGCTATCTGAGCTACCCAGGCCACAGTGCATGTGCGCTGACCCCTAAAAACGTGTTGAATTGGTTAAAATGCCTGATTGGCACATTTAACTTGTCTATTAGTCCCTAGAATATGGTACTGTGTGTGCCTATGGATTGTAAGTTAAATGGCATGCCGAACTGTCACCTGGCAGCCGGGTTCAAATGTGCCTTGGGTGGGAGTAGGTGTGGCCTGGGGGATGTGCCCACCAACTACAAAAGCTTCAAAAGGTGCATCTGTCGCAGGCAGATGCAACTCAAACCTGGATCTGCCCTTTCCATGCTCCAGGTTGTCAGGACACAACCAATCCAAGTGGGGGGAAACCTATTTCTGAACTGGTTTGCACAGGGAGTTTCTCATTTCCCTACACACTCCCCACAGGTGTGTCCAGGGCTCTGCCCAGAGGAATAAAAGTTCTGTTGTGCCAGATTTTGGCAGAATAGTGCACTCTGGGATTCTTCAGGACACATCTGGACCTGTGGAAGCCATAAAAAAGGCTGCACCTGCTGTTGAACCTTTGGAGAGAGATCCCCAGGGCAGTACTGCTTCCACCTCTACCCAGGACAAAGAACTAAACTCCAATGATCAGTTGGCTGACCTCCTGTTAAGCTACAGGACCACAGAAGCTGCAAGAAACCATCCTTCCTAAACCTGTTTAAACTGGACAATGAGAAATGTTTTCAGAACTTTTCCTCCAGCGAACCAGTGAAGATCAGGACCAATGCCAAAGCCACAGCTTCCAACAGTGAATTGAAGATCATATTCAACTCACCGGTTTTCCCTGCTGAAAGAATTTTGATTTCCAGAAAAGTTTCCAAGTCCAAACATAAAGGGAATTCACCAAGGCTGACAAAAACAGCATTTGACCACCAATGAAACCTTCCTGTTTTGACCTCGCTGGCTCAAAAACATCTGGTGGAAGCTTCCCACTGTCGACAACAACCACTGCAAGTTTACCTGCAGAGGCTCACGCCAGGCTCCACCAGCCCGCAATCATTGATCCTTTATTCGGACCAATCCTACAGCTGAAGAAAACTCGTTGGCGAGGACTTTTCTCCAGAAAAGACAGAAGGTAAACTTTCCACTGGGACAAACCTGATCCTTGTACCCAACCTGCAGTAGCTCACAGTCAGTCTTAACTTATGTCATGGACCTGGTCTAATGCAACAAGATACCCGCAATTGAAGCTTTGCGCTTTTAGGTGCTATTTTAACTTAAAATGTCAACAAATTATATTTCCAGTCCCCTACATGCGATTTATGCTGTTATGGTGTCTATTTATTCATTAAATTAGTATGGATAATGATTATAATAATAGTTGAAGTAATTCTTCAGAAAATGATGAAGTTTAGGATCAATTACCAACGTGTGGTTCATCCGCATCTTTAGTCCTTACCCCAAGAAATAAAAGGCACCAGCTATGATTCAAAGGTAAACATTGTTTACCACGAAAAGTGTTCCCCGCAGGGAATTACAATGCGTTCGTTACAACGACCGCGTTGTAACCAAGCATAGGGGGGGAGAAGGTGTTGGATTTAAAATTCAACACCTTCCCTACTGTCCGCACTGACTGGAGTTGGAATAGTAAATTATACTGTTGTAAATAAAGCTAGGTAGTCCATATACTTTCTTGATGCTCCTTTATTCAGGTTAGATGGTAAGTCAGTTATATAAAGGAGAGACCCCACCAGGAGCGGCCTCCTGCCACTCAGCCCTCATTCAACTGCCAGACTTCCACACAGAGCATTCTAACAGGCTCTTGCATCATACATTCTATGCTGGGCGGCAGGGACAGGTACTACACATCTCCCTTCTTTAATTTGACTAACGAAAGATATGAATAGAAATTGCAGAGTGTAAGTAAGCTAACAAGTCACATCACGCAATTTCAACATAAATGTAAAATCAGATAAGATTAGCAATTTAACATCCTCACAAACCAATCACGCAAATTAATAAATAACATTCACACCACCTTCTCTCTTCCTTAAACAAAACATTACTCACACAACGAAATAACCAACACACTATCACGCCCACGCATCACATACTCAACCCAGAATCCAAACAAACCGACTGGCCAGGTCAGTTGGAGGCAAAAAGGTTCCAACTCACGGCGTGACAATATAACACTTAGATAAGAGACATCCTTCACACCACGTATGTCAAATATAAAGTCTGGTAAGCAACCAGAAATGGAATTCAAAGCTCCCACATACTCCACGTAGAAGTGTAGACATCCAGAAGTGGAACTCCACGCTCCCTCAAACTCCATGTAAATATTTATAATTGGAACTCCAATCTCCCCCAAACTCCATGTAAATATCTAAACGTGGAACTCCAAGCTCCCTCAAACTCCATGTAAATATTTAAAATTGGAAATCCAAGCCCCCTCAAACTCCATGAAAATATTTAAAATTGGAACTCTAAGCTCCCTCAAACTCCATGTAAATATTTAAAATTGGAACTCCAAGCTCCCTCAAACTCCATGTAAATATTTAAAATTGGAACTCGAAGTTCCCTCAAACACCGTGTAAATATTTAAAATTGGAACTCCAAGCTCCCTCACACTCCATGTAAAAGGAAACATACGTTCCTATGACCAACACTGGGAAATTTAAATCTCTAAGAGAGAACTCCAACAACACCATGAATTAAATATCACCACAGGAAAAAAATACACCAACAATATGACCTCCCCAAGGATGAACACTCAGTGTAACATACACAAATCCAGACCTTAAACTCCAACTTAAACTTAAACCCACACACAAAATGACATTACAATGACCAGCAAAATAATGTTATAAACAGTCTTGTGGGCTGATGAGCGATCTCTCACCCGAGGTCTTCAATCTCCATCCGTAGTCTGTTAGTATTGGTATAAATCCACAGAAGTCCAAAGAATCTACCGACATGTCTGCTGATATACATACCCTCCATTGGTAATGTCATCTTCAGTACCTTTTACTGTTGTGTAGCACGATGCATTTTACACTTAAAAGTTCTCACCCCACGTCTGCTGACACTGCTCACTGAGAGTGCTTTGACAGTCTCCGAGAAATGCGGCTGCAATCTCCATGGCCACGACTCCAGTAGCGTTCCCACACAACGATGCGTGTTAATAGATAGCTGTGCCAAACCTTTAAAATGGCGGCACGTAGATTACGTTGTCCCGGGTGGCTACCGGCACGTTAAGGCATCCTAGCATCCATATGCAGCGCAAAATTCTCGAGCCACCCCACGTAGGATCAGATGTCACATTGAGAACACGCAGGCAAGGTAAGGTGTGCCCGTGTAGAACCGAACTTTCACAAAGGTTCAAACATCGCACATTTCAACGGCTTTTACAAACACAATCCGAAACGTATTCCCTTTAAAAAAAAAAAAAATGTCCCCGGAATGTCTCAAAATTAAATCACAGACCTCCAAAAATGCTTTGCTCCGTGGTACATGCTCCCAAGAAAAATTAACACGGAGTGAATTGCCCGGGCTGTGTTATAATCTCTCTCCCTGGGGTCATAAGCAGCAGAGCACGACTTGATTACCGTGTGCATTTGCCGATAGTGATGTCCTTATGTGCAATACGACACTCGTTCATGTAAACTCTGACGAAGTGTAAAACTCTCCAAAGGTGCACATATTATCAAACGGATCTCATGTTTAAAGAGAGTGTCCCATTTACAGCGCTCGATTCAAATGTCTCAAAACACTAGTTTAAAGAAACGAAGTCTCACGCCAGTACTCTTTTCACTGTCTATGATATTGAGCTTGATCTGGCACTCATAATCCTTAGGGCGACCGATTTCAGGGTCACTGGTGGGGTCTCCTAGTGCCAGTTAGCTTAAACACACACATACGTAGAAACTCTTTTACCTTTTTTTTTTTTTTTAAATCTTCCGTTTCTGTCCTGTTCTCTTTGATTGTCTTTTCATAAGATCAACACTCTTTTCTCCTTGTAGCTTCTTCAGCTTGCTTGTAGTTAGTTTCCTGCACACTTTACTCCAAAATGTCGCCAAAAATGTTGTCAATAAAGCTAGGTAGTCCATATAATTTCTTGATGCTCCTTTATTCAGGTTAGATGGTAAGTCAGTTATATAAAGGAGAGACCCCACCAGGAGCAGCCTCCTGCCACTCAGCCCTCATTCAACTGCCAGACATCCACACAGAACATTCTAACAGGCTCTTGCATCATACATTCTATGCTGGGCAGCAGGGACAAGTACTACATATACTATTCAAACTTTCAGCGCCCCCCCCCCTCCACAAGTCGTTGTGGGGTAATGGTATGCATAGTTACAACGTGGTCGTTGTAACGACTACGTTGTAATTCCCTGCGGGGACAAATAATGCGTGAAAATGAGGTATATTTATGATTCAAATATTTTCGTGTTAATAAATATGGAGTTACCAAAATAGAAGAATTAATATTTACATTTGCCAGTGAAAAAGGTAGTCTTCCTTAAGTAAAATTCCAAAATCTGAAAAATAAACTATAAATAATTGGCTACCCTCAGTGGGTTCTAAGAAATTAATATATTGAGCGTAATTATTAACTTGCTGTACACGCATTAGCAGAAGCTCTGTACACTGGAAAAAAAGTGCCCACATTTTTTTTCACAGAACTAGGATCAGTACGTAGTTCAGCCTACAGATCGGATTTACATATATCCGTTAGAGTAAATCTCCAACTGCAGCACAGAACCTTTCCTCAGTGTTTGCAAACAAAACTGTTGAACACCCAGGGTATTCATACATATTTTGCAGGTCATTTCCAGCAATTGATTGCACATATACCCCCATCTGTAGAAGGTAGGAATAGACACCCTTCCAGGATTCGAAAGCAAAGATATAACCCTGTATTTCACGGGTATAGAGGAAAGCGTATCTTTGGAAAATGTATGTTTTGCCAGTGGAGAAAATTGTAATCAAAGAATATGAATAAACATCTGTAATGTTTGCCACTTTCTGCACATAATCTTACAATGGTTTTTCAGTCACCAAAAAGCATACTATTATGCAAATCGAAGTTGCAAATTTAAGGTGCATAGACTTAGATTAGATTTTAGGATAGACCCCATTAGCGTGAAATGTTTGGCAAGATTAAACAGTGGTGGGCATATGTTGATGATGATTCTCGAGGACTAAATAATGCTCAAGATTTCCACAATTAATATTTATCTGATGAACATTTATTCATATACCACACCTCAATATTAACGTATTCCTATCTTTAATGTTTACAGTAGAATTCTGCTTTGGTCCCTTCAAGACCATAAGTGGATTTATGGTCTAAGGGCTTTCAAATAAAATTTCAAAATAACATTGAGAGGTATGAATACACTGCTGCTTTGTGATCCCAGATATCCTATTATCCTATTAAATAAATATTTTAACTTGCCTTTTCAGTGTTTTGAACCGCACTTTAATCTTCATTTGCTGCAGATATAAGCACATAGGTCCAAAATAAAAAATACTATTTCTTTTGTAAAAGTGAATGAAAGCAAATGTCGATTATTTCATACAATGTAGTTTAGTTACACATTAATCTAATTTTCTTTGTGAATTTTTATGCTATGCGTTAATACATTTTCAATCCCTGATGTTTATATTTATGTTATTGTCAATGTTCTGTTGCTGTTACATCTTGATTACTACACAAAATACTTTGTAGAAAACAAATAAAGAATGCAGTTGTTCACTAACACAAGAAAAGTGGAGAAAGCACTACTGCTACTGACAGATAGGGATGGGGACAGTCAGTTTCGACTGAGAACATTTCTCTCCCTGAACCTTGAGGGCATTCGATGGGTTTACATGCAGAAGGGACCTTGAAGTAGTGACTATTACTCCACCAGTATGAAGAGTGAGTGTGTGCCAGGATCGCCAGCAATATGTTGGTTTAAAGGCGAAATACCCCTGTAGTTACCAGTCATTACTGCAAAGCCCACATTGGTAAGGGTGTAGATGCTGCATCCAGGGTCAGAATCGGAACAATAAGCAGCCCTGGAAAGATTTCCAAACCAGCCCCGCTCCATTAGTTTTCTGTCATCCGTCTCTCTCCTTTCCGCTCTCTCTTTACCTAAAGCCTTCAAAAGCAGGCCTCCAATGGTTCAGGCCCACCGGGAAATGTCTGATGGAATAAAAGAGTAGTCCAGGCCTAGCTGTGCCCCTGAAAGAGGTAGGAGAATGGGTGAAATCGACTGCTAAAGATAAAGTAAACTTCATGCTTAGACTGGGGCTAATCTCTATTAAACAGAGCCAAGGGTCTTCCTCAGAAGAAAAAAATATATATATATAGGTACAGGTGGAGATTTAGTTTGGTGCCTGAAGCCACTTTTACATGTTTTGGTCTTCACAAACATTACGTATAAGTAGTACGCCTTAGAATACCCACTACCCACATCTTGAATGGCATTTATTTCTGCAGATCTCTCCTCACTCGTAGAAGAGAAATCCACAAAAGATAATGCCTTTACACATGCCAGGAGTCCTTTAGAGAATGCCTGATGGGCAGGAAAAAGGTATAGTCAGCCTCTAACTTACATTTATGAGAGAAATACCTCTGTGATGAGAACCATGAAGAAGAGATTTAAGAGGTTTGATCAGGGTGAGACCATCATCATCCGTAGACATCTGCATGCCCTTGATTATTCAAGCTCACGTAATGGACAGACAAGGACGCCTTGTTTAAAAATCTCTATAGTGTATGAGGACTCAAGAGAATGAGGACTTTACAGCTGAATAATATATTGCTGAAGGGGACCAATGGAGACTGACCTTCAGGGGTAACAGAAAGGTAGAATTCTCCACAGTCCCTAAATGGGTAATCTAGAAGTAGACCTCCTACAACTTAAATAGAGAGATTAGCTATTGCATTAACTAAAATCAAAACACACCAACTAAATTATAAGAATGTATCAGTCTTTGAGCATACCACTGGTTCTAAGAAGTCACTACTACATTCTTGAAATCTGTAGTGAAGGGATGGTAGGTTTTAGAGTCAGAAACACCCATTGTGATCTAAAAGGGTGCAAAAAAAGGAAATGCAGAACATTAAGACTTTTCCCTCTGTTGGAGAGAAAAACAAATACTCTGTAGGAAAAGAGAAGGGGCTAAAAATGCATAGTGTGTAGACCATTGACTGAACGAAAAGATACAATCTATTTGAGCGCACTTCTGTAGTTGATACCTCTCCATTTCATTAGCAAGATTGAAAATAGCTCTCAAATAACCGAGGGCTCCTGCGGGTTCACATTATGAATAATAGTATAGTAGAGGTAGATGAGCCATTTTTTTTTATGCAGGGAGCTGCAACTTGATGTGAACATTGATGATGATCCTGTTTACGTCAAGAGCTGCCTCAGGTTAAAAATGTCACCAAACAAGTCAGGGGAAAGCTAGTTTATGACCCACCTTCGTTATAATGAGTCCAGACCTACGGGACACAAAGTACATCATAGAAGCAGCTACATGCACTGCAAACATAGGGGCATATTATCAAGAAACAGAGTTAAAATTATCGCCGCTTTAGCGGAAGGAAACTGCCGCTAATGCTGCGATAATGGGCTTGATAATATGCCCTGGAGAATTCCAATAGAAGCCCATGTTCTGGAGTGAACATGGGCTTCTATTGGAATTCTCAAGGGCATATTATCAAGCCCATTATCGCCTCTTTAGCGGCAGTTTTCTGCCGTCAAAGCGGCAATAATTTTAATTTCATTCTTGATAATATGCCCCATAGTGAGCGAACAAGAGGAACAAAATCCTTTCCCAACATTAGTTAGAGACATTGAAGAGATAGGCAAAATAGAATGAAATCCCACAGATTTTTTGGCTGGCGTTGAAGTGAGAGCAATGCAACATGCTTGTTTGAGGCTTTCAAAGAAATGAGTAGTTTGTCGGGCTTGCAAAAGGACTGGAGCACTCTTAAAAACAGCCGCGGGCCATGGAGGGAGTTACGGTGGGGCAGGGAGGCGGGGAGGGGGCGGGGCAGGGTGGAGAGGGCTAAAAACCGGCACCTGGATAATTACAGGTAAGTAAACAATTTAAATAATAAAACGAATTTCGTAGCGCGCACTGCATCGCAAAATGCGATGCAGTGCGCACTACGAAATTCGTTTTATTAATCAAATTGTTTACTTACCTGTAATTATCCAGGTGCCGGTTTTTAGCCCTCTCCACCCTGCCCCGCCTCCCTGCCCCACCGTAACTCCCTCCACGGCCCGCGGCTGCTTAAAAACTGTGCTGATGCTCCAAAATGGAGAGAATGAGAGAAACATGAAGAGAAACGAGAACACTTGTAACCAAACGTGTTTTTAGCACAGAACAGAAATAGACATTTAATCATGGAAAACTTCAAAAGAGAGAAGGACCTAATGTACCAAAGATTGTTTTGCGTTGTGACAGATGTACAAATCAATGTACCAAAGATTGTTTTGCGTTGTGACAGATGTACAAATCAATGTACCAAAGATTGTTTTGCGTTGTGACAGATGTACAAATCAATCACAGTGCAAAATTACTATTTCATATGATATGAAGAATTATGTCATATTAATAACGAGGCGGGCTTCTGCTTGCTAATCCTCCCGAAGACCCTTTTCCCTTCTTTCGCATTTTCAGAATGCCTACTTTTGTTTTTGTTTGCAGCCGTTGTCCCTCAACGTCTCATCCTGAGAAAGGCACTGAGGGGAGCATGCAGTGGCCTCCCTCTGCTGACAATTCACATTCCCATAGGGGAAGCTCTCCCTTTTGCCCATTTTGAAAAATCATGTGTGTGAAAAGTATGCCTTTTCCCAAACTGCTCTACCTAGCCTCTGGAAAAATGTTTTGTGAATTAGCCCAAAAGCAAGTAATAGAGAGTTAAAGAGTCAAATTAACAAGCATTGGTCGAAAATGGAGATTGAAAATGGACTACCTGGATTTTTGCGATGTGTAGAGTTACTTGACAAACAAAGTTCTACTTTGGCTTTTTCTTTCAATAATTCATGGCTCGTGTGTACATCTTCGCATTAGAAACTGCCACAGCTTACAGTTTTGACATTTCGGCTGTTGATGTACGGCACCTGCGATGCCAAAGAGCCCTAATTCTTTGATGCATTGCCACACCATAAGCGAGTGTTAACTTTTCACGGGTCTGGGAGATATTTTACTCATCCGTTGTATGTGGGACTACTTCCATTTCACAAAAGTAAACCACAATTGAACATTTCTCATCCTTTTTGTTCATGTGTTTGGGAATCCTTTTTTAAACAGCCAGACCGCAGTGGGTCTGACACATTCTTCGGGCCTCTTAGGGCCAGATTTACTAACATTTTACTTTGTGGTTGTACCACTTTTATGATTAGTAAATATCACAAAGCCACACAAGGAGAAATTAGGTCCACCTTCCATTGATTTGTAAAGAAATGTAACACAACACAGCGGCTTGCGCTGCATTGAGTTAGGTTTCGTTCTGGGAGATGTTCCATTGGTGGAGCATGGACATTACAAAGGTTTGTAAACCTGGGATTCCGCAAAATCGGTATGCCTCCCAGAGGATGGAGTAACAAGGATAAAGATCTTTTTTCCTCCTCAGTATTTTATCTTTCTATGTGTGCTGCAACCTCCTCAGTATTTTATCTTTCTATGTGTGCTGCATTTTGCAGCACACAGAAAAAGAGGAAAATGCCTCCAGTTATTGTTTTTGTGTCCCTTCCTGCACAAAAACAATTCTCCTTGTAATTCAGGCACCCTTACATCATGGTACAAGGGTGCCTGCATTAGCTCTAGGCTGCCGAAGTGCACCAGTGCTATGAGAGAGCAGAACTGTGCCACTTCTTAGTAGACATAGCTCAATCCAGCTTTCTCCCTTTCATGTAATGCAGCATAGCAAGTTACCGCGCTGTACTGTATTGCGTGTAAGGTTAGTAAATCTGACCCCTAGTTTGTACAATGGCAAGACTCATATCTCTCGTGTGTTATCTTAATGATGATTAATGCGAAATTCGAGATGTTCCTTCTCAGTAATGTGTAGTTTGATGGCTTTGTTTGAGGTATGCTGACACATGAATTGCAGCCATTATTTAGACTATATGTGTTAATTTGATAGTAATCAAAGAGCCCCTAAACCTTCTTGATGACCCAGAATCCCACCTTCAATTATTTCTCTAGAGATAATATGGCAATTTTACTTAATTTCCTCTTTTTAAAGTTATGTTGCTTTGGTACACAAACCTTAAAAAGAGATCCACAAGCCCAGGAATAAGAATGACAAATTGAGGGCAGTGAAATATGATTTTTGAGAACTCTTCCTTTTGCTGGAAACTATCTGCTTATCATTCTCCTCTGCTCTTTTTCTCTTTCTCCTTCCAGCTCATGGTCGGGATTATTCAGGCCGCGGAGCTGCCGGCTTTAGATATGGGTGGCACATCTGATCCCTATGTGAAAATGTTCCTCCTTCCTGATAAGAAGAAGAAATTTGAAACGAAAGTCCACCGAAAAACTCTTAATCCTGTCTTCAATGAGCAATTCACTTTCAAGGTATTTATCTTCACTTGTAACTTATTTTACCCGGCAAGCATTTGTCGTCCGCTCTTGGTGCTGAATTTACATTTTACCAGTAAACCTGGTCAATGCGGACTCTCAGATGCTGCAGCTACGGGGGCACCTATGTATGACTGTTCTCATTTTATGATATTGCACTGCAGCAGATGTGCTAGAACCAAGCTGAATGAGGAGGATAAATCCATACAAAAGTATTGCAAAAAATGTTATTCTTCCAAGTGTTTTTAATGAATTTTCATTTTCATTTTACAGACACATAATGTTGGCCTTATTTTGAGGTAGATGCGGGACACCTGACAAAAAAGCGGTAGATATCCTGTTCTCCCTATTTTTAGAGTGTGGAGGAACTCTTTGCACAATACATGGGTTGAATAAGACATCCTCTGCTTTTTGGCACATGTCCTGAAGCTGTCAAAGTCTAAAGAAGGCCCATAGTCATCTGTGACTAAATCATTGTCGGATTATCAAAGGATAATCCGACAATGGTTCTCCTGTTCTCCTCTAATCCTGTTGCTGAAGTCCATTCTTCTCTCAGTAGCACAAAGCAGGTGCACTCATAACAGGTGTCTATTTAACTCAGGGACTACACTTGATTCTGAGCTTTATGGATGAAAATAAATCAGCAAGATGCTAAGACTGATTTAGGCAACCAGAAGGGTTAGAACAGGAGTTCTTCTTATTGTTCCCTGTGGGTCTGCTAGATCTGCTTGAGAGTAAGTAAAAAATTAGTCAAAGACATAAAGCAGAGGGGCCAGTGGGCATTTGTGACTGATTATGGACAAGCAGGGTGTGGAGTGAAGTTGGAAGTTGGGTGCTAATAGTCCTGTTGAAGTCATGCCACAGGGCATTAATATAGCTTTATAGCCTGCCGTTGCAGGCTATACTGGCTATTAAAGGCCCGCTCCTGAGCCGAAGGCGATGGACTTTCACAGAGGTGTGGCGCCGCGGCCAGGGCGACTGACTCCGGAATCTGGGGATCACGGTTCGATCCCCGGCACCGGCGGCAGATTAGCCCAGCACCATGTGACTCTGGGCAATAGCTTGCTTAATCTTCCCGACGGCCCCCAGCGCCTAGAGACCCTTACGGGTGATTGTGCGCTTTACAAATGTGGATTTACTTACTTACTTACTTTACTTACAAGGGACCGGGACTTTAATAGCCGGTATAGCCCTGCTACGAAGGGTTATAAGGCTATTAGAACATTCTGCCACTAGAGGGCAGAATGTTCTAACAAATAAAACAAAGGCCTCTCGATGCTCGAGGGTGATTTAAATCCCCTCGAGCTCTGAGCGGCCTTTGAAAAACATTGGAATGTTGCTCTGTGGTCCTTTACCGGCCGGTAGAAGCATGGATCACTCCATTGTCTACAATGGAGCTCCCAACATTCCAGCGTTCTAATAGATGTTAATTCCCTTCACTCTCTTTATGCTTTCTTGCCTCCGCTTCAGGCCTATAATTGTGGAGCTGATAAATGTTAGCTGTTAGTGCTCTTAGCAAATGTTTGAATAGTACTGACTATTACAGTATTACTACAAATCTTAGTTTCTTTAATGAAGAAAGTATTTCTTCAAACATCCCCTACTCATGAGATTGCTCAGTTTCTTTAAATGGCAATACATCTGCCTTCCAGTCTCCTAGTGCATTGAACGTACTGCTAGATGTACTAAACTGTTTAGTGGCTGCAAGTTTTCATTAGCTACATCAGAGGGTTTGTGACCACTAAAAATTTATTTTCTAATTATACCAATTTTAAGAGTCAGTAAAGTTAACAGACTCCTAAAATGACTTTGGAAATTCAAACCATATCCCAAATTGGAAGAAGCATATTTTGAGCATTACTTCCAAATAGTGATTTGGTTTCATACGTATCAATGGATCTTGCCCGTGAATCTGGTCACCTGCCATTGAAAAGTTACTGATTCTCCAGTAGGTGTGGTAACCGTAAAAGGGATGGAGCCTTCGTTGTACCTTTTCTCCTTTGGGAATTGAGTGGCAACTTCAGAGTAGGCAGTGACCCCCGGGAACACTGACAACTGTAAACAAGTTTTTTTAAAAGTGTTCATATCATTTTAAAACCAGCCCTATTTCGTTTAAGGAACATGAGCTGCTTTAAAACAATAAGTACATTTTAAATGCAGTCACATGAATGGCTCTGGCTGACCCTTGCAGGCACCACCAATGTGAGCAACAATTTCTGACCTGGCCAGTTCCTTCTGTGACCACCTTCTATTCTATATTTTGTGAACCAACAAATTAATACATAGATCAGTCCACAAAATTCAATATTGGTCACAAAAAGTCAAATCTCTATTTGTAAACACATTTTGCAATAATTTTTTCGACCAGTATCTTTCGGCTACAGAGTGTCGGTCACAAAGAATGGTGGTCATGGACGGGATGATGGGGCCATCTCACTTCACTTTGGCCTGGCAGGTTTTTATGGGCACCCAAGGAAGCACACTAGATTGTTGACTGTGTGTGCAGGCCTCTGGAGTGGTCAATTGGCACTGGGTAATAGTGACACAAGCCTAAACTACATATAGTGGTCGGTGGCAGCATGTACAGGGACTCCTGGCCATAGTTCCTCAGCCACACACACCCACCTTTTACACAATATCTATTAACACAGCATGCTGACTATTTTCCAAGTCTCACTCACACATCAGTGAGGCTTACCTACACTCACTAAATCCCTTGCAGTGCCTAAGATGTCTGGGGCTCCACTCACTAGATGTTTTTGGAAATCATGATTTCTGTCTTCTTGTACATCTCTCACACAGTGCCAGCTCTAGTCATCAGGTCTCCTACAGGAATATGAGACATTTATTCATAGAGTGGTTTCTCTGGCCCTCTGTTGGCTATCATCATATCTAAAAAAGACCAATAAAACTGCAAGGTATTCATAAACTGTTTCAAGACAAAATGCAACAATATGGGTGTATTGATCAGAAGCTAAATTCTTTCTACCAAATCTAATCAGAATATCCCTGAAGCTTTCTAGGCAATATTGATATGGTAATCTTCATGTCTTCAAATAGTTTTATTGATCATTTTAATCTTCAATCATTCAAAGATTTTTAATGAGAGACCTTTTACTGAGATAGTTGTAAGTGGTCAAAATAACCAAAATGCAGATTAACATGAAGCACCACCAAAAATCTGGGGCATATTATCAAAAAAAACATTTTTTTTTTATTTGGACCAGCAATTAAGTGTTCAGATCTTCAGTTATAATTCTCTTTAGAGCAATTTGTTTTTCGCTTTAAAGAACAGTTGCAGAAAATGAAATCATGATTTTTACTTGCAATTTGGGTATGCCAAATAATAAGGCATACATTTCCTTTTCTTAGTTTGAATCAAATGTGAGCAGCCCATCCTCGAGACAGGCGTCATTTTAGCAAATGAAGAATGATTTAATGCTTTATTTCTCCACCCACCCAATATGTAGTTTCTCTTTCGTAAATACCCCCACTCTTGAGAGGGTAGAAGAAGAGTTACCTTCTACCACTGCTGGCACATAAACATTTTCCTTTAGTTGAATCAGTTCATCCCACAAATTACAGTAGGGGTCTCCAGCTCTGCACCGAAATCCTCTTCTCAGCAATTATTTCAATGAACATCAGCAATTTTCTCATTAAGCTCAGTCAACAATGAGAATTTTGGATCAGTTTCAAAACCTTTATTGATCGATAAGAGTTTTGTAAAATGTGTTGGTCTCTTTATTCAAATTAGTAAGATATATAGCCATTTACAGAACTCTCAAGAAAATTACAGCATGGTCCATAAAGGAAATAAATCCCTATTCTACTCTAAGCAGGTGATTTGAACCTACCAGAGCTCATAAGGAGTCCTTTTGGAAAAGAGCAAGATTTAAAAGAGCTTTGAAATAGAATCAGATTGAAGCTGAACTCCTGATGAAGAGTAGTTCCAGAAGCTCATCTGAGTCTCTACTCTCAAATCAGCAAACCGTTGCAGTAACAACTGTTCAAAGTTAATGTGAGAAAATAGTCACAGCAGTAGCCAAAACAGTAAAAGAAATGGACAACCATAAAGTATTACGTAACAGAAATCACTGTCAGCAGTATCTCACAGCAAATAGGGTAAGGGTAAAGGAATGGTCATAGAAAAATTATCTGGACCAGACTGCCTTGACTGACTGGACTGAACTGCCCTAATTCGAACTAGGAACACACATATTATAAAACCCAAAAAACATAAGCACAAATCCATGTTTGTGTTGTGGCCATCTAAAGCCAATGAGTAAGGAACATCTCATGGTCTGCTGCTTCTTCCTTAATTCCACTGTAAACTTACAAAGTTGGCAAGGTGCTATCTGCAAGTGTTAACATAGTTGCTAAACATTTATGTGCGTTAGCTCCACTCTGAGTTCCCACGAGAACCCTTCAATTTAAACTATTAGCTGATCAGTATTCCACTGCGTAGCAATGAACTATTCTAAAGGCAGAAACATTTTAGTTGTAACCTATGTGATTAAATCCTGATTCACATCTTCATGTAAGCATTATTGTATTCATATACTATTCAACATTCAGCATTGTGAATATGTGGCAGCTCAAAAACTAACTAAATATGATGAGAAAGCTTAGGAAAAAAAGAAATACATGTTTATAATCAGCATATTCTAAAGAGATAAAATGTTTAAACAAGTCAAGTTTGAATCATTTATCAAATAATATTGCTTAGTTCAGCATTTCCTAAAAGCATTTGTTTGTTTAAGAAGAAAATGTACTGAAAGAAATAAAAAGATAAAACAAGCCTAGTCTGTCCTAGTAGTGTAATTGCAATACACATGAGTGCTTACTGCAAAAATCATGCTACACGTTTAAAAAAAGACAATTTTTCTACATTTCATTCTATTAAACATTTTTGTGTTAATGTCTACTGTAAATTATGGCCTACATTTAAGCTAATTTATTCTACTCTTTCACCACCTAACAAACAGTAATCCTAATATTCATTGGTCACTCACACCACCAAAATGATTGGAGGGGAGTAGGATGGTGACGAGGAAGAATGGACCTCAGTATAATGAATGTTGTGTTGTGATCAGGCCCTTATATCAGGCTTCAATAAAATAACTGTGGTATATAAATAAATAATACCGGGACTATTTTTGAATTACATTAACAATAACAGATAGCTCAATAAATAAGAGGCAGGATCCGATGTGTCCGAGTCAGAAGGATTTATTCAGGCAAAAGGGAAGGGACTGGAACGGGACAGCCTGAAACAAAACAGGAAGGAAGGCAGCTGCAATGCTTCATCGACAGTGCAGCAAATATATAGTAATACATTACATTACATTGCATACAGTAGGCGTAACTTATGACAAACGTAAGATATGAGTGCATGGGTGGAGAAAGAAGGCGTGTACAGGGCGTACACTGAGACATGTGGTATGAACGTCACAGAAGTGTCATGAATGGGGCGGAAACATGGAGGGGGCTACTCGAGCAGCTTGGACCTTTAACCTAGTGGTGCGCGCAAACGGGCAATGACGTGTTACCAGGGAGAACTGGGGGCTATGACTTCTGCGCTAGAAGAGGAGACTAAAGTCTGCGGTGTCAGGACGACATGTACCTATATCATATCTGGTATCTGGTGTTTGGAGTACATGTCGATAGAATCCAAAAGTTATCGGGGCAAAAGCTACTTGACACTAAGACTGGTGCATGCAGTATTCTACATGTATTGCGTGTGCTAGGAATATTCTATGAATATTAATACAGTATTTCTCTTACATGGAGACAGAAAGGCTAGACCATAGCTGAAACTGTTGATGCGATTCAGTAGCTTAGGAATGCAGAGAAGGAGGGCTGGACTGATAACTAGAAGCATAACATACTCTTGGCAGACAGGCAGGCAGAGCCAGGCCGGGCCGGGCACTGTGCGGCAGGAAGTAAGTGAAGGGTCAGGGATGCAGGTGGGGGCTGTATCGCTCCTCGGAGAGGGTTCAGGAGACTGGAGCTTGAATCTGGTGTCCGGGCCCTTTTGAGGCCTAGGAACGGGGACAATTCAATGAATTAACGTGCACACTGTAAAACGTGGCAACATAGACCTAATACTTGTTGCTTTCACGAGAACTGGAAACTGGCATACTAGAGTTGGACACGACTATGATTGCGTCTTTAATCGATCATAGGGGATACATGCATATCGATCATGCACATATAGCTTAGGATGGGGAACACGTAGGCACATACAACATGGCAAAATGTACTTTTCCACAGATACAGCAATTATAGTTGATCTAAAATCGAGCCATCAAATTTACAATTTAAGCAGTTCTCCAAATCCTAACAAGTACTTGCCCAGCTTCAGCCCCTCTTCATTGACTCTCCATTCATGCCATCCAAAGTTCTATGCACAGTGCATTCATACCTTTCTGGAGATATTCCCCACTGCAATCCTTGCACTGTTCTGACCTTCTGCTGTGTATGCTCAGCTTCTTCAAATCCTCATTTGGTGGAACAGCCTTTTCTGTTCTGGTATCTAAGGTCAGGAACATCCCACCATTTTATCCTAAAACTTATATATCTCATATGACCTTTAGGAAATAACTTAAGACATTGTTTTTATCTAAATACCTCCTTCTCAACTTCTATGTAATGCATTCCCGTTCTATCACCTGTACTGAGCACCAAGAGACGTTTGGTTATAAGAGCACTCTATAAATTCTATATAAATAACAGCATCACTTCTTAATTCGTCACCATTACAATACTTATTACATGAAAATATAAACACTAGTAATTGACCACTGATCAGAAAAATAGCTAGAGCTAGATAAACTGCTATTCAGGTGAGGTTTCATGTATCAAACCACAGACATCAAGACAATGTGCTAATAATGAAACTTAAACAACTGCTATTTTATGAACAACATCTGTGGGACACAAAAATGTGGGCGGTCTCCCAAGTTGCTACACGATAAGTGTACATCACATAGCAGGTGATGACCCCATCTAAGGGCCCCATCAGGATGGCAGGCGGATCGCCCCCGCTGGCCCGGCTGTAGTCACCACTGGCCGCCATCCATGCAGAAATGACCCCCCGCCATATTACAATGGCTGGGGGGTCCACGGCGGACAGAAAGACCATCCACCAGTTGATCTGGTCAACATGTCGACCGGGCGGAAAAGGGTTCTATATGGTGGCGGAGTCTGAAAGTCATTGCCAGCCATATTAGGATGTGGGGCTTGAAATGCCTTTCGGTTGCGGCATTGCCGCCACGGAAATGCATGCAGCTTCTGGTGGGGTGGGGGGTGCAAATGGGGGGTACCTATGGTAGCCCCCTGCTGTTCCATGCCTAACATGGGAGGCACTATGCTGTGCCTGCCATGGTGTGCATGGAAGTGCACAACATGCTTTCCTGGCATTGAGGCGGGTGGTGCTGAGTGCACCACCCGCCACAATGTTAGGAACGCAGGATGCGCCCCCCACTGTGGCGGGCGCATTGTAATGGCAGCCACGGGACTCCCGCCCTTATGGCGGGCGGTCCCTTTGTACGACAGTTTGTCCGCCTGCCACCCTATTGTGCCCCTTAGTGTGGACCTGAACTGGAAGGTACCTGGGAGATCAACCCTGGCAAAATGGTAGGCTAAGGATATAACGCTATGAAGCCATTTGCTGGGAGGGTGATTCTAGGGTTCTCTCATACTTTTCTCAAGGCAAAGGAAAGAAAACGGACTCTGAGGCCTTAAAGAGATCTCTATACACTGGCTAATCTTTACTGCCCTCCATACAGGGAGATACATAAATTTTTCATCCCATTTTGGGTCCCAATAAAAATAAGGCTACCTAACTCCTCAAGAAAGTGAGACTGAGAGAGAAGGCTGGGAAAGTGTGAGGCACCGATCCTTGGTTAATAGCTTCAACTGGGGCTACTTACAAGAGTAGTGCCCTAACTCATTTACTCGCTGTAGTCTTTTTCTCTAGCTCTTCTGGGCTTTAGAATTGATGACTGCAACAAACTTTATATAAAAAATTTCAAATGCTGTAAATGAAATACATGAAATACATTCTTTAGTGACTTCAGCTGTCTAAAATGAGAATGCCGACATGCCTACTGGATGCTTGGGAGCATTGTTTTTGGTCATGAATTCTGCCACTTTGATCACGCAACTACCTTCACATCAGAGTAAATATGATGTTTACAACCCCATGCATTGTTCATAATATATTTCTGACTCTTCACTTCAACGTTTGGAGAACACAACACAATGCTAGCTTTCAGGCTTTTGCTAGTTATGCCACCTGAAATGGACAGTGCAAGATAGGCCATCAGGGAGCTCACCTCAGCTTTATGGTAAAAAACCCGCCATTGAACTTCTGATCAATACTTTTTTTAGGAAATGTCTTAAAACCATCCTCTTTTCAGTCTGTGTGTCTGGATATTCTCTGATGTAGGTATATTCCTGCTTTCTATTTTGTGGAAGTGTTGAGAAACCCCAGTGGATCATAGCCGCACAATGCAAAAGACAAACTTAATGTAACTTCCTACCATTTAGTTGTGGAATTACCTGGGCAGATCACAGGTTCAGAGGAATCTCCACTAAAAGCTTGACAAAGGTGTACTAAGAGCATGCTGTATCCAAGAAAGATCACAAGATGATACTGTCATCCCACAGTAGCTCTAGATCTGTCAAAACCTTTTCTAACAGCTAGATATGCAAGGTTCCATTATACCAAGTCATTCCTGTTGATCCATGAATATTCTGAAAGACATTAGTAGCCTCCTGAGAAGACAGAATGAAGGACCGGTATTAACCATTTCCTGTAGGAAATAAAGGATCTTAGTGGGTTGCAGGAGACCACAGGTCAGGGATTTGGGTAGACACCACGAGTAGAAGAATCACTGATGTTGTTTGTAGTACTTGAACATTGTTGGTCTCTATGATTCTTGGAGGACTAAACCCACCTCATTTGACAGACAATCCCCGCAGTTGGATCCTGGTCTTTTCATATGTAAAACCAGTAATGTCAAGTACAGTTATCAAGAAAGCATCAGCAAATGAGCAGTGGAGAGGAAACATAAGGAAAGACGTATTCCTTATGAAGAGTTTGAATGGAAGATCACCTGGATCTTGTAAAAAACCTTGACTATCAGAAGATTAAGTTAAAGAGAAGCAATAAGAAGCCCTCGCGGCCAGAGAAATTAATAGGGCTCTGCCCTTAAACCACAGGGTTTTCCCCTCAGAAACAGTAAAGGTGAAGAAAGTTATTCTCCATGCACACAAACATCTTGATAGAGGGTGTTGTAAACATTTAACAGGCAGGGCAATTGTATGTGTGTGCATTTTTAGCCATAAAGTAATGTCTGATTTTTTCAGAAGTGACTGAAATGTTGCACCATGCAATGTAACTATGAACTTGATGCAAATTAAGAGGGTTGGTGTTGTGATGAGGGTGCATCCTTGTGGAGCTAGGGCACAAAAGTGGTGAAAATGGCGGTGAGATTATTACAGATGAATGTCATAAGGCAACATTTTCAACTGAAAATATGTGTGCTGTGTGTCATCAGTAACATCTCAATGATGGAGGAGGAAAAAAACTGTGGAGCTTCCTGAAATATAAGCGAAATATTCAATGGCCTCCAACTAATTTGAGAGCAGCCTTCAATGTTCAAAGAATTGAGGAATCATTTCTATTCTCCAAGAGATCGAACTTGTATGTATCAAAGCAGGCCTTTAACATATTGACCACAATATTTTCAAAATCTCAAGATTTACCACTCAGAAAGTAATGAAACAAAACAATGTTATGTCGGCACTCACCAATGATATCCTGAAGATTAATTGTAACGTACTTCCCATCTTACTATACGCGGACGATGCGGTTTTAATGGGCCTCACCCCGAATGCACTGCGCACTTTCGTTAGGGGTATTGTAGATTTCTATCCACTAACTTTAAGAAATTGTTTATAATGAGTTGCGGCCCTAAAAAGCACCTTATCAACTCAATTTCCTTAGCATCTGAACAACTCCTATGCACTTGCACTTTTCCATAGTTGGGTCTAATGTTTTCAGATAACGGTTCTCTAGCGCACAGTAGAAGTAAATTCCTAAAGTCCATTAATTCAATGTTGTGCCTTCCACAACCAAAAAGAACTGAGGTAGTGCTATCTATGATTAAAATCTACAAAAAACAATGCATACCTACGGCAACATATGGTGCTGAAGTTTGGGGTTTTACCAAATGTTGTAGCATCCAAGGGGAAGAAAATAGATTTTTTAGAAAACGTTTGGGGGCCCCAATTTCATCATCAAGCTTTATTTGTCACAGGGAATTACAAGTGACTTACATCGAAGACTACATCAGGTCTCACCCAGCGATATTTTGGCAAAAAATTTGGCAAAACCCAGCAGCGACACTAACCAGAGAAATTGTAGCGGACTGCCTCAAATGCGACAAGGGTGGAGACGTACCGTGGTTGCCGCTGTTAGAAACAGTCTGATCAGCGTGAATTCTGATCATATTTTCTTAAACCCAAGTAATACAGAGGGTATAACAAAGAAGATCCTCCAGGAGGCCTTATACGATCAATACAGTGACTCAAGACATGCAACTGAGCTCCTGAAATCGTCAGTTGCAAGGTACATATTCTTGGTGCCCGCTAACGGCCCCTATCACATTTGCCGTCCAGCCATCTTTTAAAGAACTTTAAGTCGCTGGGAGAGAGGCTTGCTCTTCTGCCTTATGCCAGGCACCGTAAAATACCTATTGTACTTCCCCATGGGCTTTAACAAAAACCTTGAACAAACATCCTGTCCCTGTGGCAATCGGAGCAACAAATCAACGTTACATTTCTTCTTCTTTTGTAATTTTTATCAAAAATACACTAAACAATTTTTGATTCCTTTTTTTAAAAGTCCACTGTTGACTACAAAATAGCACACATAGAAATTTTAAATCTTGAGAGGAAAGATCTGATTTTTAGTGTAAGTTCTTTTCTGAAGGTGGCAGTCCATTCACGCGCCTCTGTGAGTACTCTATAAATGCATTTGATCTCACTTAATAACATTTTGCTGCTATTTGCTGTGAATCTTAAGCCTATATGTGGGGAAGTGGCTTCAAAGAAACTGTTGCCTTGTATAGTATGGTTTTTATAATATAATTTATATTTGATTGCACTTTAATACACTATGCTGCTATTTCTCCAGATCTGATTGTACTTTGATATATCATGCTGCTATTTGTTTATATTTGATTGCCCCCATATTGACTTTACCTGTTAGTGGTTGACTGCCAAATTGCACTATACCATATTATGCTGCTACTTGTTAGGAATAATTTAGCCATAAGATTTGAAGAAGTGGTTGCCCTACATATTTAGTTTCTTTTTTAACATGTGCATTTGGATTGCTGATCATGCCATATATTACAAGTCCCTGTTTATTTATCGTTTTTATATGCTGGTATTTTAATTGTGCTTTTATGAATATTCCATATCCAAATAAAGATTTATTGAATTGAATTGAAAACAAGTTTTAACTACTCCACCCAAACAATCTTTAGTAGGTCTGCTGCCTCTGCTATTCTAAAACATTGCAAAGATTTTCTTTTCTAAATCTCCCTTATCACTTCATCCCTAATCTGACTGCTGTAATTTCACACAAGCTGTTCTAAGTTATTTACCATGTTGGGGGAAAGTATTTGCAAGGCTGCTTTCCACATGTTCTGCCTTTCCCTGTAGAAGTTTTTCATCACTAGCCTCGACAATCATGCAGATCCACCAAGGATACTCACATTTACTGACTGAGAAATCTGAGCACAGCACTGATATTGAGGGGCACTCAGAGTGCTTCTTGCCCTGGAACGCTAAGTACTATCCAATCTCTAGAGACTATAAGAAACTCGCAGTGGTGTCACCATAAGATTCAAATCGGAGGCACAGAACTTTTTATCTGTTTCCAGAAGGATTTGCCTCCAGGTGTGTGTGAGTGTGTGTGTGTGTGAATGAATGGCTGCTTGGACAAGAAAATCATGGTGCTCATCGGACTCCGTAGATATGGTCTGCATTAAAGGGTATCTACTTGGTGCTGGACTGCCAATGTCCATTCTGGGAAGTGAAGCAGCATGCCAATTTGGAACATCAGCTCCTGCATACATACATCTACCAGTTTCCTTTGTTGGAGGGAGGGAGGCTTTAGTTTGGAAATAGCTTTCATATCTATAGCTAGTTCACATTTCATTTGAGCTACGCTGCATCAGGCGCAGTAGGAGAAGCAGGGCTGCACAACCTGGTCATAAGATCACACCAGGATCAAGTGAATTATAGATTAGAAGGATTTATAGACATTCCAAAGTTACATACTGCTAGATTGTCAGGATTTTCCATTCAGACAATGTTAAATATTGACCCCCTTGACGAGTAAGTTGCTCAATATTTCTACGTGTCAACAATTAAGGAGAATGTGTACAGAAGCACAAGAGAGAACACATGATGATGGACTAGTGGAACTGCTGCTGTACTGTCACTTTCCTTCTAGACTGGTCCTACATCTGGGAAGTCTGCAAGGTTGGCATGTTCCTGGGCTTGTAGAGAGAAAGATATACTTACCTGCCTGGTCAAGGAGCTGGATTTCTCCTGCTAAACGGAAATTATCTGATTCACTGACTAGACAAGTCATGGTCATCCGTGGTGTCAATTTGAAGGACATCTCGATGGACTGATACTGCCCAGGAACTAGGAGGTCATCCCCAGCTATCTGTCCATGAACCTGGAACTCGATACGAGTTGATAAGCTACTTTATTACCATCACAAATTGACATAGGACATCCTTCATCTTCTGTAACACTACTGGTATCCCTGGGGTGCTGTATGTACCCCTCCAGCCATCACTTGAGAGTCTTGAAGATTCTTGACTTTTACCCCTGGTTGCAGCTAGCTCCAGGAGTTCACACTGATTCTGGAACCAGTTGAACTATCTTCCTAACTGTAGCTGTTAAGAAAATATTAAAGTTTAAAGCCCCAGTCAATAACATCAGTGTTCTTGACGGGGGTTTTGAACTTTCATATTTCCTTAACAGCTACAGTTAGAAGATAATCCAAAAGTCGACTGGCCATTGACATTCCCTTTGCCCCCACCACCAGAAAATGTCTACTGTGAAGTATGAATTTTGAAATAGAGCCCCCCGTAGCCCCACCCATAGCCCCATCTGTCCGTCTAAGGGACACCTATGGTGATGTAGCAACGTTTGCAGCTGCAGTCACCCCCATGGCTTGGTGCCTACTGGATTTTGGAGTCCAGCAACTGCATTTATGCTACCAACTGGGCAGGGAAGAACGTGACAAGCCAGACACCAATGGGAACCACCATGAAGAACATACCCATGCACCTACAAGAATAATTTGAAGGGTAGGCCCTTCATTGTATGAATAATGAGTGTGTGGGCTATTTCTAGTTACATTTTAGGACTGTTCGAGGGTAACATCATGTTATCCGCATTCACTGCATATCAAAACCCCAGGAAGTGTAAGCAAAAGCCTGTCTGCAAGGACTTTGAAGTAAACGAAACCCAATCATTTTGAAACTCACTTGGTGCAGCCTCGTACAAAGAAGCTGGCCTGGTTGGCCCAAGGCAAACGCAAAAACATTGGCCCTGGCGCCCAGGCTGGAAAGGGTCTTTATTGTTAACATTGCAGATGCCTATGGTGAAATGAGGACTTTATAAAAAAAAAAAGAAACTCACTTGGTGCAATTACAGGATATCATTAACTACTGGGTTCAATGTTAACCTATATTTTAGCATGTTCCACCAAAGAGCTACAAACACATTTCGGGTTGGTTCTCTGACCTAGAAGATGCTGATCTCTTCTGTTTTTTATGATTACCTTCATTTAATGTGTAGACATTTTGTTTTACTGTGAATAAAGTAATTTTCTTTTCTGAAGCAAAGAGCTGTCTGGATATCAAGATAATAAATCTTATTTAAAGCATCATATTGTTTCTAGGTTTCTAATCCTAGTTCACCTCATGGTGTAAACTTTGACTGCTAGTTACACTGCTCTGTAAGTGTACAATGGAAATAGGGAGTACTTGCATAATATGACTGGGACTTAATAAACTTTCAAGCAACGCAGAGCAGCAAGGGAGCCTGAAAGGCAGAGAGCAGAAATGTGCCCTATCTACTAAAATATGACGCACTTTTACACTCTCATATCATTGGCTTACTTCAGGCAGCTTAATGCCATTGCAGGCACCCTTGCGCCATGGTTCAACAGTAGGTGCAATACAGGCAGAATTGTTTCTGAAAAACAATCCTCAAAGGCATATTCCTATTGCTATGTGTGCTGCAGCACACATGGAAAGAGGAAGTTACAAGCAAAATGAATACATATCTCCCCATTATGCAGCTCTCGGATAGGCACACCATTTTGGCTCAAACCCAGGTGTACTGCCATTGCACTGCATTTTATAACTTTTTTTTTACAAAGCCAAAATGGGATATGTTGCACCAATTCTAGGAAGTTTCATACCTGCCAACTTGAACAAAAATCTCACCATGTGAGGATGGGGTGTGGCCTTGGAGAGGGTGGGGTCTACAAAGCACTTTGAACCCCACCCTGCCCCCAAGCGCTCTCCCTCCCTAAAAAAAAGCTTGCTGAGGCTGGTGCTGATTTCAGAGGGGTGTTTTCTCACCCATTAATGGACCTCTGCCGTTCAATGCTCCCAAAACAAGCTGGAAAACTGCTATTTACCGTTGTTTTCATCTAGTTTTCCTTGCCACCGTGTGATATTGGCTCCGGACCCAATGACGGTGTGATGGGAGCCAATATCGTGTGTCACACGGTGGTACCGTGTGAGTTGGAAGGTACGAAATTTTGTGGTGACAATTGCACCAAATACCCAATATCGTTATGCACACCTTCTGATCAGAGCAGTGCAATGCCCCAAATGTTATTTTACGGTTAGTGCAAAATTGCCCCACACTAATGGAACATTTGCTATACCAGTGCCAAATTGAGTGCCGAGGGTGCAATTAACTTTTTCTTGCCAATGGTTTATAGGACGCATTGTTATCTGCTTACACACACCGCTCTACAAAGCCCAGTCGCTATTTCCCCATTTCGCTTTGTATAATATTGCAACATTTTTAAATCTATCGATGGCCGCTCTCTTACTTATCATCACACTTGCCGCTATAAAATATCCCATTGAGCGTTTGTATTGGACTCTAAGTGTAGACCAGCAAGTTCCATCTCTAAGATTGTGTCCATTCATGTTCCTTCTTTTGATCTTCTAAAGCTTATCTTTCTCGCCTTGTGCTTCCCTTATGACTCGAATCCTGGTCCCTACTTTTCATTTGTGTTGCCATGACATTGAAATTGTAGCATTCATGTACTCATGCCAGGCACTCTGTTAAAAGAAATGACTGATGGCGGCCGCTGGAAAAAATCGTGTCTTTGTCCAGCCTGAATCTCCTGATATATTTGTATGCATTGTATGCGAGCTCTCGGCGCTGGGGCCAAGCAGGCGCTTTGTGCCGATGGAACGCGGGCGTCGATGACGTGCCCGCTCAAGAATCAATCGCTTTTGTCACTGAGCTCTGCAATTTGCACTTCAGAGAAAACGAGTGGTCAAACTGTATCACAATTACTTCAAAATGTTTTCTCCTGAAGTCGTTGAAGAATTCTCCTGATGAGAGCCGTCTCTTTGGAATAGGTCAAATAAATGACAAACAGAGCAAAATAACTTACACACACAATGAATAAACTGCTTTACACAAATCACGAGCACACGTCAATTTCCCTTTCTGGTTCCGAAGCTTAACCATTCAGAAACAGAGAACAAATGTTTAAATGTAGATTGCGAGATCACTGAATACTTGTAACTTGTTCGTAGGGCACAAGTCTCCAAAAAATACAAGGAGGGTAATTTAGAATAGC
Source organism: Lissotriton helveticus (assembly GCF_964261635.1). NCBI lineage: Eukaryota > Metazoa > Chordata > Amphibia > Caudata > Salamandridae > Lissotriton > Lissotriton helveticus. The sequence continues at coordinate 712,890,189 of NC_136057.1, read as the reverse complement.
CAGTGCTCAATGACACCACGTAGAAGAACATTACGGGAAGTGACGTCAAAGCCATATTGTATCCCTGACTTTAAAGGGAATGGCTGTCTTAACTTTCTTTCTGCCATGGCCAGCTCCTGTGATTGACCATGTAGTGCATGCGCATTGAAATCTTTCTTAAAGAAGTCGTTGTATTTTTACCCCACTTGAGTATAGTTATTTAGGAGATGGGTGAGTTTCTTCAAATAACATTCATCCCATAAGTTTCAGCTACATTAAAAAAAACTTCAATAAAAGGAAACTAAAGACTCAACTTTTAATTTTGCTTCTTTTTTTCACCACTGAGTGCCCATGTTTCACATTCAAGATATGGAGCATGTGAAAGGAAACAGTGATGGTGTGATAAGCAATAAGGAAGGTGAGCATAAACTGTGTAAGAAGGGAAAAGAGAGTTCAAAATAAAAAAAGAGATGTTAGAAAGAGAATATACTGTGTGTGACCGGTAGGGTGTTGTAGGGAATATTGGGGAAGGAAATATTGTTTGATGATTCATTTTCCATCTAGCAGGAGATATCATGTTGCTAATACAAGCTGTAACTCTTGCACCATCTATAAAGGTGACTGATGGAGAAAAATGTTGACTCGTTTAGAGTAGCATAAATCCTCACAAAGTTCTAGTGTGGTGGAGAGAGAGTGATAAGATGAAGCATGAGAGAAGAAGGCTGTGAGATAGAGAAGGGTGGCATAACAAGAAAAGAGTTTGTGGGTAAGTGTAAATGAGTAGGGTTAGTGAAAGGAGGGAAGAAGGTGCAATGAAGAAAAGCAGGGAAAGGGAGGAGTAGAGGGTGAAAAGACAGACGAAGGTGAAATAGAAAGGCACGATTAAATGTGAGAAACCAAGAAATTAGTGCAGAAGAGATGAGCATGATGTAGTGAGAAAGAGTGAGTGAGGGGCTGGACACACCAATAAAAGCAATATTGAAGTACACTTTCAGTTTTCACCCTAGTAGATATTTTGGTTGGCCTCACCTTCTAACTTCTTTCACAGTCTTGGATGGTCTCTGTACATGCAGAGCATGAGCTCCAGCCTGTCATCGCTAAGGTTCACTACAAAATGTGCATTCGTGTACATTTTAGTTCCAGAATAGCTAGAGCTGCTGCATATCACCTCTGAGGGGCACTGATTTACTACACTGTATACATGGGTCCCAGAATTATTGACTGATAGCATGATAGGTCATGGATAGACCCAGACAAAATGTAAATCACACTGGCGTAATTTGCTTGACTTCAGGAACTTCGTGTTAAGCTTGTTAAGCGAAATTCGCAAAATTACACAAATTGTAATGTGTAATTAAGCTGTCAATTATGGCAAAAGTAAAGCATGAGAACAATTTGAACAACGCGAGTAGGTATTGTTTAGTGCATCTGTGTTTTACAAGCTATGTTTTAGCATTCACTATGTCCTTGAATCAACAATTAACACCAGGATGAATGTCACTGTAAAATAAAACAATAAATGACAGATTTGCATTTTGTATGCTTTCATGTAATTTTCCCAATATCTCACACAATTACGTGAAAGTCAAGTTAAATTAATTTCGCACACCTCTAGTGATGGCTAAGGTACTTTGGCAAAGCTCTCTTGGAAATTCAGGACAGGCATACCTTGCTCAATGTACCTCCATTCTGACCTGCACCATGAACCTCTATCCGAGAACTGACACAGAAAGAGTCTCCCATGTCACGCGTCTACATTGTTCAGTGACACACACCATTATCAAAAGCCTATTTTAAAAAGCATATAACATGCCAATAGCTTCCTGATATTTGCCATTTTCTAATCATTTGCCATTAAATGCGTTCATCATTCTTCACTGTCTCTCTTCTTGCCACTATTTTTTATCTCTTTGATACGTCACCCTTTTAATATATTAGTCGTTTCTGCTTAATTTCTAATCAATTTCTGTTTTTATCTTCCTCTTCTCCTATATAACTCTCTCACACTCAAGTCTGTCAATATGCTCCCAAACTAACAGAAAACCACTTAAGAATGACAAGATGGCAGCAGCGTCTAAGGCCCTCATTTTGACTGCGGTTAATACTCCCCCCTCACACACACATTAAAACACCTGCTTGTGTCAGTCATTGCTTTATGGACTCTTAACGCTTATTCCTCACTTTGTACTAAGAATGCTTTGCATTGTCCCTACCATGAGGAAGGCACAGTTTCATAATGTATACAGTTGATTCTGTCACCAGACAAAGAATCAGTGGTCATGTTGCTGATGCGGACAGACCAGCGGAGACCCAGGATGCAGGCAAGCACATGGAAAAGTGTAGGCCTGCCCACATAACTTCAGTGCTCTCACAGCCGAGCTCCTACAGCCCAGGAGGATTCTAACACATGCAGCCTCAAGCTTTGTTCTTCTCTTGGCCCTCCCCCCTCCGGATGAACAGACACTGGGTACTCTTGTTCACGAAGATATCAAGAACATTGAGAACCCAGATGATTGCACAGAAGCTTTCTCCTCCAGAGTGCTCTGGTCGGAGACCTGCTGCTTGGTGGCAACGCTGTTGCTGAAAAAAATCCCTAATTCTGTACCTCTGACAGTGCACTACCCTTGTGCCTATGTAGCATTCCTCCATCCACTCACTTTAGGTTCTGCTTGCACCTATAATGCCTGAGGGGGCAGGAAGGTGACAGAAGTAAGACCAGTAGCAAGTGCGTCAGAGAATGACTGCACTGCTCATGACCAGCAGCATCAGGGATAGTTAAGGTAACAGGATATGACAGAAGTAACAGGAAATGGCAGAAGAATTCAAGAATGGCAGAAGCAGAACTAGCAAGATATATTTGCAGCAAACGTTGAATGCCACAAGAGCACACGTGACTGTCAGACTACAGCATGATCCAAACAGAAACACTCTTTGTATATTTTGTAAGAGTGTGATCTCACCAAAGATATAAACAGAGTTTGTTTTTAGTGTGGCAATTGAAACAAGCAATCACATTTATCGAAATTAACTAATACATGTTTTAAAATTGGAGTAAAACAGCTGCCAATTGCCCACCTATCAGGTGTGACACATTCATTCAGTCCTAACTCTTAAGCTAACATTATTGTGCATGCTGTGATTTTTTTATAGACATAATCAGACTTATAAAAGCAAAACTACAATCCTGGAGTGCTATATGCTGTGTGTGTAAAAGTCCGATTTGGCTGATGCTACCCCTCATGAAATGCCGCCACCTAGTAGTTGTATGAATAGCAAGACATGTGATTTGTAAATTTCTGCCTCGCTTCTACCCCGCCTATTTTTTTCTGCGTGTTTCTGCATGTTTTCTTTTAATTTTAGTCAGAAAAACCACAATTGTTCATGATTTAACCCCTTATTTACCTGTCACTCCTCTAACAAGTGGTCCAGCCCTTCAGCCTAATTGGTGCACAAATGAAGGCCTAAAGATCCCCAGTCTAACAGTACTAATTCTGAACAGGACAGCAATCAATTGTTTATCAGTCATGTGAAGGCCACGGCACGAGCAGAAGCTTCTGCCTTTGATGTGCAGATGGTCCCAAACGCTGCTAATGAGCCCAAGTGAACACTCCCATGAAAGAAAGGGAAGTGCTAAAAAATCACTTATCCTTCAGAACAAGGGGAGCCTGCCACCCTGCCCTCAAGCAAACTCCTGGCCCTCTTCTGAAGACACTGTCTAACACGTGGGTACTCACAAACATGTTCCCGGGGGGCGCAAAGTTTGGTCTATGGTGTGACCGAGAGCTGCACTGAAGCCAGCGGGCGGTGTAAAGAGGGTGTAGGGGAAGAAATGCATGTATATCGAGTGTCTTACTTTAAAAATGAAGGTGTTCCTAAAGTTAAGGGCCAAACTACTTCCTTTCCATAACTGCAATTAACCTTTAACCCCTTCGCTGCGTATCCACGCCAAATTTGCAGGTTTTTTTTCAACATCATGTGGATTGTAAAGGTACCCAGGGTTTGTGAATTCCGCTGAAGTTGTTTATTTTTGGAAAAATGGGAAAAAAGGGATACAGATGAAAGCGTCTGTTTTTTTCCTGCAAATGGCATAAAAAAGGGGTTGTGCTGCTGAAATCACCATCTTCCCAGCTTTTAAGGACAAGCAGACTTTTTTACACAGTTTTTGGCCTTTTTCTGGGACATTGCCTATTTTTGCTATTGTTTTGTGCTTTCAACCTCTTTCCAGTTAATGGTAGAAATAAGTATGAAAGCAATAATGGATCCTTGAAAGCTATACATTTTAGAAAAGTAAACAAAATTCTGAATTCAGCAAGGGGTCATTTGTGTAGATCCTTTATAGAAACTAACCGTTGAATAAAGGAAAAAGTGAAAATTAGTTGAAAAAAACAGCCATTTGTGTTAACGTTTTCACCTGTAACTACTTCTAATGACATCTGTTTGAAAGCAACATACCGTTGGGCTCTTCCCAGTCACAGGCCCTTTCCCCACCCACACAAGTGAGGTATCATTTTACTCGGGAGACTGAGGGGAATGCTGTGGGGTAGGACATATGTGCCGGCACGGTGATTCCACCCAAAAATATGAGGATAATGTGGTTTTTACAGCTAAATTTGAGGTTTGCAGGGCATTCTGGGTAGGAAAACATTGGGGATCCAAGCAAGCCATACCTCGCTGGACTCCCCGGGATGTCTAGTTTTCAGAAATGTGTGGGTTTTGTAGTTTTCCAAGATCTTTTTTCACACATTCCACTGTTTCCTTTTCACATGCTGAAAAATGGTGATTGGTTGGTGCACTCCCAGATACTGTTAGTATTATTAATGCCAAAGCTACTAGGAGGAAATATAGATATTCAAATAAATGTAATTCCTTTATGTTTTTGAATGCCCAAATAGTTCATCCTAGTGTGGGTGGTACCCAGATTTACATTACATACATGCGCACTCCTCTCACACTATCTAGGTATGTACAGTCTTCAATATCTAATAAAATGTTTTACTAGTAGCTAATGTGCAGGCGATCTATAGCACACAGAATGCCAAGTCTACTCCCTGTCTCAGCACACCTCTTCCCATTTAATGTTTGCAAATGCTCTAAAATTCTTTTTATTTCACTAGTTTCACGCCTCCACCCTGTATAATAAATACCCTTAATCATCGTCCGAAGGATACAATGAGTGTTCAGGTATCAGAGTAAAAGTAAATCATACCCGATTCATTATTTTTCCGACGTCCTGATACTACTCATGTTGTTGGGCTGAACAACGTGATGCAGTTTACTATATTTCTCACCTGAAATCCCATTGCCGACTAGGCAGGTGCAAAAGAAAGGCAGGTGCAAAAGAATGAAAAGTAAAAACAAGGCTCACTGAACACAAAAGCAATATCAGGACACGTATCAGATGTTACCAGCTGCAATACATTTGCAACGCCCTCTGTAACACACCGAAATGAGCCCAGAAAATGTTTCCCAAGCATGAGGAATATTTACTCCGTGCAAATAGATTTGTGAATGGACCCCCTAATTGTTTGCTGCTGGCAAGATGCTAAGACATATGATTGATTTGACAACTGCTAGGTAAAGTCAGCATGAATGGCTGATTTCCAAGTGAAGAATTAGCAGTATCTCTGCAGGTGTAGTCAAACTATTGTTTTTCTGAGGTTTCCATCTACAATGCATGCAAAATGCAGTTGCACAGTTCAGAAAAGCGCCATGTGCTCTTTTGTCTTCGATGGGTAAAGGAGCTGCAACAGATGTTCGGCAGGATATCAACTTCCTGAGGGACTGTAAATTCATGAACGAACACATTTGCTTTGTTTGTCACTGTAAATAACCATAATGTTTGGTGCTGCCAAGTATTGTAAACTGTGAGCAGGATGATAGTCTGAAAAGTTCACCTTATTCAGCAAATAGTTTCGGTTCATGACATGTATACTTCATTAAACGTCTGTTGATGAAAAACTGCTTGCAGAGAATTCAGTAAGGCATTGGCAATAATGAAACAACCAAATGCCAACAGTGCAGCAATCAGATTCTCTAGTGGAAATCAAGAAATTAAGTTTACAATTTTTAAATTATATGAAAAGAACTGACTTGAGGAACAAAATTACTTTAGTATTCATTGTATGGCAACACACTGAGCGTAAACGAGTGTTGCATTCATGGACACTTATATGAGAGAATCTATCAGTTATTTAATAATGCTGCCTTACAGATTCCTTAAATATTAGTCCTGTGTGAAATTGTGTATATAGTGGCTTATTCTTGCATAATAATTCCAGCACTCGGCATTATACTTGTTATGTGGATGTAGTGTCATGAGACTATGTGCGCTAGGACCCTTGCGATTCTGGGTGAACTTAACAAGGAAATACATAACTTGCTTGGAGGTGTTAGGGTGCAGGGCCGGTCCTAGGCCTTCTGAGGCCCCGGGCGAAAGGGAAGATGTGAGGCCCCCCTAATTGAATATTGCATCACAAGAAGTGACATCACAGAAAGTAAAATCACAGTACTATTGATCTTATTTGGCATCACTGAAGCTAACTAATGTGGATATCAGTAACATGGACAAAAAGTAGAGGGGATGGAAAACAGGTGAGCAAATATCCAGCTAAAAGGAAATATTGCAATCAAACAACCACACACACCCAACCACACAAACGCACAACCACACAACCACACAACCACACACAACCACACACACACAACCACACACACACACACACACACAACCACACACACAACCACACACACACACCCACACAACCACACACACCCACACACACACACAACCACACACAACCACACACACACAACCACACACACACACACACAAACACACACACACAACCACACACAACCACACACACAACCACACACACAACCACACACACACACAACCACACACACACAACCACACACACAACCACACACACACACAACTACACACACAACCACACACACACACACACACACAACCACACACAACCACACACAACCACACACACAACCACACAACCACACACAACCACACAACCACACACAACCACACACAACCACACACACACACACACAACCACACACACACACAACCACACACACACAACCACACACACACAACCACACACACAACCACACACATAACCACACACACACAACCACACACACACAACCACACACAACCACACACACAACCACACACACAACCACACACAACCACACACACAACCACACACAACCACACACACACACACAACCACACACACAACCACACACACACAACCACATACACACAACCACACACACACAACCACACACACAACCACACACACACACAACCACACACAACCACACACACAACCACACACACAACCACACACACACACAACCACACACAACCACACACACAACCCCACACAATCACACACACAACCCCACACAATCACACACACAACCACAACCACACACACACCCACAACCACACACACCCACAACCACACACACAACCACACACCCACAACCACACACTCACACACACACAACCACCCACAACCACACACACAACCACACACACAACCACAACCACACACACAACCACAACCACACACACCCACAATCACACACACAACCACACACACACACAACCACACCCACACACACCCACACACACCCACAACCACACACACACACACAACCACACACACACACACACACACACACACACACAACCACACACACAACCACACACAACCACACACACACACAACCACACACACAACCACACACACAAGCACACACACACAACCACACACACACACACAACCACACACACAACCACACACACACACACACACAACCACACACACACACACAACCACACACACCCCCACACACACACAACCACACACACACCCACACACACAACACCACACACACACAACCACACACACACACAACCACACACACACACAACCACACACACACACAACCACACACACACAACCACACGCACACACAACCATACAACCACACACAACCACAGGCACAACCACACACACAACCACACAAACACACAAACAACCACAACCACAACCACACACACAACCACACAAACAACCACAACCACACACACACAACCACACAAACACACAACCACACCAAGCATTGGCATAGCCAATAGGTCTCGCCTTTGGGACCTTATAAGTGTTTAGCCATGCAACATTTGATGTGGTTGCACCAAAGATATTGTGCTGCATAACTAAATACTTAGAAGGTCCCAAAAGCAAGACCTATTGGCTATGCCAATGCTTGTTTTTATAACCCATAATATGCAAACCCAGTCACAGTGGTGTGTTTTTACATGAAAACATGTGGAGTCAAGAAGACAGTACTACCCTGGTCAGTTCCAGGGATTCAAAGATCACTAAATTTAACTGAGACACTTCATTGTATATTTGGCCTGTGTCAACGAAATTCCAGCTCTAAAACAACACAATCATGGGAGAGCATCCAGATGCATACTTATCTCCAAGGCATCAGACCTGGGACGTAAGGTGTTCGAACTATCTAGTAAAAAATAAAATATTTAAATTCTAAAACTATATGGTTGATGTTGAAGCACTAAAGATCAATTTGGATATTACTGAACACGTATTTGAATCACGGGGATGTTTGTCACCAAAAGATACATATAATAATGCTGAAAAGTTAGGTATTAACCTCTGGCACAGCTGAAAACTGTTGTGGGCGGAGAATGAGCATGGTAGCCAAGGATGTTAAAGCAAGCCCCAGTTCAAAATTTAAAGTGTAGAGCACTGTTTTAAAAGGTCCACTACACTTAAATGGCAAGGTGCTGTTACGTTCTACTAGTAACTTATGAACGTTGTTTCCACGGCAACTGATTTTGCTTCACTTAGTTTTTCACGTCTCTGCGTCCTGCCCAATAGCCACCGATGGCTACGGTGCCCACTGCCATGACAAAGATGATAACCATATTGTAGTCCAGGACAGGCTCAATAGAGGCATACATTGCCACCTTCACTGACTTGTTGAATGTATCACCAATATATGAATGAGTCCTGCTTAAAACTTACACTCCTGCTGCGCTTTCTGAAACAGACACCGAAGGCTACAAGGCCAAGGGAAGGGGGCCCCCACACTATGACCTTGCAGCTAGATCCAGTGCTTGAAGGCCTTGGGAGGGGGGCCCCCTCCCATGGGCCTTCAAACAGTAACAAGGCAATTCCCAAGACACTGTTGAGAGCTCATCAGAGTACACAAAAAACACCAACAAAAAAACCTCAGTTGAAGGAGTGTTCTTCAATAGTGGGCAGAAAATAAAGTGGTAGCTGTACCTAGCTTAGATGGCAACGAGAACGGTAAATATTTTTATGATTTGTATGTAATACTGCCCCCCTGTGTCAGATCAGTATGAGTCAGATAGTGTTTCTGCATAAATTAATTAATTGCTTTTAATTTATCGAGCTAGGAAGAATGCATCGATCACTGTATGTCACAGGCATTATTATTACCAAACTTTAGCTGTATTCAATGAAGATGAGAGACACTGCCCTATCAAGATTCGAAGGTTAATAAAAGCCAGTTGATCTGGCTGCTCCCTCCTCCCCTCACCCACCTCCTTTTACCTGTGTCCGGCTTGTGCTGGAACCAAAGGGGCCTTCTGTTGCCTAGATACAAAATGCACAAACAGCGCCGATAATGGCCGGTACTTAACCGAGGCGCTGCCCTGCCCCTGACATTGTGAGACAACATAATTGCTGGCCCAGCTGTTGTGCCGTCCCCCATTCTGGTTGTACCTTCCCCCACTCGTAAGGTAATCAGGTGAGGCAGGGGGCCCTGTGGTGGGCTGTGGAAGTGTGATCTTTCACAGGGGCGCGAGGCCCCCTGAGCGCGAGGCCCTGGGCAGCTGCCCACACTGCCCATGCCTAGCGCCGGCCCTGTTAGGGTGTGGGTATTAACAGTTATGATGTAATGAGAGGGCAGTGGGTGATTGTATGTGGAGGAATAAATATGTACAATCCATAGCGCCATGTTTGGCATATTCCTTTGTATGCTCACAGGGCTGGGGATTCCACTACAGTGGCCATTATGTAATGTCGTGTAACTGAATTACTGTTCAGTTGACAGTATTGTGGGAGCATGAGAACAATGTAAATTTCGTGAGCAGCTGTTGTAGCACAAATGTGTCCTTGAGCCCAAAGCCAAATGCTAGGACTCCTTTCGCCCTAAAAAAATAGCACAAAGTGCTGGATTGACATGTTGCATAATTTTTTAAGAACTTTGCATAATTTATGCAAAGCATATTATTCAAATTTCGCAGATGCCTTCTCAAAATCTCTTGTTGTCTCAGGATATTAATTTAATCTCAGAAGTCCTTTCTTCAAAAGGGAGGATTCATAACTGAGTCAAACTTACTTCCTATCAAAGTCTTTAAATAATTCATCAGAAACCACCTGAGGTAACCTGTGATAGCATGCAGTAGTGATGTGACTGAGTGTTGGTACAAATAGTTTACAATGCCTGACGTTGTACACGCAATAACACTAAAAGGTGTGATGGACTGGTTCTGAGAACTATTAGTCCCAAATGATGCAGTCCTTTATTCAGTCCATATTCTGAAATACATGGATATCCTATCGCCCTTGCTTATTGTAAAGAAACTGATGGCAGGCTATATAAAGCAAGAAATCAGTCTTAATGTGTGCTGTGATTAAGCTCACACGCTCCTTAATTTGAAGGGCCAAAAGGTTTTAACTCCTATCGTGTTATTGCCTCTTCCTGTGTAGCCTGAATTGGCCAGCAAGGCAAACCTCCAGAGAAATGTTTTGGTTGTGTATAACACAACCAAACATTAATACGACTAATGAAGCAAGGAGCTTAAATGTACTTTCCAAATTTGATTAAATATATTCGAGCATATTAAATGAAAGTTCACGCTAATAGAGAAAATCATACAAGGGCTTAAGATAGTATGAAAGAAAATATAACCACGTCATAAAGTACCTTCAGCAGAAGTGTTACCATGTCAGTCTATGAGAGCAGTAGACAGCATCAATGGATGACAAGGACTGTTCATGAAACTCCATCTACAACTAAACTAGGAAAACCTGCGATTGCATACAGTCAAATAGTCTTCAAAGATTGGGACAGTCAAAACGTTACCTCTACAATTAGAATCCTTTATGATAATCCATTTGACTATAAGTTTGACTATCAGTTAGAACCATGAAAACGTATCTGGCGTAGTGAGTTGGAAGCCAGGTATCCTACGTTTGATAGCTTAGGAAATACACTTTGAGGTGGGAAAAAACTTCCAAGCAGCACAAAAGTGTTCTTGTATCTAGGTGATGTCTTTTTTTGGTATAGATGCTCCAGGGCTCAATCGGTTTTACAAATATTGTGAATGCTGTTTTTTTTCCTGCAAAAAGGCAAAGGCTGTGAACAAAAATTCCAAATACCCACACAATTTCAAAAAGAAGACAAACATTTGTTTTTATGTTCATAGATATGTTGGCTTCTTATGGACTGCCTTAGAAAAACCCACCTAGAAATGTCTTGGTATCCTCCACAGAACAGGAACTATAGCCAGAAAGTGGTAACTTTACTTCACCAAGTAACTGGAATTAATCCAAATAGAAGCAGTCTTCTTAATTCCAGGACCCCTTCGCCACAGGAAGCTCGGCTTAAGAACCAGTCTCCACAGGTCGTCTCAGGCTAGCAATAGGAAAAGAAGACCTCAAGCAGAACTGGCAACATGATTCCCGATAGCCAAAGGGCATTTTCTGTTTTAAGACTTGCCAGAGCGAGAATGTGTGCATCTCAAACATTTGGTATTAGTCATATCGATCGTTGCTAGTCGTCAAGGAGAATAAATGCTGTGCTGTCATGTACATTATTACCATAAACAGTGAAGACCAATTGAGATTCCACAGGATATGACAAGGAGAAATGGAGTTGATTTAAAGGATTTATTAACAAATGATTTCAAATCAAATCATTAGTTCAGCATGTATTCTCATTTTAGTCATCAGTATTACAAATCCAAATAATCTAAAAGTCGATATTTCAAGATAATGTAAAATAGCACATTGGTGAGAATTACAAATAGAATACAGAATATGAAGCAAGTGTGTTCCATAAAAAAAAAACTAATCTAATTTAAAAAAAGGCTGGGCCACAATAGCATTTAGTTTAAGCAAAGTAAGGTAAGGTGCCAGATTCAGAAAACCAAATGAAGGTTTCTAAGGAGAGAATATAATGCAAAGGCATGAAGCCTTAGCACTCAAGCAGTGGTAATTAGCAGAGGCTGGAAGGGTCTTCTCAACTTAAAGTCAGCGAGCATTTCTTACCTCTACTGAAGGATCCAAATTCTAAGATGGCCGACGGATGAGGCGCTCCGGCCGGGAGCTCCCAGCCAGGGATCGCCTTTTTGGAGTAAATCCCCTGAAATCATCCTTCCACTGACCCTTTCTACATACGTCTTGTCATTGTTCGGCGGTTCTCGCCTCTCTGGTTTCCCTCATTTCGACCTGAGACCCCCCCATGGAATTGTGGTCGAGGTTCCCGGCGGCGGGACCTGAACATCATGGCCGATGTCCGGTGGAGCTGCTCCGACAGCTATTGAGGAGATCGGCTCCGGTTCACTGCCTTGGCCTTCACCTACCCAGCCAGACATCGGGCACAGTGCTCATCTTCACTCCGCTGGTTTCTTCTTTCTTCCCTCGCCTTCAGGTAAGCTCCTGTGGGTCTGCCAGTTGCCTGCCCGTTGCGTCGCTGCTGATGCCTGGCTTTGCTGCCCTGTTGGGCCCCGACGATCGGTGCTTACTTTAAGGATTGTCGCTGCTATTTCCTGTCTGCCTGCGGCACCTCTCTGGGACACTAGCAACCCGCCTTCCTCACTGGACCCGAGACGAGGTTGCCGGCCATTCCGCAGCTCATCAGAGAAGAATGGCGAGACTGTGGTGGGGAGATCCTTTCTCCACCTGCGTGCTGGTCCTGAGCCGTTGCTGCCTGTAGTCCTGCTGGCACCTTTCCGGGGCTTCGTCAGAAATGTGTGGGTCTTGTTTCCCACGTTGCTCTGATCACCAAGTTGGCCTCCCTTGCCTGCATCAATGCCCCCCGACCCCTTGGCTGCATTCCCCCCGAGTCAGCTGCCTGAGCTCCCGTGTCTTCCCTACTTTCCTTAAATTCCGATGTGCCGTAGGTGATTTAAGACCTCTTGACTTCCTCTATACCTTATCTGGTATCTGCCCCCATTTAGCCCTGCTCATGGGGTAGGTTTTCCTTTTTGGAATTGTTTTTTACCTGATTTTTGTTTGCCCACAATGCCGCCATTTTCATTTGTGAGGTACCTGGGGTCCGGGAGTCTGAAACCGCCATCTTATGGTCTCTTCATTCCCCTGACTGACTCATTCATTTGATCACCTTACTGACTATAGGCTGTTATCTGATATGTATTCACTACCCCTCATTCTCTTCACCCTCTACGCTTCCTTTTTATCTCTTTTCTATGCTATGGAACGACCTAGTAACTGATGTTTACTTGGAAACGCTGTATTCTGTGTAACAATTATGTAACTGTCATGTAAAGCGCTCTGATACCTCCGGGTATAGCCAGCTCTATATAAAACTCATCAAATAAATAAATACGATCTGCTCGTTAACATCTTCACCAAGACCTCTCTCCCTAGTCTAAGGAATTCACGCTAATATAATTCAACAAAACATTAGTTGCAACATTGCATCTTGTCCCCACTTTCAAGAACCAACCCTTCTCTTCTAAAGGCTGGCAGCAGATAAACTCCTCAGTTTCACATGTCTTTACAAAGGTTCATATATTGTTGTGTCCTCGATTTATTACTCTGAACAGAATTTTGTGGTTCAGACAGCTCTTCCCTCAAGTCCCGGTTCCTGGCATTTTCTATCCTCCTGGTGAGAACCCCACTATCAATTGTCCAATACATAATAACAAATACCTATTCATTAGCTGACAGAATGCTTCTGGGAAATTACAGAATTTTAACACAAATGAATCTTCAAGGAGCACCTCCTCTCTCTGTTGAATCAACCATCTTGCCCTTTGAGTTTTGCATCTTATTCATTTCTTTGTAAACCTTACTCTTTCTCTCTTCCATTTCTATTTCATATCTCCTATGCTTTTTACTTTCTTCCTTGCTAAATAACATCATAATCCTTTAAATAAAGCAATCAAGCAAACCAAATAAATGCTAATAAACAAAATAGGCTTTAATATAACAGCTAAAAATCAGTTACCAATGTTTCCAAGCCACCTACCTATAGCAGAAACTCCTTTATCTAAGCAAGCAGCCAAACCAAACAAATGCTAATAATCAAAATAGGCTTTAATATAACAGCTAAAAATCAGTTACCAATGTTTCCAAGCCACCTACCTATAGCAGAAACTCCTTTATCTAAGGTTCCTAAAACACTAGCTGCTTCTAAGTTTTCTAATTCAGGCTTTAGGTCGGAAATATTTTTTTCAAATTCTTCTATGACCTTCCTTCTGTCTGGTATGTACCCAGAAAGTGGTGGTACCCTCCACAGAACTGAAAAATGACCATAAAGTTCTATTTTTACTCCCCCAATTAACTGGAATGAATCCAAATGGCAAGAAGAAACCCCCAAACAGAACGGGCAACATTATTACTGACAGTCAAAGGGTATTAGCTGTTTTAGGATCCTTCCACTCCATGAACCTCACTACAGGCTGATAGTTCCATAGCAAGTGCAGACACATTTCAATATCCCTGTTTTTTTCTGGTGGCTGCCTTGCACAGCTTTAGATCCAGTCCTTCAGGTGTAATTCCAGTTTTTGATCAGGCTGTTTAGTTTTGTATTTCTTCCATTTGTGAAGAAAGACTCCTTTAGTTTCCGGCAAAAAACACAGTTTTTACTCTCTTGGTCCACATTTCCAGGCATTAACTAATGTAAAGTGGGATATACATGGGTTCATAAAGCACAGACACTAATTTGTCATTTTCAGGCACCCCTTAATGAATCCACAGCTGTCCCTCATGTGTCCCTTTTTGCCAGGAGTGTGATGTAATCTCATATCTAAGAAAGTTGCCTTGAAACACAGCCTTGCCCAGGATGGGCCATGATGTAGGTCTGTTGAGTGCTCTTCGATGTTGTTGAGGAAAGAGTAACTCTTCCTAGCAGCCACTGTGTATAAGTCTCGTAATAATATTAATAATAATCAAGCACAATGAAGAATTTGGGAGCAAAATGCATTGCAACACATCCACCCTTTTATGTGCCAAACAAAGAAATGACATGAGAGGAAGAGACTCTGACTCTTCTTGTTTGTGAAGTTCATAAGCTTCCCAATGGCAAGACCACCGTCTTAGATTGGGCACTTTATATGACAAAGCTCCACCTTCCATCAGGAACCCCTAGCATCTGTAATCCTACAAATAAGAAGCCCAACTCAGGTCACAAATGTGACCCATAATTCTTTGGAACTATACACAGAAAATAGGGATTACTTTAAAATGCCCATTCTGTGTCAGTCACATGAAATTCTTGGACTTGCCACTGCAAGAGATCCATCAGGACAGCCAGCCATGTCTCCCTCTTTGTGCATGTGATCTCTATAGCCCCAATACCTATCTGTTTGTCTTTTAGAATTTGACTATTTTCCCATTCGGGGCACTTCTAGCCTCATTTACGGGGATTACAAATAGTCTGTTCAAGGAATGAATGAATGCAAGAGACCCTGGTTCAGACTCTTTTTGTTCTCAATCCAAATACGTTTTTTCATTTCTGAGGGTTTAACCTGCCTTTCATGTGTGTGGAAAAAAGGGTTTTGTTTGACCCTGTATAATATGGCCAATGGTCACATTCCTTAGCAAATTATCTACTTGTGCCTGAAAGCCATCATATGTTGAAGCACTCGATAGCACATTGTCCATATATATTCTCTACCTGACACCACATAACCTTTCTCTTGCCTCACATTTGTTAACGCTTTTTTAGGAATTCAGTTCATTTAGAGATACATGTCACAAGAGATATTTCTGACTTGATATGAGGCAATTTTGAGGTCAGTCTCGAATATTTTAGAACTCATGTAGATTGCTGGCTATGTCTGCTTATCTCATTGTGTGGTCACATCTCTCTAATCAACCTGTAATTTTAAGCAAATGTATCAGTCTGACTTCCACTGGAACGTTTTGGGCAATTGCTCACTTGTTTGATCTGAGGGGATGGCAGACACACATTTGTTGGGTATTGCTCACCCATTCCCATGGAGGAAAGGGGGTCCTCAATCCCTGACCCTTTCATTTACTACCCAGCAGCACATGCTCAGTGTTAGATCTGGGGGTCTCTAGTTGGCAGAGGTAGGTACCAATGTCCAAATAGGGACCATTGCTTCTAGTCAGGGTAAGGGGGATACACTCTTTGGATAACCCCTGCTCACCCCTTGGTAGCTTGGCACAAACTGACAGGTTTATCAAAGGCAATGTGTAAAGTATTTGTACCAACACTCACAGTAAAACAGTGAAAACACCACAAATGGACTTCACACAAGTTTAGGAAAATAAAGTCCCTTTATCTAAACTACACAAGACCAAAACAACAAAAATCCAACATACACAGTTCAAGAATAGGATTTTAAAAGAGTTCTAGCGTTTGTGTCAAAATAATACACAGTCGCGTCCGTTTTAGTCCAAAGTACCTGTAGATGCGTCAAAACTTCTTAGCGTCAACTGAAGCGTTAAAAAACAAGCAATGCGTCACTCCTGAGACCATGAGGAGGCGATGCGACAACCCCGCTGCACGCAGCAGGCTTGTTGCGACGAATCCGATCTGCATGGGGAGTGATGCGATACCTTGTGTGGATTCCGGGGTGCAGGTTTTCCGGTAGAAGCGTCTCGCACAGGCACGATGCGATGATCTTCGGGACGGCGACAATCTTCGGTGCAGCGGCGATGCGCGGTGATGTGCGGCGCTGCTTTAATGCTCATCTGCCGCAGCCTCTCGATGCGATGGACTCTGCCACGATGCTTGCAGCAACGTGATGCGGTCCACAAGCAAGCGGTGTGACGGTTCTCACAGCGACGACAGCCTCTGCAGTGATATTTGCAGCGACAGGAGTATTCCTGCTCCGGGGAGATGCGGTCCAGAAGCGGACGATGCGTCGGTTCTTGCAGCGGCAACAGGCGCTGCAACGATCTTCGTGGCAACGGGAATTCTCTCACACTTCCGACGATGCAATTTGCAAGCGAGCGATGCATGCACATTTGTAGATCTTCTTGTCTTCTTCTTTTCCAGCTCCCCAAACAGCAGGCAACAACCTCCAGAGGCCCCACAAATGGATCAAGCACTCTAGGCAGGTCAGAAGTTCTTGGGGTAGCTGGGGGTCAAGTCCTTTTGTTCCTCGGACTTCTTAATGGGAGGCCAGCTCTTCTCAGGCTCTTGGAAATCTCTTCAAGCAAGGGAACACAGCAACAGCAAAGTCCTTCCCCTCTCCTTGGCAGAATAGCAACTGCAGGTCAGCCTACAAACACACAGCAGGACAGCCCTCCCTCTTCAGTTGTCCAGCTTTTCTCCTTGGCAGAGGTTCATTCTTGATTCCAGGATGATCTAATTTTCTGGGGTCTTGGTATCCCTTTTTATACCAATATTCTCTTTGTTCTCTGAGGGCAGAGAGGCCTTGGCCTAGTCTAAAACAGTTCTGGTCAGTCCTGGATCACTCTGTTTACAGGACTCCTTCTTTCCTTTGAGAGAAAGGGGCAGGGTCGTCAGCCGCCCAGCAGGAGGTGGAACCAGCATTATGGAAGGCAGGCACAGCCCTATTCAGGCCCAGGTGCTTTCCCCTCCCACCACTCAAGATGCAGAGGAAGCTATTCAGCCTAGTGCTGACTCATTCAGCCTCCTGGAGCCACCCCAGCCCCTGTCTCTCACAAACCAGGCAGTCAATTCACAAACAGGCTAAGGCACACAGAAATGTCAGAAAAGGAAACAGCCAATTTCTAAAAGTGTGGTTTTCAAACACAGGATCTAAAAAACATCCTTCCAAAAAGATGGGTTATTAAATTCTGAGTTCAGGGATACCAGGCTTTAATTTTCTATCTTGCTCCTATGGGAAGATATGCAGGTAAACATTATACACAGCATTCCCCATTCTAGCCTATGGGCAAGATAGCCTTTCAATAGTGAAAAACAAAATTGGCAGTATTTCACTATCAGAGCATGTCACCTACATTAGTACATGCTCTACCTTTCACATACACTGCACCCTGCCCAGGGGGGTACCTTGGGCCTTCCATAGGGGTGTCCAATGTGCACAGAAAGTGAAGGGTTAGGCCTGGCCAGTGGGGACACTGGTCAGGTCAGGTCTGCATGGCACACTGCACACAGGCACTGCAGTGGCAGGCCTGAGACACCATTTTAGGGCTACTCATGTGGGTGGCACAAAGAGTGCTGTAGGCACTCTAGTAGCATTTGAATCACCAGCCCTGGCACACTTAGTGCACTTTAATAGGGACTTACTGGTTAAACAAATATGCCAATCATGGATAACCAATGATAATAACAATGTACCTAGGGAGCACTTGCCTTTTGACACTGATCAGCAGTGGCAAAGTGCCCAAAGCATCTAAACCGGCAAAAACGAAATCCAGCATAGCGTCAAAAATACAGGAGGTACAGGCGAAAAAGTCAAGGGAAACCACGCCAAAGATGCCAGGTCTAACACTCAGTATATGAAATATTGGCTGCAACCATTGCCAACACTCCCACCTCTTTGTTCTTTACAGTTTGCTGTTGCCCCCACATCCTTAGAGACGATATTAACAGGGCAGGTATTTCGGTGGTATTTTCGATGAGATTTCCCTTCCTCCCCATTGTTACCTGTGATATGTAATCCTAGACTCCCCCCTGATGATGTACCTAGGGCAGAGACTTTTCTCACTGCTGTACAAGTAAGAGTCATGGGTGGCTTGTTTCCCAATGGAGATTTTCAGTGTCTCCAGGAATACTGCATTTTGGAAACTGGGTTACTGATTGTAGGTGGGTGGTGAAACTCTACTGAATCATCAACCACAATTTCAGTCAGGGGTGAAGTCGCAAGCAACCCCCAAATCAACCTGTGTTTACCTTCTGAGACTTGGCACAAAGCAGTCAGGCTTAACAATGTGTAAAGTATGCAGCACTTCAAACAGTAAGAGATTGAACATACAACACATGAAAAATCTTTCACCAATTTAGAACCATGGAGTTAAATTCCAAAACATTATTTGAGCCCAAAACAACAAAAATCCAATCAGTAAAACCAGAAAAATGCAATTATAAATATTTAACAGAAAATAGTGCCTAGGAGCACAGAGCAGCAACTGTGTTTATCTGGTTGCGCCAGACTGGGACAAAGTGACAAGTTTAGGCTGACCGTGATACAGGTACCAAGGTAGGTCCACTGAATAAAGTACCTTAAACCTGGTTCCAGAGCATTGCGGGATTCCCGTGTCAAGGATCCGTCATACAGCCACTGGTCCAAGGAAGCTTTGAGGCTGAGATCTCAAGTCCTGCATCATCATTGAGGATGCCGTCAACGAGGGGCTTGCAATGTGAAGTCCTGTGTAAAGGCTGCATTGCGCAGTTGCCATTCTGAGTAACTGTGTGGCTGTGATGTTAGGTGCTGTGTCAGGGATGGGTCACACTGCGGTGGTTCCGATACGGCTGTGAGGAGATATGTCATGGTGCATCAGTTCTGCTTTCAGGACCACAGCTGCGTTGATAGAGCACCTTCAAGCCTCCTTTCAAGGGTCTAGGACCCCAGTGGCACAACCTCGGAGGGAACAGAACTCACAGCAGATCAGTTGTCCAGTTCAAGGAGGTTGGAGCCTTTTCTGTCCCAGAGGCCCTAGTCAGGAGGCCAGCCAACTCGTCCTTACTCCTGGTGCCAGCTTTGACATGGGAGAAGATTGTGAAGGTTATCACCACCAGCGGTGTTTACATTTCCTGCCTCACTGCCCAGGCTCCAGCTTGTCTGGGGAGACAAAACTCTAGTGTTAAACACTCTGTGAGTGTTCTGTGGCAAAGACTTTGTGATGTGCAACTGTGGTAGGTGACAGCTCTGCCCTCTTTTTAGTCTTCGATGGCCCATCCTGCCAACACCTATTCCCCCACTGTCTCACAGTCTGGGAGTTATACACAAAGACCAGCTACCAGCTACGCCTAGTCATGTGATCCAGGATACATGCTGCAGGGATCAAACGGTTAGGACAAGAACATGCACACTTTCTAAAAGAGGGGTTTAAATAACAATTCTTTGGAGACTAGGCATGACATTCCTACTTGTTCCCAATTAGAAGTTATCACTTATTAAAGGCAATAAGGTAACCCAATGTTATCCTACGGGAGAGGTTAACTTTACCGTAATGAAAAATGAAATTACGAGTTTTTCACTACCAGGACATGCAAAACTTAAAAGTATGTGTCCAACTTTTCCAATACACAGCACCCTGACCGCTAAGCTGTGCAGTACCTACCCTAGAAGTGACAGATGTATTAAAAAGGAAGGTTTAGGCTTGGTAAAAGTTTTATCTTGAAAGGGTCCGTATGTAGTTTAAAACTGCATACATAGGCTGCAATGGCAGGCCTTTAACATGTTTAAAAGGCTACATAAGTGGGTGGCACAATCACTGCTAAAGTCCCACTAGTAGCATTTAATGTAAAGCCCTGGGAACATGTAGTACCACTTTAGTAGGGACTTAAAAGTAAATTAAATGGGCAATTGGGTGTAAGCCAATTTTATAAATTTTAAAGGAGAGAGCACAAGCACTTTAGCATATTGTTAGCAGTGGTAATGTGCCCAGAGTAATAAAAACCAACAAAAAGGGGTTATAAAAAGAAGAGCTTGAAGGCAAAATGTTTGGGGATGACCCTGCAGAATGTGTCATGTCCAGCAGGGCAGTAGTGGCGGATGTTTGCCTTTAGCCATCTTCTATTACTACCAATTACAGGCTGCAGGAAAGATGCTTTCCCATGTTTTCCAACCCCCAAAGCAGGTTAAACTACTCACTATATATATGCATAGGGCTAACACTGGGAAATGTATGTCTGTCCTAAAATCAGGAATCATGATGGCCAGGACCCCTGACCCACTCCCTATCCATCAGGAATGGCAGATTGAGCTTGGATCCCAATTACTGGATAAAGTATGGCCCTAAAATATTACACCTTTACTAATAAACCCCGGAGTGAATGGCCAAATTACCCCAATACAAATGTTGCCTGTAGGAAATGTGGGAAGATGAATGTGAGCTTTATGAATATGGTATGGTCCTGTCATAAACTGAGTGCTGATTTGATGTGGGTATTTGCACTGCTTACACCTCATGACTGAATTCCAGATGATGCTGGAAACAGCTGGCGCTTCTTGGAGCTACAGATGTTCTTGCTGCTGCAAGAAAATTTCACAGCGATACAAAAGGGGATGATGGACGGAGCGTTTGAGCAAATCAAACACTCACCCCCAGTCAACTGATCTGGGTTTAATCCATCACCATTCTTTAGCTCACTTAGCCACCCCAGTTCAGACATGGCCATATGCAAATCAGTCTGACCCTGTGCCTCATGGGAACAGTCCAGTTCGAACTGCCAAGCCATGTCTTCCCTGGACTGGAAACAAGCATCCTGGGACCGGTTTCGGATTCATAATCCTCATCAGCCAGGCTATCTTGAGTCCAGTGGCCAAGTGAGCAAGGGACTCACGTCTGAGCATACCCTGCCAACTTAGGGCGATCAAAGCGATACAAAAGGGGATGATGAACGGAGCGTTTGAGCAAATCAAACACTCACCCCCAGTCAACTGATCTGGGTTTAATCCATCACCATTCTTTAGCTCACTCAGCCACCCCAGTTCAGACATGGCCATATGCAAATCAGTCTGACCCTGTGCCTCATGGGAACAGTCCAGCCCAAACTGCCAAGCCATGTCTTCCCTGGACCGGAAGCAAGCATCCTGGGACCGGTTTCGGATTCATAATCCTCATGAGCCAGGCTATCTTGAATCCAGTGGCCAAGTGAGCAAGGGACTCACGTCTGAGCATACCCTGCCAACTTAGGGTGATCAAAGCGATACAAAAGGGGATGATGGACGGAGCATTTGAGCAAATCAAACACTCACCCCCAGTCAACTGATCTGGGTTTAATCCATCACCATTCTTTAGCTCACTCAGCCACCCCAGTTCAGACATGGCCATATGCAAATCAGTCTGACCCTGTGCCTCATGGGAACAGTCCAGCCCGAACTGCCAAGCCATGTCTTCCCTGGACCAGAAACAAGCATCCTGGGACCGGTTTCGGATTCATAATCCTCATCAGCCAGGCTATCTTGAATCCAGTGGCCAAGTGAGCAAGGGACTCACGTCTGAGCATACACTGCCAACTTTGGGCAATCAAAGCGATACAAAAGGGGATGATGGAAGGAGCGTTTGAGCAAATCAAACACTCACCCCCAGTCAACTGATCTGGGTTTAATCCATCACCATACTTTAGCTCACTCAGCCACCCCAGTTCAGACATGGCCATATGCAAATCAGTCTGACCCTGTGCCTCATGGGAACAGTCCAGTTCGAACTGCCAAGCCATGTCTTCCCTGGACCGGAAACAAGCATCCTGGGACCGGTTTCGGATTCATAATCCTCATCAGCCAGGCTATCTTGAATCCAGTGGCCAAGTGAGCAAGGGACTCACGCCTGAGCATACACTGCCAACTTAGGGCAATCAAAGCGATACAAAAGGGGATGATGGACGGAGCGTTTGAGCAAATCAAACACTCACCCCCAGTCAACTGATCTGGGTTTAATCCATCACCATTCTTTAGCTCACTCAGCCACCCCAGTCCAGACATGGCCATATGCAAATCAGCCACACCAGTTTGGGAAAATAAACAGTCTTTATCTACACCAAACAATACCTAAACATCAAAAATCCAACATACATTACTCGGAATATCACTTTTAAAATGTTTAAGCAATTCTATCTATAGACACTATAGATGCATTGATTTTAGCACAAAGTACCTTTGAAAAAACTGCCAGAAAGGAGGAAAGCATCCGAAAACTTAGCGATTCCTCGGTTCTTGAGTCCCAGGAGAAGCCAGGCATCAGTTCTGCTGCACACTAAAGAGTGTTTAGGTGATTCCTTACTGCAAGGAGAAGCATTGCATCGATTTCCGGAGGTGACTCCTTTCTGCGAGGCATTGGAAACTTGGCAAACAAGTACGATGCATGAGAAGATCCAGGCGATGCGGGTTGATGCGGGTGGTGAACCAGGCACTGCGTCGATTTCCACAGCCACAGAAAGGTGATGCGAAGATTCCTTCAACCCTACAGCAGGGCCATAGTTGAAGTCGGAGTGGGGCTCTCAGACATCGGAGGCTCAGTACTCTCGTCTTGGGCTGTGGTGGTCCTTCAGGCCGTGAACAGGCACTGCATCGAATTTTGAGCCGCACTACGGATGATGCATTGATTTTTCAACCGCACATCAAGCTTACGTGTGAGAAACAGTGCTAGAAGGGCGATGTCTGGATTCTCAATTTTGAAGAAGCAGAACTGCCACCAAGGGCCCAGAACTTGAATTGGCACCACTTGGCATGTCAGAACTCCCAACAGTGGAGTTCAGAGATGCTGCAGATGAAGTCTTTGATGGCCCTGAGACTTCCAACAGGAGGCAAGCACACACAAGCCCTTGGAGAACTTAGGAAAAGTAGGAAACAAGAAAGCAAAGTCCAATTATTTTTCTGCCCACAGACAGAAGAAGCAACTGCAGGCCAAACTAGCAAAGCTACACACAGCAAAGGGCCAGTAGTCCTCCTGACAGCTCTTCTTCTTCTTGGCCGATGCCTCAGTCCAGAAGTGTTCTAAAGATGTGGGTTTATAGGTCCAATGCATATACCACTTTTGGCCTTTCAAGTATGCATACTTCAAAGGAAAGTCTTTGTTTTCCACAAGATCCGGCCTTGCCCTGCCTTGGTTCCAGTCACACTACAAGGGGGGGGAGTAGAGACAGCATTGTGAGAAGCCAGGCACAGCCCTATTCAGTTAAAAGTGACAATTCTTCCCCCCACTCTAGCTCAGTAAGACCCATCAGCCTGGTGATGGGCCATCAGAATATGCATGGTACATTTCAGATCCCTTTGTGTGATTGTCTAGAGTGAATGCACACACAACCCATCTCTTAGTATAAACCAGACGTTAATTCCACAGGCAGAAGCACAGGATGGTAAAGCAAGAAAATGCTCACTTTCTAAAAGTGAAAAGAAAATTACCCAGAAGTGTATCCAGGAATACCCAGTGAACTACGATCCAATCACTATATAGAGTACACAACGTTATCAAAACAATCATAAACGATGTCCTGTTATTCTAATTGTGAACGACAGTAGTCCAACCAGTTTTCAATGAATCAAAACTGAGAGTCAGATCTTCAAACCATGAAGTTGATTGTAATATGCTTTATTCTTGAAAGTCGCAGATGTAGTGTAGTTAAAAGAAATGGCAAATAATACAGCGTGTAATTACCATAAAACAACAGAACTTCAAATATCCCAATGCATTTCAGGCTTTTCACATAAGCCCTTCGTCAGGGGAATCTGCAATGTATAAATACACTGGTTTTAATGAAAAGTATACAGCGACATGAAACTAAACAGCAATGGTCAAACATTACGGCTCAAAAGAGGGCAGGAGAAAGAAACTTATAGAGTTCAGCCTCATCCAGTGTGTTAAAAAAGGCATTGTCGAATAAAATAAAGTGACGGAGAAACGAGGCCTGGAGTACTAATGAGTGTCAAAATAGTGAACAAAAAGCGACGAGAGTGAAAACATGTGCGACATTAATACAAAGTGTCAGAATTTAAGAAGATTAGAAAAAACGAGAAGGTGGAGAAAACACATGATGCTCATCATACCTCAACGCTTGAGTACATGGACTCGAAGCGAAAACTTAAGCCATCAAGAAACCACTGAAATCTGCGGGAAAAGTCAGACAAATGCTACCGTGACTAATGGGAGTAGAAAAAAGTGTGGTGATACGCCGAGAGAGAACACCAGCGCTTACCTGTGGCAATATGATAAGACGCGCTGTATCAAAATTCGAAAGTGTGACCAGCACCTAAAAAATGGACCAAACAGATGCTGCAGTGTATATTGGGGATACAACATGAAAACATAGTGATACGCTGAGAGTGAGCTACGGCGCTTACCTGTAGCAATACTGTACAACAATATGACACGCGCTGTGTCAACAGTGCAACAGCGTAAACAGCATCTAAAGATTGAACCAAACGAATACTGCAGTGTATATTTGAGAAAAAAAAGTAAACAAAGTAATACGCTGAAGAATAACTGCATCGCTTACCTGTGACAATGCTGTGGAGCACGCGCTCTGTAAAACATAACCAGCACCTAAACAAACGGAGCCATAGTGTTAAAATGACTCGAAAACTCTAAAAACACAGAGTGAAGCCACCTACAAGATTATGGACTCACCAGAAGAAGCGCAGAAACACCCGTAGGATTCAACTCTGAGGATGCCAGCTCTAGCGAGTGAGTCGATGCGTCATAGGCGTATAAGTGCGTGCCGGTAACAAGAGACTTGAGCATCAAAATAGGACTAACACCCCCAACGAAAATGCCTGAGGCGGAAAGCGGCAGCTATAATGATTAACTGCAGACCGAAAAGTGAACAGAAGCAGTGAAAAAAGTGAACAGCATCAGTGAAAAAATGAAAAATAAAAAGGGAATACATTTGAGCTTATTAAGAGACGATTTTATTAAGAAATAGAGGGAAAAAGGAAAAATAAGAAAAGCTTTACACATGACTAGAAGCAGTGCCACAAAATAAACAGAAGGCATTGATACACACTAGAAGAAAAGCAATAGCAATGGTGAAGACTATCAGTACACGGTAGGCACCAGAAAAAGTGGCTACCATAGTAAGATATCCACAATGACAGGCTAATAAAACCTAATCTAATACATACATAATGGTCCTATCTCTAATGAAGCAACGCGCACAGAGAACAAATGACTGCAATG
Organism: Lissotriton helveticus; assembly: GCF_964261635.1. Classification (NCBI taxonomy): domain Eukaryota; kingdom Metazoa; phylum Chordata; class Amphibia; order Caudata; family Salamandridae; genus Lissotriton; species Lissotriton helveticus. The sequence goes on along the minus strand of NC_136057.1, from coordinate 712,864,126 downwards.
TTGTGACACAATTCCAAGAGTTATAGAAGCTCAGGTTCTGGTGTGACCTGAGCTTCTATGGAAATTCACAAAGACATATTATCAAGTCCCTAATCGCCGCTTTAGCGGCAGTTTCCTGCCCCTAAAGCAGCGATAATGTTATCGCCGTTCTTGATAATATGGCCCTTGGCTGTAAAACAGTTTGTTAACTGTATATTTTAGCTGCTAAAACAAATGAGTATTTCTGAGACACAATGAAAAGCCAAGAAGCCGAAATCAATGTAAAGTACTTGACTGCCAAAATGAAGGACCCAATAAGGAAAAACAAATTTTCCTGAATAAAATTCGTCCTGACTTCGTCAGACACGGTCGCTCCAGCCGCTCCTGACCCCGCTCCACATTCTCTGTGCCTGACTGGGATCTAAGCCACACTCGCCTGCGGTATCGTACTGACTGCCATCATAACTGCTGCCTGTGCTTAGCGTTTTGGCTGCGGGACGTATTTGCTATTTATTCATCTGGGTGCATAGCGCATTTGTGTGCATAGCTTCATTTGTTTGGATAGCGTTTTTGCTGCTGGACGTATTTGCTGCCATTATTATTATTTGTGTGCCAGCTTGTGCTTAACATTTGTGCTGCCTGATTCTGTGTCTGTGGACCAATCTCTCCCTGCATCACCTTGTTGTTGTTTGCTGCCATCTTGTTGTTCAAGCCCTCTCTCCTCCCCACTCCCAGCCGCTGCTCCCCCACGGCCCCACCCCCCGCTCCCTACAGCACCTTCCATAGATCCCCTCCCCACTCGCCACCCCGCTCCCACCTCCCAGCTGCTCCTCCCTCGCTCCGCCCCCTCCACTCTCCACTTATGACAGCTGCACTTACGCGCAGCGTTCACGCGCAGCGGACGCGCCCTATGCGCGCCGAAGGCACGCCAAAGGTAAGCCCGTCTACGCCCGTCTGCGCCTGGACTGCGCCCAGTGCCAGACCCCCTGGCCCCCGCAAAAACCACTCCACCTGCCTTACGTACGACGTCGCAACCCTCTTAGCCCTTAACCCCGGCAGACCACCAAACTGCTACCAAGCCGTCCCAGTACACACCCATGGACCCTTCACCTGCCTCTCCTGCAAGTTCGACTGCATCAAGACCCACACCAAATCCACAAACTCCAAACAGAGCTCCGACACTAACCACCTGAGATGCTTCCTGCTCAACACCCAATCGGTCCACAGACACGCCATTGAACTCTGGAACCTACTCGACACCACCTCGCCGGCCGCCGCCTTTCTTACAGAAACCTGGATGAACGCCTCATCAACGCCCGACATCACCATAGCCATCCCGGACGGCTACAAGATCATCCGAAAGGACCGCATCAACCAAACAGGAGGAGGCATCGCCATTGTTCATAAGAACACCATCCGCATCACGACCAGCTCGAACGACACACTCGCAGCTACCGAACACCTTCACTTCCAGATTCACATCGACCCCAAGACCACACTCAGAGGCACCCTCATCTACAGGCCACCAGGACCCCGCACACAATTCAGCGAAGACATCACTGACTTCATCAGCCCACACGCCCTCCCCTCCTAGGACTACTTTCTACTGGGAGACCTCAACTTCCACCTGGAAAAGAATAACGACAGCAACACCACCACCCTTCTGGACAACCTCGCCAATCTCGGACTCAAACAACTTGTTGACACCCCCACCCACTATGCCGGGCACACGCTCGACCCAATCTTCACCTCCAGCAAGCACATCTCCTTCAATCACACCACAGCTCTCCATTGGACAGACCACAGCTGCGTTCACTTCAACTACAAAAAGACTACGACCCACAACCACCCACAACCAATCCCCCGCAGAAACTGGAACAAAATTACCACCGACCAACTCTTCACATCGCTTCACCAAAACCCTCCTGCAAAATCATCGGACCCAAACCTTGCAGCCACCAACCTCACACAATGGATCACCCACAGCGCTGACGAATTAGCACCCTTGAAAAAACATCAAATCAAGCAAAGTAGCAAAAAAGCCCCCTGGTTCAACGATGACCTTAAGAAATCCAAAAAGTTCTGTCGCACCCTCGAGAAAGCCTGGAGAAAAAACCCAACCACTGACAACATGGCCACCTTCAAGAACGCCACCCGCAAACACCACCAACTGATTCGATCCACCAAGAAATCAGCATTCAAGGATCGACTCGACAACAACGCCCACAGCAGCAAGGAACTATTCAACATCGTCAAAGAATTTACCAACCCCACCTCCGGCACCAACGACATCACCCCCTCCCAAGACCTCTGTGACTCCCTAGCCTCATTCTTCCACAACAAAATCACTGACATACATAACAGCTTTGAAAACCAGTCCGAAGACCAGTCCATCCCACCCACCTCCGAACTAAAACCCCCCTCCAACAACCTTTGCGCCTGGAACCCAATCACCACTGAAGACACCATCCGCCTGATGAACTCCATCCACTCAGGATCGCCAACCGACCCATGTCCCCACCACATTTTCAACAAAGCAGACTCCATTATCGCACCTCATCTCCGAGACATCATCAACTGCTCCCTCAACTCCGCTACCTTCCCGGAAAGCTGGAAACATGCCGAACTCAGCGCCCTTCTGAAGAAACCCACAGCAGACCCCACTGAACTTAAGAACTACCGCCCCATCTCGCTCCTCCCATTCCCTGCCAAAGTCATTGAGAAAGCCGTCAACAGTCAGCTCGCCGCCTTCCTCTAATCCAACAAATCCCTCGACCCTTCACAGTCCGGCTTCCGAGCTAAACACAGCACCGAGACCGCCCTCATCGCAGCAACAGACGACATTCGAACTCTACTGGACAACGGAGAAACAGCTGCCCTCATCCTACTTCACCTCTCCGCAGCCTTCGTCACAGTCTGTCATAGCACCCTTATACAACGCCTTAGCAACGTCGGAATACAAGGAAAAGCATTGGACTGGATCATCTTGTTCCTCACCGGAAGAACCCAGAGAGTCCGCCTCCCCCCTTTTAAGTCAGAGGCCACGGAAGTCATCTGCGGCGTACCACAAGGATCATCACTCAGTCCCACCCTCTTCAACGTATACATGAGTCCCCTCGCATCCATCGTGCGCCAACACAACCTCAACATCATCTCCTATGCCGACGACACCCAGCTAATCCTCTCCCTCACCAAAGACCCAAACACCGCCAAAACCAACCTACACGAAGGGATGAAAGAAGTAGCCGAGTGGATGAAGAACAGCCGTTTAAAACTGAACTCGGACAAAACGGAAGTCCTCATCTTAGGTTCATCCCCCTCTGCTGGGGACGACTCATGGTGGCCACCGGCCCTGGGAAACGTACCCATACCTACGGACCACGCACGTAACCTGGGCTTCATCCTGGACTCCTCCCTCTCGATGACCAGACAAGTCAACGCCGTCTCATCATCATGCTTCAACATCCTACGTATGCTCAAAAAAATCTTCAGTTGGATCCCCACCGAAACAAGAAAGACGGTCACCCACGCACTGGTCACAAGCCGACTGGACTACGGAAACACCCTTTACGCCAGAACCACAGCCAAACTACAGAAAAAACTCCAACGGATCCAAAACGCCTCAGCCAGACTCATACTAGACATCCCCAGCCAAGCTCACATTTCCGGTCACCTGAAAGACCTCCACTGGCTTCCCGTCAACAAGAGAGCTTCCCGTCAACAAGAGAATAACGTTCCGTCTCCTCACCCACGCACACAAAGCCCTCTACGACCTAGGACCCGAATGCCTCAACACGCGCCTGTCCTTTTACACCCCCACCCGCCAACTACGATCGTCCAATCAAGCCCTCGCCGCAATTCCACACATCCATAGATCCACCATGGGGGGAAGATCCTTCTCCTACCTAGCTGCCAAAACCTGGAATTCTCTCCCCACCCACCTCTGCCTTACACAGAACCACCTCTCCTTCAGAAAACAACTAAAAACTTGGTTATTCGATAAGTAAAGCACCCTCCTCCCTCAAGCGCCTTGAGACCCTCTGGGTGAGTAGTGCGCTATACAAATGTCAAACTTGAACTTGAACTTAATATATCCTATGCTGCAATTTGGAAGTGAGAGGCAATGAACCACTTCAAATAAAAGTGTGCAAGGTATTTATGTATAAAAAACTCAATGAAACAAAAAGAGAGTTAATGAAATAGAGAGCATAGGGGCATATTATCAAGTAAGGGCGTTACATTATCGCCGCTTTTTTCGGCAGGAAACTGCCAATAAAGCGGCGATAATGGGCTTGATAATATGCTCTATGAATTCCAATCGAAGCCCATGTTAGATGTGAAGACATCTAACATGGGCTTCAATTATATTATCAAGCCCATGATCGCCGCTTTATCGGCAGTTTCCTGCCGATAAAGGCGGCGATAATGTAACGCCCTTACTTGATAATATGCCCCATAAAGGTTAAAAAAGTTTCAGTTAAAAGATAAAAACTGAATAACGTAAATGCCAGGAATTTGAGAACACTAGATAAGGGATTCCAAAGTTGTTTAAAAAAAGAAAAAATTACTGACCGTTCACTGAGGAAATCAACGAGGTCCATTTCTACGGTGGATATTTTATACATGTTCAATCAAGACCCAGACACTTTGGGACGATTTTGAAGCTGTCGGAAATGGTACCGACCGTCGGTCAGAGCCGTTCCAACCTCATCAAAATGTCCCATTTGGATTACTTTCCGACTGACCGATTATGATGTGGTCGCTCGGAAAGGCATCCAAACAGGCTTTTCGAATGGCTTCCGACGGGCTCGGAGATCCCGCCTGCCATTTCGGAAAGCCTCCAGTAATCCTGGGGCAGCACTTTCCACTTTCCACCCAAGGGATTATGATGGCTGATCCCACAGCCTTTCAGTGCCAGCTTTTCTGACACAGAAAGGCTGTGTGAATCCCACTTTTGGGGCCTCCAGCAGGGCCCCCATGGGTGCAAGGCCTCCGGATGGCAGCCTAGGGGCACCTATGGTGGCCCCCTGTAGATCCATGTACCCGGTGGCAGGCCCCTTGAGGGGCCTGCCACAGGGTGCAGGGATGAACTGCACCTCTGCTCTTTGCAATGAGAGCATGCATTCCATTCGTAATGCATGCTCCCCTTGTAAAGAATATGATTTGTTTGGTCGCATCCCAATTGCTGGTTTGGGACGGCCAAGAGAAGGTCGGTCCCACTTCCAGAACGATGTTGGACGGACTCTGATCCATCCAACATCGTAATCAGGCCCTAAGTTTGAATAAACAGTTATTACTAAACAGAACAGAGCGCTTCCTAAATTAATAAGGTGGTGAAAGTAACTATGGAAGTACGAAACACTGCAGGTACAGTAAGGGTTCCCTTAGGTAATTAGTCTTGTCCCCATGCACAGCCTTGCTGTACCCTCCTGATAAACAATCGGTCTGCTTCGTCTCACAGAGTGAACACGAATGGTACGGGGCTGAATAGGAGATGGCACATGTTTACACCTGATTGCCAGTTTCAGAGATGCCCAGGAGGTGCCCTCCATGTTATTTATCCCTATTTTCATGTAACCAATTTGACTTCAGCAAAGTACAGATGACCTAGCCAATTATAATAAACTAAACAGATTCAACCCAGAACTGCAAACAGCCTTTCATTCATTTTGGTAGCTAAGGTATAAAAAATATTGATTTGTTACTAACTTTGTTTTGGGATTCAAGAATGGAAGCTTTTATCCTAGTTGTGATGCCAACTATGTGTGTGGGGGAAGGGCAGATTGCATCAGATAATTTAAACACAGTAACTATGATGTATATTCGATAAAAGTAGGTTGCACTTTTGTTTAGCTCAAAATACAGAATAAGCTTCCATCTTTTAACCCGGAATAGCAACTGTAAGCAAAATGCTTTTAACAAAGACAATCAATAACGTCAGCATCCTGGAACATTTAAAGGTCAACATGGATAACATTTCTGCTCTGTTGGACTTTTTCATTAATGCAAATAATTGAGAAATGTGCTTTGAAGCATAAGGTAAACGTGTGGGCGTTCACAACAATGGGGAAATGAGACAAGTGACCTAAGTCTTCCATTCGAGTTCAAAATCATTCCTATTGGGCATTTTGTGCTCAATTTCTCAGCAAATTCTACCTGCCCCACTTTGGTTCCTGTGAATTTTAAATATGTTACTAATGAACATCCTAGCTCAGAACGACTGTGACAAAGAAATCTGATCAGCTGTAGCCGAGACTGTAATCTTGGCAAGGATATCATCACATAAATCAACGCATTGCAATCAACTGGAGAACTCTCCTCCTTTATAAAGATTTAATACCATACAGAAATATGATTCGCATTTCAAATCAGCCAGAATTGTTCCATACTTTGGAGATCCGGGATACTGGAATTATGTGATTCTGCTGCCATGGCGTTTTCTTTATAATTATGTTTTCACCGCATTTGCCACTTAATCCATCATCTACTGCATAATCTACAAATTTTAACAAAAATATAGTTTCTAACTCAAATGGACTAAAAGCCACTAAAAGTGCAGCAACGTGATGCTGCACAATGGGAGCCTGACTGGTCGCCTTTAAGTTGCTTATTGCTGTATTTGGGTGTAAACTTGTACTAATGAAGTAAAACCTTTGATCACAAAGATTTAAGGTGTGAAATGAGAAAATAGTGAAATAATACCACTATAAAATGTGCCACATTTCTTTGTATACTTTGCCTCTTCTTGCCACATAATTTAGTCAGCATGCTGCATAATTTGGACCTCCCATGCTGCATACATTCTTTGGCCCCACTTATGATTTCTTTCGGGAAAATTCACACAATCTCCTAGAAAAAGATTTAGATTATGTAAATTGCAAATCATGTTAATACATGTGGGTGTCTGAATGCATTTCTGAGTGGATAATGCTTAATTGTTGCATCATCTACACGCACATATATATTAATTTAATTTATACAAGCACAGTGAGGGAGGGTATGGGGCAATTATGAGTGCACCTATCGCCACATGGGTTTACAGTTGATTCAACTCTTAGGGTGCCAAGGATCTGAGGCTCAATACCCCTAAGCCCCCTAGGATACAATATCCCACACATATTGAAGATACAACATGATCCAGAACTCCAATCAGTGTAAATTAAGTACAATTTTGAGTGAAAAATTCAGTAAGAAAATCAGTTTCATTTAGCAAGTCTGGTTCCAATTTCTTTTATTCAAATTCTTCTTAAAATGACCTTAGCCAACACATTTCGTCCGTAAGGACTTCTTCAGGGCAAAATGCAATATGGTGAAACTTTCGTCACAAACATTAATGACTATCTATATGGAGTCTCTTTTAATAAAATAGTGTCATTTAGGCCTCGTGATTTCAAATCATCAGAGCACAACAAGTGTAATTGTTACATAGTCCAAGAACCAATTTGAGTCATCTATCCCCGTGGGGCTTCTAAATATTAGCCCATTGTAATTTGAAAATAAGCGTAGAGTGCTCCCGTCCTGCAGTCCAGTTGTCATATTAATTTCATTTATGTAGAATGGCACTTACATCTATTTTTTCAACTCTACTGACATGCGTAATGTGCAACATGTGCACATTGAGCATGCAGAGGTCCTATAGCTTCCTCTTTTTTTTAAATGTGCTCCATTTTCCTGCAAGACAATTATTATTTTTCTGATTTTTTTTTTTGTGCAGATTTATAAATCACAGAATTACCAAACGCATAGATGTGCTTTACACGTTTACATGTTAACAATACATACCACACAAGGACTTACATAAAACTGGACTCTGTAAAACAGGGAGGAGGAGAATGAGAGGGAGATATGTCATAAGACAGGTACGTGTATAGGAGGCGTGGAGGAGGAGGACATTCACAGGAAAGGAAGATCTATAGTGAGAGAGAAAGAATATGGCAAGGGAGAAGAGGGAGAGGTGGAAAGAGGACTGAGCTATGGGACCAGAGAGAGGGAGAAAGGAGAGCAGAGAAAGAGAAGAAGGAAGGGTATGAAGGGAAGATGGAGAAGAAAGATGAAAGTAGTAAGTGTATTTTCTTTATTTCTAAGATTTCTCGTTGGTCAAATAGGGCAGGGCTGTCAAAAGAATTGATTTAAATGCTACGCCGCCCAGCTTGAAATTGATTCTGGCCTAGAGTTTAGAGGAGATGTGTTTGAATTTCTTGGCCAAGGAGAGTAGTCTGCCTGCTGCACGTAAGACACTTTTATTGATGCAAGTGCGACTTTTAGCGGTGTAAGGGTAACATGAGATGCTCCTCCTAGAACAGGTACCGGCCTCCAATACTCAGGAGTACTATATTTCTAATATTGTTCCCTTCTGATTCTCACCTCCACTGAAATCCCTGTAGTAACTGATGAGACAAAAGCTTCATGTTCTTCCAAAGACCCCTGCTCAGCAGCAATTATGAAAATGGCTGCAATCCTTAAAGCAAAGATTATGTATTTGTTCAAAAAGCCTGGGGTAGTACCCATGAATTGTAAATTGGAATTAGAAAAACCTCTATTGAAATAAATTATCATACAATTTCTTTGTTACTTTTCTTGGCATAAATTATGGAAAAAACTGGTTCTAACCAATTTCAACCTTTTGTGAATTTTCAATCTGTCCTCCATTGTCAGCAACTGGTCACAGCATAGAGATGGTAATTGTCTCGATGCTGGATCATCTTAGGTGGAAGGCACATTGTGGAGAGGCAATTTCTCTTGTCATTTTAGAACTGTCAGCTATTGACCGTACCCTACAAGCGTCTCATGTTTTCACTGTTGTTGAATTCAGTGAGTTGAATTAGGAAATTACTAAAGAAAATTGTTCAATGTTGTTTCTTAATGGAGGAAGGTCGGAGATTTTTATGGTAGGTTTGTATCAAGGTTGGATTTGTTGTGCAGGGGGATATGAATGCAGTGGAGCGAGTCAGGAAAGAAAGGAATCTTGAGAGAGGAAGGACTTGATTTTATCGAAAGCTTCAGTGAAGAACGGAAAGTTTGCTTTCTTGATAGCAGCAGGGATGAAGTCATTATAGAGCGGGCTGTTGCTAAGTTTTTTCATTAAGCAGATGGAGGTTTTCTTGAGAGATAGGCCTGAATACATTCCAAGTGCTAGTTGATTTGGCTGTAATAGCTGTAGGACTGGCCATGGATGAAGTCATTGAAAGAAGAGATATTGTTGGTACCTGGTGGTAAGGTGTTAATGTGAATGTATTGGAAGAGAGCTCGAGATGGGTTCTACAAGGTCTGATATTATAGGAGAATGAACTTGAATTTGGTCCTATGAATATGTTCTTTATGAAGCTTTGCTGGTGTTTTCAGTTTGTGTGGATTATTGGTGAGTTAGAGACCCTCATTTTTTTTCAAGAGTATATATTTCTTTCCTTTTGGTATTTAGGACAGGGTTAACCATGGACCAGTAGGATTGTGACCTATACATTTTGGTTTCAAAGAAGATATATTGTTAAAGGCTTGGAGAATCATATCGTTTTATATATAGTTGTATATGTCAAGGATCGCTTTACCAATAATAATATCAGATAGAGTACTCAGTGTGCATTGATTTGCTCATCGATCAGATTAGGCAAAATAGTTTTAAAGGATCACTTCATAATAAGGGAGTAACAAACCTTAATGATAGTAGGCAAATAAGGAAGAATGAGTGAGCACAGGATGGATAATTGATACACTATTACTAAACACAAGTAGGCAATACTGGATTTATGGGTGCTGCTGGTGCAATTCAGGTGCCTTTTGCACCACATATGCTTGGTGCATGTGAGCATAAGTAAGGTTTGAATACAACTTAGTAGTATGGATAAGAGCAGCAAGTGATTGCCTAAAAGTTTAAATCTCCAAAAACTGTACTACTTTAATAAGTAAATACATGTTATATTGTACATCCTTGACCATTCATCTGAGACTTCCATTTGCTAGCCTACTTTTTTACTCAAAGTTTACAAAATGTATATTTGCATAATGTAGGATGTATTACTTACATTATGCACACATCACACATTTACTCCTGAACATTGAGCTTCTATTAACTTTGGTTAAACGGGAGGACTGTATAAAAATGAAGCATCTATTATCAGCAGACATTTGCATAGACCAGCTTATATTCCCCATTTTCTTATTGTATCCGGTGTGGTTACTTCGTTTCAATTTAATCAGTAACCACAAAATATGTCATGCTGACAATTTCATCTGTTGATATGATCACATACATCAATGAACCAGTAGATATTAGTGCCAGTAAATATGTTGTGGTTTCATACAGATATATGAATTCTGGATGACAGCTCAGACATACAAGGAAGTAAGATTTCAGCAAACTCTTATGAACACCTACTTTGTTATCTAGTCCAAATGTAATGTCTAAAATATTGTGCAGTGATTCACTGGTATATTTTCCTGATTCTTGCAGATTCTAAGATATAAAAGCATTTTAAATCATCTTGAAAGCAATGAATGTGTTGTAATGTGTGATCTGACAAGCTCATAATTGTCTTTACCTTTTTTATTTCCATTAGGTTCCTTACTCTGAATTGGGTGGCAAAACCCTAGTAATGGCAGTATATGACTTTGATCGTTTCTCGAAGCATGACATTATTGGAGAAGTGAAAGTGCCCATGAACAGAGTGGATTTCAGTCATGTGACTGAAGAGTGGCGGGATTTGGTCAGTGCTGAAAAGGAAGAGGTAGGAAAGGCTGTTTTGTGTGAAATTATTCTACTCTTGTACAATGATTGTTTTTTTTGGAACAAGGAAAGCACTTTTCTACTTCTGTTTTCCATCAAGTAGAGAGGTTGTTACGAGTTGTTTTAAAATTCATTGAAGTTTATTACACAATTGCTACTAATTATTAACTAGTTGAAGGTTCTTGAATAAAAGCTGTTGGAGAGATTTCACCTACTGAAGGGTAAAGTGACATAACCTCCCACTTCTAATACTCAAATCAGGTTATGCATACAATGTAGTGTTGAGAATATACAACTTAATCTTATTCTTTACAAACAGTGGGGTGTTCTATGTGGGAGCTTGGACAGTGTATGTCACAAAGATCCATTTTAAAAAGGCAAACATATTGCCAACCTTTGAGTTTTAAGTTAATTAGTCTCATGAGGTACGAAGTGACAGTGATTGGTTTTTTAACTGCTCCTCGGGCTTCTAAAGAGCTGCCATTGTCCTTGATGTAAATTTGTTCAGGACTCAAAAGGTAGTTTTTATAACTATAACCAGACCATTGAGTTTAAAATCAGAGGCTACCATTAGTTTACATGTTCCTCGTTAAACATGTGCTTTAAGCAATATGTGGATGTGGCAAAATGTGTCTTAATGGAAAAGTGGATAGAACACCTCAGAGCAATACAGTCATGATTCAAAATATCCTATCACCCTACACTTTTATGTACACCATATACAACCAGAGCTTAAAGAATTTAACCTGCTAGAGAGAAGTCATGTCAATGTTGGTCAAAGAGGTAGGGCGGGGAACATAGATTGTTTTGATCTAGAAACTAGTGGTTAGTAACAGGGTGCTTTATTTTGAAGAGACTGTATTCCAGGGGATCTGGAAAGAAAAATGGAAAACTGACTTTATGAGCACATCTGATTGATTTAAGAATTGCAATTCTATCAATGAGAAAGAAGAAATGATCAGCCGTGACACACATGCTAGCCCTCTCTATTGTTGATTTGATGTATGAAGTATTAAATCAAGCAGTACACTAAGTCTCAATTATACATCACCCTTCTTCGGCATAGAAATGTAATTATATCATTGTGTGGACTCTGGGCACTTATTGAAAATACTTTGTGTCCCCTACCCGCGCCCCTCCCCCAGAACTTACAAACATTTGATCATTTGTTTGCTGACCAAATAAGCACTGTTTACTTATATATGTGTGTTATCTACTCTCTGCCTTCTTGAGTTGGTCTCTTTACAATGAACTTGCATACTAGATATAATTTTCGCAGCTTAAGATCCTATACTTTTTTGAGTTGTTATTGTTGTAATTTCCATTACACATTCACGAAACCAGTCAATCTTTCATTACTGAAGTATAGAAAGAAAAGTACCTCCGTCTAGGAAACCAGAAGCCAGTCTAGCGAAAGCAGAGGCCATCAGAACATTACACAAAAGCCCCCAACACTAGTTACCTTCGTGGTAATATGTTCAAATCAGTTGAACCTATGGCTAGCACGGAGTTGATTAATCATAGGTTATACTTCACAACACAGGACCACTGGTCACCAATATTTTCCCGAAACAGACCGTCAGCATCAGGCTTTCACTGAAAATTGAGAACTCAAAAGTGTTTTTCCCTTCAAAAAGCGATTGGCCTGGTGATCGGTTAAGAGTTCGTATATTCACATGAGTTTTTTTCTGGTGGCTTTTAATGTCATATTCAAATGTTATTTATAATGTAACACCTGTCACTAGTGAAAGGAAATAAGTACAAGCCTCGTGTAAGTAAGCTATAAGTAATTATTTTTGGTCAAGGTTTTCTTATTTCCTTGTCAGGGTGACTATTCATTATTTTTTCATTACTGCTCAATAGAAAATCATAACAAGGTTGGTTAAACATCTAAAATAGCTATACAAAAGCTGTGATTACATTTTTGCATGCTAGCAGTTCTGTACCTGTCACTATTCTCTATGATGTTAACAGTTCAGTGCAGAGGAGGCTTATGCTGATGTAAAACAGGAAATTACACTTTCTCTTTTCCCTTGTATTCGTAATCTACATCGATCTAAAGCCAGTGGTCTTGTCGTTATGATGGATGAAAGAATATTAAAAAACACAGTTTTGTAGAAAAAGATGACTTTTGATAAGGGGATACATATTTGCACGACAGGCAATGAATGTCATGCTCGCCATTTGTCAGTTTGCTTTATTTTTATATTCGTTTAGTTTACTTTTTTGGGTAGTATGGTCTATTATATTTAAGGAATACTTTATTGTATGAACCCATTTCAAAGCACTCACGGTTTGGACATAGGATCGTGATACGATTGTGGAAAACAAGTGAGGGAAAATGTTCAAAAGGATGTGGAGTCGAATGGAAAAGGTCAAAGTGGTGATTGAAATGTCTCATAAGCAGAAAATCGTCATCTTACCCCTGATACTAAGCTGTGTTTTTTATGTCGACACCAGCACAGCTGTCTGGTTGCGAAAAAACGTCTTGTGGGCATTCTGAAAGCTTCCTGGCAGTGCAATCTGCCCATTGCTTACTAGCTTCCAATTTGCTGGATTTATTTGTTTTACTCTGTCCAGCTTGAGTTAATCCCTCACGTGGAGCATACATTGTTTACTGTATTGTTACGAATGCTCACTTTCTGTAACCAGGCGTGTAAAGTGTGTTCTTGTCTTGTCACATTTGCTGTGCTTTCAAAAACAAAGGTCAAATGTCAGACTCTGTCTTCCAAGGGAGCTCCAGGTTTACTTTTTTCTCAGACTTCAAAGTGAGAGGATTTATTTGACAATCTTGCTGCGAATGTTGCTTTTTCCTAGCATACAACAATATTTAGATGACTGTAAATTAACTGTCGAATATTTCAAAATATATCAGAATTAAGAAAGCACAACTGAAGAACATTTGCTTACAATTCTGAAATGTGGTGGAACCAAATATTATAATATGATCAAATAGATCAATATAGTAGGTGATGACATTTCCACACATTATCGTTTGTGTGCTGTATACTTTTATTAGTAATACAGTATGCCTTTGCAAAAATAACGGTAATTTCAATAAAAAATGTATTGTTTGTAATGACAGTGCACACCATACATATTCCACTTCATGTCACTCCACTCTATTCTGCACCACTTCATGCCACTACACTCTGCACCACTCCATGCTACACCACTTGACTCTACACTACTCTATTCTGCACCCCTGAACTCTATGACACTCTACTCTACTCTGCACCATTCTACTCCACACCACTACACCCCTATAGGCCATTCCACTCTGCACTACTCCACTCTATATCACTGTACTCTACAACACTATACTCTGCTAAACTCCAATCCACACCACACCACTTTACCCTAACGCACTCTACTTTGTATCACTCAACTCTACACCAATGCACCCTACACCACTCAACTCTACACTACTCTAATCTACTCTATACCACATCTATCAGTGCCACTGCACTCTACGCCACCCTTTGTCACTCCATGACACTGCACTCTACACCAATCGTACTCTTTGATTGGCCACTCAACTCCGCTGTTCTCTATGTCACTCTACTGTACTCTGTACCACTCTTTTCAATGTCACTGTACTCTGCTCCATTCTACTCTAACCCACTGCACTCTATGCCACTGCAATCTATGTCAATACACTCTGCACCATTCTACTCAAACCTACTGCACTCTACACCACTCTACTCAATTCTGCTGCACTCTAATCTGTGCCACTGCACTCTACACAACTGAATATTATTGCACTCTGTCACTACACTTTACACCTCTCTATTCTACTTTACACCACTCTGGTCTAAGCCACTGCACTATGCCACTGCTCTCTAAGCCACTCTTCTCTACACCAATGAACTCTATACGACTCTGTGCTCTGCACCACTGCACTTTCCATCACTGAAGTGTATGTCATTCTACTCTCCAATACTCCACTCTAAGCCACTCCACTCTACACCAATGCACGCTACATTTCTGCACTCTATGCCACTCAGTTCTGCACCACTGTGCTCTACGCCACTTTCCTCTGTACCAATCTACTCTATGCTACTGCATTCTACAAAAATGTTCTTTGCACCACTTCACTCTACACCACTCTACTCTCCATCACTCTATGCCACTGCACTCTACGCCAATGTACTCTAAGCCACTGAACTCTATGCCACTGCACTCTACTCTGGCGTAGAGTGCATTAGCATGGAGTGGAGTGGTGCACACTACTCTCCACCACTCTACACCAGTCCACTATACTGTAAGCCAGTCCACTCTACTCTACAGCACTCCACTCCACTGTGTGCCACTCTATAGCTCTCCACTCTATGCCACTCCACTCCATTCTATGCAGCTTCCTACCGCACCGTGCCACTCTACCCTACACTATCCTACTCCACTCTACACAATATCACTGTACTTTCACTGTATAACACTTTACTCTATGTCACTCCAAGCCACTACACTCTTCACCACTCTTCTCCACTCCATACCACTCTATGCCATGCCACTGAACTCTACTCTGCTACACTTGTCTCTACACTTCTCCACTCAATGCCACACTACACTATGTGATTCTACTCTATGCTAGTCTACACTACTGTACTCTACACCACTGTGCTTTATGCCACTTCCACTCTATGCCAGTCTATGCCCCTCCACTCAACTCCTCGCCACTCCACACCACTCTACTCTAGTCCATTCTATTATACTCCACCAAAATAGTCTATTCCAATCCACTCTATGCCACTCCACTCTATGCCACTCCACTCTACGCCACTCCACTCTCTGCCTCGCCACTCTTTGCCACACCAGACTACACCACACCACTCTATGCCATAGTACGTCATTGTATGACAATCTACACTCCACTAAGACTCTCTATTCTACACTCCACTCTATGATGCTTTACTCCACTCTATGCCACTCCATGCTACACCAGTCCATGACACTTTATTCCACTCTATGGCACTCCACTCAACTCTATGACACCCCCTCTACGACACGCCAATCCTGACACACCACTCAAAGAAAACCCGTTCTATGACACGTACCTCTACTGCACTCCACTCTATGCTTCTCAACTCCACTCTATTCCACTCTGTGTCACTCTATGTCACTGCACACCACTCTCCTCTATGCCACTAATGTCAAGACATGCTTAACAGCATCCAGGCTGGTGTACAACATGTTTTAAACACATTGGCATAGCCAATATCTCTTGCTAAAGGCAAGACCTTTTGGCTTTGCCGATGCTTGTTGGTAAAGCAGCTCACCCAAAAGCTGGATCCGGATGTCTGCATTGTCAATTCACCAACTTTCCAGCCTAGGTAATGGTATGTTTCCTACAATGGTGCAGAGCCTGACGATGCCTTCTTAATGAGGCACCGGCAAACCTTCTAATCGCTTCCTTTTGTGAGATGTAATAGCTGCAGTGTCTTAGTGTTTTACAACGTGCATCATAAGAGACTGAGACGTTATATTTTTTCTCGATATTTACAGTCGCAGGGGCAACCAAGCAATATCAAAGGTGAGCTTGCTGATTTACCCAAGTAACCAAGACACAGAGTACTTGGTGTGCGATGGAAAGTTGGCCATGCAAGTCTCATTGATATATTAGGTGGTTGTGAAAATAAGGCCAAGCTAAGTCTCAAAGAAGGAAGTGTGCAGTTAATTCATAGTACAGTGCAACACAGCTGAATGCTCAGTCAGGGTCGCACGTTTTTTGTTTAGACCTTTTATTTTAATACTATCTCAAGATAAATAGGTATATGTGCAGTAAAAATGATGGTTAAGCATTAATACGTAGACAAACTGAATTCAAAACGAAAAGGTAACCAAGAAATATGAGAAAGGTGGAGCCTGTGAATTCGAACACTAGATAATCGTGAACACCAAAAGAATAGCACAAGGTAACACCATGCTATTATATTAGAGACAGATGGTTTACACACTGCTTACCATGATATGGCGTTTACATTCACTACCGGATGGTGAGCAAACTGAGGATTGCAAGCCTCTTGCCAAACCCTGGTTAGTTTGTATTAAGTTTACAAACAATACCTGTCAATTCTTAGTCATCGTGACCACAGAAAACTAGCTAAAGCAAATAAAAACACTGGCAAATAAAGAGCTGTACACTAATATATCCTGAAACAAAATGCCTTGGTTTTTCAAAAAAGTGACAGGATAAATAGGTATATTTTGGGGTTAGCTGTGGGTGACCTAGTGCCTAAAGATTAGTGGCTCCACAATCACTGGGAATGATCCTCAATGATGGGGGTTGATGAGGGTTGTGGAACACAGTCTGAACCAAAGGGTCATAAAAGGTAATTCTGCACGATAACGGGCATGCACCTAGAGCATTAAGCCCCTACTCCAGCATCCTACCACACAGCCCAGCAGGACATCAAAAATAATAAAAGTTGATAGCGGTTGGGAATTGGCTCAAACACAGTCCTCACTCAGCTCGCTTCCAATTTTGATTTCATGATACTGTTCCGTACTCATCTCTAGTGATGGAGGAGACCAGGACTAGCAAATGAGTCGGTGTCTCTGCGATTCTTAGGCTTGATAAGACTGACATGCAGTAGAAGCAGCAAGACAAACCACCTGAGTTTCAGCAGGAGTCCATGTGTGAAACCAGGCAAGAGGATATGGAAAGCACTCATCTAAATATTCTGGAAGCACCACATCACTGTCCACACAGGTCTCTTTAATATCTGTGTGGATTTTACTTAATCTACAGTGGAGCTACAGTTAAAATGTGCAATTCTTAGCATTTCAGTAGCACTCACTGCAAATTGCAGTCACTTCATCCTCTCAGTTAAAAGAAATTAACCAACCAGTGTGAGATAGACTTTTCCTAATCAAATGTCTTTCTGAAAGTGCAACCTTTCTCTCTTCCCATAGTGGACTGTGGTGTCCTACACTTAGTTGCAACTTGCCATGTAGACCCGGCAGAGGTCTGCCCTGCTTGGAATACATTTGTATACCCCTCAGACAGCTTATGAAAGCAAAGGACGCAGGAGAGGAAGAGCAAATGTGGGACAAAATGTCCATGTTGCTTTTTTTGAGCAGCAACCATCATTCATCTTGACTTTACTGTTTCATACAAGCAGATGCTCAAAACAACCTGAGGGTTATCCTAACAACAGGTACATCAAGGATGACTATAAGCAATCTTTCAAGCATGCCCTTTCTGATGATTGCTATCAGTATTGCAGACCCTATACAGATAATGTTTACAAACATTCTCCTTCTTTAAAAAAATGAACACAACGAATATGGGGAGGACAGTAGCTATCACACCTAAGTACAACTACTGCAAACCTGCTGAAAATTGGATTACTGGTTGAGGGTGGTGACACCCTACTCAAGCAGCATCCACAATTTCTGTAAGGGTGAAGTCACAAGCAAACCCCAATTAACCTGTTCTTGATCATCTGTTAGCTATGCTCATTGCAGTCATGCTTAACTTAGAAGCTACATGTGAAGTATTTATGCAGCACTTCAAACAGCAATAAATTGAAAACACAGCATAAGAAAAAATGTCACACCAATTTATAACAAGCATTGGCATTGCCAATAGGTCTCCCCAATGGGACCTTATAAGTGTCTAACTATGCAATAGAATAGGGTTTTGGAGGGAAAGGTTGGGTGAACTTTGCTTTTTTTAGCCAGACAGTTATGGATATGCATGCCACGGATGAGCATGGGAGGGGGCGGGAAGAAAGTCAACACAAAGTACCAATAGAGTTGAGATCTCAGCTGATACTCGGCGATGTTGTTGTGCTGTCACTGTAAAATCGAGGGGATCAAGTATCTTTCACCATCTCACCTAAGCTCCATGTGGCTGGGGCCACGGTTCGTTAGATGCACTGCCCACTGATCCCTATTCCCCGTGTGCCACTGGTCTAGCGTGAAGATTGCTTGGCTCTCTATCAGCACCTGGTGGGATGCCTTCAAGTATCTGCAGAGACAGAGGGATGCAACACTTTTTTTTAGCGACAGCAACAACATGTATGACTTCAGCAGCGATCCGGGTGGGGCAGACAAGGAGGACTTGCCACAGTTTGGCAAGCTCCGAGTGGTGGTGGGGGTGTCACCCGGGCAGGAAAGCACTCTCTCCTCTGATGACTCTTTGCTGGACTGGGGCCTACTGAAAGCCTGCGCTCAGCCCTCCTCTGCGAGCGTGGCACCGAACACCAGGAACTGTTCAAGCAGTGGAGGGTCCTCAATAGACTACTGGTGGTGGCTGCGCTTTACCTGCTGTTTATGGTGGGGGAGCTAGTGGGTAAGGTGCGCTTCCACCGGCACTGTCACTCTGCAGGGCAGGCTGCTGTGCATCTCCCTTGAGGGGCAAGGGGGGCTGTGAAATTCCTCAATAATCAAACATGAGTGCTAACAGGTGGGATGAGCTTGGTCTGGTGGAGAGGAACTGCTCCTGACAGAGTGTTGTCTTGACGAGTGCCATTTTTCAGCACCATGGCCATATTCCATTGTATGAGTCAGGGAGAGCTTGTACACCCTATCTGCCACTGGCAGCTATACTAAAAGTAGCTGGCACTGTCCACCGTCAGGGCAGCCACCTTCTTTGTTTTAAAGAGCCCTACATAGGTTGCTGTGTGTAATAGTGGTTACGGAGCAATTTTCGCAGTAAGCGTACAACACAGGCAAAGGGAATATGGACAATGGGAGGGGGTGGGCTGAAACAAGGTGAACGCCGACAACGGGAGGGGCGGGAACAAAGGGAATACGGACAATGGAAAGGGGCAAGAGCAAAGTCAAACACAAGAGGGAATAATAAAACAAGCAAACACAAAAGAAAAGTGGTGACCTTAACAAAAGGTATCGCCAATATCGAAAAGATCCAGGTAGCAGGGGCAGTGCCCAGGGCAGGCTAAACAGGGACAACAGTATTCTATTCCCCAATGAAAACTAAGGAATTCATGAAGGTGGACCAAGCAGCCAAAGAAAAGAGTTGGGCGTCTTCAAACTTCCCAGAGAGAGTACAGCAGCCTGGCAGAGCAGCGCATATGCGCTGCGTCATGGCTCAACCTAAAAATAGAGAATTTAACAAATTATTTGAGATCAAAATGAAAAAAAATCCAATAAGTAGAATCACAGACATGTAGTTTTAAAGATGTAAATGAAAATAGTGCATAGAAGCACAAAGAACCACCAGTGGTTATCTGGTCATGCCGGACTAAGACAAAGTTACAAGTTCAGGCAGACCATGATGGAGCATAGGCGAGATACAGGGACCAAGTTAGGCCTGCTGAATAAAGTACCTTAAAAACTAGTTATTGAGTGTTGCAAGATCCTGTGTCAAACATGCATTGCACGCCGTCAGTTTCAAATAAGCTACGGGTCTGCAATGTGGTTTTCTGCATCATTGTTGGGGATGCCATCGATAAGGGGCTTGTGTTATCAAGGCCTGCACCAAGGATGTGTCACAGAGCAGTGGTTCTGAGGAGATTGCAGCCATGATGCGAGGTTCGGCATCGGGGATGAGTCAAGCTGTGGCAGGTCCGAAGTGGGACTGAGAGGTAATGTGTCACACTGTGTCAGATCTGACCACAGCTGGGCTGGCAGAGCACGCTCAGGCCCACATTCGATGGCCTAGGACAGGGGTGACACCCCTTGGACGGTAGGACTCACAGAATACAAAGTCCAGGTACTGGTTTCAAGGTGATTGGAGCCTTTTCTGACCCTGAGGGCCTGATCAAGATGCCAGCCAACTAGCCCTTGAAGTCACTCTGGTGATCCTGGGTTCATGATCCAGGTCCAGTCCTTTCACTCAGGCAGCAGGCAGCAGAGTAGTGATCCTTCTTGCAGAAAAGCACAGCAGTCCTTCTGAGTTTTCCAGAGGTCCAGAGGTGTTCTGAAAAGTTGGGTTGGAGGGTCCATTATTTAGACCTCATGCCCACTTTGAAGTAGGAGAAGTTCCTAGAGGTTTCCACCCCCAGAGGTGTTAGGAATTTCCTGCCCCACTGTCCTGGTCCCAACATGTCTGCAGTCACAAACAGCTAGTGTCAAAGCCCTTTGTGCTGGGTAGAGTCCTTTTGCTGTGTGACAGCTTCCAACCTGATCAGGTCAGAGATGGCCCACCCTGCCAGCCCCTTTTCCCCTTTGTCTCACTATCTGGGAACAATACACAAAGACCAAGTGCCAGCTACACCTAGTCATGTGACCCAGGATAGAGGCTGCAGGCACCAAATGGTGGGGAGAATAAAATGGCAACTTTCTAAAAGTGGCATATTCACATTTGTGGCTTAAAATCCAGCTTTACCATTAAGGAGGGCTTTAAATTACAATTCTGTATACACCAACATCGATGTTCCACCTGCTTGCAATTGAAAGTTATCACTTATAATGTAATAGTTAAACCAGTGTTATCCTATAGGATCGACAAGCCTTGCAGTAGTGAAAAATGAATATAAGTGCGTTTCCTTACCAGGACATGTAAAAGTGACATATACATGTCCAATGTTTTAAATGCACTGCTTTTTAGGGCCTACCTTGGGGGTGGCCTATATATATTAAAAAGGAAGGTTTAAAATTGGGAAAAGGTTTAGTTTTCCAGGTCGAAATGGCAGTTTAAAGCTGCACACACAGGCTGTAAAGGCAAGCCTGAGGCAAGTTTAAAAGCTGCTTAAGTGGGTGGCACAATGAGTGATGAAGGCCCTCTAGTAGCATTTAATTTACAGTTCCTTAATACAATTAGTACTTCTTAAGTAGGGACTTACAAGTAAATGAAATATGCCAGTTGGGTGTAAGCTAATTTCACCATCTTTAAAAGAGAGCTCATACACTTTGCACTGATTAGCAGCAGTAAAGTGGACAGAGTACTAAGGCCAACAAACACAACATCAGCAAGGGAAAAGTTTGGGAAATACCTCCCTAAGGCTGACAGGTCTAACAAAGCTATACTATAAACTATAATGTTGCTAGCAGTCAAGACATGTTCTGGTGTGTCAAGAGGGCTACCTCTCTTGAAGCTATGAAGTAGTGAAACCAATAAAGGGTTTCCATAATCTCAGGAAGCATGAAGACTGCCCCTGTGGAGCACCAGATCCTGTATATGAGGGGTCCCTAGGGATAGAGGGCCACACTGTGCGAAAACATTCAGTGGAACCTCGATTTAAAGCAACCAATGGCAGAGATGGTATAGTTGCACAGATGGTTGAAGACATTAATCCATACAGCTTAGATGCATGAATTGGAATTGATGCTAACAATACTAAAGTGAATACATATTTGAAGCATCACGTTGCATCTATCCTAAAATAGTCAATTCATGAAACTAACGTAAGCACAACTGTTATGACGACCATACACTTTGTTTCTGTGATGAGCTCTACTGTTTCTAGCATACTCTCTATAAATGAAAAGTATACATTCTTATTTAGTCTTTCATTAATCCGTATAGATGCCTTTATTTATAACAAGAAACGATGTACATTTTCAATCGTTTAAGATTCCAAATTTTGCAATCTAAAGAGTTCTTATTCATAAGAATATGAGAAGGGAGGAAGAGAAGAATGCAAGACTAAGAAAAAGGCAAAAGAAAAAAGAAAGAAAGAACGGAAGAAAGATAGAAGGAAAGAAAGGAAGAGAGAGAGAAAAGAGAGAAGAAAAAACAAAAGGGTAAAGAGAGGGAAAAAGACAAGAAGGCAAAATAGACAGCGACGGAAAGAAAAAGAAAAAAGAAAGAGAAGGAAAGAGAGAGAAAAATAGAAGAAAAAAAGAAAAAAGAATTAAAGGCAGGAACAATGAAAGAATGCAACAAAGAAAAAAATCAAGAATGAAAAAATGCAAAGATAGAAGAATGAAAAAGAAATAAGGAAGGAAGGGAAGAAAGAAAGAAGGAAAGAAAGTAGAAAAGAATGAAAGAAAGAAAGAAAGAAAGAAAGAAAGAAAGAAAGAAAGAAAGAAAGAAAGAAAGAAAGAAAGAAAGAAAGAAAGGAAGAAAAAATAACTTAACCTAATACAGAACTTGTTCAAATGTTACAATCTGGTATGCTGTGAAATAGCAGCATTAGTATGCAAAATAGTGATGGATGGTGGAATACTTGAATTATTCTTAGCCACTGGCAATTACTTGGCCGCATCCCAAAACATTGTTATTTTGCAAACAATGCCATCCCAGCAATATGCAATCAGTCTTGCCCCTGCTTCAATAGGAACAGTCCACTACAACCTGCCAAGCCTGGTACTTCTTAAACCACAACAAAAGCAACCCTGGACCGGTTTCACTCTAATTATTAGCTCACCAGCCACGTACAGCTTGTTTCCAATGGCAGTGTGCACAGAACCCATGCAACTTAGTGCAACACAATACGTATACAGAACAGTAATGGATGGAATGCTTGAATTTATCTCTGCCACTTGTAATCATTCGTTCATCCCAAGCCATCCTTAGTTGGCATAGTGACCAAAAGAATGATGGGTTGGAGTGCTACCCATAGCTATTGCCAGTGGTTAGACTTATTGCAAGCAGCCTCCCATTACCTTTTGTCTGTGTCATGTGCCTCCCTCAGTGGCATGGGTATGGGCAGATGTGGGTCACATGCTCACTTTGTCAGTGGAACCAAGCTGTATCCAGCTGACGAGCCCATAACCAGGGCGAAACAGGTCCTGGGTTGCTTGTATTCCAGTTCAGGGAAGACCAGGCTTGTCAGTTTGTGCTGGACTATTCCCATGAAGAACAGGGTAAAGACGGATTTGCATATGGCTGGGTCCAAACTATGGTGGCATGGTAAATGCAAGAATGATGGCTTGCAGTCCTACCCTGAACGATTGCCAGTGGTTAGACTTATTGCAAGCAGCCTCCCATCACCTTTTGTGTGTTTCATGTACCACCCTGCGCCCGGCTCCTGAGATGCAGGCATGCCTGTAGTTCCGGGCAGCTAGAGTAATCATTGCCGATATTTCTTTCTGTCTTTAAATGCCAAGACTTTGCTAAGACTACCAGGCTCATTATTGAATTTTAAAAGGGTCCTTCTTTCATATAAATCAGAAAGCTATTTTTCTCTATCGTTTACACGTCTATTTTGTCATACATTTGCAGAAGCACCCCCACAAATTAAGCTGCCTTGGTTCAGTGCCCCAGGACCATGAAATGTCACCCTTTCATTGCATTTAATGCACTTTAAGAATTGTAATTCTTGGATGGCTAATTTTCTCATTTAAGGTTTTGCCTTCTAGGCACTAGAGCGTTACAAATATGTATTTTTGTATTGCTATTTCTTGCTGATTACAATTGTAGTTTTGAATAGTCTTTCTAAAGCTAATTAATTGATGAATATATTTTCTGATGTGTTAATGATTTGATGAATAAAAGTGCCACTTCAACGTAAGATCTTTGTTTCACATCCGTGTTCAGTTCAGTTCATAAACTTTATTCGATTCACATAAGAATCATAAAAGTCAAATAATACATTTTAAAACATCTTTAAAAATTCATTTAGAAGCAGTTTTTAAATTTGTACGGTAAATTAATAACATACATTGATTAATAGGAAAAGTTATGGCCCATTGCTATTCGATCAGGTTCAATTAATCATGAATACTTCATATCAATGTTGTGTTTAAAAATAAAACAACAGTATACCTGAGCAACAAAACTGGTTCTGGGAGCCAAAATTAGCTATACCGTTTTCTGATCATGAGTGACACACGTATAAAATTTAACATTGCACAACAAACGTCAGATGTAGACAAAGCTAACATCCGTGTTCATTATTTTTAGACAGACAGTGTTTCAGTGGCCTGTGACCACCACAGGAGGGTCTAATTCACTCCTCAACAGTTATTAACCCTGCATTGGCCTTTAAGAGAGGAACGTAATTTGCTATGACACCCTCCATAGTATATCCATGGCCCTAGTACTTTGGATTGATGTCTAATTTATTAAGTGATTAATTCTTTCCATGACCTCAACAGCATTTGTTGCCCAACGAGGTTGTCCTTTAGTGAGCAAGTGAGCAAAATTTCTGTTGGATGCTCTGTCAATAAGCACTGATTGCCCTGATGATGACCATACCAGTTTAGCTTGGTCAAAACAGTCTTTATGTGTAACTGTGTGAGCAACACCGTTTCATGATCTTATTGTCTTTTTCACTATTGGCTCATTATATATTGTGTTATTGTGTTATTGTGCAGGTGTATTATTTATAATTTTGCACAGTTTGCTATACGTGATACAGTTTTTATAAGATTTTCACGATTGGACTATTTTTAAGTTTATGTTTTGTGTAATGTAGTACTTTAACTTTTGTTAGTATTCTAGTCAAAACCAGAGTGAAACAAGTTCTGCGTTGCTTGTGTCCCGCTTCAGAGAGGACCTGGCTTAACATTTTGAGCTGGACTGTTCCCATGAAGAACAGGGTCAAGTCGGATTTGCATATGGCTGAGTTCAAACTGAGGTGGCATGGTGAGCAAAAAAACGATGGGTTGCAGTACTACCCTAGCTATTGCCAGTGCATAGACACAGTGTGCACAGAACCCATGCCACTTAGGGAGACACAATAAGTATACAGAACAGTAATGAATGGAAAGCTTGAATTAATCTCTGCCACTTGTAATCACTCCTTCATTCCAAGCCATCTTGAGGTGGCATGGTGACCAAAAGAACAACGGTTTGGAGTGCTACCCATAGCTATTGCCAGTGAATAGACTTATTGCAAGAAGCATCCAATCACTTTTTGAGTGTTCATGTACCACCCTAAGTAGCATGGGTATGCCCAAATGTGGGTCCCATGCTCACTGTGTCAATAGAACCAAGCTGTACCCAGCTTATGAGCCCATAACCAGGGCAACATTAGTCCTGGGTTGCTTGGATTCCGGTTCAGGGAAGACCTTTCTTGGCAGTTGGGACTGGACTTTTCCCATGAAGAACAGGTTCAAAACTGATTTACATATGACTGGGTTCAAGCTGAGATGGCATGGTGAGCAAATGAATGATGGGTTGGAGTGCTACCCCGGTCTATTGCCAGTACTTAGACTTATTGCAAGCAGTCACATATTACCTTTTGTGTGTTTCATGAAATAGCAGCAATCAGAAAATCAAAATACTCCAAAAGGAATGTACAGCAGCATTGGCAGGAGATAGGATCTGAGAAACAGGAAATGTGCATCAGAAGTGTCCTGCTATCATATTAGGCTCTCAATAAAGAAGTAAAACTGAAGTCAAAACAAAAGCACTGGCGCTGAAAGGAATTAGCTTGTGTGCAGATGTGCTCCTTCTGAAAGAGCAAAATACAGCCACTCAAACTGAAGTTAACCATTGGCTTAAGTAGGCTCACCTACTGCCCCATGCTATATGATGTAGTAGGTGGAAATAAAATGTGAAAGAAATAACAATAGACCAATGGATGAAGAGAAGTGTCTGAAAGACCTTATATATGCAACTTTTATTAAATATACTTTAGTAATATCAAATGCCACACCTAACAATGGATGTTGATTCTTGCTGTTGCTATTGTTCATATGGTACAGGCCAAAATGTCTTTCAAGGTTGAAAAATGTTTCTTCAGTGTTGTAAAAGTGATAACTAAAACAAAGTATACAAGAAACAAAATGTTATACTAGAATTCTTTTAATATAATCAGTCAATCTAATTTCATCAACAGTGCACATACGAAAATCGGAAAATAAAAAAGATAAAAAATATTTTCTTCACATAAAAGCTTCATCCAATTCAGGGAGGAGTTGTAAGGACTTTCTATTGAGAGACGTATTGCTTCCTAGTATGCATGTTATCTAATCTGAGATCTACCACCTTTTAAAGTCTACCTAATTTCCACTGCTGTAGATTTTATTATAATCTCAATTAGATTCAAATTGAAATAACAGTTCAAACTTGTCCACATTAAGGCACTGATTACGAGTTCAGTCCCTGAACTGCCAGAATGGCAGTCCACCCACCGTATTCCAATTACGACAGTGGGACCGCCAAAGGCCCTCCACAACCGCCGGGGATCATGGATCCAGTGCTGGTGATAGGTCCTAATATGCTTAGCAGTGCCACAGTTTGGTGGTGAGTTTGGTGGTGAGACCACAATGAAAACTGTGGCTGTGAGGAAAAAGAGGTTCCTCAGGGTGAAGGGGTGCCTGCAGGGGGGCAGGGTCATGGAGTACCTGCAGGGGGTACATGTTGTTCCCCCCCATGTGCATTCACCCCCTTTCCTGCACGGCATGGGCTGCAAAGTCCATGCCGTGCAGGAACTGTCTGTAGCGCTCCCATTGCAGTGCATTTGAAATGGACACTGCTGTGGGACCGCCAAAGCACCGCCCACCAGATATGAGGAAACCCGTAAGCTTGCGGGAGGTGTTGGTACATCTTTGGCAGTGTGGAAGCGGTGCGGCCTGCTACTACACTGCCAAAGTCATAATTAGGCCCTTAGGGCCCGATGTAGGTAAATCTTTTTTACCACTTCTTAAATACCGATTCATACCGAATCGGTATTTAAGAAGTGGTAAAAAAGAGGAGGGGAGATGTAGGTAATTCCAGATGTGGAATTACCGAATCGGTAATATTCGATATTTACCGATTCGGTAAATACCGAATCGGTATTTCCTATTGATTCCTATGGGCTTCACAGCCCATAGGAATCAATGGGAAATACCGATTTGGTAATTACCGATTCGGTAAATACCGATTTTAGCAAGGGTGCAGGGGGTGTCACTTTGACACCCTCTAGCACCCCAAATACAGGCATGTGTGCCATGTGGCAGACAGACATGCCCTAAGGGCATGTCTGTCTGTCACATGGCACAGGTGTGCATGCACAGATGTGCATGCTCACCTGGATTCGGTATTTCACCACCCAATTGGATTGGGTGGTAAAATACCGAATCTAAAAGGCCTGTAGCACTGGAAACAGTGCTACCTACATCAGGAATTTTCCGAATGGGTAAAAGCACCGATTCGGTATTTTACCGATTCGGTAAATTTACCGATTCGGTAAATTTACCGATTCTGTAAAATATAGCCCCCTACATCTCAATGACCCATTTACCGGTCGGTAACGGCCGAATTCGCCCGTTACCGACCGGTAATGGTCACCTACATCGGGCCCTTAGTCTCTTCAGGAGCCATGTTATACTAATTACGTGGAAATAGCACTAATTAATGCACATCAGCTAGTTATTTTCTGGATACCACGCTGATCCGTTACATACTTCTCAACATATCTCTCACAAGATGAGCCAATCCATCCTTCCAACCTTAATCTAGTGTATAAATCAACATCCAAATATAACAGAATATCCTTCTCAAACAATTAATTCTACCTTAATAAATGTGTAGATTACTAAAGTCCATCTGAACACATCTCGCAAAATCCATATTTCTCTTGGGCTTTCTTAGTCATGTCCAGTTCCTAACACCAAAACTTTTAACTGATTGTCAAAAGCAACAGAAATGCTTTCCTATTGGGCGCTCCTCTAATGATTGACCGAAACATTCTCATATTCTCGCCAGACCATCCTGTCTATAAGGAATAACATATTTCTCAACTGAAAGCTTGAGTTTACACCATTCTCACATATGAGACATTATTAATCTCTGTTTGTGTCTCTATTATTTGTAATAATGTTTTTTTAATAAAACATTTAAATTACTATACGATTCAACGGCTAATTCCTATACAATTGTTTTCCATGCAGTCCCGGTGCTCTATCATGGTGCTCTGTGAAGCTTTGCTAGATTGTCATTGTACTTAGTATATATCCTGTGTTAAGGGTATACACCATGTAAATATAAGGAGCCCCTGCTACAAATTTTTGTTCCTAGGGCAGGGAAAATACAACTGTTCAAAAAAGAAATCCCTAGGCAAATATTTGGTCTAGAAAAGATATAAAACCATAAATATAGTGTGATAGGAATGCACTCATGGCGGCCCCAGCAACAGGGTGTCTATATTATAGACAATGACATCACAGAAAACAAGCAATAAGTTTCAGAACTGATATTTGTTTTTACAGTACCCTAAGAATGCTCAATATGTAAAGGTCTAGATAATAAAACAGTAAATTAATGACATAACAATATGTGCAGACGATACTCAAGTAAACAGTGATAATAAGAAATACCCAGAATGAAACGATACAGTATGGTGACTTATAAATTCATTCAGTGATGGATCTTCAATGTTTTAAGGGTATATTCATTAAAAAAGATCCCACTGATAATGTTAGCTGTGAATTCTGAGAACAGCCAAGTGCAAATCATTCTAAATTATAGCAATAATAGTCTGCACATTTTAAGAAATAGCTGAATGTGTGTCCTCAGAAGGAGCTTACCTGATATCCGTTTAATGTTTGGAACTAAAATATTTTTGAATTGTGCCAGAGAAGTTGCAGTAAAATAAGACTTACACTTAGCAGAATTAGACTATAATAAGTGAGTTACAGTTTGCGCAAGCATTAATAAATGCAATGTTATTGATCTCATGTATAGACATTCCAGTCTCCATGGAAAGATACTTTTTTTATGCTATCCTGATCAATCAAACTTCTTGTTTAAAAATCATTTTAGAATGTAAATCATGGATCTCTCTAACGTGGAGGTCATGCATAAGATTTTTTGCGATATGTTTTTCAACCATGCCTATAATTTGATATGAAAATACCTCCAAGAGAGGTGTTGCATGTACTTCATTTTAATGTACCTAATGGAGGAGTGCTTTGCCTGTGTTCAAGTCGAGTTGATGGAACATTCACATATTATGTTCTTCATTGATTACTTTTAGCAACTGTCCATCTCAAGGAATAACAACACTTCTTCTTAAGGTGAACCCTTAAACCCTTAAACTCACAAAAATAACCTGAGTTCAATGCCCTGGTAGCTATGGCTCGGAGAAGACAGTTTTAACTCAGAGCAATGTAAAAAGTTTCCATGCAGTTCAAAGCAGTAATAAAGTCAAAACACCAAGCAATAAAAATCACATACTGAATTGGAAAATAGAGTTCAGTTTAATAAAATGACACAGAACAACAAAATCCAACAAGGGTAAATGTAAATACGTCTTTTAAATTGTTTTAGGTAGAAATAGATCCAAAAAGCAATGCATGCCAAAGATAGTCTACTGAAGCGGTAGACCCTGGGCTTGATTTGACGCTGATCGTGGAGGAGCCTTAACTGGATACCCCAAGTGGATTAGTATCGATGGAAGTTTGGAAGTCAAAAAGTTTGAAAAGCTCCTAAATCCGACAACAAAGACGTTGATTTGTTTTTTATGTCACATTTCTTCTCCATTATCACTCTGGCACTTTCTGAGCAGAAACATCCTCCCTATTTGGGCCAGTGCTGAAAGTGTAGCCACTGCTGTGGAACCAAAGGCTGGATACTTGAAGCAGATTGATCCCTCTGGAGCTTTGCAGAGATCTCACTCACAGCTTTTTAAGACTCAATGCAGAATGGAACTTAGCAATTGTTTGAATATGTGGGTTCATTTGAGTGGGTCAAAGCTGAAATCTGATGCTGCAAAAAATGTGACTCTTGACACTCCCTAACCAAAAGGGTAAACAATATCAGTGTAAACCTACCCACTTTCTTTAGTACCTTTTTAACCTATTGCACACATTCCCACTGTGCCCCTCACTCTCAAAATCCAAGATGAGCAAACCCTTCACTCTTGTGCAGAGCCGTTATGCTCACTTAGAGGTGTGGCCAGGGAAATGAACTGTCCCCTCTTCTATGGCCCCTCAAAACGGGTTCAATGGATAGCTTTCATCACACTGGCTTTGGTGCCAGGTCGACTATGGCACAAAGGCTAGGCTAGGCCTAACCTAACATTGGCTCATGACAGTGTAGGCCCCTTTAAGGTTAATGAAGAATCGTGGTCCACCATAGCTGATCTTACTGTAAGGGGAAGAAAACGCCTCCTCACATCAAGGCCATTGTTTTATTTCTGGGAACAGTTTCACACCTCATTCAGGCCAAGTACAAGCTGAGCAGTGGCCTCTGGGCTAATGCAAATTAGCCTCCAGTAGCTCCTGGCAAGGTAAAGGTAACGTTTTAAAAGTTACTTTTCCAATATATTTAATACACCATTACACTGGATTTTTATTCAATATTAAAATGAGCCCTTGAGTTTAGTCTGCAGCTGGTAAAGGTCAAAAGTTACGAGTTACAATTTCAAACTTTACAATATATACTTTGACTCTTCCTATGTGCCAACTGCAGCCTGTCAATGTAGTTTTGGGCCTGATCACTGGGGAAACATGCCATTTCTAATGTCACACATGTGCAACTATTGAATATTATGCTCTGTAACTTGTGAGCAGCTAGGTGTGCTTAGGGGTGACTTGTTTAGTAATTAAAATCAGGTTTTCCTGCTAAAGGGTGATTTTAATAGGCTTGTGCAGCAGGTTTAAGCTTCTGGTATCAAGATACACAGTGCTGGCCTGTAGAAAAGTTGTCACAGGCACTGTAGTAGATGGCACATTTTGCTTTCCATGCCTGATGTGTATTTCTGTATTATGTGTTATGGCCTTAAGTAAAAAGGTAAGTGCAAAAAATATATTTTAGTCAATTTTTACATGTTTAAATGGGGTGGGGGGCAAGCACTCTATCTCTGTTTAGCTGGAGTATAGTGCATGGTGTTATAAAGCCAGAAAAACAGACAGGGGAAGCAATTAAGGCAACGTCACACAAAAGATGGTAATTTCCTACACCTAGTATCACTAAAGGAATGTTGTAAATTGTTTTTGTCACAAGAATAGCTATTAGGCAATGCAGTTCAGATTTTTGGTAAACTGTTATCAAACAAGGATACCAGAAAATGAGAGGGGTTGTATAGGTTTCAGAGTTGCTCACAGAAATTATTTAGACAAGTTAGTATGGCATTTTCACAACATATATTTTGAGGTTGTCATGTCTTTTACATACCTATTTTTAATGTTAAGGATGAATTGCTTTACTGATTTCAATGCACTGAAGAATCTTTTTTTTTTCTTTTGTGGAAAGTGCACTGTAAATGTTTTTCCAAAATCTGGTCTATAAACAAATAGATGGTAAATACATAAGACCTGGCAAGAGACTGCTTTTTTGATTCTATTAATGCGTCTAATTAGAAGCTCTTTTAATTTTCTAACCATTTTCTAAACATGGTTAACAAGCTAAATACATATAGTCTCAACATATTTAGTGCTTAAAGAAATGAGTTCCGTAGGTACCTTTCTACTGCATTAAAGTGTGAGAGACATTTTTAACTGGGCATCTTGATAAGTTATTTAGTAGTCTATTAAAATACAATGCAATACAATGCAATACATGTGGTATGTGTGTGCCTGAAAACATATCTTTTTGTATATCATCTAAGCTGGAGTTTCCTGACCTAAAAGCATATTCCAGAGGGGGTTCACTATCATTGTCACCAACAGAATATGAGTTGTATTTGTACCATAAGCTAAACTCCTTCTAAATGTGACTGATATTGAGAGAATATATTGCCATCATTTTCTTTCTATTTTTTGTTATTAGAGCTATTCCAAACATTAGAGCTGAGCTGCATTTATGTACTTGTTTCAAGTCAAGTTTCATGTATTCAGTTCAGCCTTGTCCCAATCATGTGAAGAAGACTTATCTATAAACAGTTACTTTCATTTAATCCTGAAATATTTAGTTTGTGTTTTTGCCATTAATCCAGGTAAAATTTCTCCATACTGAGGTAACTTTATCATCAAGTTGTTTGCCTCCATTTCTTCATCTTCAATACATTTTATTACCTTACATCATAGAGCAAGAAGGTTGATAGTTCAACAATGCTTCAAAAGGAGAGATAAAACAAATATTTAGATGATGGCTACCAAATATTAATGTAGCATGTTATAGTTAACAATGTGGGATAGACCTTACATTACAAACAAATAAGACCGCGTGGTTATGGGATTTTGCATTGTCATTCAATGCTCTTACAAATATGTTCGGAACCTCCCCTTTAAAACAGGATCAAATCACTTTTGAGGATTCTGCATTTTGGAAAAGGGAATGCAAATAATGTTGCTGTATTATTTCTAAACAAGATACTGGTATGGTACCAGTACAGTACAGATAATGTGAGGCATGCAGTAGTCAAAATTAAGAGGTTTCTAATTTAGATTATGAGTGCTATTGATGCATATTTGAAAGTCATGTCATTCTAACAGGATTGTGTGGTCCACGTCAGATAGTAGGTCTGAGATAAACATCAGATCTCAATTCTCCTAACCAAGCATTAGACATATTCAGACATATGCTACTAATGAGCCCATGGACATAAATTATGCATTGCCAAGGGTAGTAGCTTTTGCCTATATTTAGGCCTTTCCTACTCCGGCACTGCCTCTGCTGCCCCTGGTATCATGGTTCATGATGACAGCCGAAGGAACAGAATGTAATGAGGTCTTTATAATTCTATACTGTCTTTAGTTTCCACTGTTCCCCCTTTCTTTAGCTGCTATTGAGGGGCTGAAGGTGGAAGAAAGTGGTCCGCACTGGTCAAAGGGTACATAATGTGGCAGCTTCGTCTGACATTATGGTGAAGGAATGTTTATGTACAAGAACATGATATCTGGCAGTACTTGAAGTACATACGGATGCTACGACTAGCCCCTATGTGAACTGACAATAGGCATGCACAAGCTGTGGCATTGAAGCTCAGAAACAAATATTGTACAGTGCCTTGGAATTTATTCATAAAGAGGTATGTGTTCTCATTAGCATAAACCCCCTCACCCTTTTACTGCAGCTATGCAAAATGCCATATTGCACATCGAACCCCTTCATAGTTTCAGATGCAACAACAGGCCCTTTCTTTTTATGAGATGTTTTAGGTGTACACCACATGAGTCTTTTTATAAATATAGTGCTAATCCCAAAGAAAAAAAAGTCCAATAAAATTATCACAGTTTCTTGTTTCATCTTTATTCCATATTAAAAAAGGCTGTTATTTTCTCTCTGTCTATATTTGAATCGATACAGCCTTAACCAACACTTTTCATCCACAAAAGTGAACTTCTTCAGGGCTGCAATATAATACAGTACATAAAATACATATGTAATAACCACACAAAAATGACTTCAATATACAAAACATTATCCGACATACGTTAATTAAAATGAAGTTAAAAACAAATAATCATTTGTGTTAAAAGTGTCCTGTCATGAACAGGTTATTCAAGACTTACCCACTATTACATAATTATGGAAGAGAAGAAAACATCACATAATTATCTATACATGGTTATTATTCAACTGTATTTAAATAATACACTTGTAATTTAATATCACAGAACAATTTATTTTGAATACAAAACTAAACAATTCATATGACTGTCCTTACATGATTGTCATTCACTTATATCATAAAAAGTATATAAAATTAATATGACATACCATACTAATTCAAGTACCACAATAGTTCATTTGTGAATCCAAGGGCAAAGCTTTACTCCAAATGAAGAAGTGACTCATAATTTCCTTTCCTTTCCACCTCGTAAAGGGGCTCTTCTAACTAATAGTTCTAATAATTCATACCATCTACCAAAATCCCCACAGTCAGGATTAGGCATACCACATCATGGACACCTAATAAAAAAAATATGTAGTGTTAGACTTGGCATCCTTGGCGTGGTTTCCTCAGACTATTTGAAGCTGCACTGTCACATTTTATAACGTTCAATTGGGAACAACTAGAGATTTGGAGCTTAGGCTCTCTGAACTCAGAATGTAAAAGCACATCAAAGGTGGTATTTAAATTGTGTGTTTTAAAATGACAACTTTAGGAAGTGGTCATTTTCTTGTTAAACCATTCTTTGTGCCTCTGCCTGTTTGTGTGTTCACCATCTGGTGTTGGAGTGACAGGAGCTGAGGATGTGCACTCTAGACAATCACAAGGAGGGGTTGAGGTGTGTCCTGGCTTTCCTGGGTGACTCATAGCCAGGCTGATTAGACCTTCTTGCATTTAGAGTGGTGGGAGGAGTTTTCACTAGCACCCGAATAGGCTGTGTCTGCTCTGCACAATGCTGTCTCCACCTCTCACAGTATAGCTGCACCAGAGAGGACGAAACTGGTTTTTACTGAGCTCAGAGACTCTTGCAACAAAGACTACAAATGTGGTATGAATATCAGACCTGAAACCCCAGAACTTTAGATTACATCTGGAATCAAGAGTAACCTCTGCCAAGGAAGATGAGCTGAAGAGCTGTAAGGAGGAGACTGTCCCTGTGTGTTGCTTTGCTAGGTTGGCCTGCAGTTGATGCTTCAGCCAAGAAGAGGACAAAGACTTGAAGTTTGCTGTGAACCTGCTCATGAAGAATCTCCAAGGTCCTGTGTGTGCTTGCCTTCTGTTCTGCGGTCTCAGGGACACAAAGATCAGCACCAGCTGCCTTGAACTCCACTGCTGGGACTTCTGGCCTGCTAGGTGGGGCCTGTTCCAGTTCTGGATCAGCTCCCAGCTACAAGAACATCTCCTGCTGCTGGGAGCTGAAAAAGCTGGAAGAAACCAAGAAAATTGACGCATCACGCTTCCAGCGTCTGTTTTTACGATGTAGCACCGCCGATCAGGAGAAATTTCTATGCCTTGCTGCCATGCGACCAAGGATTCGCCTGAGCACCTGCCAGCGGCTGTAGAAACAACCGCACCTGAGTCTTATGCACCAATCTCCGAAGTCTAATATCACTGCCCTGTTCTGCACTTTTTACAACGCATCACCTGCAGACCAGAACTGTCTTGGAGTCGACACATCACTTCCCCCTACAGTCCAGATTCGACGCATCTCTTCTCCTTCGTGCAGCAGAACTGTCGGATCGCCTCCCCAAGGAATTAGGAACTGACACATCGCTGTGTTTTTCAAGACTTTCTTTCTCTGCAGCTGTTTGGCCTTGTGAAGTTTTACACATCTAAAGGAACTTTGTGGAAAAACCCGCATCCATAGATTACTATGGACAAAGTTGCTTGAAACCTTTTGAAAATCATATTTTGAGTTGTGTATGTTGGTCTTTTTGTTGTTTTGGTCTTGTTTGGTTTAGATAAAGATACTTACTTTTTCTAAACTGGTGTGGTGCCCATTTGCAGTGTTTCCACAGTGTTACTGTGTGTCTGGGTGCAAATACTTTACACATTGACTTTGGGATAAGCCTGTCTGCTCCTGCCAAGCTACCAAAGGGGTGTGCTGAGGTTATCTAAAGTGTCTAACTCCCTTATCCTGACTAGAAGCAAGCAGCCGCGGTCGGTAGAGGAGTACCTGCCGGGGCGGTGACGTGGGGAGGGGGAGGGGCAGGGTGGGGGTTAGTAATGTATGGATAATGGAGGTTTGCAGGTAAGTAAACATTTAAATAAATCAAACGAATTTCGTTGCGCGCACTGCATTGCATTTGGGGATGCAGTGTGCGCAACGAAATTTGTTTGATTTATTTAAATGTCTTCTCTTGCACATCGAACCCATATTATTCAAAAACCGAGCAATTATCATAAACCCTATCTTCAAAAATGTATATGTGGTGTAGACTGTTCCCATAGACTGAACCCAATCACTTGAAATGTCTAACAGTGGTCAACATCCTGCCTCCGCTAGCTCTGCGGTGGCAGGCCCACCAAATGAGAATTTTCACCTGCCAAAACAGGAGGCTTTATTTTTTCCAATAAAAGGCAGTGACCCTGATGCATAGTGGGGTTTCTCCATATGTGTAAGGCACAAAGTAAGGCAGAAGAAGATGTTTATTAATGCATGGTAGATGTCGCATTCCATCACAAGTGAAAATATTTCCTACATTTCTAAAAATAAATATAGTAAAGGCAAAGGCTATGGTCATAACACTATATCGGTGCCTAATATTTTCGTTCAATGCAACCAAACTAGAATATATTCACTATATCATCATTAACAATTAAGTCTGAATGTGGAGTACAGTTTTTCTCCAAATTCCAAATTGGACAAGCTCACCATCCCTTAAGTTCTTTTCAATGTAATGCTCACACATACTAACAAGGCAAAACAACCCAGAGACCTTTGCAATCAGTTATGTTATAATTTGTAGAAGGATATCTGAGGCCCTGTTGTGGGATTTGTATGAGCTGCAAAATATGTACTATAAGTGATAGAAATGATGGAAGGGATATAGCCCTGCACTGCATTAGTGCATGGATGTATCCCATACCACAGCAAGGATTGTGTTGAGAAGCACCTGACTCATTTAAACAGCCATCACAACCAAGACCTGCATATCTTGCAGACAAGCTCACCATCCCTTAAGTTACTTGAGGGGATTAAACTTACAAAACAGTTGATCCCTGTTGCCTTGGCACATGTTTCTATTGTGAAACGGCATTCTTCACTGCAGCGTTTTACAATCTAGTGGAATGATGTAGCTTGAGGTTCCCCCTACAAAGTACACAAAGGAGACCCCTCTCCCCAACCCACCACTTACCACTTTTGCTGAAGGGGCCCCCTGGAGCTCGGGCCACCCCCAATCAAGAGGGTTTCGGGGGCTTATATTACACCACTGGCTACAATCTGTGATGAGCAGGACACATATTACTTGAAACCATGCCTCAATGTTACAAAAAATTGATTGATGTGTTTCTTATAATGGACAACATTCTGATATAAGCACGGTGTTAACAAATCAGCTTCATTTTTGCTTTCAGGCATGAAAGTGATTCTGTGTTCCACTAGTAAGCTCTTATGTGTGTACTTTTACAAGTTTGATGGAAAGTTTATATGATTTTGGTGCTGGTACCTTTTTAAATACTTTTCACACACGAATAAGCAATTCCCCCTCACAAATATGATTACTGATGCCCCAAATGCAAGTGCACATCAAACTCAGCTTTTGAATAATTTACTTAACACAGGACAGCATCTAATTACTCAGGGCCAAATGTATCAATATTTTCAATAGAGATGACCTAATTGCAATTTTCTGCTTATCGAAATTAGATAATCTCTATTCCTATTTCATTTAGCAATTCCTAGTGGGTTGCAAATCGACCTACCTCATGAATATTATTAATTATTGCGACCCATTGGGAATCGTATATCATGGGCATGGTGGCAGATTAAATAAAGCCATCTTTTTGTTTAAATTCATCTAATTTTCCTTAAAGAAAAACGGGTGCATTTGAAAAAGTAAAGTTTTCTTTGCTCTGAAATTTTATTTTGTACTACTACTCACAAAGGGAAAGGGGTTATCACCAGCTTGAAGTTGGTAGTAAAATGCAAATGTTCTTACATACCGTTGTGATTCGGTTTTAGGATGGGATGCCCCAAGCACGCCTTTCCCAACAGCTATCCCCAAACCCTATCTGATATTCGGTAATAGGTTCCTGAATCACAAATAGGGTTTGGTGCATCAGAAAACGCTTTTTTCTGGTCTGAAACTTCCCAATTATCATATTGGGCCATTTGCGAGCAGAAAAAAGCTTCTTACATTGGGCCCATAATGTTTATTTCTACTGAGACAGCTCAAAATGAAATATCACTTTGAAAGGGGCAAATGATTGGAACAATCTCATCTTTAGAATTAAATTCATAACGTTTTGAATGTAATACAATATTTCATTTAATTCTAACCTTACGGCTATTTGACACACGATCATTCAGCATAAGTCTCTACAGCTCCTCTCCACTGCATGAAGCTTCTACCTAACCAGCGCTTAATTTGTAAAAGAAATAGTGCTGGTTCTCAGAGCCCAGTTCAGAAGTCTGTGGCCGGTGCAATTGAACATCTCATTCTGAATACTAGGGCGGTGTTTTCCTAAATCCTCCTCATACGTTTTTAATCCCCTTCCTGAAACTCCCTGCCCATTTATCCCACTTATGCAGGTTACTTCTTTTTGCTTATGTGATGTTTTTCCCGTTTTCTCTTCATCCATCATTCTGCTTTGTATATTTTCCCTCTCTTGCTCAAGGAAAACAGCTGATGTGGAAACATGAGTAAAGGATCCCAAAAATGAGTGCCTGTAACCCCTGGCTAAAATTAAGTATTGTCATAACACAAAGGATTAGGACCTGATCAGAAAAGATAGTGTTTGGTTCTGTCAGGGTTTACTCTCACTCTCTCTCTCCTAGGGTTCAAATTTAGAAAAACATGCATCATATACATACTGTTGCCGTTCAGAGAGCGTTCATTGCTCAGAGGATGGATTTTAGTTCGTACATCAGCAACAAAAGCTATATTGACCTATAGCTCTTTTTTTTAAGACAAAAGCTTTTTTTCATTATTTTAGAAAATATTGTGTCTGCTGGATATGCATGCCTATACAAATGTGATGTGGATCTATTAAACACAGAAAGAATGTCCTTTCACTATATGCCAGGAAAGAAGAAAAGCTGACAGTGATTGGTAGAGGATTACCACATTCTCCTCACATTAAACATGCACCTCCTGCTGCAAGCAGCGCACCGAATGCGTATCTGCCAATCTGGACAATTAACTGGACACAATGTGCAACTGAAAGCATGTCAAAGATGTGGATGAAAGCAATACAAACAGACTTTGTGAAGCGTAATCATTTGCTATTATGTTCTAGCTCCATTCCCTCGGCAGATGCTAGATAAAACAGCCAACTCAGTGTGAAATATATGGTCCCTACAAATAAAAGTCACAAATAGCAAGAATGCAGGAGAACTGGCATATTTATCGGATAATTGTTAGGACTCCCATGCAGAAACATCCAATGGACTGTGTACAATGTATTATAATTATGACAGCGAAAGCTTGCAGGCGATACTATTGTGAGAATATTCTAATAAACACTATTTCCATCTTGCCTTTAAAAAGCCACATGTGCCTTTGACAAAAATTAAAGAGATAGCCCTAAACATACACAGTGCCCTTAGGTCCCCCCAAAAGCATTTTTGGCTAGCTTTTGTGGTCCACTCGTAGCAAAGCATGCAGCACACAATTAATTGCCCAGAGGTGTGTTATTAAAGCATTACTTCTTATTAACAGAGAAATAGTACACATTATATTGACCACAGAAGGATGAAAGGCAGATGTTGCTGTGCCTGGTTTCAAAATTGGGACCTGATTGTTAAACATTTTGCCATTTACATAGTAAGATAAAACACTTCCAACTAACACCTATTAACTGCATGTACAAATGTTGTACACTTTCTAATGGTTTGTCAAGCTCCAGTTCTTTCAGTTTGCCAAAGACTCAATTTTTTTAAATTAAATAATGGATGCTAGTACTATCAAACCTAGGGTACTGCGATGGGTTCCAGGTTTGCTCCCTCTTATGCCGGCCTTTTACAGGTTGGTATGAGTGGGAGCATGCCTGGGGCCGATATGCCTCCACTGGACTCAATATATAGTCTTTTGGGGGATGTATATAGATGACATCATTATGTTATGGACTGGGTCTGATGACCCATTAAATGAGAAGCACAGATATCGTAATGATAGCCCTTTTAACATTACGTTAATGATGTATTATAGCAAGAAGAGAATGCAATTTTTAGATCTTTAGCTTTATATTGATGATGGTGCAATTCAGATTAACAGCTCTAGAAAGACCATGATGTGCAATTGTATCTTTTGTGCATTAAGTGCTCAACCTAAATCAGTTATGAGAAATATTCCATATGAAGAAATGGTTCGCATAAGGCGGAACCTTAGTGAACATGAGACCTTTATTGCCAATATTGAGAACACTAAAATGAGATTTATGGCCAGGGGCAAGCTCCTAAAATGGATGAATGAAAAATACATAAGATTGTCATCGTTTTTTTTTTTTTTAAAGAATTTGGGGTCTCCAAATTTAAACAAAAAACCAACCTGTCCTACTCCTTCGCAGTCCAATAAGGTAGAGAACATATGGCCCAGTCCTGTCGCTGCTGGTGTTTTAAGTAACATGCGTGTATGCGAGAGCTGGAACGCCCATGCGTAGACCTGAAGATCAGGTCCAGCTAGTCCTCCCTTCTCTCTGCGACGTCTTATTTTTTTCCAAGAAATTCTTGGACTCTTGTCATTCCAAATAAAACTAGTAATTGTGCTCTGTAGCTTTGAGATTAAATTTGAATCAAAAGAAAGTGGAATAGAGTTAAACAAAAAAGAAATCTTTGGCAAAATACACATCTTCACCAAATTAACCTTGCCTAGAATGGAAAGTGGCAGGTGTGACCAGTTTCTCATAAGTTTCCGGCACTCTGCTGCTGTTTTGACAAAGTTTAATGAGGCTATCGAGTTAATGTCTTTAACTATATTTATCCCCAGATAACGTATTAGAGGTTTTGATGTTACATTATTAACAGTTGAATTTATGTTCCAGGACATTGACTCTGTCTTAGAGGCATTAATCTCGTAGCCAGAAACTTTTCCAAATTTGCGAGCCAAGTCAATGATCTCTGGATATGCTTCGTCAAAGTTTGTCGTGAAAATCATGATATCATCAGCATAAAGTGCTACCTTTTTATCCCAGCCACCAAAAGAAAAGGATTTAATAAGTGTGCTATCTCTTAAGATTTGAGCGAAGGGTTCAATGTATACATCGAAAAGCAGGGGAGATAGGGGACAACCCTGCCTGGTTCCTCTAGTTACCCTAAATGGCTCCGTTAAGCCCCCATTTATCAGGATTGAAGCAGAAGGACTTCGATATAGCAGGCCTATCACTCTTCGGAATCTATCCCCGACATTGAACTTTCTCAAGGCCTCCGACAGGTACAACCAGTTCACCCTGTCGAAGGCCTTGGTAGCATCCAACGTAAGGACAGACAGAGGCAGAGCCTCTTTTATAGCAACGTCTATAGAGCCTATTAGTTCGTAGGTAAGCTC
This sequence comes from Lissotriton helveticus, assembly GCF_964261635.1. Taxonomy (NCBI): domain Eukaryota; kingdom Metazoa; phylum Chordata; class Amphibia; order Caudata; family Salamandridae; genus Lissotriton; species Lissotriton helveticus. The sequence continues at coordinate 712,822,652 of NC_136057.1, read as the reverse complement.
GCATAATTGTCTCCCTTTTATAAAGCCTTTTTGATTGGAATATATTATATCAGGTGCTACCTGGCCAAGCCGTTTGGCCAGTATTGTGGCAAAGATTTTATAATCGGCGTTTAAGATGGAAATGGGCCGGTATGAACCACACTCCGCAGGAGGTTTTTCTGGCTTCAAAATAAGAGTTATGGAGGCATTATCCCAGGATGTAGGTGGCAATGCACCATCCCTCAAGATTTGATTAAATAAGGTTGCTAAAATTGGGGACACCTCTGCTATCAATTTTTTATATATTTCGCTTGGTAGACCATCGGTGCCTGCCGCCTTTCCCCCTTTTGATCCCCTTATAGCCTTCTCTACTTCAGCAATACTTATTTCCTCTTCAAGGAAGCGACTCTGTTCTAGCGTCAAAGATGGTAGGGTGATGTCTTCTAACCATTTCTGCAGGGTTTTGCATCTACATGGTACAAAGCGAGGCAAGCAATCAAAGTGGGGTATTACTCAGGGAAGGCTCCTATATGGGACTTACCCGTTCCCCCTGCATGGACAACAGATGCACTTACACAGCCATTAAGAGAAGCCGGAATAAATACTTGGGAAGACCTGTTTATGGATGGATCTCTGCTTCCATGGGACTACTTAACTAGCAAAGTCGGGCCAAGCTTGTCGAGATTCAAATACATCCAGATCTCAAGTTGGACTCAGACATATAAAGAGCAGTCAACCCGGTTTAGTAGTTTACCTATAGGCGGAAACAGTGAATTGGTGTCGTCCCTGTTGGATAGCCCCACGGCAAAGAAAGAAATATCACTTTGGTATACTAAGATCATCGAGGAAATGGATAGTAATTTTTGTTTACCGACATCATTGTGGGCCGAATTAATGCCAGGCATAGACGTGGAGGAACTTTGGTCAGCCTCCTGTGTAGCACTTTGGGACCTAGTTAAACCTGCGTGGCTCCGCAGGAACCATCTTTTCACAATACATAGGGCATACTATTCCCCACAGAGGCTGACAAAGTTTTCTCAAACGGGCCCAGTCCTATGCCCAAGGTGCGGGTTCGTCGCCGCATCAGACATCCACATGTTTTTTGAATGTCCAAACATTTCTACATTTTGGGACTCAATTGGTAACAAGTCATCCCTGTCTTTAGGGGAACACATCTCCATAGACCTTGTTCTTGTCATCTTCGGCCTGAGAAGTAAAGCCCGTAATGCTGTTTCCAATCTGCTATTTTTTTCCATCCTGGCGGCACGTAGGGAGATTTGCAGGCATTGGAAAGATGCTCAACCGCCCACTATGCATGCATGGCAGTCATCGCTTCTTCAGATTTCCAAACTCGACTTGGCCAGGGAAGGGAATCCTAGTAGGAGAGCTTTCTGGACTATGCTAGGGTAGTAGTGATGAGCCTGGGTTTTTTTTTTTCCCAGGTCCTATGATTAATGCGTGCATTGCCTACCCTTGCATCCACGGCAAATCGCCATGGCGCCATAGGGGCCTCGGTATCTCGGGCACCATCTACCATCTAATAGCCCTAAGCAAGATCTCGTATGGCCTGTGGATTGTGTTGCTGGGAATTGGTCTCCCCCCTCCCTAATAAATTTCCCGCCAGCTATACGCTGAGACAGCACACAAACACTACCTAATATTTTGCTCTGTGGCAGCCCTTAGGTTTGATAGATTGGAGCCATGCACGCAAATGAGGATAAAAAAAAAAATAAAAAAAGATTGTCATCGTTGATAACTTAAGAAAGAAGAGTGTTTCAAAGGATCATAAGTGTAGTCAACTTGCTTTTTTCCCTAAATATACAATACAGTGATTGAATTTATAAAATCCTTAAAAAGTGCTGACATTCATGTTTGGAAGTCCCTGAAATTAAGGATTAAATTTCTGTGAATCATAAAATATTTTTTAGAAGGGGCAGATCTTTAAAAAAATATATTCTTTGCACATTTTGTGACTCTCTCTCAGGAATTCAAACACTTGGTTACCTCCTCATCCATTGGATTTCCTCACATGTAATGACTGTAATCTGTGTAAACTGGGCAAAAACATGGTAAGACATTTCTCATTTAAAATGCAATGGTATTATGAAATAAGACTTACATTAATTGCAATACAAAGTTTATGACGTGTGTCATTATTTGTGAATACAATTTAACATTTGTGTGCAACACTGCCTGATCTTAAAATTCTCTCATCCAGGAATATGTACGAGCATTACGAAATGGGGACATTAAATATCCTATGACACACCATTACAGGGAAAAACACGGATGTGACTCTCAATTACAGTTTCATAGAATCAATCTTATGCTGAGGAATGGACTACTTAGACAAAATAAAGCAAGTTGAATATGTCATTAAAGGTTCATTGCAAATGGTCACAAAAGTGATAATGAATTTTATTGCTTTTTATGACTATTCTGGATGGGTAATTTCTATTTGAATGATATTAATGGTAGGATTGGATCACCAGATGTTTAGATACATGTTCCTGTCCAGAACATCCAATGTTATTAAGCTGGCAGTCCATACGTCAATCGTTCTTGTCATCTGTCAGCGTAGGCTTCTCTTAAGATATAGTTGACATGTTTAGGCCAATCAGTTTACAGCCTCTTCAGGACTGTACAAGGGAGTGTGAAACCCTGGAGAACGATTGAAATATGGACTTCTACATATGAATATTAGTCAACGGCTACAATAAAAGTGGGCTATCTCTTGACAGCCATTTATTTATACAAATATGAGGATAGTGTGAATGTGGTTTTAAAAAATTGTGTAATTTCACTTGCAAGAATATTTACACAATAAATCGTTCAAGCAGAGTAACACTAAATGAGGAAGTAGTATTTAAAAAATCACAGCCAGGGTGCAATGATGGTGAGAAGTTAGAATGTCAAACCCAGAGGGTGATTTCACCAGCTGGTGGAGTGGATTTTGGAGTATTTGCAACTCTAACTTTACAACACTTGATGGTGTCAGAATAAGGAAAGTTAAGGTTGCAGCGTATAACAAGTCATAATGATATAGTAATTTAGTGCAAGAGAAGACAAAGGTGTTAGGGCTTTCAAGATGGAAATGATGGAGTGAGGACCTTATTTAACTGTCTGACCCTCCTGCTTTTGCATTGACTAAGACCGAGTCAGAAGCTAGAGTTTGGACTCATTGTAGTGGCCCTTTGTGGTTGCATTCTCAGAGTGATGAATCACAAAGGAATCTGGAAACTGAGCATGTTAATTTTAAGGTCAAACTGGGTTTCCTGAATGGCAAATCACAGCTGTAAGTTAACTCAATTAAAGTGAGAAAACTCGTGGTTCTTACAAATCAGCCCACAGGGTACTTAGTCCCCTCTGATAATGCCCTTGAATCTATGAGTAGGTATGGGTAAGGAATTCAATCTTAAACACTAGTAAGAGGTGTAGGGTGAGCCTAAGTAGCACGCAAAAATGCTTTAGGAATCATAATAGACATAACTGCCAGGCAAATTGGTATGTTCACCAATTTTAGCTCATATATGTGTTATATATGTATACTATAAACCATAGTCAAATTAATGGGAAGCACAAATCACAACATTAGAATGTAACACAATAAAGGTATTTTGAACTGTAATCTGATAATGAGATCAGTTTTCTTATGTGAGTACCTGGCAGTAAATAAAGCAGATGTGAAACTCTATCCAGTACGGAGACCAAAGGCTAAACACCATACATGTGATGTTCCTGATCACATAGTGTTCGGAAATCCCTGCTGTTTATGAATCTCTTAATACAGCAAGATTGAATAGTCAAGGCACCCTTTTAATTTAACATAATAGGTAAACAACGTAGAGATAGATAATCAAAGGTTCGCAAGGAGCTACTATTTGCAAAGGTTAAAACTGACACTGTAACTAGAATGGAAGATAATAACTTAGTGGCAAAATTAATGACTTTATATATTTGATATTAACTAACTTTAGCAGCACAAAGGGTACATGAACATCTAACTGCGAGAAATTGGGTTGTTGGTTATGGGTTGTATGAGACCTACTCAATCAAGAGCCACAATCCTTGTCAGGGTGAACCACCAGTCAGTAAATTAGCTAGTGCTTGACCCTCTGGTAGCTTGGCACAAAAGCAGTCAGGCCTAACTTAGAGACAGTGTGTAAAGTATTTATGCCGCACACACTCAGTAATAAGGTGAAAACAAAACACAAGAAAAATTGAATGAATAATTCAGCATCATAATTGCACAAATCCAATCAGTAGATGTAAGAAGGTCGTTCCCACCATCTGAGCTGCCCGGATTTTTCGCTTTTTTAATACCTTATATTTGAACTTTTACTATTGGAGAGCCTCATAAGCTGGGACTCATCCACAGTGAACTCATGATGAAATAGACTGCATGTTGATTTCAACATTGTCTGCCTTGTGAAAGAAGGTCACTGCGCTGCAGCCAGAGTAAGGGGCACCAGACTGGTTACATGTGGACACGTGTGCACATGCATGTGCACCTGTGTAAGGTCTGCACAGGGAGATTCCTATTGTGTGCAGACCAGGAGCAGGTACAGATGGAAGGGTGTGACAGGAATTATGCAGAGTTGGGTGGTGACATGGAATAGGTTTTATAATGTGGGGAGAAACATGTAAGGAAAAGTCAGTGTGCTTTACTGTTTCACTGTAGGAACACTCCATTACTCTCCTATGGAGACAAAGACCCAGTGGGGTAGTTTCAATTCCCTAGGGCCTACAAATTCCAGACACACATCAAAGTACATTGTCAGTTGTGTAAAAAGAAGTATTATGCTGAGTCCAAAGCCATATCTGTACTGCTTATGTGTCATCCAGAAATGTCATACTCCTCTGACTCAGTTCATAACCAGAGCCTGGCTGGGTGTGACCCTGCCAGCCTGGATTAATTACCTACCTCCCCAAGCTGTAGCATCAGAGGCCTAGCCCTTTACTGCAGGCATTCCCAAGGGCGAAGGCCTTCTCTCCAGGAGGGAGGGATGGGGTGAAGCTGCAGGTTATCCATCAGCGGCTGTCACCTGGTGCCAGGCTCTAGGCCTGGAAGTCAGCAACGGGGGAAGGGGGCTTTTCAGAGACCATGTGGCATAAGACCCTTGGCTGATGCCATTTTGAAATATCCCAGAGGCCTGTGCAGGAAGGAGGGAGTAGGGGCAGAGAGGTGATGTGTCACTGCAGGATAGGGCAGAAGTGCCTTCCTGCCAGTGCACTCAATTTCTTTTAAAAGGTCTTGCACAGGAAGAGGAGCTCTCTCTTGGGTGTGGTCTTGCTGAGGAAGACTGGTGTTGGAGGCTGGCAACATGGACATTTGGAAGGAGGAACCCCCTGACTGTCTCAGGACTCTGGACTGTTCCTTTGAGGGAATTCAGGGCCAGTGAGAAGAAGCCTGGGTCTCTGCGCAAGGAGAAGAGAGGCCCAGAAGGAGAGCCAGGTGAAAGGCTGGCACAGGGAGCCAGTGAAGTCAGCTTCTTGCAGAGTCACCCTCTTGGAGGCAAAGAGGGTGGTGAAAAGTGCTTCAGGTGGCTAGGGCTGGCCACCAGGAGCAAGAAGAGACCAATATTGCAAAGATCAGTCCCCTGGGGGCTGAGATATGCACCCCAAAAGGTAGGCAACCTTTGACCTCTGATTAGACTGACGATGAAGCGCGTGGGGCTCTGCCGCCAGTCTTGGATGTGTCCCAGTGGTGGGTCAGGTCCCAGGGGCTGCCCCCAGAAGAAAGAGAAACCGGGGAGTGCCGTAGCGCCCCCCTTCGCCTTGAAGGTGCCACAGGGCCTAGACTCTCCATCCTGGGCCCCCCTTGAAGTAAAGTCGGGGAGTGCCATCGGGCCCCCATGTAGAAGAAAGTCCGAGAGCGCCATTGCGCTCCCAGTGAAGGAATTCCTGTGACCCACAACTCGGGCTTGCCAAAACGGAAGCCGGGGAGCACTTTTGCGCACCCTGTGAAGATCCCCAACTCCGGGCACCGATGTGAGCAGAGAGGAGGGGGCAGTGCCGCCACACTCTCCCATGGCAATAGGAAGGAGGGGGGTGCCGCCGCTTTACTCTGAGGCCCCGGCCGAACAGCAGCATCATCCATGTCTGCCTGCAGGAGCGGGCAGACCAGAATGAAGAGCCGGCTCCCGCTGCAGCACGCAAGCCGGGGCTCCCCGAGCTGCTCTCCAACTTACTGGGATGCGGCGTGGCCAGGTGGGGCTGGGTCTCCTTATGGAGTGCTGATGTGGCATGAGGGCACCCACAAAGGCAGCGAAGCTCTCCCCGGAGCAGCTGGGGTGCCCCTGCTCAGCTATGTTAGCACTAGAAGAGGCGCCCCATAATACCTTGCAGGGCCCGGATAGGCCTACGAGGGAAGCAGTGAGTGATCTGCGTGCGGTGGCACCAGGAGGATGAAGTCACCATCATGTGGTTGCAAAAGGTGCAAGGGGAGCTGCTGGAGCAACACAGACTTCCCCAGCACAAAAGAAGAAAGCCCCAACCTAAGTCTCTGGGGACTTTGAGGAAACAACCGCTCAAGGGTTCAGCCAGGCTTTTGTTCTGCAGCTGGGTGCGGGTGTTTGTGACATGCTAAGGTAATTGTAAATTTGTTGCTAGGCGTTCCTGCCAGGGTGCCTGATTGTTATTGCTTAATTTTGTGATTATAAATGTGATGCCTTTTATGGGCTGTAAATGACTTGTATTATACTTGTTATCAGCTATGATAAGTACTGTCATTCTAACTGTTGCCTAGACATGTATTCTTGCTACTGCTTTAGTTGAACACCCCAACTGTCAGCTACTGTGATTTAAGTGGGGATACTGTATGGTCAGTATGAGATGCTCAGTCAGGGTTATGTGTCACTATGGCAGGTGGTCCCATTATAAATGCTGGTTGAGATATTGGGGTGGGCTGCCACTGGGATGGCGCCAGTGGGAAGGGCCCTCGCTCCAGGTTATGGTCCGCCCACTGCATTTGGGGGCAAGGTGATGTGGTGGTGGGCAACATGTGAGTGGTGGTACTAGACCCCCCTTGCAGGAGGGTTGGGGTTGTTATGCAATGTCAAGAAATATTTCCAACAGCTTATGTATACTTGTAAATTGATGAATAATATTGAGTAGTGTGTGTAATGACTGTACTCTTCCTTTTTATAAAGTAGAGTAAAGACTGGACAATCAATTATTCAGTGTTATTACTACGTACCTGTCAATGGCAATTACTAGCCCACACCACCTCCCTTGATTAAGCCTTAGACTGCTCTGAAATGCTACCCTCTGAGAGTCAAGCGCTACAATGGGGTGTTTGGTTTCCAGCGAAGGACAAATGTAGACATATTGTTTGTGCAGGCCTCACAAATAATGCCTCATTTTCCAACAGTAGAACTGCAGATATTGAATTGTAAAGGTTTAGATAAATGCTCAGACGTGAGTCCCGTGCTCTCCATGCTACTGCAATCAAGCTATCCCGGCTGATGAGGGCTGATAGCCTGAAACCGGTCCTAGGATGCTTGTTTCCAGTCCAGGGAGGACCTGGCTTGGCAGTTCAGGCTAGACTGTTCCTATGGGGCACAGGGTCAAGACTGATTTGCATATGGCTGGGTTCAAACTAGAATGGCATGAAGAGCACACAAACGATGGATTTAGGCCCAGATCTCTGTACTGGGGTGAATGTATGACATTGTTCTGCATTCTGGCCATCAACTGTTGTTTTTGCATTTGTTACCCCGAGTGGGACGGGTATGGTCAGACGTGAGTCCCATGCTCTCCATGCCACTGGAATCTAGCTATCCTGACTGATGAGGGCTGAAAGCCCAAAACCGGTCCTAGGATGCTTGTTTCCAGTCCGGGGATAACCTGGCTTGCCAGTTCGGGCTGGACTGTACCCATGGGGCACAGGATCAAGACTGATTTGCATATGGCTGGGTTCAAACTGGAATGGCATGGTGAGCAAAAAAACTATGGATTTAGGCCCAGATCTCTGTACTGAGGTGAATGTATGACATTGTTCTGCATTCTGTCCATCAACTGTTGTTTTTGCATTTGTCACCCTGGAACAGGTATGCTCAGACGTGAGTCCCGTGCTCTGGAATCAAGCTATCCTGGCTGATGAGGGCTGAAAGCCCGAAATCGGTCCTGGGATGCTTGTTTCCAGTCCAGGGAGGACCTGGCCTGGCAGTTCGGGTTGGACTGGTCCCATGGGGCACAGGGTCAAGACTGATTTGCATATGGCTGGGTTCAAACTGGAATGGCATGGTGAGCAAAAAAACGATGGATTTAGGCCCAGATCTCGGTACCGGAGTGAATGTATGACATTGTTCTGCATTCTGTCCTTCAACTGTTGTTTTTGCATAGATAAATGTAGTGCCAAAAGGCGCAAAGTGCCAACTGAGGGTATCTGGTTGCGCTGGATCAGGACAAAGCTACAAGTTCAGGCCACCACAATGGAGCACAAGCCAGGCAGAGGGCCAAGTTTGGCCTGCTGAGTATTGTACATTATGCACTTGGCGAACAGTCTGTGTGCCATTGCTTTGCGAGGTTTTGCGTCGTCCGGAGTCAAACATGATGAGTCTGTGCAGTGTGGCTTTGTGGGGCTCTTGGCAGGGATTTGCATCACTCAGTGTTAATTCCTATGAGGTTGGCAGATGTGGGTCAAGGTTTTATGGGGATTAGTGTGACTCTGTGTCGATTCTGATTTGACTCTCTGCTGCAAAGCTTTGTAGGGCTTTGCATTGCTTCACGTCAGATTTGGTGTAACCTTCAGTTAGTCCAGGAGAAGCTCTCCTAGATGCTAGCCAGAGGCCCGGGACCAAGTGAGGCACCACTTGTGGATTAGGAACTCACTCTGGCAGAAGGCAGTAGGGCTCAGGAAGGTCTAGTTGCAGGTCCAGGTAGGTCCACTGCAGCAGGTCAGCTGAGAAGTTGCAGGGAAGTCTCTGAAGCTTGTTGTGTTCCTGTATTTCTAGAACAGATAGTCAGTCTGCTGTCCCTAGGAGTCACTCAGGTAGCCTGGGATGAAGAGAGTAGTTTTTGTTTTCCTTCTCAGACAGCAGGACAGGCATCAGGCAGCAGGGGAGTACACTGGCAGCAGAGCAGTCCTTCTGTAGTGTCCACAGGTCAATGAGTGCATTGAAGGGTTGGTATTGTAGTTCGATTTTTATACATGATGCTAACTTTGAAATGGGAGAAGCTTCTGGAGTTTTCAAACCCCACAGAGGTGTCTGGAAGTTCCTGCCCTGGTCCAAGTCTCTCTGCAGTCACAATAGTGTGAAGGTCTTCGTGTGTGAACTGAGGCAGTGTCTTCAGTGCAATGTGTGTAAGGTGAGAGTCCTGACCCTCCCATCATGTTAGGATGGCCCATCCTGCCACCATCCAGGCCTTCTATTGTGTAGCTGTCTGGGAAGAATACACAAAGACCAACTGCCAACTGCACTTAGTCATGTGACCCAGTATGCAGGCTGCAGACACCAAATGGTTAGGACAGGAAAATGGCAACTTTCTAAAAGTAGTATTTTCAGAATTGTGGCATAAAATCTGACTTTACCATTAAAGGCAATTTAAAATAATATTAATTGGAGTGAATATAAACATATCATATCTACCTGTTCCTAATAAGAAGGTATCACATATTGAATGTAATAAGTTAACCCAATGCTATTCTATAGGAGAGGTAGGCCTCACAACAGTATACAGTGAATTTGTGAGTGTTTCACAACCAATTCATGTAAAACCTAAATGTACATGTCCAACTCTTTAAATACACTGCTCCCTGCCCTGTGGGCTGCTTAGGGCCTACCCTAGGGTTGACCCATGTGCATTAAAAGAGGAGATTTTGGCCTGGCAAAAAGTTTTGTTTCAGCAAATCAAAATGGAGAGAGAGGACTAGATAGGCTAGTCCGGATCCCCTGGTTTATATGTAGTATCAAGAAAGGACTAGCTTAGTTGTGTTGGCGAGACTCAGAGGGTACGTCTGTAGGCAAACCATTTGGTTTGGTCATGAAGCCCTCACCCACCAACCTAGTTGGTGGCATGCTTCATCATCGGGCCCACCACAGTGACACCGAATGTGTCCCGGGTGTGCTGCGACTCCAGATTACTGAGGAGCTGGTATACTTACTGAGACTGGCTGAAACATGTAGACCACACAGGACGTAGGAGCTCATAATTCACTCCATAACGTCCACTTGCCTTTTATCTGCTAGCAGGGGCCCAGGCATTAAAATTATCCTTATACCCTCGGGAACTGGGACCCACTGCATACCTTTTAAACATCACGTTCATACCCACTTATCACAGCACACTCAGTAAGTATACCAGCTCCTCAGTAATCTGGAGTCGCAGCACACCCGGGACACATTCGGTGTCACTGTGGTGGGCCCGATGATGAAGCATGCCACCAACTAGGTTGGTGGGTGAGGGCTTCATGACCAAACCTTTGCTTACAGACGTACCCTCTGAGTCTCGCCAACACAACTAAGCTAGTGCTTTCTTGATACTACACAAAAAGTTTGGTTTGCCAGGCCAAAATGGCAGTTTAAAACTGCACAAACAGGCTACAATGGCAGGCCTCACACTGGTGTTAAAGGGCTACTTAAGTAGGTGGCATAATAAGTGCTGAACACCCACTACTAGCATTTAATGTACAGGCCCCCGGTACATGTGGTGCTACTTTTAGGGACTTATAAGTAAATTCAGTATGACAATCAGATGTAAGCCAATTTTACTGTGTTTTAGGGAGTGGGCACAAGCCCTCCAGCACTGGTTAGCAGTGGGAAAGTGCAGAGAGTTCAATGACCAACAAAACCAAATTCACCAAAAGTAGGAGGGATTAAGGCAAAATGCTTGGGATGACCCCGCAGAGAGGGTCAGGTCCAACACTAACTTTCCAAAACGCGATCCAAAACAAAATGAACACTGAAGTGTCAATGTACCTGCATAGAAAGAGAAGAAGGTCTATAAGTTTCTGTGCATACACAACTGAATGGTTGATCTGCAGTGACCTCAGGAATGTCCTAAGATGCAAAGGAACTTTGACCTGCTTAATCCTTCCCTATTTTGTTTTGAACCTTTGGTAGTTGGACTCCTATTATGAGTCTCACTAACTGAGTCTCATCACTGTATGCTTCTACTAAAACCGATTTCAGCATTAACTACCAGTGCCCGCCCACTGGGTTAAGAAGCTCTGTGCTGGTTTAAAACATGTGTGCAGGCTTAGCGAGGAAGACTGTTGTCTGAGTCAACTGTTATCTGACAAGGGTAGGCTGTCACAGTTGGCTCCTCTGAAAAATTGATTACGACATGTACATTGCCTTGCCTATGTTCAAAAGAAAATAACAATGTTGCCATCTTTGAATTCGCTGATGCTTTTTAGTTTTTGCAATATATGTCTTTGCCAGCCATAAAGAAATTCAGGTTTTGGACTACCCTGCTGAGCCAAGTTAATTTCTCTGCTGACCATCTGACAGTTCAAAGCCAATCCTAATCAATAGGTTCATTCGAATGGGATTAGCCTCATTCTGGTAGAAGGAGAAATGGAGCTTGAAGATAAAGGAGTGCCCCCTAAAACCTTGAAGGGGTTATAAATGTGTATGTTCTGCGCATGGTAACTCAGAAGGGAAAGGCACCACAGAAAGAGCATCATTGTTCTCGGGATACACATGCACACTAGTGGGCTTTTTATAAGTCCTAAATATGCCCCTCTCATTATGAAATTCTGGCACCCTCAGCATCATTAAGCCCAGAAAGACTGAAATTGGAAGATGTTTTTGCAGAAGTCAAGCTCTCCTGGTGCTGGGTCTATTGACTGGAGATGCTAGGTGCATGGACCTTTAATGTTATGTCCCCTAGTTGCAAGTCAACCATGTAAATGTAGAAAGAAGACTAACACTTCAAGGTTACATTTTTTTAATACGTTGCTGCTATGTGCAATTGAAAGTTGCAATCAGTGCATTTTTGATACATATGGCAATCATTGGGATCATTTTGATTATTATGGTGACACCTTGACAAAGCCAGTGCTCCTGACTAATGCACCCCTTATGCTGTTCTGGGGACAATCACCCTTTATTATATGCATAGGTCTTGAACTTAAGACTGATTCTAGAACTTAATACTAGCCCTTACATAGTCCTTTCAGAAGCAGTAGTGTGTAGTCTCTTTTTATCAAGCTGGATGAAATTCAGTGATTTTAGTCAGCACGTGTCCTTATCTTAGGAATAGTATATTGTACGTTTTTACATATGATATTTCCATTAGTCTGACTAAGGGAAATAACAGTTCCCTTATATTGCTTACATGAATTCTAATGTGTATTGCTGTAAACTTTGATTGTAACTTATAATTCCTTCTGACTTTTAATTAACTTGTTGACCGAGACCTGCAAATGAATAACTTATAATTCCTTCTGAATTTTTCATTTAATAGCCGGCTAAGTAATGCAAACACATCTCTATGGAAGCCACACAACATCTACAAAGTTTCTTCGTTAATGCATAATGTATAGCAGTCTATGCTAGTCAGACATTTTATCTAACATGAATATTGTGTCCTATATATTGTTTACAAAAATATCAGACCATTGTGTGTTGATTTTCTGTCATTAATTCATATGGGGCTATACTTGTGTTAAAGATAGATAGGGTAGAATATTCAAATGACCAGATATTCTTATTATGATATTGTGGTATATGATTTGATAGCAATTTATAGAGCACACAGCTACTCTATGGGATGTCCTGGTGTGAGCATTGAATACCACACCAATTGTACTTTTGCTAGAATTATTGTTGAATTGCTCAGAAAAAGCAGCTTCCCTCTCTTCTGCTGTAATAAAACACAATCTAGGATGGCAAGTGTTTCCCAAATCTGGATGTGTGTACAATGCCATCTAATGTTGATGGGTATTGTGAAATTCACAGGTATTTTTCGGTCAGTTATCATATCTTTTATAGGATGACATGTGCAGACATGTTACTAGAATGGCAACACAGGTGTAATTTGCACAACTGATTACGATATTCACATTCTAGTGGGCAGTACCAGCCTCTGAGGTAACCAAGTACGACCATGATAGAGATATGTTGAATCCTGCACCAATGCAATATCCTCATTGTGAATCTTTCCTAGCAACATCAGAACAAGAGGGCACACCGCAGTAAACAAAGCTTACTTTATGTATGAGTAGGAAAGTGAATTATTACTTGGGGTGGACACATGTCCTCGTCAAAGAATAAGCCACAACCTGATAAAAGGAACACAAGTTAAATAAAATAAATCTGTGCTCAGTCCATGGTGATATGAGACAAAGTCAGATTAAAATCAAAGGCAGTGTGCAAAGTAATGAAGCAGTGCATAAACAGTATAGAAAATGCCACAAGAAACCATTTTATAATTTTTCAATGATTAGAAAAGTGTTATGGGTAAAATAATAACAAAAGGACAAAAACCTATAAAATGAGCCAGAGATACGATATTGTATTAATTAAAATGAAAAAGCAGCAAGAAAAGTAAAGCATCCAATCCGGGCTAAAGGTTCAGTGTCTGGTTGACCGCAATGGAGGCAGGGTCGAATCCACCTAATGAATTTATCACAATGAAAGTCTGCAAGTCATAAATGTAAGAAAAAATTCAGTTCCCAATTCAGAAAGAGACTTTGCCACTTCTTTAAGAAAAATGTTAACATTTCTACTAAATTCAAATGCAGAATGGAACTTTGACACTTTTGAGAATTAATTCCCCTCTGCGTAAAACATCGATGAAACTGTCTCTGCTTCAATTGGAACCAAAGGTCAGATAGCTGTAGAAGGTTGGTCCGGCCGGAGCTCTAGAGCTTTTGAAATTTCTCAGAGAAAATGTTCTAAGTCCCTACTCTGAATGAGACTTAGTCATTTTATTTGAGGTGTGCAGGATAAATCTAAAATCCAGTCTGGAGCTGTTGGTCAAATATTTTTTTCTGCAGGTCCTGCTGAAGCGCTGGAGGTAATATTTTCTACATTTTCCAAACTTCTACCTGCTGCCCAACAGAACACACAGGATTACACTTCTAAGGTTCTCAGGGAAAGGCACTTAGAGACTCAGGGTGTCAAGCAGCGGCCGACAGGAACGTCTAGTCCCAGACCAGTTGGCACTGGTCCACTGGGATTCTTCAAATCAAAGTTTTAAGCTTTTTTATGTTCCTGTAACCACCCAATGGAGCCTTATGATCCTCGGAGTACTTTATGTCCTTGGATTTCAAGTGAAAGGGGCTTCTCACAGGTCACAGATGCCAAGTGCTGCAGGGTAAGTGTACCTCTTAAACTTTCACAAGACCAGCAGTATTCTGTGGAAGGCTGCTTGAGGGTCTATTTCAATATGGTTCACCAGCCTGTGGGTGGGAAACACCCTAAAATACGCCTAATCTCTCAATCACTGATGGAGTAAATGTTCCCAGGTCTTCAGTAGGTTCTGTTTCCCTTATTAAAACAGGCACACAACCAATGTGTCAACGAAATCCAAGATGGCCAAAGTATTAGCTACACTAAATGTGGACGCTTAGAGCTGGAGTGTGCAGGGGGTGTACTATAGAAATCCCTATTGTCTTCTGTCTCTAATACTAAAGTCCAGTTTGAAGCAGGTCCTGGAACAACAACAAATAATGAGAAAGAAGACTTGTAGGACAAAGTGGGGTGCTTCAGTAACTAAACAGGGATACACTAAAATTGTGACTCAGCCTGTTGAATCCCTTTCAAATGTGCAAAGGTTTTACATGCACTACAGTTAGGCCTGTCACGCAGGTTTTGACAGAGTTGTCCCCCAGGAGGGGAAACAGCCCCACCATGAATATTTTGCTGAGCTCACGATGAGCTATCCTTGCGCATTTAAGTCAGCCTCTCAAAGTGGTTTATTGTGCGACTCCAAGGAGGAAATTCGTGTCTCGTTAGAGGGAGGACACGGCTGGCCAGCAGATTCAGACTACGACTAATTAGCCGACAGTGGCACAGGCAAGTAGATAAAACTTTTCTCAAAGTTAGATTTCCTAACTAGTAGAACAAATCAGACATTACCAATTAATTGGATTTTGAAAACATAACTTTCTCTGTAGCTGTTTCTTTCTGGATTATTCAGAAGTAATGATTTAATCTGCTTTATTAGTATAACTTTTAGGGGTGACTTATTTACGCTTCTATATGGGTTTTAGTCCTCTAAAAGAGTTTATGTTTTCTGGGCTATCTGCAAAGATGAGAGCTTGAAGGCTACAGGTGACCAGACCCCAGTGGAGGCATGTGTCTTTTCTTCAGGGTCACATATGAAATGGTACAATATAGTGCTACAGTCAGATATAATTAAAAAAATTTATATGCAGTAGGTGTTGTTGTTATAATATAGAAATTACTTTATTGTAGAATTAATAATGTCAAACGGGGCTTTGAGTCAAATATGACTTTGTTCTACGGGTCGTTGTACATTCACAGCTGTTTAGCAGTGTCGCAGAGTTCACAATTACCAGGGGGTGAGTGGCAAAAAAAATGAAAAGCTGGGGGTGACCTCCTAAAAAGGGTCACTTTGCCACAGTATTTATCTATTTATGTGGTATTTCTATAGTGCAAACCTAGCTAATGACAGCAGGGGGCAGCACAGGGCCAAGCCAAAGGTCTTGGTGAGTTTCATTAAGCACCAGTAGATCTAAACAAATATCTATCATCATGAACACAAAATGGCAAACCCTATGCACACACTTGACAAGTAGAAAGCGGATACAATGTCCTAATGTGAGAGTTTCAAAATGCAGAGAAACAACAGTGATATGCAACTTGAAAATATAAGTAATTCAATGTCAATATAGAAGTCTTGGTCTCCTTGTTTATTCCAACACAGCATGTGAACAACCAGCCGACACGTGTTTCATCGCATCTTGCGAATCTTCAGGGCTGGAAATAATACAGAAAACAAGGAGCTATACTTGGGGATATATACATTTATATGTGTGATCCTGAATAACACTTCAGGTCAGCCCGTGAGACAAGCATCATTTTGGATTTTCTCATGCATAAGTTTCTGCCCCTGAGATGGTTGTTGGAAAACATCCATAAGTGTGCTATTGTGCTCATAATATGCTCGTGCATACCATGCAATTGGGGTGAAACGTTGTGCACTTCGGCACCCTAATCGATAGAGTGAATTCACACATATATATCATCTACTGTAGTAACCAAAGTTGTGCATGGTGCCGTGCTGCACTACAGTCTATATCGAGTGTAAGGTATCATGCGTGTATTGTGTGCTCGGTGACATAGAAAAATAAAATTTCGACACATACCTCCATTGGTTGTGTATTAGACCATAAGGCCTATCGTGATCGATAAATATGAGTGGATTTTAAGAAACAAGAGAGGGAAGACAACGGGAAAGAAGGGGGGATAGAAAGAAAGAGAGGTCGAAAAGTTAGATCTATGGAGATATCTATTATTGAAGACTGCTCACTCGACTAAGCACTTATTGAGATTAATTCTAGTAGCTCGCTCTATCATTATGTTATATCCGCGTTTATCAAAATCAGGATGTGCATTTAGTAGCGACAAAAATAAAAATTATAATAAGAAAACGGAAAGCTCACCGCTCTTCCGGTGATACTTCCGACCCGGAAGGGCCCAAGACCATCCAAACGCGGTTGAAAATTGTGGTATGGTTACTGCAATAAAGTTAAAGAATATGGGGTTATATATGTCCCCTTATTTAGAGAGGGGAATTACAGGTGATGAATATGATTCTCGTTAGGGCTAGTGACTTATTAGGTACTATATTTATCTGGCTGCCCTCTAATAAGAGGAACGAAACCGTACCAATATTATTCCTGCTAAACAACATTGTAACATCTCCTGACGTGTTGATATGTCAGTTCCCTTGATCACCATAAGTTGATGCTGCTGACAAACTTAAAAACTTTTACTGTGGCTTCACGTAGTATATTATTTCAACTTGCTTAGAGTTCTGTATATGTCGACTCCTGCTAATATTATATAGACGATCAAAATACATAAGGCATATTTAAATTACCTTATAAGCGAAGTGCGCTTGTTCTGGGTTGCCCGGGGGAAGGTGTATTACTCGATCGCTTTGGGTCTGAAAAGTGATACACATACAGGGTATTAAACTGACTTGAAGGTGATTTAGCACCAAGCCTGTTACTCGACATTCCATTCGAATTCTGATTCAGACAGCCTACCTGAAAAGACGGGGTGTCTTGATTCTTGCGGGTGATTTTGAAGCCTGTTCCGGACTTGGTGTCTGTAAGACAAACAATCCGGACAGGCGGGTTAGGAAACCTCCAAGCTGTCATACTTGGCAAGACATACTTGGCAAGACATAACATCTCACCGGCTAGAAACCACACGGTAGCGTTACCTGTAAACGTCTTGCTGCTTCTCTCTTCTCTCCCGGGTCTCCTTGTTCGAAGTGCGAACACGTGACCCGGAAGTGAACTCGGATTAAATACCGTCCCGCCCACTGATGGCGAAACGTCATCCGTGTTAGTTTAATTTAAAGTGATAGATGTAGCGAGAGGGAAACTGCTAAGAATCAGACTTTCACATTTGCTTGGAAATTAAATAAAGTTCTCCATATAGAGAAAAGAAAAAGAATTACGTGTCAATCCGCAAATTGCGGTAGGTGATATTTATCCGACATATAGTGCTGGTGAATAACATGCTCAGTGCACTAATCAATAGCGGTTGCTCCAAAATTTTGTGAACACGCTTGTGAAGATGTTACAACTACCTCGCATGTACTCGCAGCGGTGGTAGAGAAACGTGAGATGATCTCCTCCCAACCTCTCTTACAATCTACAAGTGTCACTAGTAATTATGATTGTAAGTGTTATATCATCCAAATGCATCTTATGGAATATACAGTGGTTATGCTTATGATTAACATATTTGTATAATGCATAGAAAAACCTGTGTTGAACTAGAAACCTAGTAGATACTACTATGACAAACAGCAAATTATGTTAATACAGTAGAATAATCCATCTGTTATTGTCTGAAATATTATGCATTGATACGTGGTAAATTCACTATGACAATGACACATTCAGTATAAGTCCAATAACTCAATATGCTTCATCCATTATGTCATAGTTATTGTATTACGTAAATCAACAATTCTTCTATTTTACCTTATATCAAGTTAGGAATTCAGTCACCTAAGAAGAATTGAAGCTCTGAATCATAGTTTAGGCCTAAGCCGACTGCGTACATTTTCATGATCCACATGGCCTCTGTACGTCGTAGTTTTAGTTCCCTGTTGCCTCCTCTGATCCCTAGGTTTACTACATCAATACCAAAGAAGGAGACACACTTCTCATTCTCAGAGTTCTGGCAACTAGCCACGTGCAATGCTACAGGGTATCTGGGATCTTGTTTAATTATGGCCCTCATATGTTCCGAGATCCTGTCTTTGAGGGCACGTATGGTGCTTCCAACGTACTGTTTACCACATTTACATTGTATTATGTACACCACATATTTAGTTAGACAGTTAATGTTAGTGTTTATGGAGAAACATTCACCTTTGGGATTAGAAAATTGTGTTGTCTTATGTTTGGCCCACCTACACATGGCACAGAATCCACATTTGTAAAAACCCTTGTTTTTGGAGGAGAGCCAATCTGTTGCCTGTAGACCATGGGGTACAGTGGGACTCAATCTATTCCTGAGGGTGTTACCTCTCCTGTAGCAAATCTGGGGCCTATCTGTGATGAATGGGATTAAGGAGTTCTCATTCTTGAGTATACCCCAGTGTTTCGTCATGCTTTTTCTCAAAGTGTGGTGGAGAGAATTAAATTCAGTGATCAACCTGATTGAGTTGTTTGTGAGCTGAGGTTGTGTTCTAGGTTGTAGCAAGTCTTTTCTTACAGTTTTGTTGATTCTCCTTTCTGCTTGTCGGATCACATTATTAGTGTAACCTCTTTTGGAGAACCTGTTTTTCATGTCGTCTACGCAGTCTTTGAATTGGGATTCTTCACTGCAGAGCCTTCTGGCTCTTAGGAATTCACCATACGGTATAGACTTTACCTGGTGCGGAGGATGAGAACTGTCAGCATGTAATATAGAGTTACATGAGGTGGATTTTCTAAAGAGCTTACTGTGTAGGGTGTTGCCTACCACATATAGTTCTATATCCAAAAATTCAATTCTAGTTTGACTATGTGTCATGGTGAATTTAATTTCCCAAGTGTTGTTATTTAAGTAATTAAAGAATTCCATAAGTAGTACTTCTGTGCCTGACCATAGGAGAATGCAGTCATCTATGTAGCGTCCCCAGAAAATTATGAAGTCAATATATTGGGAGCCCTTGTCACCCCAGATAAGATCCGATTCCAGGTTGCCCATGAAAAGGTTAGCAAACGATGGGGAAAATTTCGATCCCATCGCTACTCCCTTCTTTTGGCGATACCATTTCTTGTCAAACATGAAAAAGTTATTATTCAACACAAGTTCCATCATTTCTGATAGCATCGCAGTATGTTGGTACAGTGAAGCTGGTCTGTTCCCCAAACATCTATTCAAAGCCAGTAGCCCCAAATCAATATTAATGCTAGTGTAAAGGGACACAACGTCCATAGTTACAAGAAATGTGTCCGGTTGCCACTGGATATCTGACAGAATGCTCAGAATGTGTCTGGAATCTTGTATATATGAAGGAAGATTGTGTACTAGGGGTCCTAGAAAGAGATCAATGTATTCTGCCATCCTCTCGGTAGGACCCCCTATGCCCGAGACTATTGGTCTACCCGGAGGGAAGGGCTGGTTCTTATGTACCTTGGGGAGTGTGTAAAGCCATGGGTATGTTGGTCGGAAAATTTTGAGATAAAGGTATTCCTGGTCATTTAGTAGACCCGATTGTTTCCATAGCAATAGTTTCTCGTTAATCTTAATTGTCAAAGGACCTATTGGATTAGATGATATTGATTCATAGCAAGTGGCGTCCGCTAGTTGACTATGAATTTCTCCCTCGTAATCTGCTTTGCCCATTATTACAACGTTACCGCCTTTATCGGCCTCTTTGATAACAATATGTGCATTGCTACTAAGAGAAGTTAAGGCGGCTCGTTCTCCGATTGTCAGGTTGTCTAGATACTTGAATGATTTTACTGCATTGCAGGTGTTAATTCGTTCAATGTCTTCTAGTACTCTTTTGTGAAACTGATCTATTACATTGCCCCCTGAAAGTGTAGGTACCCATCTGGATTTGCTTTTCAAGCCACTCGATACACTATAATCTGGGTCTATGTCGAGCTCCATTAAAAGTCTATCCATGTCGTATGGTGAATCCTCCATATCAGTAATAGACAAGAGTAAGTGTGTAGCTTGTACATCTTTTATTGACAAAAATTCTTCTGTATTGGCAAGGACAGGAATATTCTTTTTACCCACATCAGTATTGGTTTTGTCAGAAAAATGTTTCTTTAACTTAAGGTTTCTAATAAACTTAAATAAATCTATTTTAAGTTTACAAAGATCGCCAGTGGCAAAAGGATTAAAACTCAAACCTTTGCTTAACAGTGATATCATGTTAGGTGTCAGTTCTAGTGAGGAGAGGTTGATTACTTGTACTTCTGTCTGACTATTTGTGTTTAGTTCCTGTTCGTGCCTGATCTTAACTTGTCTCTGTACCCTGTCCTTTGATCTCCTGCCCCTACGGGTTTTGGATCGGGTGGATCTCTCTGGACTGGGAACCGGTTGCCTCTCCTGATTCTCTGGACCTCCTGGGAAAAAGTCGCCACACTGCCTGCGGCTACGGTTTCTGGTTCCTCACTGCTAAGTCCCGCACTGCTGATAGAAGCATTGCTGGACGAGACTGAACTGGCTCCAGTTGTGGATGGAATATTCACATTTCTGGTCTGATTGTTGGGAATGAGTGGATCATATTTACTGGCGTAGGTGAATACCCTGCCCTGTTGGTAGTCATTTACATCTCGTTTAATCTGTCTAGCTTTCCTATTTTTGATGTCATTTTGCTGTTTGAGAAGAATATCATCCAGGATATCATAGTTCTTTATTGTTGCTTCAGGGATATTTAAGTCTTTAATTTCTTGTTCGACCACAGCAATATCTGCTTGTAACTTAGTGACCTTGCGGTCCGAACTTTCTATTAAAATATCTATAAGGGTCATTGAGTTTGCTGTGAGTGAATCTTCCCACTTAGACATCAGGTCTGCATCTAAGTTGTCATAAGTGGGAAAGATTTGACCTCTGAGGCCCCTGGGTATTCTTTTTAATCTCAAGTATTGTTTGAGAGTGGTGCCGTCCCACCACTTCGCATTCTCCTGTTTCTTAAGACGTTCAAGTTTTATAAACTTGTCTCTAAGGCCTTCCTTCCGCGGAGGGTTCGTACTGGTAGTGGCAGTTGTAGTGGACATGCCTTTGGCTAGATTATCGAAAAGTTCCTCTGCAGCTTTGCTGCGATCCATGTGAGCTGAATCAATTGTGGATCTACTAGAGGTAAACAACTCGGGTGTTGTTGTTTGAGAGTGCTAGGCGGCAACCCTAAACTGACTAATGAATTTAAGGAAAGGATGGTTTTTAGGTTGTCAGAGAGCGGGCGCCCGCTCTCTGACAACCTAAAAACCATCCTTTCCTTAAAATCTATCATCATGAATGCATCTGAAATCAGTGTATGCAATATTTACCTTCTCATTCCCTTTCATTTTTGGATCATTACCTCCTAAAGCTGCTCCTGTGCAGCAAATAAGGTGAAGGCGGCCGGTCAAGTGTATGTTATGGGGTTGGCCCATTGAGCTTTCTTTCATCATCTGCTTAGTAGATAGCCGCTTAATCTTGAGGTAATCCCTTTAAAACAGGCCATAAGCTTTGTAAGTTTGGTTCTATTGCTTTTGCTTTCCAATGCCATATGGCAGCGTTCCTGGTCACATGGTATGTGACCGGCTTATGATATTGAAAGTCTACCAAGCTTTTTACTTTTGCTTGTTGTGACACAGTCTTTTTTATGAGAAGAGGGTGATGGGAAACGTTCTGTGGGAGCCTCCATACCCATAGAACTAATAATTAAGTCATGCTGCCTGCCATTGCTGCTCTCCTCGGAATTCAGAAAGATTTGAATATCTACTCAATAGTGGCTCAAGTTGTGGCCTGGGCCAACTTGCCTTCTCACCTGCAGGGAAAATGTATTGGTGGGGTGAATATTACCTCCAAAAGCAACTATGCTAGCCGTGTCTGCTATATAAGCTGCAAACAGAGAAAGCCTCGCATGCTTGTAAGGAAGAACAGCAGCCGATGCCTTTGGTGTTAAAAATAAACTAGAAAGATCTCTAATGATGTATTTTTTTCTAATCAGGCTGGTGGAGACAGATCGTTGTTTTCGTGAAAGCAATGAAGTAAATATCTTCCATATGTTGCGCTGCGTCAACCCACCCAGCATCCTACCAGCAGACAGTAACTGACAAAGCACATTGGCTTTTCAATGCATCTGATTGTGGAACATGATTATCCAATAAAAGCATTTACGCAGAACAGCAAATCTATTTAGCATGAAACTCAACATGGTGAGCAAACCAAAAAGCATAATTTGTCTACGAAGTCAAGCAAGCTCCTGTCGGTAGTGTTATCTTCCAGTACAATACTCTCCATCTCTATTCATGCCTTCGACAAGGCAACTAGGGATTATAATTACCTGATGAATAAAGATGCCCATTCATCATTGACAAAATTCATCTATTTGTGCAAAAGATCTTTTCCAAGACGAAGAGCTGATTCGACAACAGAGAACCAAATTGGATGTGACCTAGTTTAAGTGCATCAAACAGAAATATTAATCAGAACATGGTGCTTTGAACATGATCTCTAATGACTGCTAAAGAGGGCATGTTTAAAAGGTCTTGCATGAATCTTTTAACAGCACGCACTGAACGGGAGTCGTTAAAACAGTAGTTAATAAGAAAGAGAAAGGGGCAACCCCAAGGGCTTTTCTGTATCGAACTTGGAGTCGAACTAGGCTCATGTTTGTCGGGATTATCACAGTGTCTGGGAAGATAAAAATGACACAGAAGAGAAGCAAAAAGATGAGTGAGTACCCTTTCCATAATCCTCATCATCTGGAAACACACATCCTGTTTGTAATATCTGGGCAGGTGTGGGAATGATCCAGGAGCGGCCCGTGCAGGTAAGAATGGTGAGACGGTGGGGGGAGGACTCGACAGACGACAAGGGAAAATTAATGATTTAATTTCCCCTCGTCGTCTGTCGCGTCCCCCCCATTCCCACCCTACTGCCCACCCCTCTTACCTGCAGGGGCCGCTCCTGGAATGATCATGATGGGGCGTGTTAATGTGTATGGCGACACTTTTGTGACTAATTTCTCATAATGCTTTGCATTCTTGTTAACAATGCTGTCTTTCCTACTTTATAATTTGCCATCCCTTGTTTCCAACTTGGAGATGGATCAATGAAGGTTTAAAGGACCTTCAGAGCATGGGGTGTCACACACATTGCATTGGATCTTCCTCCCGCATCCGACCAGTTCAGTCCTTCACAGTCCGAATTTGCGCCTGATGTCTGGTCCTGGGCCTGCTTAGCACATGAGTAAACCACTGCCATTGTGTGCTATCTTTCAACAGACATATGATAAATCCGCTCTCATTGACTTCAATCAAGGGGGTCTGATAAAGATTATGCGGGGGTGGATCTAAGCATGATTTACAATATATCCACATAAAATACATTTATAGTCAATAAATCTGAGTGGAAATGATTTACTTTGCCAGTGGTTGTCCTGACGTTCTAACAATAATCTGAGCCTCCTAGATCTAGGCTAGTCACCCCTGCCTTTAAGATAGTGTCAAGCCAGATGAGCGGATGGATGAGTGTGACTGCATTAAGAACTACTGCCCCTTCCAGGAACGTCAGACTAGGCTCATGATGATCTGTGTATGTTGATATACTTTTAGTAACTTTACTCTTCCAGCTTCAACCTTTCTGAGGAGTAAGGTTAGTTTCTAGAACATGAAAAGATAAAGTGTATTTGCTGTTGGGACCCTACTGTCTGGGTACGATATTCTGTTATTATGGACAACAGTGAACATGATAAGTGAGAGTGATGGTTTTGAGATTAAAACGCCCCTTCATGTAAGTGATACATTACATCAGCACCAGCAGCACGCAGGGTGTTGAAAACAGCTGTTTAAGTCCAGCGTACAGCCAATGTAGCGGTACAGGCAGAGGCGCGCTGCACCATCTATCGCTCTAATGAATAGGTCCTAGTTCAGATGTATTTAAAACTGTGAAAATTATAATTCAGCATGCCTATTTACTCTACTGAAATATAGGACTCAAGGAGCACTGGAATGATACAAGCCTATAGCTACTGAGCAAAGCCCGCAATACTTTCCCTTATTTACCAGCTGAGGCGGGCGTTTCTGTATTGTGAAGGTCAGGTACTTACAACAGCAAGAAACAGACCAATGTGAGGCACTCTATGATTTCTAATGGGGGCATCTAGCTGCAGAGAAGGAAAAATAATATCCAGTGACATTTACACAAGGCACAGAGACTTACAATAGTCGTTTCTCTGCTCTTTAAAACCGCTGCAGTATCCAAGGTCTTGTATTCCTTAGAAACCTATCAACATTAGACCTAGGATTACAGAAAACATATTGCAAGATCACGTTCTTTGATAGAAATATAGATAACACGCTGCATGTTCACCTGAGGATATGTTAGATGAGCTCAGAAAGGTCAAACCTAGCCGATTTGTTGTCTCCACGCCCACAAAGTTGATCTTAGCCTCTACTCCCTCACAACATACTCAGAATTGGTTCCGACTCCTCCTTGTCAGTATTTTCAAGGTCTAAAATGTTCCAGCCTTTTAATGGCTGTGGGTATGATTGGGTTGGTGTTTTCCAGCCTCTGTTCAGACTTCTGTTTGGAGGGGGGGCGGTCAGAGGGTGGGAATATCGAGTTAGGAGGTATTTCCACCATGCCTGGGTGTGTTAAATACACCACTATTCGATAAGTGTCAATATGCCAAGCCTGTTGACATTTACCAGGAGCAAAGTAAACAGAATTTACCTTACCCTGTGGTGTTTGGTGCGTTAAGCAACAAAAACCACACGTTGTTGTCCAAAAACTCAGAATGGGCGATTTGTATCGTGCCCGATTAATAACGTACCCTGGGGTATCATTATGAATCCAAGTGTCATCCCCTAGTTCAGTTTAAATTAACTCTGGATGTATTGGTGTGTTCCGTGTTTGTGTTCACGTTTAGACCTGCACCCCAATAGCTGCTTAGAACAGCTGGAGTGTCAAATACAGTCCTTCATTTGTAAAGTTTTTCGTATGAGTCAGACCCAGGGGCGATGAACAGGGCCGGACTGGCCATAGTGGGCACCGGGCATTTCCCCGGAGGGCCACCAGGGTTGGGGGCGATTTTTTTACAGGGCCATTTTTGCAGCATAGCTGCAATATCGGCCGCTGTAAAGAAATCCGCTGAAACTTACCGTGGCAAACAACTCAACCACACCCCCAACCCCCCGGGGGGGGCCAGCCAGGTACTTTGCCAGGGCCGGTTTTGGTTCCCAGTTGGACCTGGTGCTGAATACCGTGTTGCAGAATACAAAGGCTGCCTAGTCTTGATTGCAATTCAAGGTGCTTTCTTTCAACACTCTATGCTTCCTATTTGCCTAACTATTATAGTTTTTTTTTCATGACTGCTTTCTTCTTTATTCACGGTTCATGTCTTTCTCTTTGTCCTCCTTTATCCCGTTCCTGCCTGTCTTTTTAGAAATCTGATGATGAAAAATAAGTCCTGGTCCCCAATTGAATGCAAATGCCCACAATCAACAACCACCAGCTCCATTTATATGTAGTTTAAGAAGACAAATGACAATTCTTGCAACTAAGTGTTAGAAAAAGGAGACATGATTTGGTAGTCTTTATAGAGCACACTGTTTACCTCATTTTAGAAAAAGAATATAATGGGAGCATTGCTGACATGCGTGTTATCCAGAATCAGAATTGTATTTTCCCATACTGATTAACACCTACTCTCACGTCCTTGAATTACTTTCAAAAGCTTTAGCAGTCACAACAGATTTTAAAAGTTACGGGCAATTGGAGTTAGTGCAGGATATATCGCGTTTTAAGTCACAGGTAAAAGGTTGGCATTTATCAACATGCATTGCGGGCCTTTTTAGTCCGGGCCTAAGGGCGGCATGCATGCGCTGCTTGCTCTGTGAGGCATGCTACATTAGGGTGTGCACTGAAAGCCTCTCTCACTCTCCGCCCATATTTGTCATTGACTTGTGTCATTGTCCTTCATAAATGATTGCTTCTGATTCATAAGTAGGCTTGTTAGTACCTCCTTGGCACCGCCTTGTCTACATTTGTTACCACCCATAACTACAGGCCCTTTTACTTCGGTTGTTACATGGGATGCCTTATTTAGTCTGTGAGCACTATTTTTTTTCATGAATAATGTGGGACAATGGCGGCGCTTGAATTTGCAGCACACCCACATAGCACTTGTGGGACAATGGCGAGGGCTACTTGTATAAAGATCGTGCAATACGCACTTTCACTTTAATAGTGGCTGCCCCCCACGGACACACACACACACAAACAGCACTCATGGGACAACAGCTGGCGCTACTTGTATACGGAACTCTTTTACTTTAATTAGGCACGGGTCGCCGGAGCGGCCTGGTGATGGTTGGACAGAAAGTGAAAGTTTTACATGTGGCAGGCGCATTGAGCAGCCGCGGGCCGTGGAGGGAGTTACGGTGGGGCAGGGAGGCGGGGAGGGGCAGGGTGGAGAGAGCTAAAAACCGGCCCCTGGATAATTACAGGTATGTAAACAATTTAATTAATAAAACGAATTTCGTAGTGCGCCCTGCATTGCAAAATGCGATGCAGTGTGCGCTATGAAATTCGTTTTATTAATTAAATGTGTCCTAGTATCGAAATTTTCTACAATGAGCACAACTTACAAGAAAATCATTCTGAAATATTAGCAGATTCTAAGCACGGAACCTGACTTTGGCACGATGTTTAAGAACCCACCGATATTTGCACATACCAGGAATGCTAACATCAAATAAATACTCACCAAAAGACCACAAAACCAGAACAAGCAAAGGGTACAAAACCTTGTTTGAACTGTAACAATTGCCACAACATTATCAGCGGTAATACAGTCACCCACCAAATGAAGGGTTACAGCATCAAGTTGCAAGTCAACGCCACATGTGATACTTCAAATGTGGTGTATCTCATAAAATGCCCATGTGGTAAGCCTTACATCGGTAAGACTGAGCGAAAGATTAAGACTCGTATAAATGAACATAAGTCAAATATACGTACCAAAAACACAAAATCCAACATTGCGAATCACTTTAATGAGGCACGTCATAACATTTCACAATTGAAATTCATGATCTTGGAAACTGTCAAAAAACGAGAAAATATCGACAATAATAAGCACCTGTTACAGCGCGAAATGGCATGGATTTTTAAATTACAAACTATGAAGCCGTTTGGATTAAATGACCGTCTTGAATTTTCATGCTTTATCTGAAGATACCTCTAGTGGGGTACATCGTGTCTGATACAAAGTCCCTTGAGTGCAATGGTTTTTACACTTGGTACACATCTAGTTTGATATATATAATTTGTTATATAGCTTTCTCGATTATATGCACATGTTACATGCTATTTAGGTTGGATGTCACTATGTAACCTTGTCACACACTTATAGAAACTTCCTTCACGTTCCCCCCTTTATATATGGCCGCCGCACATTGGGTTGCGCTAGTCCTTTTTTAATGTCGTTCACACACTAGTCACACACCATTCCAAGATGGCCGGTAAGGATTAGTCCCCCTATTATGTTTACTGAGTCGAACGCGCCATTTATTAAACACCGACAATACCCGGTCACCTACACTTTTGAACATGATCGTTTGACTGTCACGCTGTTGACCCAACTTTTTCAGTAAGTTATTATACTTTTCTGCCGCCCGAACTGATACGAAATACTTTCTATAGCCCGTACTATTGGTGGGCATTGACAGCTTCTCGTGTTTTCTTACAGAACACGCTCATGCTACGCCTAGACCAACTTATAGTAAGCCTTTAAACTCCTTATCTCTGATTATGATATACCAATCTCACTCCCTATCTAACTTTGATAGGTTATTTTCACTGGTTGACTAATGAAATTGCCTTTCACCATTTTACATGCTGAGCACTCCTAACTATCACGGCACATATGTTGAACCTCGCTGTAATACGGATGAATCCTGTAAATGTTTGCATGTTGACACTCGTTTTTAAACACTTCTATGGTATGCCCGCACACACCCGATATTTCCGTTGTACACATTTCTTTCAAAAGGGTGTCTGTGTACTCTCGTTTCACCGCACTGTTCAAACGCTTTTCTTTATTAGATACTCCTTTATTAGAC
This sequence comes from Lissotriton helveticus, assembly GCF_964261635.1. Lineage (NCBI taxonomy): Eukaryota > Metazoa > Chordata > Amphibia > Caudata > Salamandridae > Lissotriton > Lissotriton helveticus. The sequence continues at coordinate 712,794,229 of NC_136057.1, read as the reverse complement.
AGTTGTTACACACGAATGCTATTAACATATTGTATACCATGAAGTTGGTGCCATGTGGCTTACAGTTATGTTTTACATTTTAGAGCTCCCAGATGAAGGGCTCTCAAGCCCGAAATGCATTGGAGCACAATGGAGCAGTTATAAGTTTGATATGAGTGGAAATAACTCTATGGATTGATGATAAATCTACAATAAACTACAAATAAATCGTACATTGATTAAAAAAACAAGGAGTCTTGATTTTCGAGAACGCAAAGGTGTGCCCACGACCAGGGAGGTTACCATCACTTCAATGGTAATACTTTCTTGTTATATTAAACTGACGTGCCAGGACGGACACGCCACCTGTAGGAGCACCCAACCTAAAAAACTTTTTGATTAACCTGTGTGGACCGCTGAAGAAAATAAGGGTGTGCACCAACCGACCAATAATTTTGTGTAAAAACACACTGCAGCACTCAAACAACATTTAGGGCCTGATTTAGATTTCGGCTGACAGGTTACTCCATCACAAAGGTAACAGATATCCCGTCCTCCGAAATGTAAATCCCATAGGATATTATGGGATATATACATGGGCGGACAGGAAAACCTTCACCGTTGTGATGGAGTAACTCATCTGCCAAAATCTAAATCAGGCTCTTACTTGCCACGCCATTGATGAATGTCTTTTAGCGCAACATTTTTTAAGATCTTACAGTAAGGTTAAATAAAGCATCTTTTTAGGGGAAATGCAAATACACTGTGCTACTGTTTGGCACTGGCTTAGCCCCTAGAGTCCTAATCCAGGAACAACCAGCGAGGAAAACATGGATGAACCACAGCAATAATGATGTCCAATTATGAAATTGTGGGCTAAATAATTTAAAGCATTTGTAATTAATTTACTAATGCTGCTTGAATCTTTTCACTAAACCTGGATGAATATTTTTGGGGGAGGTGGAATCTTTTTATTAAACAGTTGCTCAGCATACAAGGTCAGGTAATTACGTGAAAATCATTATTAGCAGTAGAAAATATGAGACACACCGCCTTCACAGTAGCATTTGAAATCATATACACCCATTACCCATTACCATACGTAATGCGTTGTTATTAACCTGTCTGTAGCCCCTCCAAGGCATCCCCAAAATGGCCCTTATACGCCCCCCAAAGGCCCCATACTTTTTCCCATTTTCTTGGGCATCCTCAGCTCTGACAGACCACCTTTTTGGCCTGCCTACAGCAATCCAAGTCTGCCTCCTAGTCTGCCACTCTAGGAAGCTAGAATGCACCACATGCCCTCACTGTATTTCCTTATGCCAACCCAGCTGCCAACATCATCCAAATTCTGTGATATTTGGGCAAGACCTCCTCCCCATCACATATAGAAAATGTAATCTCGCCTCCATTGGGGCTTCTAAACATATGGCCCTGGTCATAACCTGTGTTATCTCCATCCAATAATATTGGATTTTGGGACAGACACATAGAATTTGAAAAAAGAATTCCACTGCCCGCAGCCTCTAGTACATATGTCTGTGTCACTTCTCCCCAGCTTGCATAAGAGTAATCTAGAGGAATAGGATCTGTGTTGAATCCTCATCTGTATCAGTTGGAACTCAGCTCATATAACTATCTCTCGGGGTAGCCCTGTTTTCCCAGTGTTTGACTATCCAACGGATAGGCCAGTTCATCTCTATCTGCAAACACCCAGCCATTGATTGTAATCAATTGGGCCACCTAATAATATTTCCAAATATCATACCCCTCTCTGAAGCTTGTGCAATGCTATTCGAGAGCTACCCACAGGACCATACACGGCTCACTGTCAATCATCTGGAAGAAGTCTAGTGTTATCTTGTATGGGCTGTTCTGCATAACATAGAGCAAGCATGGCAGGGTCATCATCTTAAGAGGACAGCCGTAACGATCAGGGACACCGGGTGTCTCCTCCAATGTTTCACGTCATTCCGTAGTTTTCTTAGCTGCAGAAGTAAATTCTGAGCCAAAAATGTGTCATCTGTCCTTGTGATATAGATGCCTAAGCATGTCAACCCATCTCTCACTGTCAAGGCTCCACCCCTGGATGACAGAGAAGGAATATCCCCAGTGAAGGGAAAAATCAAGGACTTATCCCAGTTAATTTGGTACCCAGAGTAGCTACCAAGTAAATAAAAAATGTGCAGCAGCCTTTCAACATTCTGTTTGGGCTGTGCGGCATATAGCAATATGTCATCGACATACAGGGCAGTGAGTAATCTACAGTCTCCCTCTTCTACAATGCCCCTTGCTAGCGTTTCTTGGCAGACCCAGAATGCCAGGAGCTCCAGTGCAGGCATAAATATCATTGGGGACAATGGGCACCCTTGTCTCCTGCCTTTGCGTAGAGCAAATGGCCGGGACAATTTACCATTCATCCGCACTCTTGCTATCCTAGATGAATACCACGCAAACTCCCTTTGAGATGTGTGTCTTTCATAGATCACGTTTGATTCCAGCATTAAAGAATACAAAAAACATTAACATAGCTGAAAAGTGGGATGGCTTAATGAATGTGGAAATAATATGGGTGGAGAAACCAGGTAGAAAAAGATGCTAGTGTGTGGTGAGACCACATGTTAAGTTGACAACAAAGACAGCACACCACAAAATGCTCCATGGGTTAATGTGACTGCTTCAATGATCTATGGGTAACTTGAAGGGGACATCTTCAAATTCTTTTTTTTTTTTCAATGTTTTTTATTGAGATGGATCGGAATATAAGACACGTTACAAATACAAACTGGATACCACGTGATAAAATCAGACATTTACACATATAGACTTAAACTAGATAACAAGTGATAAAATCAGACAGTTATTATATACCAATTTCTGTACCTTAATAAAAAATAAAAAATAAATCCTGAAATGTACAAGAATGTTACAGTCCTGACATTGTGGGAGGATCGTTCTCCCTTCAGCTCAGCAGGTCTATTCATCTCAGCTCTCTCCAGTTCCTAAGAGGAGCCCAGATCTTTTTACCATAATCTTTCCTCCTTTTACCCTTAAAGCTGTATAGGCATTCCTCTATGTTATGGATCCCCAGCAGCCTAGTTAACCACATCTGAAAGGAGGGCGCAATCGGGTCTTTCCAGGCCGCGGCAATTAAGATTCTAAAAACAGCCACTGATAGAAAAATAAAGGCCTCGGCTCCATGTTCGATTCTTAAGTTTTCATCCCTGCCGAGCAAGACAGTAGTTGGGGATAGAGATATTTGATGCTCTAGCAGCCCCGATAGAAATTTTTCCATTTCTGTTAGAACAGGTGTAAGATTCTGACAAGAATAGAAGACATGCAATAAATTCGCCGGGCCTTGATTACACCTAGGGCATCTATCGTTGTCTCTTAAGCCCCATTGAAACAACTTTGCGGGGGTATAATATAGGTTAAAGACCATCTTATAATGCTGCGCTTTTAAATTACTTGCTCTTAATACCCTTTTATTTAAAGCAAGAATGTAATCTATATCTATATTCGGATCCCCTATTCTTTGTGCCCATGCAGACTCTATTTGTCCAATATCGTCATCCAGCCCCTTCAAGAGAAAACTGTACCCTATTTTGATCCTCTTGCCACCATTTATTACATACTTCATAAGAGGATTTATCTCCTGTATTACTAATCTTGGTCTAAATGAATTGATCGTTTGCTTGACTTGATTATATAAAAACCAGTGACTGGCCGGAATACCGAATTTCTGCTGTAGGAGATCAAACCCTAATACTTCATCCCTACACATGACATCCCCCAAACATCTGATACCCAGCGTCTTCCATGTACTACTATTTCTATTCTGTCCAAGATGTGAAAAGGGTTTTGAGCTCCATAAGTCACTCATACCGTTGATCTTCGGGATTTTCAGAAAGTTCAATATTGCCTTCCAAGTACCCCATGCACTTAGCATTACTTTGCTTTTACTCCTTTTAAAGTATAAAATGTTACTTTCTCGTGTTAAGAGTCCCCGAGCCCTTTCTCCTACTATTAGTTCATATATTGACGGAATTCTATAAGAACCAAGTGGAGTCTCTTGGAAATCATATTTCAGTAGGTACTTCATTTGCAACATTGAACAAACCCAATGGTACAGCCTCAAATTAGGTGCAGATAGCCCTCCTCCCTCCAATGGTGCAGAAAGTCGAGCTAAAGATCTCCGAATTTTCCCATATTGCCACACAAATTGTGAGAAAACAGCTTCCATTTTTTTAAGCAGACCCTCTTCTACCAGTAGGGGTATGGCACGGAATAAATACAACAATTTTGGAAACATTGACATTTTCAATACATTCACTCTTCCGATCAAAGATAAATGTAAGACATCTATTCTTCTGAGTTCTTTATCTATTGAGGTAAGTAAAGGCAGATAATTCTCTTGAATAATTTTCCCCACATTAGCATTAATTCTTACCCCAAGGTAAACCGCAGAATCCACATATCTTGGGTCTCTTTTATGAATATTTTTTGTACCAATTATTATTGTTTTTTCCGCATTAAGCCTATAGCCAGAACACAATCCAAACTCATGCGCGAGATGAGTTAGTTCGATCATTGCCGTTTGCGGATCCGTGGTAGTAATTGCCAAATCATCCGCATAAGCCAATAATTTGGTGCTATAACCATTAATTATGACTGGGGATATGTTATCGGAAGCAAGGATTTTCCTAATAAAAGGATCGATAAAGAGTGAGAAGAGTATCGGGGAACAGGGACATCCCTGTCGAGTTCCCCTCCTAATCACCACTTCTTCAGACTGCAGACCCATTGCAGTAATCCTTGCTACAGGATCCATATACATAACTTTGATTGCATTCCTACATTTCTCTCCAAAGCCCCTTCTAGCCAATAACTCCCACATAAAATCCCAGACCACACGGTCGAAGGCCTTTTCGGCATCTAAAAGGATCATGGCCATATCTCCCCCCGTAGCAGCAGTTGCGTCAAATAACGAAATTGCCCGCGCCGTGTGTTCGGTTGTACCCCTTCCCGGGACAAACCCATGCTGCCAAGGTGAGACAAGTTGACCGATAACCCTCCCTAGTCTTTTAGCCCATACTTTCGAGTAGAGTTTTGCATCTGAATTTATCAGCGAAATTGGCCGATACGAGCTGGGATTTTCCTCAGGTTTCCCCTTCTTATGGAATATTACAATGTTAGTTTGTTTCCATGTGTCGGGGATCTTCCCAGAGCAGATTATTCCATTGAAAAGGTCTACAAGCATAGGAAGGATTTCCTCTTCCAGAGCCCTATAAACTTCTAGTGGTAGCCCATCTAGACCTACGGCTTTACCCACTGCTAGTTCGTATAATGCAGCCTTAATCTCCTCTGATGTTATATCTAGATCCAGTTGCATCTTATCCTCATCTCCCACCATTGGACATGGCGGCCCATAGTCATGTAAAATTGGTGCCACCCCATTCTCCTGGTCATATAATTTTTGATAAAATTTCTGGAAAACCTCCATTATTGCTTTGGGATCTGTATGTTCCACCCCATTATATTTAATCTTCGCACTTTTATTTTTATTTGTTTCTTGCCTAATGCGAAGGGCTAAGACTCTACCAGCTTGCTCGCCTGTTTCATATCGCCTTGCTCTATGTGTCTGATAGTTACAAATCTCCTTCTGTGTAATTATTTTTAAGATCTCCCCCTTAATTAGAGCCATAGTTCTAGCCGTTCCCGAACTATCCTGACCGGAGGCTATTTCCACTATATGGCATTTCTCAGCTTCTGCCAATTCTTGAGCGCGTTTTTCCACATTGCTTCTATCCTCTTTCCTTAATTTGGCTGCGCAGCTAATAGTCTCCCCCCTTAATGAGGCCTTAAAGGATTCCCATACACCATTTCTAGTCGCGCTATATCTATTAATTTCAAAGAATCCTTTCGCCCATTGTTTAATGTGTTTAACAAACCTTTCATCATTTAAGAGTTTCCTTTCAAAAGTCCACTTTGAAATTTTTCTTTGAATGTTGGGGATCTTATACGTCAGTATCAGTGGATTATGATCCGAAATAATTCTTGGTAGTTTGACAATCCTAACCTTACAGATTTCTCCCTTTGTCACAAAGAAATAGTCTAATTTAGAATATTTCTGTGCAGGATGTGAGAAATATGTATACCCTGGATCCCCGGGCATTTTTTCTCCCCACACATCAGCCAGACCATGTGACTGTATTAGAGAGTCGAGAGATCTCTTTACCTTCCGTTTACGCCCCATATACCTGCTTCCCTGTTTCCAGTCAGCTGTAATGTTCATATCACCGCATACTATCAACGGGGTTGCCCAATTAGCCAATTCTTCCTCCAACTTATCATAGACCATTGGCTCATCTTCATTTGGGCCATACGTTACACACAGCGTAACCCCCATCTGAAGTTCCACTATGACCCATCTACCAGACCCATCGGATTTGCTGCGTTTCACCCCCCCCAAATTGCATTTTGCCAAAATAGCCACACCTCTAATCATCGATGTTTGTGATGAGCACCCTATCAACGTATACCCATACATCTCCAACAGCTTCCTTTTATCCCAGGGGATATGGGTTTCCTGGATACAGAGTATGTCTACATTATTGGATCTAACCCAATGGGATATCCTTTGCCGTTTTTTCCAGTCATTTAATCCCCCTACATTTATAGTACAAATCCTAATGTCTGACATTATAGCCGTATTTCTTCTCAACACATTGTCTGTTATCCATACTTATAGTTTTAGTCATAGTCTTAGTCATACTCCACTCCATCTCAAAAATTTTCTTATATTTTCCCCACTCTTTTCCACCCTCCCCCTCCCTGCCCTGCTGCCCCTCTCCCCACTCCCAGCCAGGGCTCCCCCCCCCCTTTCTTAGAGGCGCTCAGACTTGAGGTCTGTGCAACGTGATGGTTCGCAGCCCGAATTGGGGAGATTAGAGCCTGTGACCCATCCTTACATTCCTATAGCCCTATCACCCACCACCATGTATGCTACACCCTGCACCACCCGTCCGTATACCTATTGTGATAGTTATTAGCCTAAATAGAAATCCCTTTTAGCAAAATGCTCCCCGAATACAAATCAGGTTAATTATACCAAACAAAAATTCCACATATTGCTATATATTGCTGAATACTGCTAAACATTACTATACCTTACCACACATTGCTAAATACCCTAGAGCTGCAGGAATTCTTTAGCCTTTATCTCAGAGGAAAAATATAATGTTCTTCCATCTTTAATTATTTTCAATTGGGCAGGATTAACCAGATATGCCTGCATGCCCTTATCCTGAAACGGTTTGATCATCTGCCGTAACCTCCAGCGTCTCTCCACCGTAACATGACAAAAGTCAGGGCGCACAAAAAAGGAGTAACCATCAACAACCTTTTTTTTATCAGGTCTCGCTCTCTCTGAAATTGCTTGCCTCAAATTGAAATTACCCAAAAAGATCAGAATTGCCCTTGGTTTGTCCCCCTCTTTAGCATTTTTATGGATCTTAAAAGGTATACGGTGTGCCCTCTGAACCTCCCTGGACCAATCCCAGTCTTTCAGATCTGTAAAAGCATGTTCAAATAACTTCACCACGAATGCTTTCATATCTGAATCCTCTGATCCTTCGGGAATTCCCAAAATGCGCAGGTTATTCTGTCTTGATCTATTCTCCAACGCCTCCAATTTCCACTGCATATCGGTAATTTGTGTTCCTTGTAGATCTACAGCGCTAGATGCTGCTGCCGACTCAGCTTCTGTTGAGGCAATTCGCTCTTCCAAATTATTCACACGTTCTCCCAGGTTCATACAGGCTTTTGTCAATTTTCTAACTGCCCCTTGCATTTTTCTGGCTGCTGCCTGAGATTTGCGGCTTTCTTGTCGAGCTTCTTCCCTGTGCGAGATTATTTCCTGATGTATAACCTCTAGGAGGGACATTTGGGCCGCTTCCCCTCCCGGGCTATCTTGGGTCGTTTTTGCGGCTTTAGGCATCTGCTGTTCTTTTTTTTGAAGGTGGATTTTCGAACCCACCTTGGCTTTCACTGCGGTTATTGGGGAGTTAAGGTCATCCTGTTCCAGATCACTGTCAGTGTCAGATCCACTGACTTCTTGATCCAAGCTGCCATCCTCTTCCTCCGACCATTCACCACCTTCTGACACTGAGAAGAACGCCTCACTAGGGGCCTCTTTTTTGTCACTTGCATCACCCCCACTTTCACCCCCAATTTCTTCCTCCAATATCCCTTCTAGCACATGGACTACCGCAGTAATGTCCTCTGCTTCTTCTGTTATCATTCCTGCTATACCTGAATCCACTTTCTTACAGCCCTCTGAATCTTCAGTCTGATCATGAGGCGCAGGAGTATCTATATCTGTCTCATTTGCAGGTACCACCGCTAAATTCTGGGGGGTCCCCCCGTCTTCAGTTCTTGTCATAACCTGGATGTCGTTATTGGAGGTACTAGAGTCAGCAATATCGTCAGAGCCTTTTATTTTCACCAGTTTTTGAAAGATATTGGATATCGGGGTGGTGCCCTGACAATCTAGATTGGGTTTAGTATTTCCTTGTTGTTGTAATATTTTTTTTATTGGGGTATCTTGTTTCTTAGTTTTTTTACCCTCTGTCTCCTTCTCTGCAGTTAAACCTGCTAGCTCCACTGCCGCTCTTCTTCTAGCGGCTGCTTTGGCACTTGCCGTGATTTTCGGGGCCATAATTTCCCTCCTCCTTTCTACCGGCCCAAACTCCCCCTTACCGCTCGTGGTATTGTCACCCTGGGTCTCTCCCTCCAGGTTACCGTCCGCCAGAGCTCTCAGTGCACTCTTTCCAAGACCGCCGGGACAGTGCCTCTGCTGCTTCAGTTGGATCTCCACCGCCTCAATCCGTCCTCTCCTCCTCCGCCTCCGCCTCCACTGCACGTCCAGCCCCGCCTGTGAACTCCGCAGTGCTTGCCTGCAGGGCGCCAACTCCGCAGCCTCCGCAACCTCCGCCAGTAAACAGACAGCCGATAGGGCTCTCCGACCCCTGCCGACTCGGAGCAGTTCCAGCAGCAGCCGCCCGAGCGGCCAACAGTGAGTAATTCTCATGCGGCAGGGGCGGTATCCAATTTGACGATATCGGCTTTTCTCTTCTCACTGCTCACATCGGCTGATTAATTATTCGTGTTTATCACTTCTTGCAGCCTCATACCCTCATGCTTGCGAATCACATCCGCTCCGTACTCCGTTGCTCTGTGGTGCGTGGATCGGGGTTTTTTTTCCCAGTCCTACAGTCTCTCAGGCCCGCATCTCCTCATTCGAGCTGCTGCCCGACCGTCCTACACGGCCGCCATCTTCAAATTCTAGTTATAAGAAGTAATTGGAGATTGGGTTATGGAACCTGTGTGTTTTTGTGTGTGTGTGTGTGTCCGTCCAGTAGAGTTACAACTTGCAATTCTATTGAATAGCTCTACCGACTATGACACCTGTTGTAGGAATCTGTGGTTATCTTGCAGGTCACAAGTTGAAATCTAGGCCGTATAATTCAGTTTTCATCCTTCTGAGTCAGTAAATTGAGCAACATTGAGGTGGGCAATAGTAACAATGGCTTAGGTTTCTAATTAGAACAGAAGCAGGCACTGGGGTGGCAGCGGTAAAGCAGAGCATGCAAAGCACATTGTGCTGTTTGTCCATTTGCAAATTGACAGACGGATTGCTGTGCTGTGCAGTTTGCTATATCATTACACCATATCTTCCTTGATATTGCCGGATACTGATCCACTGGAACGTACTAAATCTGACAGCAATTTTGAGATGTAATTCAGATGTCACTGATGTACAAGCTGAACCGGTACAACCAAGCCTTGCTGATTTAGAAAGTGACAGTGGACTTAGCAAAAAACAATATTGAGACTAACATTAAGCCCATATTTGAGTCTGCTTGTACTCTTCCTGAAGCTTCTCTTTCAGATGTAATTGGAATAACAAATCACTAAATGAGGGAGGTGCTTCTCTCAAAACTGCATGTACTACTACTGGGGTACTTAATACTCTTTATTATAATGTTCCCCAAAGCCACAACGTTTAAGTTGCTTCCATCCCTACCCACATATATGATTGTATGCTCCAAAAAAGACCCAATCCCCCATACAACTAGTTGACAAAGGGAAAATAATGATCCACTGTTTTTACATAAACCAGCTGGTTCTATACCTGGCCTTAATTTGCATTGCATGAAACTGTCCCAATGACCATACTCCTTTTTTAGATCTCGCCTAGCGATGCAGCACATGCGCTGTACGGTATGACGATAGATGCAGACCTACTGAACATCATTATTTAGATTCAACCTGTAATGGCAGCCTCAAGATTCGATACATGGTTGAGCGTTTTCTTGACTGATAGATTGCCATAGCAAATATGGTGGTCCTGTTATCAGTAAATCTTATTTGTAGGATAATGGACACACCTGCCTTGGGTGATAATGCTATCTATAGTGAATACAACTGGTCTATTACTTTTCCTGTATTGCATTTTACATCCTAAGATTCCAGTCACAAGCTTGCACTTAGCTGACGTGCACAGGGACATCAAAATGCTTAAAACGTATTGGTTCTGTATAGGTTAAGGTACCACTTAAGTACACCCCTCCTTATAGTAAATATCTCATGTTCTTCACTTTACCTTTATTGGTATGGAAGACTATAATGTGGTTGGTTGCTTTAATATTATGGACGACCTTGAAAGTGAGCAAATGCCCCTAGTTACTCTTTTTTAAGAGCCCTGACAAATTAATAGGACATTTTCTCCCTTGCCATATTTATGAACCTAATTGGTCTGAATGAAATAATTTTAGTTTAAAAAATAGAATAAATTGAAGATCCTTAGAAATGGTACCTAGAAAGAAAGGATTCTAGAATCCTATGAATAATTGATGAAATATTTTATTGAGACATTCGATTTAAAAACAACATAATGAAAGAGAAGCTACTCACCAATTGATCTTCTAATTAATGATGAGCTGAGATGTTGATTTTCTTTATCTTCATAACCCTCAAAGATCCTCTATGTACATATATTGCCTTCATGATATAAAAAGAGATTTATTTTTATATTTACGGAAGTCTAGGAAAAACCTGGGCATTTTTTTAAAGAAGCACTTGGTTAAAATACATTATTTCGTAAGCATAATATGATTCAGAAGCATACTATTCATAAACTTTGGTCGCTAGTCAAGGAATCTTATATTGTTAAGACAATGCAACTACCACTCAGGTTCCATAAACCAAGATTTGTCAGAATTATATAGAAAATCATATTGGACATCTCGATGAAGCAGATAAAGGACCTAGAATACCTGCATTTAGAGGCATGGTTGACAAACTTGATTATCCCTTATTAACTCCCAAGGGGTAATATTTTTGTAAAGGATATTTAGGATACAATATTTCTGTCAGACGATATTTAGGCCATATGATTCTGGTACCATACCAGGCTGTGCTTTTGCCTAAAATAATATGCTATTTTAAATCTGAGCAACATACAGTCAGGATGTTGTGTAATGTGGTAACTCCACTTACTTAATAAGAACAATCTTGTTAAGGCTCAATACAGTTACCTGGGAAGCTCTACTTGACCCTTGCTAGCTAATACACAAGCTGCAAGCAGTTCCACAGACAGTGTATCATAGTTCCATAAGTACCAAACAACATTAATATTAAGAATACAACTCTGTAACATTTTCAATTAAATTTAAAAAAATCAAGAAACATTTATTAGACAAAATGATACAAAATGGTTAAAAATAGTATACTATGGATCAATGAAAGCGTAAAAAGACATTACCTGCCATGTGTACTTCCTTTAACTGCCCACCCTGGTACATGCCAAAGTTTTACATTTTTCGGGAATATTTCTGTAGGATTCTAGTGACAGCACTGAGATTTAGACAGACCTCTCCCCCATTACACACTGCTAAATATATGAGACTTGATTTCTTTATGATTCTGTTAAAAAGCACTCCTGGTCTCTCCCACATCTCTCAGGCATGCAGGAATATTTCCTTAGTTCCAAGTCTCTCTCAAGACAGGGCTCACACAGTGTCCAGTACAGTGTACTCCCAACTGGGCAGATGGTTCGTCGACACACGGTAACACCCGTCTTCAAGCCATTGTGTTCTCAAACATGAGGACCGTCAGCTGATATTTTGAGAGCAGTTCCAGTCCCTGAGTGCAGGTGGAGAGTGCTTTAGGTCCCTTTCCACAGTAGGTCAGTCAGGATTCCCCTACTTTCAGGTGTTTTTTTCCAGGAATTGTCTGAGATGTTGGAAATAAGACGTCATTTTTAATTGCTAAAATAGCCAGCGAATGAAGACTTCTCTAGGCCGGCCCAATCTTGGCAGTATCCCCACTATACTGTTTTTTTCAAGACCTCTGTTTCACCCGACTGCTAATCTTTCCAGAGGCCCTCTTTCAAAATAGCAGCAGCCAGTCACCCCTTAAAAGAGCTCTGAGTCCTCACCCACATCAAGCATTCAAAAGAGCTCTTGGTCCCTTCGCAGAAATAAGGAACCATCCCCTTTTCCTATCTTTGAATAGCTCAGAGTCCTGCTGTAGCCAGAGACTGTTGTCTGAGGAACTGCTCAGGATGATAGGTTTCTGCCACCCATGTTTTTTTGGGGATCTTTATATGAAACGGCAGCCTGTTGCTGCAATCCTTTGCGATGTCATATTATCCAGTCCTCTTCCAAATGGCCCAACACAGCTAAGCAGTCAGAGTTTGCACTACAACATTCTTCCTAACTTCAAAAGAAACTGAGGTTTCTTCTGCCAGTCCAACACCTCAAGTCTAATTGAGATGGCACTTACAGACATTGGACAAAGGCAAGATAACAGAACTGGCTTAATTCTGTTTGCTTGTGAGTCAGCACAAAGTACACTTTCTATTGTCTGGTTACCTATCAGATTAGTAGCATTATATTGTTAGCAATGTGGTGTATGATGTAGCTTCTACAGTCATTTTGTATTTCACAATTTGATATCCATGGAATAATGGGACCACCAAGTGCCACTGCATGCATTTAGAAGCACAAATTGCTTTTGATCTCATCTGACATAAATAAAGTACAAACAAAACCCATTGGCTTTTTGCTTACATGACAGAGTACTTTATTCTGACATGTGTTACTACAGTAGTTTAAAACTGCTGCCAGCCAGAACATTGTGCTGTCACTGTGATACATGTTAGCGATACATATTATAGGTGTACATTGCGGTCAACATGTCAAATATATCCTGTTGGAAGCCAGAGTCCCCGTCCCGCACCACTGTCACCAAATGCGAGACCCGGGACTTCTCACTCAATGTTAGGCCAAGTAAAGACACCGTTTGAGATAGCCCTGCTCACCCCCTTAGTAGCTTGGCACGAGCAGCCAGGCCTATTTCCAAGGCACGAGTGTACAGTATGTGCAACCACACCCACAGTAACCCCCTGGTGACACCACAAATCGACTCCACACAAGTTTGATAGAAACGAGTATCAACTTTATATGAAAAAAATACGATCAGACCACATGATACAAAATCCAACATATAATAAAGGGTAATATTCGTTCTGGCTGGCTGATAAGTTCAAATCCCAACCACCGCTTTCAAAATGCTATGCTGGTCGCAATGCTAGAATCACACACGTTGCAATGGACAAACAATAATGCACTGTGTAACTATACATCCTGTGCCGGGCAAATGAGAAATAATAAAATGCGTAACGATACATCCCAGTACCTTGCAATCACATACTTTGCAATACTTTGCAATGAAGAAATAATGCAATTTGGGTCGCTACAATCATGAACTTTGCAATTAAGGAATAATGCAATGCGTAACTACAATAATGTACTTTGCAATGAAGAAATAATGCAATGCGGGCCGCTACAGTCCTGTACTTTGCAATGGAGAAATAATGCAATGCGTAGCGCTACAATCGTGTACTTCGCTATGCAGGAATAATGTAAGACATCATAAGGCAGTCCGGCAGTTCATTAGCAGCAATATTGGCAATGTGTATTACGACAATCAGCCTCTTCGATAACAGTTGCCCCCCACATGCATCCACGATAACATAAAGTACAGCTTCTTGCTCTGGCCTCAGTACTGCCACTCCTTTCGTCAGTACGGGCCCCAATCTGAGCCGAAGCAAAGACTCAGGTTGTCAGAAGGACTGAGAGGACAAGAGAGTGTCCCTCCGAGTCCACACTCCACCCAGGTAGTGGTCCACATTACCTGGGGGCGCAACCCCACTCACTTCTCCTCCTTCAGCAAACTGGGCCTTCCGTGCAGAACTTTCTCAATTGGCCTCAGCGGCTCGCTCTGGCAGCTCAGCTCCTCCCGGGCTGCCAGTCCGGGCCACGACTGTTAGGAAGGTCTCAGGCGGCCACAGGGCACACGTGCCCCATGTCCCTGAGATTACTTTACTCCAGGTGCACATTCACCACAGTACCCTCCTGGTCTCCTCTGGCATGAAGCCACACACACAGCACTGATGGGACCACGTCGACTCTGAGTGCACGTTCATCAGGCACTCCTTCCTGCAGACTCAGTGGGCACCAAGACACACACACCACGCTGCATAGACTCACTTTCTTCCGGTGCACACAGTGATCAGCCGATCACCTCCACAGTCCCAGGTTGTACCAAAGCACATACACTGGTTCACTGAAACTTACTCCAACTCCGGTGCCCTGATATCCAGGCACTCTTCACCAACGCACCACGACACGCTCACCGTGTCCGAGCCTCACTTCTCCTCCAGTGCACTCGATGACCAGGCACTCTTCATCAATGCCTCCGGTGCACCCCAACACGTACCCTGTGCGTCCGAGATGCACTCCACTTCCGATACACACATTGATCAGGCACTCCTCACCAACGCCTCCTGTGCACCATGACACACACCCTGTGCGTCCGCGACTCACTCCACCTCTGGTGCACACGCCAACCAGACACTCTTCACCAGCACCTACAGTGCACCACAACCCACACCCTGCGCGTCCGAGTCTCACTTCAGCTTCGGTATACACGCTGACCAAGCACTCTTCACAAATGCCTGTGGTGCACCACGACACGCACCCAGTGCGTCCGAGACTCACTCCAACTCCGATGCACACGCCGACCAAGAGCTCTTCACCAGCGCCTGTGCTGCACCCTGACATGCACCCAGTGCATGCGAGTCTCACTTCTCCTCCGTGTGTCCAAGATCACAGGGCACAACTTCCGAGGGTCTCAAGCTGCCACAACACGTGCCCACTGCGTCGCTTGAAACTTCTCGAGAAACTTTTATGTTCCTGTGTTTCCAAACAGGGAGCCACCTCACCTCGGGCCCCTTTGGGTAACAAGACACAGCACAAAGCACAGTCTTCGTCAAGCAGGGGGTCCCAGTGCACCAATCACAGTCTCAACAGCCTCTTCCTTGGTTAAAACAGCAAACTGCAGACCAGCCTCAGATCATGAAGCAAGGGTTGGTCCTTCCCAGTAGTCTCTTCAGTTGTTCCTTCCTTAGCAGAGGTTCCTCTAGAACACGAAAAGGGTCCAAGCCTTTACAGTCTCAATCCATTTATGTTCCATTCCAAAGTTCAGGGGTCTCAGCTCTCATAGTTATACCCCTAAATGTCTTGAAGTTCGTTGTACTTAGGGGTCCCTGACCCATGCCTAAATCAGTTCTGAGTGTCTCCGTCCCAGTGTCATGTTTCTCCCTTTGATACTGGGGGTCTGGATCCTTAATCACTCAGCAGGAGATGGGTCAATTGTTTTATAGCAGCAACCCAGGCCTCTTCACCGCCCGGGGATTCTTATTGCCTACTCTCCAGATGCAGGTCAGCCTGGCGCCATCTCAACCCCTGACTTGGGTCAAGACCTCCTCCACCACCTTTCACCTCTCAGATCCAGACAGTCAATCCACATTTAGCGGAGACATACAGAAATGCTTAATGCTTAAAGCACAAAACTCAGCTACTTCCTAAAAGAGTGGTTTCTGAACACACAGTGACAAAACCACTTTCATAGAAAGATGTGTTATGTAGTTGCGGCTCGTGGAGGGAGTGCCTCTGGGCTGTGGGGGTTGGAGGAGGGGCAGGGTGGGGGTAGTAAACTTCGGCTCACAGCCGACCGGAGTAATGTAAGTAAATAAATACATAAAACGAATTTCATTGTGCATGCTGAAACGCATTTGGTTCCTCCCCCGCCCACTGCCCGCAGACCTCCCTCCATGAGCCGCTATTGTTGTTATGACACTGTGAGTTCATACATACTAAACTTCACCTCTCCATTTTAAACTTAGAGGAAACTAGGCTACCAAAACCGAATACCCAGCCTCCCCCATTCTGTCCTAGGAGCAGGATGGCCTGCCACCAGTGAAAAACGAAATGGAGTGTTTTTCACTGTCAGGACATAGCACACACCTCAGTATATGTCCTGCGTTTTACTTACACTGCACCCTGCCCACGGGTTACCCAGGACCTACCACAGGGGTGCCCACTGTGTGTACAAAAGGGACAATAAGGCCTGACAAGTGGTTGCACTTGTCAAGACAGCATGCTAACTTAGCAAACTGCGCACAGGCCCTACACTGTAGGCGTGAGTTCCCTTCTCCGCGTGCCTTTGCATTACTTGCCCTGGTACACACAATGCACATCACTAGGGACTTTACTAGTAAGGCAAACATACCTATCATGCCCAACCAATTATCATCACACTTTACACAGGGAACACTTTTACTTTGACACTGATCAGCTGTATCAAAGTACCCAAAGCATCTAAAAACAAAGGAGGTAAAGGCAAAAAGTCTGGGGTAATCACGCCAAGATATGCCAGATCTAACATATTCTTTACGCCCTGTGTACATTTCCTGCACCACCTTACTGTGACCTTTCAGGACAGTTAAATAGGCCAATTTAGTTAACACAGTTTACCCTTATGTTTTTTAAGGGTTAGAGAACATGCAATGTGAAAGTGAATGGCAGAGTCCGAGTGCTAGTAGAGGCCAGTCAATAAAAATGGAAAAAATCTAAAGACTGTACAGGCACAAAATACTATAGATAATCAATTATCGGAATAGGTTAAAAGTAATTCCTAAGGATGAGAAGGACAATAAAATATAGCCATGAAATAATTGCATGTCAGCTATGCTTTACCTGGAAAGCAAAGAATTTGACTTGCTAGGTTATTGCTTTATAATCTTCAAATTTGGATAGAGGAGTATTATATTCTTCCTATTACCCAAACTGGTTTCTGCAAGCAACAATCCACCATAACTAATTCTTTTGGTTTTAAACATTTAATTTCATCCACTTTAATGAGGAATAACCCTCCCTGATATTTTGACTTTGTAAGACTGTAAAGGGCATTTGACACAGTTGGTGGATATACTCTTTTCCCTGATATGTGTAGTTTTGGGATCCTGGAGAAAATTCTGAAAGGCATTACTTTACTTTGTGATCAAAGACGAGCAACAGTGGCTCACCTCTCAAATGAAATACTGAATTCCAGGTGGGTTAAGTGAGGTTGACAAACAACATATCCCTGATTTGTTTTATGCAAACAATGTTACTTATCTTTAGCCAAAGTGGGTTAAAGCGTTTGGTCCAATCATTAGATGACTATTGTAACAACAATCTTCTCAATGTTACATGGTTAAAAAAGCTAAGTGAATTCAGAAATGTGTTTTCACCTGTTTGTAGTGCTAAATAGGTACATATCTGGAGGTTGTGTCAAATATGATTATTTGGGTCTTACATTTATAATCAATAAACTTGGAAGCCCCTTTAGACTACTTAAAAAAACAATCAATGTCCAAAATGGTTATAATTGGTTGATCTTGTGTAATTGCCAGAACCACCCATGGGGTACCTTTCCTTACAAGTGGTGAAGTATCATGCTTCATGAATTTACCAGATTGAAAGTGAAGTATTAGGAAGGAAGGAAAGAAAGGATATATGTGTAAAGGATGAAGAAGAATTTCTGCTAATCCTAGGCAAGGCAAGCTCTCTTCAGTCTTTAAAATTCTGTGATGTCAAAATTGCAAATCCAAACTTTGTATTTGCTCCATTTCAAAAAGACTTTGTGAAAAAATCTCTGAAGGTTCAGTTGTTGTTGTTTTGGCTAGGTCTCTTGGACAATACACATACATCTATACTGTGGACTAGAGATACACTCAGCTAGGAACCAGAATTAGCCACAAAATGAAAAGGTGTGTTTACTTTTAAAACACCAGTAGTCAGATTGGCTCAATCACATTGGTTGTACAGCTGTCTACAGTGGTTGGAGGCAGAAGCCTGTGGCAGTGGGTTTTACTTGAATGATGCCACTGAGACACAGTCTAAATCTGCACCGAAATGCACTGTCAGATTTCATTTCACTAAATACAACAGAAAATTAAATCATTCCACCTTGTTTGAGGTAGGGTGAGGTGATCTAATATTTTAGAAGGAGGATGCTCGAAATGTATTTTAATCAAGAAATGAACAATTTGTTGCATACTTTGGAAATTATGTTTTAGGATACCACTGCTCACGATTCTTTAAGCAGTTAGAGGCATAACAATAGCAATGGGCAGAACCTAACTATAACAATGAAGATTATTCCATTATTATTGTTTTAGTAGTCCATTTCCACGATGTCCCACTTACTCATAGTCGTTGCATATATAACCTAATTGTGTAATGTAGCTTATAGCTGAATTTATGGGGAAAGGAATAATTGTAACAATGGAACAAATATGTCTTTGATGACAGGGAGAATAAATAGGATTCAGCGTTGTATTTCAACAACTTGTTATATAAGACTAGTGTATCATATTACAATTTTAACAGAATCAGGAAACACTATTGAAGAGTATTATATGATTGTATTTTAACATTTCTCAATTTTTAGGTTGAATATGCTTTCTAGTTGCGCATTTACAGTGTGCAAGATTGAGTACATTGATCTGACGGAGAAAATAAAAAATAACAAAATGCTAAAATAACTCCCAAACAAATTGACTAGTCCAACAGGTCGAAAATAATGACGAAGGCTGGAATTTTCTACTCAATTTAAATGACACAAAACCACAAAAATTCCATGTAACGTAACTCTTATCTCACAAAGAAAATACTAAATTAACAGTCTCATTTAGCTATTTCCACTCTGCCACCTGTGGACTCCGAGCCTGCAATGAGCTATGTTCAGATCACTGTGTCCCGAATTGAAGATACAGCCGATGAAAATATAATCGATTGTACAGTAAAATATGTCAAGGGCATAATTTAGGGCTTCTACGGGTCTGTTTGGGAGCACGCTAGCTCAGTAGTATGTAAAAATCGCTCAGCTATATTAAGGTGGCATCCTGGCAGATCTGACAGCACACCTGGCATTCGATGCTGGCAATTCTGATGCCATTATATTTTCTGGCACGGAAATTGTGATGGGATGTACTTTGGCTCAGTGCACTGATGAACATCAGATTTCCTGGCAATTTTTCTAACAGGTGCTGTTACTCTGTTACAGGTTGCTTAATAGGTATGTTTTCAGTTTGACTTTGACTACAGTTGATAGGGCAGACATAATGTATTCGCTTGCAATAGAAATATGGTTTTATGGTATGATGAAAAAAAGGGGACCTGGCTCGGGCTAATGCAGCAATTTTTAACTTTGCCTCTAAAATAGGGAAGAAACCGATAGGAGCTATGCTGCAAGTGTATCAAGCTAAAAGCTTGGCCATAGCTACCTATGGTAGTGAAATTTGGGGTTACATTGCCACAGATCCCCTCCAGGTAGTGGAAAATGATTTTTTGAAACGCTTATTATGTGTTCCGCGTGGAACCTCTAGCGGTCCATGAGGAATTGGGGGCCTCCTACCTAAGGGACGCTCTTGCTTTGCGTCCCCTGATTTTCTGGTTAAAGTGTTGGCTGAACAAAGATCTAACCCTCACCCATTTGATTTTTTAGAGAATGCATGACCCTAGATAACTCGGCTCGTATCCCATGGCTTAAATACATCAAAAGAGGGCTTGAATGGATTGGCAGGGTGATTTATTTTCCAATCCTGATGTTATTGCCAAAGGGATGTAGAACTAACCAAGACAGCCTTTCTCTATCGAAGGAAAGCAGACAGAGAAGCTGTGAGGTTCAAAAACCCGGTGTCCGGACGTATTTAATGCTCAAATCAACGCCGTTGACGGAACTTTATCTTATGGGGTCTCTGTCAACACACGAGAAATTCATCTTAACCAGGTTTTGGATGAATTTATTTCATCTTTTGCTAGCCAGACCTAAGGGGGTTAACAGAGGCCAAGTGTTAGCTATCTGCGGCTGCGACGGAAAGTCTCCGCAGGATCTGCTTCACTTTGTGTTTTTTTGTAAATCGTATGAATTTCCCTGTAGGCATTTCTTAGTTCCTATTTTAAAAAAGATGAATTTTAGACAAGTTAGACCAGCCCTTGTGTATCTCCAATTGCTGAAAAATGATTGCATTTTTTTTATAGTAGGGTTTTTAAAAGCATCTGTGAAATCGAGGATTTGTATGGATATGTAAAATCTGTTTATTTAGATATGTTTTTAGCTGATTTATCGTGCGGTACTGGACCTTTTCTTTTAAATTCTGTATTGATGTATGAAATGTTTTTATGTATTGTATTTGTGCAACTTTTTTAGTTTCTAAACAAAAACTGAATAAGGTTTATTGATTGATTGGTATGCTAAGTTTTTACCTGGCACACCATAATCACTTCTGCGATAGATTGGGAACTTTGACAGTTCTGGAATTATGAGCTTGTTACCTGAGTGCCTTTAAGAAATGTTTTTTAGATCGTCATTGGCACCATGGCCTTTAATTATTTGCTCGTCATAGGTCCTGTCCTAGTGTGTAGGCACAATAAGTTCGAGCAACAGAATTTTTAAGTCAAATGAAAATACTGGGGGGTCTCTCCAAGGGGCGTGGCCGGCATAATTAAGGGATTGGCTTAAAACATCTGTGCTCAGCTTAGTATCCTGCCCCGCTAATATTCTGCTGCTTGTGTCATTGCATTCAGATATATAATACAACAAGTAATATTACACCTCCAAAAGCCAGAACTATTGGATTTGTCAATGGATGTTAGTTGCCTAGGATAAATGAGCAACAACTATGGATGGCTTTGTTGTATAGAACGTTGAAATTGAGTTCTGAATTGTTGAGACTGTGAAATAACTATACTGAGTCTCTTTGAAGTTACCTCAAAGGCAGTGAGGAGGGGTGGCACTGCTGCAGAGTTAAGATTTATTGTTTGCTCTGAGGGACATGGCAAAAAAGGAGAGCCCGCTAGGGATCCATCTCAGCACCTGCTTTTTAGAACTGCTGGTGGCACCGGCAGTACCCGGCACACTTAAAGCCCTGTCGAGTACCTACCAGCTCGTCTAGTAACGAGTTACCAGCTGAACTGGTATAACGAGAAATTCTGTGAATTGGTTCCTGCCTGCATTCACAGTAATACAGTTCAACAGGTAAAACATTTTTGAAACTCTGCATAAATAATTGCGGGACACTGATTTCTGTCATAATTTCCCATTCCTAAGGACCTGCCTTATACTGGTGTGGTAATGCAAGAGTCTGTGACTTTTATATTTAGGGCCTATGAGAGTTGGTGTCGGCACACAAGCTGTGCGGGGTGTAATTGTCTCACGAGAGAGCTAACAAGGTTCCTTCGGCAACACCGAATTTGTGTCTTGACGAAAACCTTTCTACACTGCGGTAGCATTTGCTACCTTCTGCACTTTATTTCATTAGTCCATTATTATCCTAACTACACGCAGCAAGTAGTATTCTTTTTGGGCTAATTCAGAAAATGCTGTGGGAAATGTTTTTCTCCTGTTTAAATGAGTGAGTTGAGATTCTTGTTTCTGGAACATCTAAATTCTTTAGACTTGGACTTTTGTGATTTAGTCACCCAGACAGAGCAGGACCCAGTGCTAAATTTGAGCTGGTGGTTGACGGTGGGGACCACCAACACTCAATTTTGGGGACCAGGACCTATTTTTGTAACGGGAAAAAATAAACAAAGCAGAAATACGGAAGAAGAGGAAGACGGAAAACCGTCTTAAAGGGAGAATGCAGGAACTTGCATAAGTGAGATAATGGGGCAGGGAGTGTCTGGTAGTGGATTGAAGAGGCATGAGGTAGAATAAAGACTACATAGTTTATACATTAATTGTGCCTACATTTAATTCCACCAGCCATGAGCTTAGTAGCAGGGCTTTGCGCACCAACGCTAATTGTTTTACAAAATAGGCACTGGCTGGGCCAGTTCTACCCTTAGGATGTTTTTGGCAGCCCTGATCTGGCAAGTCCCAGATCAACCGAACCCCCTAAAAAACTGTGATATGTGATGCTCTCATTATGGGAGGAGGCAGCAAAATGTAACGTCGCCTGTGGAGGCAAATAGCCACTTGCCTACATTTTAGCAAATTAAAAGAAGCCCTTCCTGCCCCAGAGCAAATAAAGGGCCCTCTTCGCTTGGAGAGGTTGAAACTCTTGGGCGTAAACGGAAAAAAAAATATTTCCACCGTCCAACTGTGGTGCATTGATACATTAGTAAGGATTGCCTTATCCGACGGGATGAGGTCACTGTCTACAGACTCTCACTCAGCGAAATAAATTGCTTTTATCCATACGTTGATGTGTTGAACTCAATTTTATTCTTCAAAGAGTTCTTATAGTATTATTGTGTATCATACATATTCAACACCATTGTTTATGGTCACCTTCATTTTGGTGGGCACAACATTTAAACTGTAACAGACGTTACGTTTACCGAACAGAACCGACGACCGGACGATCAAAACCATCCAAAGATTTTACAGGGTATGCCCCCTGACGAAGGGCAAGTCCCAAAATGCATAGGGGCATCCACTACCCTGTGTGGAAGCAATGTAAATAATTTGGATATTATTGGAGGATATGAAGATTAACATGAACATAAAGTTGACCATAAACAATGATGTTGAATATGTATGATACACAATAATACTATAAGAACTCTTTGAAGAATAAAATTGAGTTCAACACATCAACGTGTGGTGAAAAGCGATATTTTTCGCTGAGTGAGAGTCTGTAGACAGTGACCTCATCCCGTCGGACAAGGCAATTCTCATGGATAACACAATTCGCCTAAGGACAGAAGGCGACAGCCTACTGACCCAAACCTGCTACTACCCCAAATAATTATTTCATCAAGCAAGCTATACTTTGATTACCACAGGAGTGTGACAGATTTCTACATTTTATTGATGTGCATTAATAAATTTCACAAGGTATTTTAATTTTTTTGCTTCAAAAATAATGATTCAGAGCCTGCTCAACCACATTTACAAAGAGAGTTATTCTCCTCTCTGTGGAAATCCCCAGTGTAAAGGCTACTGCAACTTCAGCTTGCTCAACTAAATCTCAGAGGAGCGATTTTTTTTGTGCACTGTCGCTTCTCAAGATTGGAAAAGTCAACCGGCTTCATTGATATTACTCTGCCTCTTGCTGCGTCTCTTATTTAAACTATATTTGTTTCGAAATCACCTCTCTGTTGAGGTACATTTGCAGGTCTGACATGTAAGTCTGGTGTCGTTTCAATGTGTTTCTAGGTTTCACAATAAATGCTGATGAAAGCAAACAATTGGATACCGTCACATTGTATTGTTCACAGGCCTGACATTGTTGATTATATGTTATAATGAGCCGTTGTATTTTTGAATGTAACCCAACTTTGCATAAATATATTATATTGTAATCTAATTCTTTTTTTAAACATGCAATAAATAGATAGCAGCCTCTTAGCAATATGGTGATTACACACAGAGCTTAATATGAGCTGGTGGTTGCCTGTGTGCCCCACCCCTTCTCATTTGTAGGGGCCAGCACTTATTTGACCTCATCTGACTGTTAGTGAGAGCAAGAGAACACACAAAGGAGAAAAGAGAAGGGATAGAAAGATAGAAAATCATCATAAAGAGAGATGCAGGACCCTGCAAGAGTGAGTAAAGGTGTGTTGTTTGGTAGTGGATTAAAGAGGAATAATGTGGTTTAAAGACTACACACCCTTGGTATTCGGCACACCAACATTTAATAGCACCAGCCATGGACTTCTTTAACAAATGATGCACTCATTCCACAGTGTTTATGAACTGCTTGTTTTGAAAACCACTCCTCATCCCAGCCATTAGTATATATTGGAAAGCTGCCGTCCTACACTTTTGTGCAAGTTGTTTATATTTTATTTGTTTTATCTGTTAGAAATTGGGTACCTGGTTGACTGGGGGTTTGAGCCCTGGTCAAGCAGCAACCACAATCCGTGTTAGGGTAAGGCACAAGCAAACTTCAAATTAGCCTGTGCTCAACCCCTTAGTAGCTTGACACAGAGCAGTCAGGCTTAACATAGAGTTCATCTGCAAAGAATTTGTGCAACACTTCAAACAGTAAAACAGTGAAAATGCCACACCAAAATTAATTCTAAACCAAGTTAGAAAAATAGAGCTTTCTTCAATAAATAAAACAGGACCAATATGACAAGAATGACATATTCAGAACAATAGTATTTCAGTTTTAAAGTTTTGGGTCAAAATAATGGCAAAAAGCACAAAGCGCAAACTGTGGATATCTTGTTGCACCGGAGTCACAAGTTCAGGCTGACTGCGATGGAGGGTGGGACGGCTACAGGGATCCTGTTAGGCCTGCTGAACAAAATAGCACAAATGCTGGTTTGTGGAGCATTTCATGGATCCACACCAAAGATGCGTTGCGCAGCCGAAGTGATGCATTTGTTCCAAGATGCGGTGAGGCTGTGATGTAAGGGCCTGCATCTTCATCGAGGATTCTGTCAATGGGGCTTGTGAAGCGAAGTCTGGCATTGACGATCCGGCACACAGTCGGGGCAATGTATTGCTACCAAGGAGCTGCGAGGCGGTGATGCATAGTCTGGTGTCATCGTCGAGGCTGCCATTGATGAGGAATGTGAGGTAATAGCAGTGTGAATGAGCAGTTCTGAATGCAATGTGTCGGTCCCAAAATGTGGGAGGCAGTGGAGATGTGAGTCTTTTGCCAAGGTTCCAATCCATGCAGCAGTGGCGATGCGTTGGTTTTGCTCACGGATGAGTAGCTCAGCCGAGGAGATGCATCGGTTGTGCTCGGGAATGCGTTGCTCAGCAGAAAAAATGCATTGCACCACTGGCAAGCATCTTAGGCCCACTTCCTAGGGTCCAGTACTGGGATGGCACCACTTGGCAGGGGAGAATAACAAATTGCAGAGTCCAGGTGCAGGTGTTGGAAGCCTGTTAAGTTCCTGAGACTTAGATGGCTAGCCTTTGGACTCACTCTGGGTTCTGGGTTCAAGAGATGGAGGTCCAGTCCTTCTCACCCAAGCAAGAGGGCAGCAGGGAGCAGGTCAGCACAGAAAAGCAGGAGCACAGCAGGGCAGTAGTCCAGCAGAGTGCAATTCAGTATAGTGCCAGTCTTCCGCAGCCCATCAGTCCTTCTTCCTGGCAGAGTCTCCACAGGTCCAGAAGTTTCCTGAAGAGTTGATTTACTGGGCGTGTAATGTGGTGGATTTTGGACATCTATTATTGATTGAACACGGTGAGCCCTTTTCGAATTCTGTCTTTTGCAGTAAGTTAATTGCTAATTCTCGCTTTTTTCAATCTCGCCTTATTGAGTTGGCATAATTGGACTAATTGCCACTTTTTGTCCTTATTTAGAGCTGGATTTATTCTGGCAGCCATCCATTATCGTTTGGGTTGTCTACCTTTTTAACGAAAAGGTGATTTCATGTATTACCTTTATTGTTTGGTGGAATCATTTATGGTGTGGTGGCAGCCTCTTCCTCTCTTTTGCTTTAAACTCTTTCTGTTCCCCTTGGCACTTGGTTGAATTTTTTCAGCCTTTTCCTTTGAAGAAGCCTACATCAATTAATGTGACTTTTTAATCTTTGTTGTACAGCTGTGTAACGATCAAGCAAACTCAAGTCCTGATGATGACCGTACAGTAATACAACGGTCGAAACGCCGTTGACGCTCTTGTGTGGCCATAATTTTCGAAGGACACATTATTATTCCTGTTTGTGTTGCTCCTTTACACATGTAATGGCTTTTGTTTTGCCACTTGTTTGGTCTATGATATGTTTATTTTTTGTGTACCAACATTTTGTCTTGAGCGCAACTGTTCTTTTTAACCTTTCAAAATATGTAATAAATTATAATGTCTTTTTATAACAAATTTTTGTTGAATTCATGTACCTAGAGGCTTCTCTCTCTCCCCCCTCCCCTTTTTTTTATTACTTCCCTGTTTTAATTGGGCCTATTTGGTTATATAATTTATGTGACATTCTCTCCTGAACCGTCTGTTAGGTGTAGCGATTAGTTGTCCCTGGTTCAGGGTCATTGGACACCCCGTGTAGTTTCTGAACCATCACTCAGGGAAGCATACAATCCCCAAGTGTTCCCCCGTCTCCCCCAGGTCTTCAGAGACCAATATATGAATTTGTGGAATGACAGTCACCCTTAGGTCCACCTACTCTGGCTTCTTCTGGACTTCGTAGTACTAAGGAAGGCGGGGCAATGAAGGTGGTGCACTAGAATCACCAACCTTCGTTCACCTCTTAGCCACTTGGCTTTCCATGACTGCAGCAGACAGGGGATTACAGACCCCGCTGGCAACAGCTCTTCTGCAGCCACTGTGAGCATGTCACTGGTTCTCCATTCCCAAAATGGTAGCAAAGCTTTTAGTGGGGAGGGCGATGAAGGGTCAGGGTGTTTGGAGGCAGTGCCAGAATGTCAAGTATTGTGTTTTTTTATTATTAGGATGGAAAGATGCTCCAGAGGGTGACTGAGAGAGCTGCAGAGTGCAAGGATTGTTTTTCTTTTGTAATTTAAGTGAGGAGAAATAAATTCCAAAGGGTTGTTTCACATTTCTCCCCTTTGCTCGTGTGCTGATGAACTGAGCAGGGGAAGGGTATCTGAGGGGCCAAATGCATCATTGGTAACTGGGTAACTGTCAGGGTTGGGATTGGTTCCCACCTTGGGTTCCAAGTGACATCACATATAATTTGATGTTGGCTATTATTGTCTGTTAGACTTTATTTCGAAGCCACTGTGGCAAACAGCCCGTTATTGGCAGCTGCTTATTTAAAATTCTATATACAGATAAGCTGAAAAAAACGCTCACATTGAACTGCCTTTATGGACACATATAATACAATTATAACTGAAAAACGAACCGAATGGACTATAAATGTAGAAATAAATGCAGTCTCTCCTGTCCCTGGCAGCCATTTGAGCACAGAGTGCATTTATCAAAATGTGTTTGCTTTTCAAGCAAGCGGCGCACTTTGACTTTCCATTTCCTGTCATAATAGGGCCGAGATTACTTCTCCAGTCAGTAGAGTAGACGTATAATTTATGCAATAATTATGGGAGAGCTTTGCTATTTGCCTTCAGACAATGTCTTGTAATCCAATGGAAAACCTTGAAACGTGTTGCGTTTCACCTGAATGCGGCACTCAGAATATTCGGTCCGGAGGAAACCGTGCGGCAAGCGATAGTTAATAAGTTTTCCATGCTGTCAAAAGTAATAATATTAACATTCTGTTCTGAGGTAAATTAATTTTGTTTTGTGCACTAGCCTGCGTAAACGTGAGTGACATTTGGAAATATGATCAGGCGGGAGCTGAGGAGAAGCCAAGTGGCAAAACAGAATGAAATGCAATCACCAGAGCATGGCAGCCAGCTGCAAGCGTTCAGGGAGAGAGGCAAGCAGTTACAAAATGTCATGTACCAGAAGCTTTGAGGGAGATCTCAGATTTGGAATTTTTAAGCGTTTTTCTTTTCTTCCTTCCCCTTGGAGCAGAGGCGTTTTTCCGTTAACCCGCCGCTTGGAGATGTTTGACACCATGACCCCTGTTTTGAAATAAAAGAGCATATTCCGTCTAATCTCTGATTCAAGTGCTTTCAGCCACAGCCTTTCCCCCTGTCTCTAAGAGGCTGATGATTGTAATGGCTTTTAAACTGATGACACTGAAGTGCCATTTTTGAGGCACTAATGGCAGTGTTTATTCTGTCTGTTCTCGCTGTCTTTCTTTATGGGGGGCGAGGAGGGAGACAGGTGTCAGCAGTCACACGCATTTTTTAAAAAAAAGTTACGCCCTGGACTGGAAGATCAAACTGCCATTGGACGCACGCGCTGTGTCCGGCTGTCATGGCTACAAAGGGCCGAGAATAAATTTGAAGTACTTTGAGCGTAAGTTGTCAAAAAGTACTTTCCATCACATTTTTTGCTCTAATGTCTCCTACAGGACAGAACAGGGAATATTGTTTATTTGCCGTAATGTTGATTTGAGGGGACACTCTTCATTCATAACACCCACAGCATCATTGAGGGTCGAGGGATATTTAATCTTCTCTCTCATAAAACAGCCATTTGGGGACGCATAACTTCAAGGAGAATAACCATTTCGCCGCCCCCCCCCCCCCACCCCAGTCCACATAGTTCTGCACAGGCCCTATCTAACTTGTATTTCTCCTTTTTTACTTGGCTTTAGCCTTTATCACACGACCCCACCCACCCCTCTCCAATTGTAGTTGGAAAAGTGTGTGCATTTCGGCACGTATAACCCATGCTGTGGGGACCAGCTCAGTCCTCATAGTGTGGGTTAACCCTATCAGAACCAGACAAACACTATCTTTGGGAGGTCCGGTGCGTTGTGTGGACATATCCTCGTAGGTAGTTTAGGTACTTTCGAGCGGCTGTATCAAAAAACTATAAGCGCAAGTAGATTTCTTCAGTCCACTTCATGATCTACCCTACAATCAAAGCATGTGTTGAGTTAGAACAGTAATTACACACTTCATTGCGGTCAATGGCCGGTCCTCATATTAATAGGTAAGTCATGTTTTGTGTGTGTGGTGTTCTTGTGTGTGTGTATGTTTGTGTGTGTGTGGGTGTGTGTGTGTGGAGAAAGGGAGAGTACAGGTGAATGTATGCACATAGCGTTTAGTGGCTTCATAATAAGTGTAAACACAGCAGGGCTAGACATCTATCCGTGGTTGGCACTAATTCCATATCTCATTTATGTATTTTCCTCGTAGAACAGTTTTTCATCACAGAAAACTGTTCCATTCAACTAAACCCACTGATTCCATTTACAGTTTTGCTTTGCACCAATGCTCCTTTTTCCACATTTATCTTAAATCATAATTATTCTGACGTGATTATATTTTATAAGGTCCCTTCGCCAACTTGCTATGATAATACATTCTCAAATTCTAAATTCTGCTGTATTATTTTGTTTAAAGCTTGAGGAATATGATAAACTAATTTTAGATATTGCCTTTGTGGATTTGTAAACAGTGTTAGATAGGTTCCTGTAGCTGAATTGCTGCATTCTTTATAAACCTATCGATTTGTGGTGGGAGAGGATGATCCTCTAAAAGTTACAAAAGAATTTAGATGATACGGAGTGAGCAACTTTTGACAACCCCAATAGGACTGGCCTTTCAGTAGTCCATCTTTGAGT
Organism: Lissotriton helveticus; assembly: GCF_964261635.1. Lineage (NCBI taxonomy): Eukaryota > Metazoa > Chordata > Amphibia > Caudata > Salamandridae > Lissotriton > Lissotriton helveticus. The sequence continues at coordinate 712,764,710 of NC_136057.1, read as the reverse complement.
ACTTTGCAGCATTCTTTATTTTTTTAAATTAATATTCCAAGATAATTGATCTGTTATAAACAACATATCAGGCATCTTTGACATAAAAGCAATGCAAAAGTATGTCAAAAAACAATTCCTCAACAATTATTTGTGCATGTAAGAGCTGCCATCTTTGAAAAATTGGCATCTTTACCATTGGTCTACCGTTCAAAGATGGACAACACATTTAGAATCAAAGGCGTCAAAAAGAATGTGCAAAATATATAGAGCTGACCTTTTAAAAACAAAGTGCTTGCGCATTAAGTGGTTAAAGTGGGATTGATGACAGAAGATGTGGGTACTAGCGGAGGATGGTGATGAGTAAAAGGCAAGAACAGGTGGGATAGGGTCCGGCAGTGAGGTGATAAAACTGAGGTCAAATGACGGGATAGCTTTCTTTTCTTTAGGTACAAAAATAATAATATAGGTTACTGACTTTTGGACAGAAACAACGTTGAGTCTTTTTACACTTGCAACTCATAGATGAAGAGGGTTTCATAGCATTCCTTTCTGTTGTAAACATCTATGTTATGGTATGTTAATGCAATTTGTAAAGTGCACGTATACCTTATGGTGTCTTGGCGCTGTCTACTCCTGAGTAGAACAAAAGCCTAGTTATTGAAGAGGCAAGATTGTAGCTGTTTTCTGAAAGAGATGAGCGAGTGAAGCTGCCAGCAATGATGCAATAAAGCAATGAAGTAAATATTAAAAAATTGAGTAAACATTGGGTGACCCCCTAACCGTTCTGTGGTCAATGTGGAAGACCCTTCATTTTAAGACATTTTACATATAGGACACTGGCTTTGACTACTTTGGCTTCTATACATCAGTTTTTGATTTTCTTTCCTTCACGATATGGAATGATCAAAATTTCAAGAATTGAAAATTTTTGAAAATCTTGAAAATTTCAAGAATTTTTTTATGACACTGAGCACCCCAGGGCGTAACACTGGCAAGTGCATACCGACATTTTGTCAAGCAGGTGTTTTGTTTGCACATAAATGAACTGATTACCCAGAATACCATGGGACGACTGTGGAGCACTGTAATAGTTGAAGGGTGTTATTCAAAAATCCCTTTAAAGAGCTGATGGTGTTTATTGAAGCTGTGGAAAGCCGGGCTGGGTCATTTCATTTTCAGATGGCCCTTGGACGAAGTGCTTCCATTCATTACTGGCGTAATGATAGTTCAGTGCTGGATACCGGCACCGCAAACAGAGCATTAACAGTGGCCCATACCTCCATGCTTCCTCTCTGAGGCACCCTTAATATTCCTGTAGTGGGTCAAGCTGCTGTCCAGCAGCCCTAATCTACAGCAGTGATACTCAAAGAACGGCCCTCTTGACCTTCACATGCGCAAGCATGTAAACGTCAGCATTTATTAACCTGCAAATACATGCTTGCCCGTTTAGTTAACATGTTTTTAGACCTCCTTACCCAATCTTTGCACTTGGGAGTGCCTTCCCTGAAGAATTACTGTCAGGGAACCATCTCTTCATTTTATCATTTGGGGCATCAGGTACATGCCCCTTAATTTTGTATGCTTAGTAAGCTCAAAGATGTGAGAAAATGTGACCTAACAGAATACGTTATAATAATAGCCTTGCATACACATAATGATTGCAATGCAAGGCCACATTAGAGGGTTTTGCTTTAGTGCAAGCTAAGGCCATATTTCCGTATGGTAACGACTGATTCCTTTCTCTATAGGCCATATATTCAGAGTGGATTTCACTGCATCTTGTGTTTTGAATATACATACATACACCTACGGACACCATAGATGACGAACATCAGGCTGTTTATTTGTATTTCTGAGGAAGGTGAGGGGTATCATGAACCACACGACTTTGCTTTCTGTTCATCATGGAATTTTTTATGTGTGGGCGAGTGGAAACTTCATGGTTACATCATAGATCACAAGGTAAAAGACCAGTCAGTCACAAGGTAATCTATATTGAAATCAGCAAATACCGGACTACACTGGTAATCTTAGTAAAAGGAAATTGAAAATGTTTACGTAGGTACAAGCTAGTTTTTTTCTTTTTAAAAAGATCACTCTGTCTGTACAAAGCTGAGATGTTTGAAGCTGCTGCCAGCAAAGTTCAACAAAAAATGGAGCCTGACTCCAGCTAAAATATTTCGGATTTACTTCGCTTTTATGAAGCGAGAAAAGGGCCCTGATTAGGCAAAGGGCAAACAGAAAGTTATACGAAGTGATTTGGAATTATCTTATGCAACCACTGAAACTCTACCCCTGTGAAATACTTGTTCTTAAACCACCGTTTTGTGCAATAGAATAACTCAAACACGTAACGGTGCTGTTTCAGTGATTTCTTTTTATATACCTTCTGACAACCAGATATACACAGCACATGCAAGACTGAAGACCAGTCCCTGTATCTAGCACCCACGCCACTGTAACAGCTGCAACAGAGGTCAGAAAAACTAGCAGACAAGGCAAAAGAGAGCACAGAAAAATGAGAAGAGAGGCAAAACAGAGCAGAAGAGGGCAAAACAGAGGGCTGAAAATGAGCAGTTAAAGCAAAACGGAGGGCAGAAAAGCAGAAAAAGAAAAACAGAGGGCAGAGAAACAAGCAGAAAAGGTCAAATGGAGGGGAGGAAAACAAGCACAGGAGGCAAAACAGAGGGCAGAGAAAAGGGCAGGAAAGACAAATCAGAGGGAAGAAAAACGAGAAGAAAGGCAAAAGAAAGAGCCGAAAAACCAGCAGAAAAGGTTTTGTGGAGCAAGAAACAAGCAGAGGAAGCACAAACAGAGGGCAGCGGGTAGACAGGCAGCTATGGGCAGCGAACTGAGGGTAAGCTGGAAGGGAGGCCTGCCCCAGGAGAGCTGGCACAAGAACCTTTTCGCTACTCTCCTCCATCACCTCTGTTGGGCACTGAGGTCTGCAAGACAGAGTGGGTTGTCTAATGGCAGTAGAGAAATCTTTAGTGACTGGTCATAACAGTCCTGCATTTAATTGTAAGAGTTAATGGATGTAACTTAGTATGTCTCTGTATAACCAACTATGTGCTTTGTTTTAAAACTTGATGTTCACCTGTCTATGAGGAGAACAACAATCTCAAGCTTCATCACTATTCACTCTCTGTGGTAGATGAGATATGGTTTCTACTTTTCTTTTGTATCACTGCAAAGTAACTAACAATCATTGATATCATATCTTACTTGGCAACTCTTATAGGCATTATTCAAACTCTGAATACCGTATGCACAATCATTAATATAGTTTCATGTGCAATATTGTTCTGGCTTAAGAATCCTTCCTGTTCCATCATAGGATAAACTTAAGCATAAAGCAACAATCCTACAGTCCTTAGAATAGTTTAAGTTGTTCACTTTAGCTTAAAGTTTGTTTTCACAACGCAACTTGACTTTCAGATTACTTCTCTGCATCCCCAGTGTCCTATGAACAACCCTAATGGGAAGCAACACTTCTTTGTAGAGGAAATCTTAGATCATGAAACAAGATCTTGGCTGCTGCAACATTGTATCCCCTTTATCTGGCAAAGATACCAGGGGTGAAGCGGGAAGTTACAACAATAAACCCAAAATAGTCACCGCATCGCCAAACTAGGTGGGAGTTAATGACATGCTGAGAAATATACTTCATTGTTGGGGTGTGTTCTCCATGCACTCATAGCCTCTCTCCAGACAACACCGACACTTTGCAGTAACTGCCAGCATTTCATTCCCTGAGATGAACTCAAAGTGAGCATGGAGCATGTGATAGACTGTAGCTCCTCAAACCCGCAGAGTATAAAGTAGTAAGCAATGCTTCACGCCACGGACATCATTTAGGGGTCGCCACGGGGAGCAGCTTCTAGGCATTCTCTTTATGACCTTTGGATGCTTCCTTGCTTCACAAAAGCAGGTGAGCTAATTGTATTTATTTGTAATTTGTGTTTTCAACAATTGCAACTGCTAGGCATAAACCACCAAGACTGGAACAGTGGGTGGAGACTTTAACTTATTTTCCTACCTCTAAATACTTATTTAAGGGCAGGGCTGGCCACTGTGCCACTCTGGCTTCAGGCAAGGGCCTGCTTTAAAGGTAGGATGGGCTACAATCACTTAGCCATGCCCCAAGAAAGAAAAATTAAATAGGATAAAATATGAAGGTAGACTCTATTGGAGCATTTTCCAGGACACCAATGCAAAAACAGAAGGGAGAGAATGCAGGGAAGCTAAGGATCCCATAGGAGATACCTGCAACACAAGTTGCGGCAGGGCAGGACCATAAAAACTAAGCAAGACCAGTCTGAAGTTGTGGGTGGGAAACACCGACAGGTAAGTGCCCAGTCCAGGAAGGTTTTAGGCCTACACTAGGCTACCGCTAAATTCCCAGAGGCACTTGGATTACCCAGCTGGAAGAAAGGGTTTTAGGGGTGGTGACACTAAGGTGTGGAGCCAAACAAAGGAAGAAGCATGTTAAAGAAAGGAGGGTTTACAAAGGGAAAGCAGACTGGAGGGAATTCAGCACTCTCAAAATAGCCGTTAGTTTAGCTGTGGAAAGCAGATTCTCAGCTGAAGAAGCTGAGGTTTTAAAAGTCCATTTTAATGTTGAAGCCCTGCAAGCCAATACTGATAGTCAGAGGACTAGGAAATCCAGGGGAAGGATCTAATGGAAGGAAGAGTGAAGAAAGGACCTGTTAGAGCACTAAACCATCATCTACCTCAAGGAGGGAGAAGTGAAAAGCTAGGTAGGACAATTAAATGTGAAAAGGTAGTGTTGGAAAGTTGGAAAAGATTACAGGAAATGTGAAGAAGAGATTAAATTCACAAAAGAAAAGTGAGAAAGTCAAGCCTACTTACCTGATAGTTCTTTCTTATTCATCTAAGAGTGGGAGACTCAATAATGGTCCACTTATGAAAACCTGAAATGAATGGAAAAAAAGTGAAAATGACTTTACAGTTCAGACCACCACAAAAGAGGAAAAGCCAAAACTCCTCTAGGAGCCCTGAAACCAGTCCCAGGATGCTTGTTTCCGGTCCAGGGAGGACCTTGCTTGGCAGTTCGGGCTGGACTGTTCCCACAAGGAACAGGGTCAAGAATGATCTGCTTATGACTTGGTCCAAACTGGGGTGGTGTGGTGAGCAAAAGAATGATGGATTACATTCAGATCCTTGTGACTGGGGGTGAATGTCTGCATTGTTCAACATTCCGTCCATCAATTGTTTCTTTTGCACTTTTAGGGAGTGGACATTTCTCTGCTCTTAACTTCTTTCTGTGTGCCTGCAGCCTGTTTCTAATACACTTCTGGGTTGGGTGACAGCTACACTTTGTGCATTCTCTCTAAACAGCCATAAACACTGGAAGGGGTGGGCGTGACAGAAGACTCATCTGCATTCTGGTAGCCTTCCTGGGCAGGTAGTGGGAGAGATGACACACTTACATCTGAATAGGCTGCATCCTGTTCTCAGACAAATGTCTGATTATCTCCCACAGATAGCTTGGCAGACAGGGCTGGGTTGAAAGGGATCCTTGTGCACCTCAGAGAACTACTTGGAAATCACCCCTACATCAAAGGCACTTTTGGGTATAAGTACCGGGGCTCTGATCCTGCCATGACAGTACACTACTCAACATGGGAAGACTTATGCTGGAGCACATACTGCTGAACTGTAAGCATTGCCACTTTGCTATGACTGATCGTTCTGAGGATCTGCTTCTCTGGTTGCTGAGCTGCCCTGCTGCCTGCTGATCTCTGCTCTGCTAAGGACAAGGACTGTAACCTTTCACCTGAACCCATAGTGACTCCAAGGGCTTACTGGCTTGGCTCCTGTTTTCTGAGGTCTCAGGGACACAAAAGTCTTCCTGATATCCTGCTGGTGCTGCTGGATTCTGCCATCTGTGAGTCCTTCCCTTGCCTAAGGTGCCCCCTCAGTCCTAAGCCTTAGAAGTGGGTTCTGAGGCTGATATCTGCAAAAACCCATGGATCGCCTCATCTAAATGCGAAATTCCACTGCATCACCCTTCACTGCCGATGAAGAGGCTGCCTGATGACATCGGATCCACAGCCTCCACTTCTCAACGCATTGCATTCACTAGAACTAGACGACAACGCGGGACTCCGTTTGCGCCGCTCAGTGATCCTGCAGTAGGCTCTTAACTTCAACAAAAGCTCTATCCAAGGTATTGCTTCACTGCGACATGCCTGGGTCCTGTAGCTGGACTGACCTCCATTGCGGTTGGCCTGAACTTTGAATTTGCACCAGTCCCTTGCAAACTCAAGTGACCTTTTGACCACTACTGACTTACAAGCACTGTTTTCACATTTAATCATTAACAATTCATATCTCGACTTTTACTTATTGTTGATTTTTGTTGTTGTTTTCTGCTTACTTTTTTCCTAAACATAGGTGGAGTCTTTTTGTGGTGTTTTCATTGAGTTACTTTAATTTAGGTATTGCTGAAATACTTTACACATTGCTCCTAAATTAAACCTGACTGCTCTGTTCTAAGCTGCCAGAGGGTGAGTACAGGTTAATTTAGGGTGTGTATCTGACTTACCCTGACTAGTGTGGTTGCCCCTACTTCGACAGGGTGCAAACCTCTGCCAACTAGAGACCCCATTTCTAACATACGACCTCTTATATTTAGATTTATATTGGACCACAGGGGATGCCATGTCTCTGTTGATAATTTGGAAACCCCCTCCCAGTCTTGCCCAAGAACTGAGAGGTTTTTCTTTAAACTTAACTGCCTGCCCTTGTGTTGTACAAGGGCAGCTAAGAGGTGTCCCAGTGTCCTGTCCGTAGCTGCAAACAGTGAAAAGGCCCCTCATCTTAATTTCTGGAAAAGGTGACTGCTGCACAAGTCATCTTCTATCTGCAGCATTTTACTGAACAAGGATGACCACTGTCCAGTTCTCCTTCACCATGCAAATACACAGAGTGTAGTTTGTTATCCATTACCATTGTTTGGTATGAGAGGTGCCATGAGTCACAAGTGGTGAAGCCTTTTGAAGTCCCTCCATTCTTTGTAGCTGTCACAAACGGCATAATATTTTCAGAACTTGTGCATATGGTTTATCCCATGCTGCTTTGTCATGTGTGATTGTTATAAAAAAAAATTAAACAGAACTAGGCTACATGAGTTGAAAACCATGCATTTATATTAAATCACCCTGATCTCTGCCTACTGGCCTTGTAATATTAGCAGAATTATTTCCTCTGGCAAATCATTGTAACATGCATTCTGTGAGGAACTCCAGACATTGTGCACAGGCACGCTTGATCTAATTCTAGTTTGAGTGTTTTTAGTACCCAAAATGCAGTGGTATACAAACCCATATTTCATAGGGAACTTTGAAATATGGAAAAAAATTCAAGGGGGTCCCAGTGAAATATGGATTTTATAATAATCACAGCCCCAAACCACTTTGAAGATTTTTACCATTATTGAAACCACTAGGTTTATTTAGCAATGGAGGACAAGGAGCAGGGGAAACTAAATTATGTAGCTAGAGAAGGTCAGATGTGTGACACATTGTCTGGCACTATTGTTTCGATCCATTTGAGCTACAAAAAACATTTTTTGTTCGAATCTGCAAATTATGCTGGAAATGATGTGGTAATTTCAATAAATCCATATATGTGCCAATAACACCAGAGAATTGCATAATTCCTCTGGCCCTGATCATTGTCCATTGTTTGATTGATAATCTATATTCATTAAAGGAAAGGAAAACCTAGACAATTTAATTTCAATCATTTCCCAGTGTTAACTGCACTTTGAAGTGAACAGCTTCAATAAACTCTCCTTTCTACAAACAAAATGTGTTTTTAAGAACTCAAGTGTTGTATTTTTCCTAACTTTATAATTAAGCACTGATATTATTAATGAACATTTCCCGGTATGAGAAAATAAATTTTTCAAGTTATCTAAAAATAAACATGTATTAAAAAAAAACATGCAGGTAATGTGTGAATGGTCTTATATTGCAATCTCGAGGTACTCGTGAAAATTAGAAATGCCTCATTTTCATCCTCCCTAGAAGAGAATAATATTGAATTACAGAGGAGCTCGAGGGGCTACAATTGATTTACAGAAGGAGAAGGATCTTTTCAAGCTTTACCAAGGTGTCCCATGATTTGTAGAAACTTGCAGGAGGGCTCTGGCTGACCCATTTGAAGCTCTGTGAATTCAGATGTAGTACCTGCTTCACAAAGGGAATTTTGGAGTATGTAAAGTCGAACTCCTGTAAAGCTACTTCATGTAGTACAAAATGCAGATAACAAATTCACAACATCTCTGCCTCTTCTAGGTTTTCTGTAAGGCGATCTCCACACTGGTGAGGAATATCACTTCAGAAGTAGGTATACATTGTAATAGTAAAGATGGGAGGGACAAGGGTACCTGCTGAGAAAAGAAGGAATAGTTTATCTTACATGAGAAGGGTTTGGATAAATCTAAGGGGGGTTGAAGGAAGGCATTGTAATGTAAAACAAAAGCGAACGTAAGACCATTGAAATTCAAACGCATAAATGTACTGCAGCCCAGCTTTGGATTAAATTATTCACTGCACATGACCACCACTGGTACTACTGCAGCACATTTCTGTAGAAAACAATGAATTTAGGCTGAAACCACACTGGAAATTAAATATACCCGGAGGTATAAACCTGGATGAGGAACATTTTGTACATCTTGCTTAATGGTTGGATAGAAGCACAGGAATGGCCATACTGCAAAGAAATTTCAGGACAAGGGTTTTTTTACAAAATGTGCATAACGAACAGCTTGGATGTTCTGATAATGAGATCTAAACTGCCAACTGGCGGTCATGAAACTGAGAGAGTGAATTAACGAATAATTCTTGTGCTAAATGATAAAGAGGGAACTGCTTTAAGTCTGTTTTGGACTTGCCCACTTATGGCACACATTACATTGAGATGAGAAGTGGCAATCAATTATGTGCCAAGTCGACATTAACATAGGGATATTTGCAAAAACAGAAGAAAATTGACCAAGTGTGGATGGGAGCAACTCCCTTTTGAAATCACTCTTCATGTAGTTTCAGTTTTATTTTTAAATGGGACATCCAATAATGCAGATGGATTGCATGTAATAGACTGAAATGTTTGCGCATGGGTTGAAGAATCACCGTGAACTGGTCAAATAAGAACTATGAAATGATAGTATGTTTTAAAATTGCAAGAAGCACTTTTTACATGTTTTGTAACTTTTTGTTCTAGCAACAATTTGAATTGAGAGTAGTCAACAAAATGTATATTTGTCAACTCTGCCTAAAACTACATATCCCACAAGGTTGAGGGTCTGACGATGAATAGACTTATTGTACTAAATTATCATGTCTGTGTAACATATAATAATGAGGAGAATTTGGATAAAGAGAATTTTGGAAAATATTTGTTTTTAATTTGCACATAAAACTTTGTTGTGCAATTTGCACTTGGTTGGTCTTGAAGACTACAATTCCCATGCTACTTCCACAGGATATTTCCTACTTGGATTCCCAATAAAACATAGTGAAATCTGTCATGATATCCTGTGAACAAAACCTGAGGAGGTTGAAATGCGTTGCGGTTGTTTGTGGTATCATGATATGTCCTGCTCACTTTCAATAAATATCTGAAGGCTCATGAGTAAATAGTGAAAGTCAAAAATATGGAGAGTACGTCCACAAGTGAGTAGAGCTACACATGCAAATTACTTTGTTCAATAAAGTCCAATGTTTTTAGTCATGGCTCTTCTCCGGTATTCATCCTCTACAAACGGCCTCATTATGATTTTTCTGCCCAACTACGTCTCGGAATTGCGGTCGGCGGTTCAGCCTGATTGCTTATGATGCGACCGAACACTGCTCTGTCGGAATCCCATTGGCTTCTATGGGAGCCCATGTTATGCCTGACAACACTGGCTCCTATGGGGAAATGGGGTGTTTGCAGAAAACCTTGCACCATGTAGCGGGGACCCCATTTTGCCATGCCACACAGTGCAGGATTTTACAGGGGACCCTTTGGGTACCCCCTCGGTCCCCAACCGGAGGCTGCAAGGTGAAGGTTGTCCTGCTCGAGCCCCCCGAAGTCACTTTCTGACAGCCTTTTTCTCTTGGACAGGATGATTCCGAAAGGCTGATGGAAGCAACATTGTAATCGATAGGTTGGAAGTGCTGTCCGTAGAGCTGTACAATGCGATTCAGACCGACACGGATGCTCTGAGAGCTGTTCTGAACCAATTTGGAAAGACAGTGCGTTTTACAACCTGACCGGAAACATCGCCATCGGTCGGGCGGATTTTAAACTGACTGAGTCGATCGGAAGGGTTCCGATACGGTCAAGGGGATTCCGAATGTCGGAAGGAGGCTTTCTTCCCTACATCGTAATGCGGCCCTAAATATTTGACATTGCTTATCTGGTTCAGTAGTAGAAGTAATTTCTCTCTTACTTCATAAAAGTAGGTTGCGATGGAGGATGGTGCTCCATTATTATTTATGGTTCAGTAATTATTGATAAAGGCTGTTGCTTCATTCAGGTCACGGGCCCCCATTAACAGTAATAAGTAATTTGTATTTAAATATTTGAAGCTGTTGCAAGAAGACACTAATTTCATAAAGTTACATTTTCTTCCAAATCCATCATCCGGACTGTGTTAGTGGAACATTTGGGTTACTTTTGTTCATTTGTGGGGAAAAAATCTTCCCTGATATTATGATCATTCTAACCAATGAGTAACATTTTATGGTAAAGAGTAGTTTCCACTATTGATATGATGCCTAAGATATTATTCACCTCAACTCTAAAACACTGACGTCGCTATATCTCACAGAACTGTGTGGACGAGGATCTTGTTTAATTATATGAATGTTCCCATCATCCTAGGACACAGATTGAACTGCCATCATTTCAACTTTTAGGAGTTACCATATTCTCTCACTTTTTGTGTGAATCAAAACACTGGCATCAAATCATTGTAAGAATCATTCTATATAAACTTACAGGGTAATCGAACCTCCTTACAGTCTTATAATTAACCCACAAATTATACAATTCATGAGCCATGACATTTATACACTTTTTAAATTGTGCAGTGCATGTCTGTGTGACCTCCTTAGGTGACTCTCAGGTCTCCCAATTCCAATTCTTGGGGCTGCCACTGTGCCAGGGTTTCTTTTGAATGAATTCTAGGGAATTATCTCAGTCTCCCTTTGTGATGAGTTTTATGCACTCTTCATTCATTCTATAATGATCTCAAAGGAGACTCTTTTGTGCACAGATTTAGTGAAATAATGTGCCATAATCCCTGTTATAATTGCCTTAGAGGTTAGTTATAATGAGTTACCAGTCATAATGTTGATCTCTATGAAAGCTGCAGTCGGTAAATTATTTAAAACATTTCACGAGGAGAACATATGGGTCCGGATGAACTAAGCATCAGCAAATTTGAGATGCAAGGCAAAGCAGAAAGTGACTTGTGTTAAGGACATGATGATTGTATGAAAGCATTAATAAATAGCTCACAAATTGAATATTTAATCAGCATATTTATTGCACTGTTGGTGGGCTTGTGAGGGGAGAAAACACTTACATACTGAACGCTTCAGTATAGAAATTTAAATGTACTGATAACAAGGATAACTTGCTTAACCACCATGTGTAAGCACTATCAGCTAGATTCATCAAGCCGAAAATGGCTCGCAAAGGGCCAGATTCTGAGAATCTTGCGAGTGCAATTTTTGCATTTGGGATTCATCATCCCAAATGCAAAAATCGCTAATTGCGAAATCGCATATTTGCGAGGAATTGTATTTAAGGAATCTCTATCTGAGATTCCTTAAATGCAATTTATTAACCATTTTCTATTTGCGAATTCGCTATTTCTGGCCGCTATTTACCATGAAGTCAGACTTCGTGGTAAATAGCGAAAACTCTGAAAAATGCACTTTAGTGCATTTTTCGGAGTGGTATGTTACACACACACCTGTCCTTTGGACATGTGTGTGCGCAACATCTGGCTACATTTGCTTTTCAGGGGTGCTACAGGGTGTCCTTTGGACACCCCTGGCACCCTTGAAATCGCATCCTTATTTGCGATTAGCAAATTGCTAATTGCCTTAGGCCCATAGGAATGAATGGGGAGTTATTCCTTATTTGCAATTAGCAATTTGCTAATCGCAAATAAGGAAGATGTAGGAATCGCAATATTTTTGGCAATTCCTACATGAATCCTGTTTTGCAAGTCCTTAATAGCGATTCCTTAATAATCGTTATTAAGGACTCGCAAAACGGGACAATGATGAATCTAGCTGCCTGTCTGTGCTGGCGCAATGCGCTATGACTGTGCTGGTGCAATGCAGTTACTATCAAGGACACACCATGCAAACATGAGCTATTTGTTGGATATACAGCTACAAAGTCGAAAGTTGAATGTGCAAACTGAGCAAACATTCCATAGGGAAAACATTCTACAAAAAGATTGTGGTGTGCGGGAGACAAAAGCCATATTTATACCAAATAACAAAAGTATAGATTGAGCAGCAAGATGATGCTGGAATTCAGATAGGATTTGAAAAAAAACAAGCAGAGAAAAGCTACAGGGGCATTGGCATCAAGTTTGTTTGAATCCACAGTGGTCCTCGCAGGTGCGATAACACTTTCAACATTATCCAGATGTTTCAATGAGTTTCTAGGATCAATGGTGGGCAATGGTGGTCAACGGGCACCTATGCATCTGGTTCCCTGTGACTCTAACAATCTGCACTGTGTGAAGAATCATTTCTATAATGAAGCAAGCGATCCTAATGTAACTAGGACTGTAAAAGGGGCCCAGAGTAGTGCGAAGGCTATGACAAATCATCTACACCACAGCAGTGACGCAGACCACTATTCTAACATTCATTTATAAGCAAACACAAAGTAATAAAGGTTTCTAGGATGGTTCAGGATTTCCATGCCTACAAAATAGGGTATTTATATCAACATAAGCCTGAAGACAGGTCTGGAGATGGGGGTTTACTATGCCAGTGACAATATATTGAAACACACATGCATGTATGCTAATCATACTTGTAAATGTTTCGATCACGTTCACTGGGAACAATGCCTCTGGTTTTAATCACTGGAAAACGTTGGAGGGAGAGCTTAATGAGCTGAACGTTTGCCACTGGAACAAAGTGGTGATCTGTGGGTCATAATTTTAAATCCTGTTCTTCTGAAGACTGGCAAATTTGGTACCTTTAGTGGGTAATAATGTAATCTGTTATTTTTTGCGCTTAGAAACTAGTATGATATTAAGTGATAAATACAAACTAATTATCATCATTAATGGTGTTATGAATATAGTAACACTGATTTTCATTCATTTAAGTTGTAGTTTAAATCAATTTGGAATCAAATAATCAATACAGAATGATACCTTCTACCCACTGGCCCTTTTTGCAGGATCATTCTTAGACTTTTTGCCTTCACCCTCCTGTTTTTCTGAACCCGTTTTTTGTCTACTAGGATTCTATGCACTTTACCACTGCTAACCAATGCTAAAGTGCTTGTGCTCTCTCCTTAAAACATGACTTAATTGGCTTATACGAAATGGCATATTTAATTTACTTGATAGTCCCTAGTAAATGGCACTACCTGGCCCCTAGGACCTGTAAATGAAATGCTACTAGTGGGCCTGCAGCACTGATTATGCACCCACTAAAATATCACTTTAAATATGTCTTAGGCCTGCCATTGCAGCTTCTGTGTACAGCTTTTAAATGTCATTTCAACTTGGCAAAATATACCTTTTGCCAGGCCCAAACCATCATATAGGTCCCCCCTAAGGGAGGCCCTGGACAGCCCTGAGGGCAGGGTCCAATGTATTAAAAAAGGGGGGTGGCATGTCCTTTTTAGTTTTACATGTGTTAGTACGTACAAACAACTAAATTTGTTTTTCGCTATCGCAAGGCCTACCTCTCCCATAGGATAACATTGGAGTTACCATAGTACATTTAATAAGTTGAAATTTTCAATGGGAGCAGGTGAACAGTTCATGTTTCGTGTCTTTGGAACTGTAATGAAAAATCCTAACTTATCATGAGGTCGGATTTTAAATTGTAGTTTTGAAAATGCAATTTTTAGAAAGTTGACATTTTCCTGCTTAGTCATTTGGTGCCTGCAGCCTGCCTCTGGGTTACATGACTGGATGTAGTTGACAGTTGGTCTTTGTGTATTCGTCATAGACAGCCACACACAATAAGAAGCTTAGGAGTGCCTAGATGGGCTATCACTGGCAGGATGGGAGGGTGGAGTTGGGCAGAGCCCCACTTACACTTAAATAGTCTATGTCCTGCCTCCTCACAAAGGTCTGCATGCCGCCTGTCTGGAGCCAGGTGCAAGGAAGACAGTGAACGTCTGCACTTCAAAGGAATGCCTTCAAAGGCACAACTGAGTATAAATATTGGACCTCAGACACCAACTCTTCAGTACCCTTCTGGACCTGTGGATACTCAGCCAGGAAGAAGGACACCTGTGCTGCTGATAGGACTGCCACCCAGCTGGACTGCTGACCTGAAGGGACTGCTGCCCTGCTGTGCTGACCTGCTGACTGCTGCCCTCGGGCCTGGGTGAGAAGGACTGGACCTGCTTCTCACTTCTGTGAGTCGATCTCTCCAAAAGGTGCTATCCCAGTCCTGGAACCTTGGAAGTGGTCCTAATGTGCTGTGGACCCAGCAGAAACGACACATCTACTCTGCTGTGCAGCGCAACCCAAGCAGAACCGAAGCATCGCTGCTGTTGCGTGGATTGGACCTGTCCCAAAGACCCGCATCGCCTCTGTAGCCTCTTTGGAACTGCCATAGCTCAATGCATCTTAGGTGCAGGCCCTTGCATCCCTTGTCGATGCCAGGCTTGACAACGATGCCAGACTCCGCATCGCACCCTCGTTGCTCCTAGGAACAGATGCATCACCTCTACTGAGCGATGCATCCTTAATGCCAGACTTCTAATTGCAAACCCTCATGGTTGGGATCATCTACAATGACACAGGATCGCACATTGCAGCTGCTCCTGGGAATCAAGGTATCGCTTTGGCTGCACGACGCAGTTTGATGCAGGTCCCACAATGCTCTGCAAACCAGGATCGAAGGTACTTTGTTCAGTGAACCTAACTGGGTCCCTGAAGCTAACTTGCACTTTGTTGCTGTCAGACTGAAGTTGTGACTTGGTCTCCTCTGGTGCAACCAGATATCCACAGTTGACACTTTGTTCTTGTTGGGTGCGATTTTTATTAAAATATTTAAAATTGCATATGTCCTGTTATACTGTTATGTGGTTCACATTAGACCCAAGCGAATACACCACCATTTAACATGTGTATGTTTTAAAGTTGACATCTTTTTGAAAGTTGACATTTGACAAAAATCTGACATCTGCTTGCGTGACTGTATGGATAATATTCTCTGAAATGACCTTTGATTACTTTTATTTTTCGTTTTAGGCATATAATCAGAGCCTTCAATATTCTGTATGAAAGCTATAGTTCAATGCGCAAAATATTGATGCTTTTATTATTGTTCGCTAAGTGACACCTTTGTCATGATAGACTCAATAATGACTGCTTGAGAGGGACTTCGGCTTGGCATCAGAGGTGAAGTTTAATATATGAACGGCATCACTCCTTTGTTTAGTTAAAAGAGCATTTCACTGACACAGTCGAGGTTGACCATGGCAGAGTTAGAGACCCAGCTGAACCCTGTTTCCCTCCAGAGATGGAGCTGCCCAGCTCTACACCAATACCGGCCCTCAAATGAAACATACCCACAGTAACTGGGTAATTAGATCACCCTACAGGGATTCTGACAGATTCACCCACCCCAGTCACACTAGGACAGGGAACACAAGGTAGGAGCCTAAACTATAACTGTAATTATATGCAAAGATATAATATATTCAGCAGCTCAATGAATGAATTGTTCATCTTTACCATTCTTGTGATGCTGATTACTCTTTCTTGTTTCCTTCTCTTAATATTGCAGGGCACATATTTTACATAGGAATCTTATTGCATCAATAAATATTTGAAATGCCAATTTGAGTATTTCTTATGTTTTTCTTTGGGCATGCATAGGTTACCAAACAAAAGGGTTCTAGATCTGTTTCCACAATTTCCTTGGAAAGTCAGGGTTGTCATGTTATGAGGTTGCACATACCACCTGTTACCCTGCTAGGTTAGGGGTGCAGATGGTGCAATGTAACTCAGGACTCAGGCCAACATATCCTGATGTTGTACGTGGACTTGATCTTGCACAGTTTTGAAGTTTATGTTGTCCAACAATCGCAGTTTTACTGAAAAAGTATAAACCGTAACACACTATTAATTGGATTTTTGTCATCTTGGTCTTGTTTTATTTATCAAGAAGTACTTTATCATTCTAACGTTGTTGGGGATCCATTTTATGTGGTATTTTTCACTTTATTACTGTTTGAAGTGTTGCACAAATACTTTACACATTTCCTCTAGGTTTAGCCTTAATACTCTGTGGCAAGCTACCAGGTTAATTTAGGGTTGGCTTGTGCTTCACCCTAACAAGGATTGTGGTTGTCGATACACAACATTTTAGAGTAACACAACAGTCAACACTGAGGTGAGTGCAAATTGCGGACTGCATGTACCAAAATGCAAACAAGCAAACCTTTCTGGGATGTGATGTAGTGTCTGGCCACTCCCTTTTCCCTTCCCAAACTGTATTTTATGACCTCCTCTACCATTTCTCTCACATTTATATTTTTCCTTTTTATAAAAATTGCATTCTGGCCAATTGATTACCTTTCGTCCGGACTGAGTTGAAGATTCCACCCCAGGTGCAGAGATTCCAGCCGGGTGCAAGGATTCCAGCCCGAGCCCGAGATTCCAGCAGGACTGCGGAATTAAAGATACGACTCATAAATGACCTCTGTGAATACCAAAAGTTGTAAAGTTAGACTTTTGGCTCACATTGCCTTTGTGAATTCGCCCATACTGTGCCAATCCTTTTAACACATCTTTCTGACCTTGAGAAGTGTGTTGATCTTTCTGATGAATCTTTTGGACCACAGGAATTTTCGGAAAGAAAAAGATGCTAATCACTTGAATTAAACTTTTAAGCACAGAGAAAACATGTCACCCTTATTTGACATAGGTTGAATAATTCAAGTTTCTTGATAATTTGCACAAAAAAAAGAAAAATAGTATTTTTGAGTTTGGGCTAATCTTTGCTTTTTGACATCAATTCTAAACTTTACACATGCATTATCTTAAAGGACTGAAATAGATTATTGGAGAAACAGTAATATGTAGCTAAAGCATAAAACAAATAACGTAATTGTAGAAAAATATATAATGTTTAAAACTACCAGAAACCACAAACTTTTCTGTAAGTGATAGCAGCCAATAATACCACACGGCTCGGCTTCAAGCATATGCAGAGTCTGGATTCATACATTGCAGATTTCAATCAATTACATGGGGATATGCCTAATTTATTAATGACGTAATTAGTCAGTGTCTACTGTTTGCACCTTTTCAGTAGTTTATACCTTGGCTGTAGGGCCATAATTATTTTGTCCAATATTTCTTTTTTTCTTTTTTTTTTTACCTTGTACCAAATGAAATATTCCACAAAAATGCTATACATGGAAGCAGTCACACAATACATACGGATCTTTCATTTAGGGTCAAAACATAAAGAGAAGATTCTAGATCTGATGAGAAGTGGATACTCTTGTGCTAGATTTAATCCAGAAGAAGGATTAGGTTGTGGTTAATTCTTGTAAGAGCTGGTGTTCATTATGAGCAGTCCTGGAGGTTGAAAGTTGAGAATTTGAGACCAGTAGCAGAAAAGGACAGAACACTACTGGGCATAACATATGAGTTAGGATGTTTAGGCTCAGGACTGAAGAAAAGTAGTTTGGGGTTGAGCCAATAATTCCTTTATAAAACAAGATCATTAGATTATAAGGGGCTGTAGTGTTAGCTGACGGCTAGTTGACTTTGGAACAAATGGCAAAGGAAGGTCATAAAGGATCCTTGTGAAAAAGTGGACAACTGCTGGACTTGGCTCTATTGGTAGAATCTTCCCCAGATTGTTTCCTTCTGTTGCTGAACCCATTATGTTGGCATTAGAACTCTGCACACCGTTTTTGTGCTAACTGTGGTAAAGTGCTTGTTCTCTCGCCTTCAAACATGGTAAAATCGGACTACCTCTATTTATGGCATTTAATTTACTTGTAAGTCACTACTAAATGGTACGACCTATACCCTGCGCCTGTAAATTAAATTGTTTTAGTGGACCTGCAGCACTCATTGTGCCACCCGCTAAATTACCCTTTTAATTAATGCCTTAGGCATGCCAGTGCAGCCTGTAGTGTAGTTTTAACATGGCATTTCAGCCTGGAAAATAATCCTTTTGCCAGGCCTAAAACCTCCTTTTTAATACTTATATATCACCCCCAAAAGCAAGCCCTAATGGATCAAAGGAAAGGATGCATTGTCTTTAAAAGGTAGGACATGTGGGTTTACATTTTATTTGTCCTGGTAGTGAAAAACTCCTAAAGTAGTTTTTTACTGTTACAAGACCTATCTCTCCAATTCACTAACATAGGGTTCCCTCATTATATTTAATAAGTGATAACTTTCGATTAGGAGCATGTAGAAATATACTGAAATGAACTGTACTTTAAAATCCTTTTTAGTGGTAAAGTTGGATTTTAAGCCTCATTTCTGAAAATTCCACTTTTAGATAATTAGTTAAACAAAATAGAGCAACCCAATATTCCCCCAGGAAACTGGTTAATAATTCAAAAAGCAAAATGTTCCTGGAGAAATTACTTCCAATATGATTCACGTTTTGTTGGTCTATTAATCCAACTCTCCATTTAATACACAAAGGTCACAATTGACATAAAAATAAGATACAGTGATACCAAGGTGTACCGATCAGAAATCTATTATCATTTCTCTTTCAAACAAACAAAAACCTTTAATCACATAAACAGTATACACTCAGGGTCCAAATTAAAAAAATTGTGCAATATCACTTTTAAACCCCATTTTTATCAAACCAAACAATTACACAGTGAATCAGATCAGATAATACTGTATTTCGGCATCAACAAACACCCCTAGAAGCACAACACAGACATTAAAATATCATTAAAACATTTGTCGATGCATCATCTGGACACACAATTAAAAACAGCAAATAGTAAATACAAGATAAAAACAGATGATGCAAAAACAATAAATAGATAAAAAAAAAGCCTATAGCCAAATAGTCAGGGTAAGAAAACCATACTATAGGGTTCAGAACCCATAGTAAACCCATCAACCAAATGCCCCTATATCAGTGTTTAAATAGATGTCATTTTGGCCATTTGTCAGTTAAAATACCATTTGTTTTCTTTTGGCAATAGCACACTTTAAAAATGAGCAAATGCATCTACAGTGTGTCGGGGTGTTTAGCTGTTGCAGGTACAACAAGGCATCAACACATCTTCAGATGCCACATAGTCTAATTAATGGAACTAGAAATCTTTAGAGTACGCCAGATAAAACTTGCAAAAGAAAGTGAAATGGAGCAAACTCTGGGGCGAGGCCTTATCACCGGGGTAGAACAGCTTGTTGATGGAATCAAATTGACCCAGAGGAAAGCCCAAATGCCACCTCGCAATGTCAAACCTGAATCTGGTTAAGATGACTCTATCACAGGTAGCATCCACCCATGACAGATACAGCACAATATTAATGATGGTTTGTAGGTTCACATACTTCCTTACAGAGATCTGAACATAATATACCATAGCAAACCTCAACTTCCTCTCTAGTCTCCTTTTCCTAGTTTTGAATGCTTTTCTGACCAAGAATAAGTCAGCCTTGGACATAGCATGTCTGAACTGGGGTGGTAGAGTGGGCTAAAGAACGGTGATGGATCAAACCCAGATCTTTTGACTGGGTGTGAGTGTTTGATTGGTTCAGATGCTCCGTCCATCACCACCCCCTTTTGTACCGCTTTGGCCGCCATAAGTGTGGCAGGGTATGCTCAGACGTGAGTCCCTTGCTCACTTTGCCACTGGATTCAAGCAAGCTGGGCTGAAGACGGCTGTAATGCCAGAAACCGGTCCCCGGAAGCTTGCTTCCGGTCCATGGAAGGCATGGCTTGGCAGTTCGAGCTGGACTGTTCCCATGAGGGACAGTGTCAGACTGATTTGCATATAGCCATGTCTGAACTGGGGTGGTAGAGTGGGCTAAAGAATGGTGATGGATCAAACCCAGATCTTTTGACTGGGTGTGAATGTTTGATTGGTTCAGATGCTCCGTCCATCACCACCCCCTTTTGTACCGCTTTGGCCGCCATAAGTGTGGCAGGGTATGCTCAGACGTGAGTCCCTTGCTCACTTTGCCACTGGATTCAAGCAAGCCGGGCTGAAGACGGCTGTAATGCCAGAAACCGGTCCTCGGAAGCTTGATTCCGGTCCAGGGAAGGCATGGCTTGGCAGTTCGGGCTGGACTGTTCCCATGAGGCACAGGGTCAGACTGATTTGCATATAGCCATGTCTGAACTGGGGTGGTAGAGTGGGCTAAAGAACGGTGATGGATCAAACCCAGATCTTTTGACTGGGTGTGAGTGTTTGATTGGTTCAGATGCTCCGTCCATCACCACCCCCTTTTGTACCGCATTGGACATAGCAGAGGCATAGAAAAGAGTTCCGGTCTCACCAGGTTAGACATTTCATACTTAATATATTGCAACCAGGGTATGGCCAAACCTCTGTCACAAGCAAGACAGTCGGCGATCACCTTCCTTCCCTGCTTGCGAGTTCGTCCATACAGCACACTATAGCACTAAAGGGGCTAGTTTGATGCAATCTTCAACACACTCAACACTGAGCAGCTGGTGAACAATATGGGTGGCAGAAGATGGGGACTCATAAGAGGCACCGCAATACCCTGTTCTCTTCAGTCTGCAGGACAGTTGAGTTGAAGTATCTCCATATACCAACCCTACAGGTAAGAATACGGAGACCTCTGCTTCTGAAGACCTCCAACATAGGAGCCATGGGCTTTCTACCAATATGTGAGGCTAAGCTGTAAATGTAACCAGCGGCACTATCAAACCTTTTGGAGGCTTTAGGTGTACAATGTTCTCAGTTCTCCCTCGCATCGAAGACCACACCCAGGTACGAAAAATCCTGGGTAGAGGTGACAGGATGCCATTGCGTGAATGCACTCTTTGTCTTCAGAGATTGGGGCCACAGGGCATGGTGTAAGTTTAAAAATGATTCGCGACAAGACCCAGAAACCCCATAAAACTGACAAACTCCTGCAATGAGATTTTTAAACTCCTGTGTGTTCTCTCCAATAAGACGCGTCATCTGCATAAAGTAACACAGGAACTTTTTTCTTGCCCACTTGGGGGACGTTCATGGAGCATGAAGAGAGTGCTGCCTCAAGACCATTGATGTATAGCAGGAATAGTAATAGAGCCAGTACAAAGCCCTGGTGTACACCCTTCCCCAGCGCACACAGTGAATAAAACAGATGAACAATGGGGAAGGTATTGGCTGCAGGGGCCTCGATGTAGTTACCCAACCCTGCGCCATGCATGGCCTTTTGCCGTGTAAAGTGGGTCTTTGCTGAAGTGCCTGATCGGTGGCCAGGCCCTACGAACAACCCCCGTAGGCACTCGACACATTCACAAAAACGGCCTGGCCCAAGCAAGGAGGTGGTCTCCCAAGTCGATAATTGCCCCCAGCTCCTCTCCCAATTATAGAAAATTGGCCTGTTCTGGGGAGGGGGTAGTCGCCGGGCCTAAAAGGGCCCAGGAGGGTGGTCTACACAGCTCCCCTCTCCTTACACACAAACATTGGCCGTGCCCAGGGGAGGTGATGGTCCCCGGGGCCAAAAGCGACCAATTGGCCAGGGCACCTTGTGCACCCCCTCCCCAATATACTTATATGGATTTGCCCTCATACCTGGCCCACCGATGGGCTCAAGTAAAAAGAAGCGCTGAAGGCCACACTTGTGTCTAAAACAAAGTTGCCAAAATTCATGGAACTCTGCCTTTTTAGCTGCAAAAATTAAAAAATAAGATGCTTTTTTGCCCCGGTGGGGTCCCTGTGGCACCCCACCACCAACCCTAGGGGGTCAGGGTATTCCTACATGCCCCTTGTCTTTTTAAAAAACTTTTTGTCTGATGAGTTAAGTTCCAAAATGGCTGCCAACATTTCCTGACTGAAGTGTAGTTAGTTTAGTTAGGACCTATTATCCATAGGAAATCCGCAACATTCTATTTGGAATACCTTAGGTGCCAGTTGATGAATCTACGTGAAATTTGCCAAACCTTTAGCCAGCTCCGGTCCACTCCTATCCCGAAAGTTTCATGATGATTCATCAAGCGGGGGCTGAGAAAAAAGGGGGGTCCCAAAACGCGTTTTCCCCATGCAATTTTCCATTGGACCTTTAGCCGCAGCTACAGCCCGAACTGCTGAACGGAAATATACCAAATTTGGCCAAGAGGTAGTCCTTGGTTCAGACTTGTGCCATTTGCTTATTTGGTGTAAATCCGTTCAGTAGTTCTTGCGAAAATGACAGTTAAAAGTACATATATATCTAAGGGCTTGGAGGGTCGGCGTACCCTACACGGAGCCTGCACGCACCCTGCCGTGCACGAGCTGCTTTTTAATTGGATGTCAACACTCCAAATCAGGAAGGGTTGGCAGCCATCTTGTCCCTTGGTAGAACCGCGGCACAAGAAACCAAACAAAAAAACGCGAAAAGGGGGCAGGGTAGACACACGCTGACCCCCTAGGCATGCTCAGGGGGTCCCACAAGGACTCCCAGGGCCCCCCCAAAAAATGTTGTTTAGAGAAAAAAAATTGCGGGATGCTCGTAGGAACCGCGCATCCTAGCAATAAAAGAAAAAGAAACACGGTTTCCTGCGGTAAATATGTTAATTTGCCCCCCGGGGGGGCAAATCCCAGGGGTATTATTGAAAAAATAGTGTGGGGGGTCCCAATCCCACCCACACTGCCCCGGGGACCACCACCACCCGGGGCTCTAATTTAATATATGTGGGGGGCTAACAGGGCCCCCCCGCAGCCCCGGGGACCTCCAACCTCCGGGGCTTCTTCAAAATGGGTGGGGGGGCTCTCAGGCCCCCCCAAGCCCTGGGAACCGCCACCCCCAGGGTTTTAAAATGTTAACTGGGGGCTCTGAGGCCCCCCAGCCCCGGGGACCACTACCCCGGGGGCTCAATTTTAATGTATGTTGGGGGGCTCACAGGGC
This sequence comes from Lissotriton helveticus, assembly GCF_964261635.1. Taxonomy (NCBI): domain Eukaryota; kingdom Metazoa; phylum Chordata; class Amphibia; order Caudata; family Salamandridae; genus Lissotriton; species Lissotriton helveticus. Next base: position 712,741,402 of record NC_136057.1, on the reverse strand, counting down.
CCCCCGCAGCCCCAGGATTGCCACACTCCGGGACTATTTTGAAATGGGTGGGGGGCTCCCAGGCCCCACCAGCCCCGGGGACCGCCAACTCCCGGGGCTCAATGCTAAGGTATGGAGGGGGCTCATGGGGCCCCCCACAGCCCCAGAGACTGCCACCCCCAGGGCTATTTTGAAATGGGTAGGGGGGCTCCTCAGGCCCCCCCCAGCCCCGGGGACCGCCACCCCCGGGGCAAGAATTTAATGTATGCGGGGGGCTCACGGGGCCCGCCGCAGCCCCGGGGACCGCCACCACCTGGGGCTTAAGAAAATTGGGTGGGGGGGCTCTGAGGCCCCCCCAGCCCCGGGGACCGCCACCCCCCATGGCTTCTCAAAAATGTGGGAGGGGGGCCTTGCGTCTCCCATTCTGTCATTGCAAACTGCTTTCCTATTTGGAAGAGAGAGCAGGGAACCTGGTTGGTTTTATGTCAATAAAATGTCCAGCTAACTATATATGGTCTCTAACCTATGTTTTTTTCAGTGAATTTTCAAGGTTTTGTAAATGCAAATTCCTAACTATATATGGTCTATAACCTATGGTTTTTTCAGTGAATATATATGTATATATATATATATATATATATATATATATATATATATATATATATATATATATATATATATATTACCTACTGGCGATAGCCAGTAGGTATATATAGTTAGGATTTTTTTCCTATGGGATTTTTGAAAATTCTATGTCGAATAACTTTGGCGTTTGAGGACAGAATTGGCTGAAATTTTCAGGAAAATGGAACATTTTGTTTCTGAGCAGCCCCTGAAAATTTGGGGGGGTTTCGTCAAGGGGGGGCCGAGAAAAAAGGGGGGTCCCAAAACGTGTTTTTCCCATGCAATTTTCCATAGGGCGGTTGGCCTCACTTTTAGCCTGAACGGCTGAATGGATTTACACCAAACTTGGCAAAATTGTAGGGACTGGTAGCCCGATGTGCCTTTGCTATGTCTCAAGATATAGGCTCCAGTGGTTTTTACGAAAATTAACTTTGAAAAATATATATTGGGCTACATTGGGCTATATATATGTTGGAGCCCAAATGTAGCCCAATGTAGCCCAATGTAGCCCAATGTAGCCCAAAGATGGCCACCAGAGACAAAAAAAACAAATGTAGCCCAAATATCAGCCAGATGTAGTCCAACTATAGCCCAATGACAGAATGTCCCAGAGTGTTCTAAAGAACAACTAGAGTGCTAACAGTCCTACTTATTACAAAGGTATGGCACACCTGAAGCCATCTTGATTGGAATAAAGTGGTAACTCTTAAAACATTTAATTTAAAAAGGAACAAAATGAGGGGGTTCATTTTGCCATCGAAAGTATGATTAGCGAATATATGACGAAATCCCGCATACCATCCGTCCGCAAAAAAAATCCCGCATGTACTATTAGGCCGCAAATTAAAATAACGAAAACTTTTAGAACGAATATGCCTTTAGCATACACTAAACAACTAAACTACCCTAAACCCTAAAACACTACCCCCAGCATGACCCTACACTACACAAACACTACAACACTACCCTAAACCCTAAAACACTACCCCCAGCATGACCCTACACTACGCAAACACTACAACACTACCCAAAACCCTAAAACACTACACCCCAGCATGACCCTACACTACGCAAACACTACAACACTACCCTAAACCCTAAAACACTACCCCCAGCATGACCCTACACTACACAAACACTACAACACAACCCTAAACCCTAAAACACTACCCCCAGCATGACCCTACACTACGCAAACACTACAACACAACCCTAAACCCTAAAACACTACCCCCAGCATGACCCTACACTACGCAAACACTACAACACTACCCTAAACCCTAAAACACTACCCCCAGCATGACCCTACACTATGCAAACACTACAACACTACCCAAAACCCTAAAACACTACCCCCAGCATGACCCTACACTACGCAAACACTACAACACTACCCTAAACCCTAAAATACTACACCCCAGCATGACCCTACACTACGCAAACACTACAACACTACCCAAAACCCTAAAACACTACCCCCAGCATGACCCTACACTACGCAAACACTACAACACTATCCTAAACCCTAAAACACTACGCCCAGCATGACCCTACACTACGCAAACACTACAACACTACCCTAAACCCTAAAACACTAGCTCCAGCATGACCCTACACTACGCAAACACTACAACACAACCCTAAACCCTAAAACACTACCCCCAGCATGACCCTACACTACGCAAACACTACAACACTACCCTAAACCCTAAAACACTACCCCCAGCATGACCCTACACTACGCAAACACTACAACACTACCCAAAACCCTAAAACACTACACCCCAGCATGACCCTACACTACGCAAACACTACAACACTACCCTAAACCCTAAAACACTACCCCCAGCATGACCCTACACTATGCAAACACTACAACACTACCCTAAACCCTAAAACACTACCCCCAGCATGACCCTACACTACGCAAACACTACAACACTACCCTAAACCCTAAAACACTACCCCCAGCATGACCCTACACTACGCAAACACTACAACACTACCCTAAACCCTACAACACTACCCCCAGCATGACCCTACACTACGCAAACACTACAACACAACCCTAAACCCTAAAACACTACCCCCAGCATGACCCTACACTACGCAAACACTACAACACTACCCAAAACCCTAAAACACTACACCCCCGCATGAGCCTACACTACGCAAACACTACAACACTACCCTAAACCCTAAAACACTACCCCCAGCATGACCCTACACTACGCAAACACTACAACACTACCCTAAACCCTAAAACACTACCCCCAGCATGACCCTACACTACGCAAACACTACAACACTACCCAAAACCCTAAAACACTACCCCCAGCATGACCCTACACTACGCAAACACTACAACACTACCCAAAACCCTAAAACACTACCCCCCAGCATGACCCTACACTACGAAAACACTACAACACTACCCCAAACCCTAAAACACTACCCCCAGCATGACCCTACACTACGAAACACTACAACACTACCCAAAACCCTAAAACACTACCCCCAGCATGACCCTACACTATGCAAACACTACAACACTACCCAAAACCCTAAAACACTACACCCCAGCATGACCCTACACTACGCAAACACTACAACACTACCCAAAACCCTAAAACACTACACCCCAGCATGACCCTACACTACGCAAACACTACAACACTACCCAAAACCCTAAAACACTACCCCCAGCATGACCCTACACTACGCAAACACTACAACACTACCCTAAACCCTAAAACACTACCCCCAGCATGACCCTACACTACGCAAACACTACAACACTACCCTAAACCCTAAAACACTACACCCCAGCATGACCCTACACTACGCAAACACTACAACACTACCCAAAACCCTAAAACACTACACCCCAGCATGACCCTACACTACGCAAACACTACAACACTACCCAAAACCCTAAAACACTACCCCCAGCATGACCCTACACTATGCAAACACTACAACACTACCCTAAACCCTAAAACACTACCCCCAGCATGACCCTACACTACGCAAACACTACAACACTACCCTAAACCCTAAAACACTACCCCCAGCATGACCCTACACTACGCAAACACTACAACACTACCCTAAACCCTAAAACACTACCCCCAGCATGACCCTACACTACGCAAACACTACAACACAACCCTAAACCCTAAAACACTACCCCCAGCATGACCCTACACTACGCAAACACTACAACACTACCCAAAACCCTAAAACACTACACCCCCGCATGACCCTACACTACGCAAACACTACAACACTACCCTAAACCCTAAAACACTACCCCCAGCATGACCCTACACTACGCAAACACTACAACACTACCCTAAACCCTAAAACACTACCCCCAGCATGACCCTACACTACGCAAACACTACAACACTACCCAAAACCCTAAAACACTACCCCCAGCATGACCCTACACTACGCAAACACTACAACACTACCCAAAACCCTAAAACACTACCCCCCAGCATGACCCTACACTACGAAAACACTACAACACTACCCCAAACCCTAAAACACTACCCCCAGCATGGCCCTACACTACGAAACACTACAACACTACCCAAAACCCTAAAACACTACCCCCAGCATGACCCTACACTACGCAAGCACTACAACACTACCCAAAACCCTAAAACACTACACCCCAGCATGACCCTACACTACGCAAACACTACAACACTACCCAAAACCCTAAAACACTACACCCCAGCATGACCCTACACTACGCAAACACTACAACACTACCCAAAACCCTAAAACACTACCCCCAGCATGACCCTACACTACGCAAACACTACAACACTACCCAAAACCCTAAAACACTACCCCCAGCATGACCCTACACTACGCAAACACTACAACACTACCCTAAACCCTAAAATACTACACCCCAGCATGACCCTACACTACGCAAACACTACAACACTACCCAAAACCCTAAAACACTACCCCCAGCATGACCCTACACTACGCAAACACTACAACACTATCCTAAACCCTAAAACACTACGCCCAGCATGACCCTACACTACGCAAACACTACAACACTACCCTAAACCCTAAAACACTAGCTCCAGCATGACCCTACACTACGCAAACACTACAACACAACCCTAAACCCTAAAACACTACCCCCAGCATGACCCTACACTACGCAAACACTACAACACTACCCTAAACCCTAAAACACTACCCCCAGCATGACCCTACACTACGCAAACACTACAACACAACCCTAAACCCTAAAACACTACCCCCAGCATGACCCTACACTAAACAACCACCACAACTCTACACTACACTAACACAACACTACACTACACAACACTACACTACACTACACAATCACTAACCCACGAAAAAATTAACACAAACCCACTTACCTCTCTCGTCATCGTGGTTTTCACAACGCAAATGCATTTACCATACATGCCTTTAAAACGTAATTCTTTGTAAAGGCATGCGCGATAAATGCACATGCGTTTTGAAAAAAAGCGGGATAATGGTATGCGAGGTCAATGACCTTGCGGGATAATGGTATGCGGACTGAAAGTCTGCGGGATAAAAAATGCGGGAAAATGGATGCAAACCATGATTAGCAATGTCATTTGAGATGTCATCAGTGATGTCATCAGTGATGTCATTTGAGATGTCATCAGTGATGTCACTGACCATGTCATGAATGATGTAATATGTGACATCATCAGCAGTGGATTGCGGGTGCGCGATATATAGTTAGTGCAACTAACTATATATGGAATTTCATTGGTTTTATGTCAATAAAATGTCCAGCTAACTATATATGGTCTCTAACCTATGGTTTTTTCAGTGAATTTTCAAGGTTTTGTAAATGCAAATTCCTAACTATATATGGTCTATAACCTATGGTTTTTTCAGTGAATATATATATATATATATATATATATATATATATATATATCCTCCAAGGTAAGCCCCAATGAGGAAAGCCAACAGCAGCGTAAACTATTCGATTCCTTTAATGGTAACAGCATACAGATGGGCAAACGGTCATTACTGTGCATCATAGTTCATTTTCACCCAGCCAGACGCGTTTCAGGAACAAGTGGTTCCCTTCTTCAGTGGCAAAGTTCATGCTTGGGACACCAGAACGCCATTACCTGCATTTAATTAATTACCCAGGGTGCCTCAGTGGGCGGGGCTGCTCGCGCTGCCTTCTGGTCCTGGTAGTGCAGGCAATATCGTAAATACTCAAGTGAGTCCGTTTCGGTGTACAAGCAGTTTCAGAAATAAAACCCATGTGGGGTGATGTAACAGCATGCTCTGTTGTCCACACAAATCATGAGCTGTCACCTCGAACGTTGCTCCCGATGTAAAGATGAAAACCGCATGCTTCCATCCCGGGCCCGCTTCCATGCGGTGAGCAAATCCTCGCGGCTGGGCTTCAGCCACTACAATATATCCTCCAAGGTAATCCCCAATGAGGAAAGCCAACAGCAGCGTAAACTATTCGATTCCTTTAATGGTAACAGCATACAGATGGGCAAACGGTCATTACTGTGCATCATAGTTCATTTTCACCCAGCCAGACGCGTTTCAGGGACAAGTGGTTCCCTTCTTCAGTGGCAAAGTTCATGCTTGGGACACCAGAACGCCATTACCTGCATTTAATTAATTACCCAGGGTGCCTCAGTGGGCGGGGCTGCTCGCGCTGCCTTCTGGTCTTGGTAGTGCAGGCAATATCGTAAATACTCAAGTGAGTCCGTTTCGGTGTACAAGCAGTTTCAGAAATAAAACCCATGTGGGGTGATGTAACAGCATGCTCCGTTGTCCACACAAATCATGAGCTGTCACCTCGAACGTTGCTCCCGATGTAAAGATGAAAACCGCATGCTTCCATCCCGGGCCCGCTTCCATGCGGTGAGCAAATCCTCGCAGCTGGGCTTCAGCCACTACAATATATCCTCCAAGGTAAGCCCCAATGAGGAAAGCCAACAGCAGCGTAAACTATTCGATTCCTTTGATGCTTCGAAATAGACCACGCCCATTAAGGAGGTCATTTTTATCATAAAGGTTGCACCTTCCGATCCTGCGGTGAGTGTTTCATTTGTGCCACTGACAAAGAATCGTAAGGTTTGAAACGGGTTTGGCAGTAATATGCATATGAGGACAATCTAAGTTCACCTTGGTGTGTAGCCTGCGTAAAGAA